>NC_080581.1:58946037-59563715 GCF_029962835.1 Magnolia sinica
TTTAATATATATATATATATATATAAATTAAAAAATAGAAGTATTGTGTAGCTTACGCTACATGCTATGCTATTTCGCTACACGCTACGGACGGTTGAACGCTACGCAACATGCTACCGCTATTTAAAACACTGATACTGATATAATTTTGTATCCAAGGGTGTAATATGTGCATCAATACCAATTTTTAAATCACGGGCAGTGAGTATCTAGGCATTGTAGTGGGTGCGTTCAATTCTCGACCCTGAATCTGATTTTCATAGATTAGATATTGTTATTCATAATATTGATCCCATTCAGTATCATATCAATATGCAATCAATGTTGTCAAATGGCATAAGTGTGACCTAGGGAGGCTGTGCACATATGCGATCACATAATTGCATATCTGGTCACTCAACCCCTGATTTTTTTTTCAAAAAATCTGAAAAATAAAGGAAAATGTAGAAAAAAATTATTTTAAAAAAATGGAAAAATATGTAAGTACTGGGAATTGTTTTTTATTGTTTTACTACCAATATTATTAAATTTTTGTTTTTATATATATAGGGAAATGGTACTATGAGGTTGACCTCATGGGAACTTCCCATGAGGTCGAGCTGTGTGGGCCCCACCGTGATGTGTGTCCAACATCAACACCGTGCATTTGATGGGTCCCCTTTAGGTTATGGGATATCCCAAAAATTAGCTATATGTGGAATTTAGGTGGGCCATATCATCTAAAACCATGTGAAGACATGCCTAAAACATATAAAATCACTTGGTGGGGCTCACCTGAGTTTTGGATGCGGCTGAAACTTGGTTTGACCCCTCATTCAAGTGGGACACACACATAATGGATGGGCGATTTGTGAACCACATCTCAGTGGGCCTAATAAATGATTATGAATGTTTTAATTGGAAGATAAACCCTCTCAACATATATAAATATAAATATATATATGGGAAATGGTACTATGAGGTCGACCTCGTGGGAACTTCCCATGAGGTCGACTTGTGTGGACCCCACCATGATGTGTGTCGAACATTTACCCAGCCAGATGCATCATTCCATGGTGGGCCACGAGCTTGAAAATCAAGTGAATCCATGACTTGGGTGGGCCACACCACATACAACAATTAAGAGGGGTTATCCTCCCATTAAAACATTCATAATCATTTATTAGGCCCATTGAGATGTGGTTCACAAATCTAGCCCATCCATTGTATGTATCCCACGTGGATGAGGGGTCAAACCAAGTTTCAGCTGCATCCAAAACTCAAGTGGGCCCCACCAAGTGCTTTTATATGTTTTAGACATCTTTACATGATTTTAGATGGTATGGCCCAACTGAATTCCGTATATGGTTAATTTTTGGGATATCCCATAACCTCAAGGGGACCCATCAAATGCATAGTGTTGATGTTCGACACACATCACAGTGGGGCCCACACAGATCAACCTCATGGGAAGTTCCCATGAGGTCGACCTTATAGTACCATTTCCCTATATATATATATATATATATAGTGAAATGCTCACTTGAGAAATGGTTCTCACAAAAGCTCATGAACACAAAATCTGAACGGTCCATGTGATGTAGCAAGCCAGAAAACCCTTAGGGCCCAACTTTCAGCTAGATCCAAAACTTTGGCGGGCTACGGCAAAAGGAAACAATTACCTCCCTTGATTTGCCTCTCTTTGCTAGGGCCCACCAGAGTTTTGGATCAGGCTAAAAGTTGGGGCCTAGGGGGTGCCACATCACATGGACCGTTCAGATTTTATGCCCATGACACTACTCACGTGAGGTGAGCATGACTCTCTCTCTCTCTCTCCAGATTTTGTGCCCATGACACTGCTCACGTGAGGTGAGCACTCTCTCTCTCTCTCTCTCTCTCTCTCTCTCTCTCTCTCTCTCTCTCTATATATATATATATATATATATATATGGGAAATGGTACTATGAGGTCAATCTATGTGGGCCACACCACATACAACAGTTGAGAGGGATTATGTTCCCATTAAAACATTCATAATCATTTATTGTGCCCACCGAGATGTGGTTCACAAATCCAGACCATCCATTGTGTGTCCCACTTGGATGAGTCAAACCAAGTTTCAGCTGCATCCAGAACTCAAGTGGGATCCACCAAGTGCTTTGATATGTTTTAGGGATGTCTTCACATGGTTTTAGATGGTATGGCCCACCTGAGTTCTGTATAAAGCTGATTTTGGGGATATCCCATAACCTATAGGGGACCCATCAAATGCACAGTGTTGATGTTCGAGCCACATCACGGTGGGGCTCACGCAGCTCGACCTCATGGGAAGTTCCCATGAGGTCGACCTCATAGTACCATTTCCCTATATATATAGTGCACCTTCACACGCGTGTCTTGGGCACAAAATCTGAATGGTCCATGTGATGCGGCACCCCATGAAACCCCCTAGGACCAACTTTCAACCTGATCAAAAACTCTGGTGGGCCATGGAAAACAGAAACATTTTCCTCCCTTGATTTGCCTCTCTATCTTTGCTCTGGCCCACCAGAGTTTTGAATCAGGCCAAAAGTTGGTCCCAAGGGGTTTCAAGGGGTGCTGCATCACATGGACCGTTCAGATTTTGTGCCCATGAAACGTGTGCTGCTCACCTAAGAAGGTGAGCAGGACTATATATAGAAGGAAGATTGGAAAGATTGGAAAGAAAATATATAGAAGGAAGCCGAGGCAACTCCAAAAAAACACAAGCAACAACAAAAAGAAAAAAAGCAAGAAGGAAAAGAGAACCAATCTACCAATTATATAAGTCGCACCAAAACAAAACCAAAATTCTGTTATATTTATTACATTATAAAAAGTCAAAACTAATATGTACTGGAGTGAGGTAAGAGAGTAAGAGAGAGAGATGAGAGAGAATGAGTATTAGAGAGAGAGAGAGTAAGAGAATTAAGAGAGATTGAGAGAATGAGTATTAGAGAGAGAGAGAGAGAGATAGAGAGAGAGTTAAGAGCATATGTTTGTCAGATTTCTGACCATTGGGACATTTATGCTATCATAAAGCCCAACGTTCCATAAACCATATATGCAACTATAGCACATGGGGTCCATCCTCCCAAAATGGCATGTGCATAATTGCTTATGCGATCACATATGAAAACACTGGATACAATCCATCCAATGGAATTTTCAGGAGAAAGACATTATCTCTATGGGATTAGACCTCGACTTATTGCAAAGCAAAAAAGAAGAAAAAAATGAGTTTATGGAAGTAAATATTGTTGTCTATATTGCTACTGCATTGTCCATTCTAGCTCCTAGTGCTTTTTTACTTATCATCTACTAAAAACAGTCAGTCAAAATGATTAATTTGAATGAAACCTGACCAGTTAGTTCTTATCAATACTATTAGACCCAGGATCAGGATTTTCTGGAGGTTCTCCTAAACCAGCACTCAAGACCTATGATATCCATGAGAGACATAGTAGAATGCAGCTTGCATCATAGAAGATCTACACAGCTCTCATGCTACATGAGGCACACATGTATGGTCATCAAGACCATTCACCAGATAGAGAATCGCATGGATAGGTCATATCCCAAGAAACAAGGGGGTAAGACTGTTCTTCCCTTCAGATCAATGTCCCACAAAAGGAATGGTTAGCTAAAAAAGAAGCAATGCTCCATAAACCACCAGCGACACTAACAACAAATGAATGGCCAGAGTTGTCCAATCACTGTGGGTTCGAATCCTTGCCTTGGTGGTAGACTCCCAGGAGTTTCAACATGTAGGTGGTGAAATCCCACTACAGCATGAGTGGGGGTGTGTTTGCGTGTAGGAAAAAAAAAGAAAAAGTCACTGTTACCAGACTAAGTCAAGTTGCAGCAAACTAACAATCAGAATAATGGGCAGAAGAATGGCAATTTACCAGTCACAGCTCTCAGGTTCTCTGTTACGGAATATGAGTTTATTTGCCCATTATCATACATTACACGAATCCTGTTCCACCATTTCACTCTATCAAAGGCCATAATTTCAGCGCCCTAGCATAAGTTTGCAATGTCATGTTGTCAGGATTCATGATGAAAGTTATGGCCCTTTCCTTTCCATGAAGACAATATTTGATTATACATTTCAACGATGGAATCCTCACTCTCCTTCCCACATTTTTTTTTCTTTTTTTGAAAGGATACTTTCCTAACAGATGTCTCATTGGAAGGCTTGCACCTGAGGATTCTCACAATGGGACCCAACTGACCATCGAGATTAATCCCAATCAGTATGCTCTTTGCCAGATTTAACTTCAGACCAAAAACAATTCCAGTCATAGAAGGACAACCCAGTATCTACGAGCCTTGCATCTAGATCCACCATCAAAGAACATTGTGTCTTCTCCACAGAATACATTAGTGTAAACTTCATTGTTCCCGATCTAAATTCCTTTGGTGAGATCTCAGATCTGTGATAACTACAATTTTAAACCATCCTCGACAAAGCTTCAATTACATAGAGAACAGTAATGAAGATGGTGGATCCCCCTGATGTAATCCTCTCTCCTTTCGAGAACCACTCATTAAAGAACCATGAAGAATATACATGGGCTTTATAATCCACTTTGCCATCTCCATCCGAATCCCATACAGTTGAGTTAGGACAAAAGACCCCAATTCACATCAGTGTTTGCAGTACCAGTACTGATGCACGTATCACACCCTTGGAATATGGAAACATATCGGTATCACAAGGGAAATATTACATGTATCAGGAATGTATCGCTGCACGAGGGAAGAAACATTGATGAAACATTGGGAAAATGGTGGAATCTTTCAATGAAACTTTTCGAGACATTAGCAGAGACATGATTACACACTTAGAACTCAAAACATTACAAAAAAAAATGCGTAATATGTTTCCATTGTATAGGGGCCTAATCTATTTGTTGTCTGACAGAAGTGATGCAATTATATCCTAAATAAATTCATATCATCTTATACGTTGTCTGACAAAAGTGATGCAATTATATCCTAAATGAATCCATATCATTCAAATATCCTACAGATAGTTCAGATTAAACAGTTCAAATTATGGGTCCCAATTTAAACGGATGATAATATATATATATATATATATATATATATATATTATGCTTATTTAATTATTTGACTACGTATTGGTGGACATTTATTCATCTCTATAAAAAGAGAAGCATATTCCACATTTCTATTACAACAAACAAGTAAATCAAAGGTTAAGCCATCCAATTCCTATCCTCCTCACATGTGGAATTGATGTCCAACTATCCACACCATCCAATTTATTAAGCCCACCGTGGATGGAGCATATGTCTAGAATCACAGAGATCCAGTAACCCTAAGTCTTAACCAACCAATTAATGGCTATTAAATGGATGGTTAAAAGTAGAATAGTGACTAGTGAGTGACCTGAATTTGAATGGACAAATCAGATGGTTAATATTATCTTTGCAGTAAGTTTCAGGTAATCCTCCAACATTTGGGTTCGCTATTTGGACGGTTTAGACTGTCGTAAAACTATGCCATCTATATGATTAAAGAATCACAACCATTTTTTATATGGTGCCAAACTAACATAGAAGTCTAGCATCTAAATGAGATAACTTTGATACTGTAATAGCATGCAAAGGATGGTACATAGAAAATAATTAAAAATTGCACATGCAACGGTCCAAATTATGTATCATACTTTCATTGCATCATAACTCAACCATTACAATTATTTCATCATCTGGCTATCAAATTGATGGACATTTATTGGATGATTGAGAATGAAAAATATCCAATGGTCCTGTTTCAACAAACGAGTGCCCAAAAATCAACAGTTAGGATCGTTCAAACAATCTGAATTTGGGTCTGTCTTAACGACAGTGAGTTCCACAATTTAAGTGGTTTAATTGAATTAATATATGCCATGTGTACAATCAATTTCTGAGTGCATTCGCATTAAGCGCAATATGGAGCCTGAGTATCATATAACTTCCCCGTATGATGGTGAAAACATGTGTCAGGGCTGTGTAGGCTCCTTTTATTTTGAAAATTGGAGAGAGAGAGAGAAGGGGGGGGGGGGGAACTGTAGCAGGAGAAGGAGATAAGAGATGGAGGAGAAGGGGAAGAACAAGAGGAGGAGCTTTCATCAGAGGTACATAGATTTTTTTCTTTTTAAGACTTCTTTTTGAATTTTCAGAAAAGGGGACGCTGCCCATGTATCATCGATTCATATCGCATGCATCGACAATACATGGGATCTTATAAAGGGGAGCTGACGAAATATCGTGATTTATTATCGATGCCACGATATATCGCACGATAATAGCAAGTTTTATAACTCCCTAGTAGTTTCATATCTAAGGATGCAATATTAATAATATCGGCCAATATATCAGCCAACATTATCGATATTGCAATCATTGATTCACACAATTGTAAGCCTCTTTCAAGGTCTACTTTGAAGAGGAAGCCTTTCTGCCTTTTTCTCCTTAAATCCTCGATTATCCCATTGGCTATGAAAGGGTCATCTGTCACTAATCTCCTAGGATCAAAAGTGCTCATCAAAATGGTAACCTTCTGCAACCTTCTCACCAACAGCCTCATGATGATTTTATAGCAGCTCCCAAATTCCCAATACAACTAATTGGCTGGTAGTAAGTGACGGCTTCAGCTACCTCCTGTTTCAGGCTGAGAGAGACGAAGGATGCACTACCTGGCTTATAGATGAGAGCTCAATCGTAGATCTCAAAATACAGAAATTGGCCAGCCCTGATGGTATCCCAACAACATGTAGGGCCTTTTTGGTACATGGGTTAGATGGGACTAGGTGGGATGGAATTCCATTTGGTACCATGCAAATTTCATCCGGAGTTTGGGGAGGACGGGAAGGGTTGGGATTAGGTGGGATGGAATTGCATTTGGTCCCCTGCAGGATTTCCGATGGATTTTGAATCCACTACGTGTGAGCCCCACATTGATGCATGTATTTTATCAATGCCATCCATCATATACACCCTTTACATGTGACATTCTAGTTATATACGTGTACAAGTGACCGACATCCATTGTGAATCTGGTTCGTTGATTACAATTCCATGGTCCGCCAAACGGGGTTTTGCTTAATCCAGTGTTTTTCCCATAGCAAGAATTTTATCCCAAACATGGAAATTGGATGGCCAAAGTACCATGGTATTTCCGGACATGCAATAATGGTGTTAGTCCCATCTAATACAATTCCATACCATTTAATCCCACAGACCAAACAGGCCCTTATAGAACCAATTGGATAGCCATCAGACCAGGGTGACCCTTGGCATAAAAAACAGCTGCCTGAATCTCTTCTTCGAAACGGGACTCCAGCTCCTCTGATGCGTCCTTGGGAATAGACGGAATAGACGCAAATGGGACACCTCCAATGCAAGGTCTAGATACCAAGTCTTCTGAGAATGCAATCCAGAAATGATTTACAAAGCAACTGGATTTATCTTCTTTATCTATGATCAGATCTCCCCTACCTGATTTTCATGATTTCATTGGATCTTCCCCAAGCATTTGCAACCCTGTGAAAGTACAGTGTGTTCTTGTCTCCCTCTTTAATTCATATGGAGTGCTATCATTTTGCTCTTTAATCCACCTTCCTCTGGACGGTTGCCTCTAGAAATCCCTTCGCATCTCAGTACAGCACCCAATTTTTCTTTCATCTCCTCCCTCCTGCTCTTCCTAATTGGATAGAGAATGAGAGCCCTACTCTTCCTCTCTACCATCACTACCAGCTTACTCCAAATGACATTTTTGACATGCTTTGATCCCCAAACTCCACTTTGATCCAGGCCTTGAGTTTCATCTTCAAGGGCCTTAGCTCCTCATTGAACCTAAACCAGCACCACTGAAACAGGAAAAAAAAAAAAGCACCACAATTATCTCACTCTTGAGTTGAAATCCAGATGATCCATCCACATTAGCACAAACTTGAAAGGTTTTGGGCCCCATGATCCCAGTTTGGAAGACAGGCATATCGGGTTGTGGTCCAAATACTTTATCGATGATGCAGATTGATTGGCTTCTAGAAAATTTTCCTCCAGCGTAGCTAAAACCGTGAATCTATAAAGTTGACACATTACTGGAACAGTGTGGGTTTTTTTTTTTTTTTTTTTTTTTTTTTTTGAAGAGTGAAATAATGTTGTTTTATTAAAAAGATGCTGAGAAATCAGCAAGATTACATCTTATTAACTCCCTAGATGAGCATCCATACAGAAACACAATATAAAAAGAGATTGAGCTTGCAAGCCCTATAGACCAAACATAGAAGCCACCAATTACTGGATCAGTTTGTTTGTTGACCTAGGTAAACTTTGCGAGTTGGAGGGGAATGTCCATTAGGGTTCACTTTTCTACGAATTCATTGATGCCCCTCATGCTAGATGTGATTCTCAACCTGTCCCCTTATTCAAACCCTGGATTACATAAAGATGGGCTCCAAGGCAACAAGGCATACTCCAACTGGTTAGGAAAAGACTGAGCTCCTCCCAAAACTGAGGTCTCTAACCAGGGTCATCAGGCTGATACACCATTGATGGAGTCCATTGGCTGCCGTCACTATCAGCCTTAAATAGTACAGACAACGGCCATCTTCCCACAATCGAATCTATCCTTTGGATGACCTTCCTATCCCAAATCACTAGCATCCCTTGTGACCTGTGTATCACATTGATGGCTTCTCATCTGAAGTGTTCACTGCTCCAGATCTCTCTGACTTCTGAGGAACTAATCGACCCTTTCATGTTTCTTGCAACATAAGAACCAACTCCTTGATCGCAAGCCTCTTGTCAACACTGCCTACACCACTGAAGATTCATTGATGACTAAAGCGAGCTTCTCATTGTTCTCTTCTGAACAGCTACTTCCATGCCTGCAATCATAATTTTTGCTCGATTTCAAGCTTTGGAGTTCGTTCCTCTTAACTTCTCTGGCCGATCTCAACTTGCTGAGTGCGCCTTCCTTTTACTGAGCCTCAATTTTCCTCAAGATGATTCTGAACTGTTCCTCATCTTCTCTCTATATGTTCACTCCTGTTACCTTTTCCATTTTCTCCAGTTTCTTTCTTACCCACGTCATCTCATCTATACTTTCCCCAATTCAGATTCCAAGAGCTTGGTTCTCGACTAACACCAACACAGCAGCTGTGTCCCCTTCTTCCACTCACAGATGGTTCTTCTCCAGGTCAGCAGGCACTTGAAGTTACTCCAGAACTCTAGAGCCAGCACTGAAATTTCCCCACGCCTGCCTTCCATGTCATCCCTTGAACATTCCAAGTTTTGGATCTCTACAGAAAACCATGATTTCGATTCTGATCTCTGCCTCACCAACCTCTTCACCCAGCACTAGACCACCTATCTGAGGAGCCTTTGCCTGCATCATCAGCTATGAAACAACCAATCTGCAAACCAATCCTGAAGGACCACTGGATTCACACTGTTGAAGCACAGTTATAAAGGAGAGCCTAAACAAACGAATATGGATCCCAAAGATGACTCGAGGAGGTATTGGTATGAACATCCCATTTCCAACCCATAAGCATGAAAAAGCAAAGTTGCTTGACTAGCTTTCACCATAATACACTGCTTGTATTGGATCTTTAATCCCCATCATCAGTCTGCAATCCACCAAAACAACAGTCACCTTCTAGTCACACCACCTGCTTTCCCTTTCGCATTCTATTTGATGGACATGTGTACCCTATTAGGATCTCAGCCACTAAGATAACACCATGTGCAGTCCATATCCTTGCCACTTGATCTGCATCAGGCATGAACATGACATTTCCCTAATCCCAACTCCACCTGATCCACTTGTCCTGTAGAGGCTTGAAACGCATGCAGACATGAAGAAGAATGAAATTTGGGCAGCAGCTCGGACTTGTCTCTCAAATGGGACCCTCCACCTTTCAAACACTCAACCCATCCATTCCACATGGAAAGCCTGATACCTATCTTCGAAACAAGTGGTGCCAACACGCCTCCCCCAAGCCACGTATGCCCCTCCTTGCACCTCATTCGTTGTCTCCTGCTAATGCCTGCACTGCCATTGTAGGAGCGGTATTTACACGGGGTGCTTAACAATTCTTCCTTCCGATCTCTAAACCACCAGATCCCAGAATTCACTAAAAATCATGCTACTAAAGCAACAATTGGGAATGAGTCCTACTGTTTCTAGGTCCACCACCTTCCTCAAATCAGCTTCTTTCCTGAGGAGCACTTTGATTTTTTATGAACATTAAAAAGTTCTATCAATAAATCCTTTGTTTATGGAGAAGCTTCAATCTTGGGACACTTCCCATCTCCATGTGCATTTTTTTCTCCGTTAGGTGGATATCCCAGTGCCAAGAATTCTTCTTCTTCTTGTACGATGACGACGACAACGACGAAGACGACGAAAAGTATGATGTAACTCCTACGTTTGAGTTCGTTTCTTTGTTCCGTAATGTCTCTAGACGTAGATAAAGGTAAGGGGAAAATCGGGGAGCAGATAGATTCCAACAGGGACGATGACTGGAAGACAACTACCACAAGGAATAGGAACCGAAAACCATTAGCTAAGGGCCGACACAAATACACTTCATTCCCGACCCTCTTTGTTAAAGGTTACCCCCATGGCTGGTTCCCTCTCAATCTGGAAAGGATTTTCGGCCGAGCGGGAGCAATTATGGATGTGGTTATGCCTAGGGATAAGGACTCTGGTGCGTATCGCAGTTTCTCTTTGGTTCGTATGGGTAATGAGGCGGAATTGGCTAGGGCGGTGGTGTCCATGTTACATGGTGTTAGCTATGGCGGTAAGAAGTTGCTAGTTCAAAGAGCGCGCTACGGTCTTGAATCTCTAACTGCTTCATACTTTCACAAGCATGATACCCTTAATACGTCTTAAGCGGCAAAGCCTCTGTCCGCAGTTCCGGCTAAGGACAGCCGACCGGTATCTCAATCCTTGGGTCGCTCCTTTCGAGACGCCCTTCTTCAAGACCCCAAGGAAATATCAGTGCCCTCTCAGTGTCCGGATGAACCAGGGATGGATCTGCCTAACTCTAATGGGTTCGATATGGACGAAGATCAGTCGGACTCCCCTATAGTCGTAGATCAGGGGATCTTCGACAAAAACCGAGCCGAGTTGGCTAAATCTGTAGTCATCTTCACTAAAGAAGGCACGTCCATTTCGGGAGTTAGGGAATGAATTCGACGCTGCACGGGACTCTAGCTTGGCTTATCCGATTTCATTCCTTTGGGCCACGACATTTTATGCGAAAGAGTCTGTCCAGGCTTTAACCCAGACACCTTAACAATGGCGAACCATCTCTGTGCTGATGGCCTCATCAGCAGAGTCCTCCCGTGGGAGGATTTTTCCATGTTTGGTAAGGAGAACATGTGGATCCTCATTTGGGATATTCCCCCAGAGTGTTGGTACGATGAGTTTATCATTAAAGCTGCATCCTAAGTTGGCTTTCTTCTCGAGCTTGATCCTAAGACCAAACTCGGGACGGAGCTCAGCGTCATTCGTGCTCGTGTAAGAAGAAAGAAAGGTCTCCCTTTCCCATCTCATATCCGTGTAAAGATCGATGATCGGATTATTCTTCTACCAATCTAGAAGGAATCATCTCAATTGGCGCAGCCTCGATGGGGAGATGTGTGGAGAGCCAAGGTTCCGACGAGGCAGCCATTGTTGAACTTGCAGGAAGCTAAGTGGGAAAGAGGAGCTCATTACGCATACACCAGCAGACCATGGAATCGAGGGGGTGTCAGAGCTTCTGCAACGCCTGTATACGTCGACAGCGTCTGGCCTCTTCAGACGACGCGTGGCAGCCTCTCCTCAGCATCCGGGTCTCGTCTCGCAGAGGAAATCTCTGATGCAGGCACAAACGATCCGAGGCTACGCATATAACGACGCGTGTTCAGGACATGTCGTGCTTTTATCGGGAAGAGGATCCGCTAGACTGCCAAGTGGCTTGGGTGCGTGGCCTCCCTTGTCTACATCGGCAGCCTTCTATTAATGACGATGCAAGCGAATCTACGGGATTTCGACGCGTGTCGTCGGATCGGCTATTCGATGGCTATAAAGGTGCTAAGATGGACGTCCGAACGTCATCTCCAAGGCTGACGTCCCTCATTGACGTAGGGTCAATTGAAACAGGTCCCTTTTCTTCACGGTATACCCTCTCTCCGTCTAAATGGGGTCCATTAAAGCTATCCGATCTCGTGCCGCTCAATCCCAGCCCTTTATTCGTCGCACACCCGCTAAATCAACCCGTCAGACCCGACAGACCCGACCGCCTTCAACTCCCTAACTCTACCTCATCTTTCTTTCCCATTCCTGCTTCTCACGACCCCTCTCTCTCTCTCTCTCTCTCTCTCTCTCTCTCTCTCTCTCTCTCTCCAGGGCGACGATGTCTCTCGTGAAGATATGACAGAAAATCTTCTTTCTGAGTCTGCCTCGTCCATCCCTTTGTCTCCTATCAATACCGCCTCTGCTTCAAGGGACTAAGCTGACCTAGGCCCCTTAACGTTGTTCTAAGAAGAGACCTCTACGGAGGTCATTGTCGCAGAACCTCTCCAGATGTGCTCAGATCTTTCCTCATCAGCACCAGGGTCATAACTCCAACGTTTTGATGGAGGGGAAAAGTAGAGAAGAAATCTACAAGGAGATCCACGAAAAGAAATAGATCAGAGATGCAGTAGGGAATGTGGACCGTTCTTTGGGCCTTTCTTTCGGCAACAGAGTCGAAGACTATACTGGTCTCTTTCAGTACATTGAAAACAAGGGCGGGCCCCTTCCTCCTTAGAAGCACCCAGCCACACACATTCCCTGTTCCGCTAGTAATAGAGAGCTTCTCCACCTCCAATCTTCTCCGGCTACCGTGTCTACGTCTTCGGCCAAGCGTGGTAGGAAGGGTTCTCGGGGTAGCTCGGTGCCCCAATGATTGTCCTCTCCTGGAACATTAGGGGATTGGGCTCCAGACAGAAGCGGAGCCTGATCAAAGGGTCTATCAGGAGAAAGCATCCAGATGTTCTTTGCCTCCAAGAAACTAAAGTTCCGTTGTTCTCTAAGAAACTCCTGGACACGGTTTAGGGTGATCAAGACGCTGATTTCGTCTCTCTAGACGCTACGGGATCCTCTGGTGGTATTCTTATTGCTTGGAAATCTTCCAAGTGGGACCTTCAGCTTTCGCTTTCTGGGGCCTTCTCTAAAGCAGCCCTCCTACAAGATAAGTGTTCTTCTTACCGCTGTATTGTGATTTCGGTTTATGGCCCTATTGACGACTCCTTACGGCCTAATTTCTGGGAAGACCTGAATGTCATTAGACAGTCTTTCGCAGGGCCCCGTTGCTTCATGGGCGATTTTAATGTGGTTCGCTTTCCTCACGAGCACTCTCGATAACATCGCTCTTCTAGAGCCATGCAGTCATTCAATGACTAGATTGAAACCCAGGAACTGGTTGATCTCCCCCTCAATAGCGCAAAATTCACCAGGTTTAACGGCCGCAAATCCCAGATTCAATCGAGACTCAACAGATTCCTTGTTTCCTCAGACTAGATCGAGGAGTTTTCGTCTTTGTATCAGACGGCCCTCCCCAGAATGACCTCGGACCACTGGCCTATCCTTCTCTCGGTCATCGACGATGATTAGGGCCCTAAACCCTTCAAATTCAACCCTGCCTGGCTTAGCATCGATGGCTTCCACTAGAAAATTGTGGAATGGTGGTCCTCCTTCCCCTCGGACGATTACGCTGGCTACAGTTTCATGAATAAGCTTCGCATGCTTAAGGAAAATCTAAAGGTGTGGAAGAAAGAGGTACTTCGGAAGCGAGAAAGCGAAACGGAGGCTCTATTTGCGGAGCTTCATCTGATCGTCTCTGGGTTGGAAGGCAACGATCCCTCCCTGGAGATGTTATCCAGGTGTATCCAAATTATTCAATCCATCTCATCTAAATCCCTGTAAGACGAGCTCTCTTGGAAAATCAAATCGCGTTCCAAATGGATTTCGAAGAGAGACAAGAACACTAAATATTTCCACGGCATTGCTAACATGAGGGCTCGGGCTAAAGCAATTCACAGTATTTCAGTGGATGGAAGACAGGTTGATGATAAAGACGAGATCTCGGATGCTGCGGTGCTCCATTTTCGCTCCCTCCTATCCTCTGAAGGTTGGTCCAGGCCTCGCTTGGATGGAATCCCTTTCCGCTCGCTCCTCAGCTCGGAGGCTGAGCGGATGGAGGCTCCCTTTGCAGTTGATGAAGTGAAAGCGGCTATTGACTCGATGGGTGGAGAGAAATCCCCGAGTCCTGATGGTTTCCCTATGAGCTTCTTCCACGCCTTCTGGGATACTGTTAGCCCGGATATCATGGATTTCCTCAATGAATTCCATGCCAGGGGCAAGCTCTCTAAAGGAATCAGTGCGTTGTTTATTGCCCTTGTTCCCAAAGTCCCTGGGGCTTCTTCTTTCTCCGACTTTAGGCATATAAGCCTCATTGGCAACCCGTATAAAATTCTGGCTAAAATCCTATCCTTACGCCTTGCTTCTGTGATGGATAGACTGGTATCCAAGTATCAAAACGCCTTTATCAAAGGCAGGCAGATCATCGATGGAGTGTTGATAGCTAACGAAGTTCTTCATACCTGTCATAGTGCTGCGATCAAATCTGTTTTTTATAAACTCGACATTGAGAAGGCCAACAATCATGTGGACTGGGATTTCCTTCATTATATGCTTCTCCGGATGGGTTTTGGTCAGAAATGGAGGACGTGAATGAAGGCGTGCATTGAATTGCCACTCTTCTCGATCCTGTTGAACGAAACTCTGAAAGGTTTCTTCCCCAGCTCGAGAGGTCTTCGTCAGGGTGATCCACTCTCCCCTCTTCTTTTCCTGATGGTTGCGGAGGCCTTATCTCAGATGCTGCTTGAGGGCTAAGAGGCTAGTCTCTTCAAGGGCATCTCGATACCAGGGGTTGCCTTTCCAATTTCTCATATTAAATTCGCGGATGATACATTGATTACCTGCGAAGCGGATTCTGAAGCCATCGAAAACCTACTCACAACTTTCAGATGTTTTGAGGCAGTTTCTGGTTTACATATCAACATGGCTAAGTCCAAGGTTTTTGGAATCAATGTTTCAGATCTGGATCTAAACTCCTTTGCCTTAATCTTAGGCTGCTGTACCGCCTCCTTTCCGACATTCTCTGTGGGCCTCCCCTTAGCCATGGGCTCTCCTCCGATTTCGATGTGGGACAAGGTGGTTGAGAAATTTCAAAAGTCTCTGGCTAGATGGAAATGCAGATTACTGTCTATGGGGGGTAGACTCACACTTATAAAAGCCGCTTTGTCAAACATCCCCACATATTTCATGTCCCTATTTCCCTACCCGCCTGCTGTTTTGTGTCGGATCGACAAGTTGAGGAGGGATTTCTTGTGTAGCAGCAAGGAAAACCAAAAGAAATTTCACCTCCTCGATTGGGAAGAGGTCTGCAGGCATTTTCGCGATGGAGGTGCTAGCATTAAAAACTTGAAGGTGATGAACAAGGCCCTCCTAGGCAAATGGACGTGGAGACTCGGATCGGAGCCTCATGCTCTGTGGAATATGATCATCAAAGGGAAATATGGGTCGTCCTCGGGAGGTTGGTGGACAAGGGACTCCTCCGCTTACAAGGCATCTCACATTTGGAAAGGAATCATACGCTGCAAGAAACCGGTGATTGAGAATGTAGTTTATCAGTTGGGAAATGGGTTGTCTATTCGATTTTGGGAGGACCGATGGTTCGGGGATAGATGCTTAAAGGACAACTTCCCTGCCGTTTATTGCCTTGCAGTTAAGAAAGACAACCCTGTCGACCACTTTTTCACTTATTCGAAGTCGGGTGTGGTTTGGGACATTACCTGCCGTAGACATCCTCACGATTGGGAGGTCCCTCTCATTGTTGATCTTTACCTCTGCTTATCCACGGTTTCTCCTTCCCAAACCGAGCCTGATAAAATCCTCTGGTCCAAAGATAAAACCTCCCAGTTTTTAGTGAAGTCCCTATACAAGGCCCTCATCCCCTCATCCCTCCCCACCTCCTCGATCTCCTCGTTTATCTGGAAATACCCTGTCCCCCCAAAATTCATTTGCTTTGCTTGGCTTGCTTCTAGGAACCAAATCCTCACCGTAGACAATCTTATGAAAAAAGGTATGCAGCTCACTAATATATGTCTCTATTGCATGGCCAGCGATGAATTTGTCGACCACCTACTTGTCCACTGCCCGTTTGTCTCTCAAATTCGCCAGGACTTCCTCTCTCGCTTTGGTGTCGTCAGTTGCGTGCCAGCGTCTGCCTGCTCTTTTCTCGCTTATTGGCACGATTTCAAGCTGGGTAAAATCACTTCTCAGGTTTGGAAAATGGCTATTATAGCTATCTGGTGGGCAGTTTGGAAGGAGAGGAACGATAGGTGTTTCACAACATGCAAGCTTCAGCCGAAATAGTGGGATCGAGAGCAAAGCATCTTCTTATCGAATGGGGCTCTAATGTTCCTCTCCTTAGAGATTTCAATTTTCTTCTTCTAGGCTTGTAATTTTCTTTTCTGGTGGTTTGGCTTACTATCTCAGCAGGCCCTTTGTATCCTCTTTCTTTATTTTTTTTCTAATATATCTCTGGTTGTTTTTTAAAAAAATAAATAAATCCTTTGTTTATTTCAAGCTCCTTCCCATGTTTGGATACAAGCTCCACCAAAATCAACTCTATCCAGGCATACACCAGTATTCCATAGAGACATAACCAGGAGCCTCTGTATGCACCACATCTTAACAAACAGCAACCTTCAATCTTCTTGATTGACATTGCCTATTGGAGTTTGTTAGCTCTCATGACTGACTCCATTTCTCCCTTTGGAGAGGAAGATAAAAGGAAACCCTCAAGCAAGGTGTCTCGTATCCGTATCGGTTGGCGTAACGGTGCCCTCCGAAACCGATACGGATACGGGGGCGTAACGGCCCATAACGGCGCAATTTTTTTTTTTTTGCCAAAAAAATATGAAAAAATATGGATTAAATCCGGAATATTTTAAGCATTCCAAATATGCATTCATTTATAAATTGGAACATGTTCATGGTGATGTAACGGTCCACTCTTTGGTGAGAAGTTGTATCGGACTGTCTAATTAATTTCTTAACCAAGGAACTTGAATTTAACTACAAAATTCATATATTTAATTTTTTAAATATGTAATTTATATACTTAACAACTTGATATCATTTCTCACAATAGTTCTTTAAAAAAATGAAATTAAATTCAGGTAGATGGCGTTGCCAATTTGAGTCTAACTTGGAGGACCAATCTATTCTCCAAATCAGCCTCAAATTCATGTCATTTATTGTCATTATCCCACTTATAAATTGGTGGACATTTATTGGATAGTGAATCATAAAAAATAAAAAATAAATCAAAAGGCCCTATTTTAAAAAATAAAAGTTCACAAATTAACAATTAAAACTATTCAAATAATTTGATTTTGGCATTGTGAGTTAGCAATTGTAGTCCATAATTTAATTGTCAAATTTTAAGTTAATATATGTCTCGTGTACAATTTTTTAAGGCTTGAATTAAGAGAGACTCGGATGTAAAGTGCAACACACATGTCAAAAATTTTTGGGCCTCAACCGTGATGAATGTGTTATATCCATACCGTCCATCCATTTTGCCAAATAATTTTAGGGCATGAGCCCAAAAATGAGGCACATCCAAAGCTCAGATGGATTGTACCATAAAAAACAACAATAATTAAACGTTCACCGTTAAAAATTTATTGGGGGGCTAGAAAAGTTTTAGATCAAGCTGACATGTGTGTTTTCCCTTCATCCACATCAATGTGACCCAATTAACAAGTTAGATTGAAAATAAACATTACAGTGGACTTTGAGAAATTTTTAATGGTGAGCATTCTATAACCACTATTTCCTATGGTGTGGTCCACCTGAGATTTGGATATTACTAATTTTTTGAATCCTGACCTCCTAAAATGACGCTGCAAAATGGATGGACGATATGGATAAAATATATACATCACAGTGGGGCCCACTCGGGTCTGATCAGATTGGATGGAAAATAAACGTTACCATGCGCAGTACGAATATTTAACTGTGAAAATAATTATCTCTGTTGCTAGTTTTGGTGTGGTCCAGATGATCTCTAGATATAATTCATTTTTTAGGTGGTGATCTAAAATGATCTTTGAAAATAGATGAACGGTGTAGATGTAATAAATACATCACTGTGGGGCCATATAACTTTGATCTCCTTTGAACCATTCGTACAACTCGGAGCTCGAGGAGTGTCAGCGCTCGTCTTTGCGTGACACGTACCTACAGCAGGCAGCAGCTAGCTGCTGCAAACTTTTTTTAAAAAAAATGGAGGGAAACGAAAAGAAAAAAAGAGGGAAAGGGGGAAACAAGAGATTGAGAGAGAGAGAGAGAGGAAGAAGAAGAAGAGGAGGAGGAAGAAGCGGCGCAGGGCGCAGCCGCAGCCACAGCCGCAGCAGGGTGCAGCCGCAGCTGCTCGAGAAGAAGAAGAAGAAGAAGAAGAAGAAGAAGAAAAGAAAGGAAAAAAAGGTAGGGTTTTTTTTTTTTTTTACGGGTCCGTAACGGCCGTTATGGCCCGTAACGGCCCTCTAATGGCCGTTACGGTCACAAAATTCCGTAACAGCCATTTCGACCCCGTATCGCATAACGGGTCCCACCGTTACCGTTACGTATCGGCCGTTACGGCCGATACGTAACCGATTTGGGATACCTTGCCCTCAAGGGATAACCTGGATATGGATGTCATCAATGCTGCATGCAAAGATTCACTGGTTTTCTCCACCAAATTTGTAATGGAGATATCAATTGAGCTATCGTTGCCACCAAACTAAGCTTACTCCTTCATTCAATACTTCTGCATTTCAATACTTCTGCATTTGGAAACTTTACTCCTCTGTCCTCAACCGAACATCCCCTCCAAACTTAAGCTACTAAAACTCTGTATGTATCAGCTTGGCACACTGGTTCCTAATCTGCCTTGCCACAATCTTGACTCCCTCCTCAGCCTCAGTCAATCCATGACCTTCCAAGGGATTTTTAGCTCCCTCTCTCTTTTTGGTTGATTGGCCTCTGATATTGAGATAATCTAACAACCCATTTTCCCAACAGCTAGCATGTCTAAAACTTTCCAAGCCTCATCTTTATACCTTATGTGAACAAATGCAAATCCATGGCTTCTCACCAATCCCTCTCCCATGGAATGAAGACATCAGCCACTTTGTCATATTTCTCGAACACATTAGAAAAGTCCCTTTCCTCAAATGAGAAAGGGATATTTCAGATGAACAGGGTGAATGATCCTTTTGATTTCTGTCTATTTTCCATCATCCAACCCTCTTCATTTTCATGGCCATGGTGTGTTGTAAGCCTGTAACAGCCATTAAGGAGGTGTAACAGCCATTGAAAAAGGATGGCCATTACAGCCACAATGACTGTTACATAATACCTTGCTCATGGTAATTTGTTAAGCATTCGAAATGAAAACAGATCAGTTCTGTCAGACTATTTTAAAAGCATCCTAGTGCCAAACAACACCTAAAACACAACATTTTAGCCAATAGACAATTCCAACAGCTGAGCTTTGAGCAAGGAGTTAGCCTGTGCAGGCTGGTTACTATTCCCAAGATCGAGTAGGTTATTAAATCTGCTAACCCAGACAAGGTGCCACCGCCTGATGGTTTTAATGCCCCATTTATTTAAAATTTCTTTCCAATCTTCTCGACTTCTATGTATCGAAAATCCACAAACATTGGGATCATTCCCAAGTCTCCAATCTCTCTCACCAATGAAATTCTACAAAATCACCAATGAATTCTACAACCTCTCTCATCAATGAATGCTAAGTCTCCAATCTCTCTCAACAATTAATTCTACAAAACCATCACTCATATTACCGTGAGGAGAATGAAAGATGTTATGCCTCAATTATACAGTGGAACTCAAGCTGCTTTTGTGACTGGAAGAGACATTTCAAATAATATCTTGCAAAAGTCACAATCTTATAAGGGGCATTAACAGAGACTAACACCCTCTTAGGATGTGCTTGAAAGTAGACCTGCAAAAAGCTTTGGACTGTATCAAATGGGACTTCATATTTGAGACTCTTAAAGTAATGAATTTCCCTTCGCAGTGGATCAAGTGGACCCGAGCTTATAGTTGCACAAACCATGAAGCAAAGTAGCAAGAATTTTGGGTGCGGTAGTGGGGAAGCATCTCTTTCAAAATGTAAACAAGTATAAATAGGTGGTGTCGTTTGAAATGGAAGAAGAGAAGACAAAAGGAAGAAAGATGAGAGAAAGAAGAAGAGGAGAGGAGAGAGAATTAGAAGCTCCACACGCCCCACCTCTCTTTTATTATAAAATAGGGCAACCACTAATTACAAGGAAATTACTCTTATAAGTTATACCACTCTTGCTAAAAAATAAAATAATCTAATGACTAATGGGCCTGAGGATCTAACCCAAACACATAACTAAGGCCCATCACAGACCCAAACTTATGCGGACCACATGAGAGACTAGAGGGGACCACACATGTGGCCATAACGCATCAACACTCCCCTCAAGCAGGAGCATATTTGTCATGAATGCCCAGCTTGATAAAGAATATGTCCAGATAAGCTCTACTTAATGCCTTCGTAACATGTCTGCTAGTTGTTTTTGGGACTTCACAAATGGAGTACATATTTCCTTGTCAACAACCTTCTCCCTGATGAAGTGACAAACTTCAGTGTGCTTGGTTGTTGTTGTTTTTTTTTTTTTTTGGTGATAAATTGGATTGTTGGCAATATGAGATGCTACTTGGTTATCACTGTATAATCTCATAGGAGCATCCACCACGAACCCAACCTCGCACATTAACAACTTCAACCAAACAAGTTCGCATGTTGCATGGACCATGGCCCTATACTCTGCTTCTATGCTTGACAGAGCGACAACATATTGCTTCTTGCTTTTCCATGTAACCATACTCCACCCTAAAAATATACAACCTGTAGTAGACCGCCTGTTAGGAGGAAAGCCAGCCCAGTCTACATCAGAAAACCCTTCTACTCTAACGCGTGCATTTCCCATGTAGAGAGTTCCACGGCCAGGAGATCCCTTTAAATATCTGAGTATGCAAAACACAACCTCCATATGAGACGTACGAGGAGGTTACATAAACTGACTAGATAAGTGATGCCTGGTCGTGTAATTATTAAATATATCAATTTGCCCATTAGCAGGTTCTCCTTACATCATTAAATAGTTCCCCTTCATTTATACTCGGCTTTGAATTAGTGTCCATGGGAGATTCGACTGACTTATCCTCAAGCAGACCCGCCCCTTCTAATAAATTCATCACATACTTCCACTATGATAGGTTAATTCCCACATTCGACCTTGTTCCTACCCCAATACCCAAAAAGTATCAACGGCAACCTAAATCCTTTGTACAAAAGTGTTGATGCAGGAACTTCAATTCAATATACATGTACTATCACTGCCAGTAACAGTAAAATCATTCACATATACAACTATCACAATAGTACCCGTCTTCTCCTATCAAACAAAAACTGAACAATCTGCCTGACAATGTTTCATTCCTAACTGAAACACCGCGTAACTGAATTTGTCGAACCACACACGAGGAGACTATTTTTAATCTATAAATGGATTTGTGTTTTTAGATGACAAACTTTATATGACTCCACCTAAGCAACAAAACCAGGTGGTTGCTCCATATACATCTCTTCAAGTAGATCCCCATCAAGAAAAGCGTTCTTTAGATCAAGTTGATACAAAGGCTAGTCTAAATTTGCGGCAACAAGGATCACTACAAATATGGAATGAAGTTTGGCTGAATGAGAGAAGATCTTAGAGTAGTCAACAACAAAGAGCAATGGGTAAATCCACTACATTTGGCAGTACTGGTGAAGACCCAAGAGAATGATTTTCAGATGAGGTGGTAGGATTGATAGAGGACACATTGGTATGCACTTCATCACCTCCCTTGAAACATTTGGAGTAGACCTATAGTGGTGGTGGAGCCAAATGTTGAGCATGAGCTTGCTTTTTGGATGAAGCTGTCTAGAACCATAGGAAAAGTGATGCAACCTTCATCAAGTTGAAATGATCTTCCTCCTTCAGAAAAATATGGAGTACTTTCAAAGAAAGTAACATTAGCTGGCACATACCATCTATGAGTGATTGGATTATGACACTTGTAAATCCACTAATTGCAGGAGTATTCCAGAAAAACTCACTTTACAATTTTGGGTTCAAATTTATCAGAAACATGGTCAAATTAATATACAAAGCATATACAAAAAAAAAAAAAAAAACTTTAAGAGGAATTGAAAAAGGCCAACGTTGGGGATATAGGATAGAAAATGAGTTTTACCATCTAAGACCGGTGAAGGCATCCAGTTAATGAGAAAACATGTGGTCAAAACTACACTCCAAAAACATTCTGAAACCTTCATATTTAATGAGAGGCCTCTAAAAACCTTACGTAAATTGTCCCTCTTCAAACATCCTAAGGCAGTGCTCGATAGAATTGAAAAGAGGAGAGGAGACTTCTTTTGGAGAGGGGCCTTTGAGGGTCACAAGTTCCATCTCCTAAATTGGGGGGAGGTTTGCAAACCTATTTCGGAAGGGGGAGCGGGGCTTAAAGATTTGGGTCTGTTTAATAATGCGCTTCTTGGTAAATGGTTGTGGAAATTGGGAACTACTTCGAAAGGGCTTTGGTTAGATGTTATTGTTAGCAAGTATGGAAGGCATGAGGGAGGCTGGACGATTAAGTCTTTTTCCCTTCATAGGGCATCAACAATTTGGAAGGCAATAGCGACTACTGAGCATCTATTTTGGCAAGGTGTTGCTTTTAGTCTTGGAGATAGGAAGAGTATTCGATTCTAGGTGGACATGTGGTGTGGGAATAAGTCGTTCCAAGTTCAGTTTCCTAGAATTGCAACGTTAGCCTCGGATCGCTTCATCAATGTCCAAAGGTGCTACTCTTTTTGTGGCAACTCAGTAGTGAGGAATCCTTCTTTTCAAAGGAATATGCGGACATGGAGATTGCGGAATTAGTGCAGCTATTGGAACTCAGCAGTGTTTCCCCTTCAAATCAAGAAAAAGATTCTATGATTTGGTTAGCTCATAGCTCCGAAAGATTCTCTGTGCATTCTTTCTTCTCATCCTCTCAGGAGCACATGCCCCGCCCATTCACCCTTTTCATCACTGGTTTTACGAGGCTCCGCCTCGGGTGGTCATCTCCGTGTGTCGTGTGGCTAGGAAAAGAGTTCTGACAGTTGACAACCTATAGCAGAGGTCTCTTATTCTCCCAAACATCTGCCTCATATGTGTGGAGAATGCAGAATCGATCGATCATCTTTTTATTCATTATTCCTTTGCACAGAAGATATGGGAACACTTCCTCAACTCATCCAATATGCATTGGGTTATGCTGGTTGCAGTGGAAGCTCTTTTATGGGCTTGGCATGGGAGGAGTAGAAGGAATGATGAGAAAGCGGAGTGGAGGGTTCTCCTTATGGCCATTCTCTGAGCTATCTGGAAAGAACGGAATGAGCGGTGTTTTGGGGATGAGCTCTCCGTGGTTGAAAGGGTGGTGGACATTATCAAGGGATATGTGCATGATTGGGCTTCAATGTTTAACCTTTTGATATAGTCTTCCCTTGCTTGTCTCTTCATTTTTGTTTATATTCTTTCTTGCCTTTGGCAAGTGTTTTTCATTTTTTTTTTTAAAAAAAAGAATTGTTACCTCTCCCAAAAAAAAAAAAAAAAAAACACTTTAAGAAGGTGACGGTTTTTACACACTGCAATTCCATTTTATTGTGGTGTGTGTGCACATGATGTTTGATGAATAATGCCATGGGACAAGATATGAATGACAATATTTTGTTGTATATTCCTTAGCATTGTCTGATCTTAGAATGCACACTTTAGCATCAAATTGAATTTGGTTTTGCATAATGAAATTATTTACCTCATAACAGACTTTCATCAAATATATCCATGTCATTCGAGATTTATCATCCACAAAGATAACAAAATATTTAAATCAAATAAACTGGAAACATGAATTGGACCCCAATCATCTGAATGTATCAAGTAAAAAGGTATATCACTTTATTCTCATGCAATAAAGAGAGAGAGAGAGAGAGAGAGAGAGAGAGAGACTCTATGATGCTTGCTTGACTCATAAATTTCACTCTAACGTAAACATATGACAAAGATGGAATAAGACTCTTCAAACCAATTAAAATGGGTAACCAAGCCTAGAATGCCACTGATGAGGAGAGATGTTGATTTGCAGTGCAAATCCGTTCCAGTTGTTCCACGATTGAGGTAATAGAGTCCATTTGATTTATGTCCTCCACCAATTATCCTCCTTGTTGTTTGATCCTAAAACTCAAAGTAGGAAGGATAGAATTTGACAGAACAATTGAGGGTTTTGGTTAGTTTACTAATAGATAATAATTTTAAAGGAAACTAAGGAATGAATAAAACTAAAGACAATGAGAGATCTAGAGTAGGCCAAACAATGCCCTCCTCAAATACACTAGTTGATGTACCATCAACTAATGTTACAGGAGACGGATGGAGATTGGACTAATTGATATAGCACACAACACTTACCAGTCATGTGATTGGAATCTCCAAAATCAATGATCCATGGGACATTCTCAGAAGAAGTAAAACGAGCTATACCTAACTGGGCAAAAGTAGCGGTGGAAGAAGAGCCATGGGTGGAGTGATCTCTTAGAAGCTTGACAAATTCTTCCTTGGACATAATAATTATGTCACCTGAAGTACTTGGCCCAACAGAAGTGGCAGACTTGGACACATACCCTTTAGAACCATCATTCAATGAGCAGACTCGATTAGCCTAGCTGGCTTTCTCACTAGGATCATCTAATGAGCGGACTTGGACTAGCCCATGCTTGCTTTCTCACTAGATCCCAACATATATTAATTATGTGATTGTTGAGATCAAAGTAAGTGCGATGTTGATTATCGCACACGCGACCACTACCACTACTAGAATGTGTGCCACCACCACTCCACGTACTCCTGCTTTCGAAGCAACCTCCCCTTGAGTCTCTAACTCCAAATCAACCATCGTAACTACAACCACCTTGGCTCCCCCAACCTCTGCTGGATGCAAAGATAAAAGCAAACTGATTGGACGATGAGGGACCCTATGTGGCCATACTAGTTGTGCAGTGAACTCTATTGAATGCCTCGGATGATGAGGGACCCGCGTGTGCACACGCATGCACACACGTGCGTCCGTACGGGCAACCACTGTGGGCCCCATGTTTGGGGTTTCCCCTCTTTGATTTTCCTCTAAACCTCCCTAATCCCTAAATCCTTTGAAGCCCTTAAAAAAAAAAAAAAAACTCAATCCTCAATCTCCATGAATGAACCCAAAACCCTAATGAAAATATGAATTTTTGTGAAACTTTTCAAAAATCAGAATTTTGATTGCATCATCGTTTATTCATGTGGTTGTCGCACTACCCACGCTATATTGGAAGTCCCTACATCCAACTGGGACACTTTTAAATTATTTTATATTTCCACACACCGCATATGTGATAACCTAGAATCTTCGTGTTATAAATCTGAATTTCTGAATTATTATGTGGATATGCTTGATTTTACATGTTGTTTGCTAAAATTAATGTGTAATTGATCTCTCATCTTGCATCGTAGGATAGTTTCCATCATCCTACATCACCCTCTCATAGCTTTGCAATTCAAACAACTTTTTCTCTGCTTTTAGTGCTCACTTGGGGCTTCAAATTAACTTTGCCAAGAGTTCAATCACATTCTCTTGCTTTTGCAATTGTGAAAAACCCATCAGTTCTACCCTAAATATAAAAGAAGATTCATTACCATTTCTATATCTCGGGCTTCCTTCATACTAAGCTAGACAAAAAATTTGTGACTGTGATTTTCTCATAGACAAGATTAACATAAGGCATGGAGGATAGAGGGCTTTTCTTCTTTTGTAGGTTGTTTGGAGCTCATAAAGTCTACTCTTTCCACCCTTCCCATCTTTTGGTTGCAAGTGTTTCTGCTTCCCAAAGGATGTGTTTAAATTATCAAAAGAATCATGAGCACATTTTTGTGGGGAAATTCGAGAATATCCTAAATATAAAAGAAGATTCATTACCATCTCCATATCTCGGGCTTCCTTCATACTAAGCTAGACTGAAAATTTGTGACTGCGATTTCCTCATAGACAAGATTAACAGAAGGCTTGGAGGATAGAGGGCTTTTCTTCTTTTGCAGGTTGTTTGGAGCTTATAAAGTCTGCTCTTTCCACCCTTCCCATCTTTTGGTTGCAAGCATTTCTACTTCCCAAAGTATGTGTTGAAATTATCAAAAGAATCATGAGCACATTTTTGTGGGGAAATTTGAGAATGCACGCTGTTAATTTGGATCTCATTTGTTTACCAAAATCTGAAGGCAGCCTTGGAATCATCTCTATTAAAAGCTCCAATCAGGAAGACCACCTCAAGCAACTTCGGACGACAGCTGTGGGTAGGCAAAATCTTTGGACCAAATGGGTGAAATGTAAATAAAGAGACGCTCTAGTTGGGATTTGAAAATTGTAGTTGATTCGTCATGGCCATGGAGAAGTATTCTCAACATGAGAAACTTAGCAATGGAAAACATCAGATTTGCATGGGCAATGTTAAGGTTACAACATTCTGGCTTGACCCCTCGTTGTCGGAACCAGGAGGAAGACTGATCGACAGATATCGTGAAAGGGCAGTCTGTGATCTTGGGCTTGGCAAAGACATGTCAATGTCCAATCTCATCAGAAATTATTGGATCCTTTTTATAGGATCAACAAAAGGCAAGTTTGGAAACAATGGTATGCCAATCAAGAGCCATGATTACTGATTGAGAATCAAGTTTGATTATCTATGACAGGCCAGTAGATGCCGTAGTCTTCATTTTTAGACTGATACTACAGAAATTCCACTTCAACTAATGCGCACAAAAAGAGAATAGGAAGAATCATGTTTGTGGGTTTGGATGATCACAAGCAAAACACTCAAGCATTTCAGTGGAAAGATGTATATTTAAAATACCATAATGATCATCTTCAAACTAAAAGCAAGAGAAAGAAATTATTTCTTCCAAAGATTGATGGTTCTTGGTGGTTGACTATTGGACAATCCACAATACTTTCCAAGAGTCCAGATTTTACAACACAATAGACAACATATAAACGTCACAAAGATCAAACAGAAAGATAATGTACCGTTTTCGGCCCAATTCCTTTGAAGCAACAGAGCTCAGCCTTAATTTCATCTACTGGCATGCCTCTCAAATACTCCAAGCATATTTTCCCTCTCTTCTCAAGCAGAGAGCTCAAAATATTCTTGATGCATGAAGCTTTTGTCGCAGCTAAGCCGCCACATTTTATAGCATCTTGTATACATTTAGTTTCCGCTGCAAGAACCTTGACATGAAATATAAAAGCAAACCATGAAAATGTATCCACTAATTTGGAAAGTACGACACTGTTCCAAACCAGGTTAAAAACATTGGGATGAATCATATCATATTGAGAATTTATCACAATAACTTGCTAGAAATACAGTACAAAAGCCCGTACTGCAATGTCGACAAAGTATCAAAATGTAATAATGGATACTTCCCTCCCAAAATAATTGTAATGAAACCAATATCATACAGGAGTCAATAATAACAGAATGTACTCTGTTGCAATCAACTCATACAATGGAGGGACATTGATACAATGTTTCAAACCTTGCTCTGAACTGTTGATGAATTTGGGAAGGGAAAAAAAAAAAGGGCTAGCAGCATTTTCATTTGAGATAACATTCCACGTAGGCAATGCCCTTTTTTAAATTTCATTGATCCAGAACATTGATCTGGTGAGCCCCACAGTGGATAATTGACTGAAGATGTCCTCCAACGGAAACCTCAGCCATCCAATTAGTGGACCTTCTCCTTTTGTGGAGAGGACTGGATGAAGTGGCGTCTGTCCACGAACCTAAAATGCCATTTTGATTTAGTCAAGCATGGTACATTTCCATGGGTTACGGAAGAGGAAGAAGAAGAGTTGAGATTGCTTACATCTTCCCATGTTGGGAATGAGGATTTGAGGGAAGCGAACGCCTTTGTCGAGTTGGAATCGGTTGTATTCTGAGACAGAAGAGTTCTCACCAGACCATCCAACACGCCTTCTTTCCGAGTGATGGTCTCATCAGAGCCGTCTTCTCCGAAAAATGGCTTGGATGGATCTGGACTGTCGTGAATAACCTTATTCTTTCGATATCTGGCGAATTCCTGAGGGAAGCCGTGGAGAGAGAGGAGATGGTCCCTGACAGAACGGCACTCTTCGGGGGTCGGGCGAGGGTGATTGGGGTACAGCTCTGCAGCAGCAGCAGCGGTGGTTTTGGGTTTTCCAAGTTTGGAAGAGGCGCCCGGGATCTCTACCTTCCTTTTGCATTTTGTAGCCATTTTTCTCTCCCCCTTTTTTGTATTCTCGTATTAACAAGGGCGGGATGCAGCCTCTTTCTGAAGCATCAGTTCCAAATTCCAAACACACGAGGATATAAACATGCGGTCGAACACACTACACTATCCCGTTGCAAAGTCTTTAATAGGTTGTAATGGGATTGCAATGGCTGTTTGGATGGTGCATTTGCTTCAAAGATTACGATGACTGTTTGGATGCAAGTATTTGTCCTGAGATGTCTTTAATCTGTATATGAAACAAGCGTTTGATCGGTCAACTACCATGTTCAAATAATCAAGTGAACTCTGATTTATGTAGATTGATATTGGACTGGCTCGATTGATCGAATGGTTGGGTCAATCTATTGAAAGAATACCAAAAAATCTAAGAAACTCTCTAGACAATTTTGCACATGTTCGATCAATCAATATCAATAGTTCGATCAACAGCACACATGATTTTGCTTAATTGCATGTTTTATTTCCTGTTTTGGTTGTAACACTATATAGATGGGGAGTAATCGGGAATAAGGCATAATAAGGGGTATCATTAAGGGTTCTAGATGTTGGACATAGACCAGTGGGGCTCACTAGTGGGCAATCACCGGTGGGTGGGTCTCATGTGCTTAGGCATCTTCCAGCCTCTTCCTTTCAGTTGCATCTCATATTTAAATTTGAATTTGGTTTAAAATGAGGAGAGGAGATAAGATCAGATGACTTCTGATCTCATTCAAACTCTCGCCCTTTTCTATAAATAGGATAAGGCTCTCTAGTCTAAATATATGAAAAATAACGAGAGTAAAAAAAGGAGAAATAGTGGTACATAGATAATTATCCATTTAGTTTGTCCTTCGGACGATCTAAACCATAGATAGTGATTCGGGGCTATCTATACCGTAGAATCAGAGGGGTGATTAGACCCATCTGCTTCAGTACTTATAGGCGGGCCGCTGGATTTGGACCGTTCATCTTCAACTTTGTGAAGGTTCCATATCGTGTAGACCGTCAAATCTTGAGAGCTCACACTTTCGTGCTTACTTTCAGTGGTATCAGAGGAATCTCAACGGCGGATTTCTAATTAATTATTTTCATTAAAAAAAAATGTTAGTGGCCCCTTTTTTTCTTTTTTCTTTTTTTATTTAATTGAATTCTAGCTCATGGCTTTTAAATGATTTCAAATCAGTGTGCATATTGTGACTCTTGATGTGCACATATGCTACTGTGATGCATGTGCACATGTAAAATCTAGACTCATGGATCAGCATGCTGTGGACACTGTGCACTGCATTTGATATTTTTTTGATTTTCGAGTGGTTGGATGACGTGGATATAAAATATATATATATATATATATATATATATATATATATACACACACACATCACAGGGGCCCCCATAGAGCCCCTACTTGGACCGAGTCCGTCTAGGCAATGGTAGGACGTAATTTGCCTCCGTGATGGACGTAGCTAAGTTCGGCCCCAACTCCAATACCAACATGTGGACGTTGAGTTGCCCAATATATACCAGCATATTACGTGCGTGCTACATCCAACTGTCCAAATCAGATTAGGTAAAATCCAGCCCCATCTATTGAGAAATTTACGACTGTGGACCCCACCATTTATCCGGTAGTTTTTTTGAAGCAATACAAACTTAGAATACACACTTGGACCTCCTCGTACGGAGTCGGAATTTCAGGATGAAAATACCCCTGCCTCCCTCGTGCTGGCGTGTAGAGACCAGTGCTAACGGACGGTCCAACGATGGGAACTCAGGTGGGGCCACTGTGATGTTTGAGAGAAATCCTCCCCGTCTAAGTTCATTCATGGGGTCACGAAGACCTGGATGAAGAGGAAAAACGAATTTCATAATGATCCAAAACTACTATAACCCCTGAAAGGGTTTCAATGGTAGACGTTCAATTCCTTACTGCCTTTTACAGTGTGGTCCACTTGATAGTTAGATCTATCTTATTTTTTGTCTCAAGACTTAATATGAGCTTACCAAATAGATGGACGGTTTGGATATAACACGGACCTCATGATGGGACCCACGAAAGCATCCTAGCAAAATATATATATATATATATATATATATATATATATATATATATATCTGACTGGCAGATTTTTAATTTTTTTTTAATTTTTTTTATTTAAAACAGAGAGAACCTGTTCTCTCTTACATTTTTCTCTAATACATAATTATGTAAATATGTATATATAAGTATATAAAAATATTTTTCCATCTTATAATTCATTTCTCTGATTTTTTATTAAACAAGCATATCTCTTAAATTAGAATTTTTTTTTCTTTTTTTTACACACGCACACACACCCCCATGCACTCACACTAGTGGAATTTCACTACGTATAAATACTCGAACGCTTGACTGGGTGTTGAAACTCCTAAGAGTCTACCACTCGAGCAAGAGTAAGAATCCTAAACTAGCGGGGCAAGCATGAAAATTAGTGGGGCAAGCATGTAAATAAGTGGGGCAAACATGAAAATCAGCGAGGCAAGCGTGAAAATGAGCGGGAGAAACTAGAAAATCAGCCGAACAAACTGAAATATGAGCAGAGCAAACTAGAAAAACAGCGGGGCAAACTGAAGTATGAGCGGGGCAAACTAGAAAATCATGGGGGAAAACTAGAAAATCAGTGGGGGAAACATGAAAATCAGCGAGGGAAACATGAAAATGAGCGGAACAAACTATAAAATCAGTAGGGTAAACATAAAAATGAGCGGGGGAAACTAGAAAATTAGCGGGGCAAATTGAAATATGAACGGGGCAAACTAGAAAAACAGCGGGGCAAACTGAAGTATGAGCGGGGCAAACTAGAAAAACAGCGGGGCAAACTGAAATATGAGCAGGGTAAACTAGAAAAACAGCAGGGCAAACTGAAGTATGAGTGGGGTAAACTAGAAAAACAGTGGGATAAAATGAAATATAAGCGGGGCAAACTAGAAAATCAGTGGGGGAAATATGAAAATGAGCGGGGAAAACTAGAAAATCAGCGGGGGAAACATGAAAATGAGCGGGAAAAACTAAAAAATCAGCGGGGGAAACATGAAAATCAGTGGGGGAAACTAAAAAATCACCGAGGAAAATTAAAAAATTAACGGGGGAAACATGAAAATGAGCGGGGCAAACTAGAAAATCAGCGGGGGAAACACGAAAATGAGCGGGGCAAGCATGAAAAATGAGCGGGGCAATCATAAAAATGAACGGGGCAAGCATGAAAATGAACAGGGTAAACTAGAAAATCAACGGGGCAAACATGAAAATGAGCAGGTCAAGCATCAAAGTGAGTGGCTACAGAAGTTTTGGGGCTATAGAAAATCAGCGGGGCAAACATGAAAATTCAGCCGCTGAAACCCTTTTAGGGGCTACAGAAGTTTTGGATCGTTATGAAATTTGTTTTTCCTCTTCATCCAAGTCTTTGTGACCCTATAAATGAACTTAGACGAGGAGGATTTCTCACAAACAACACAGCAATTCACCACGTGTCTAAAAACTGGGACAAATATTTAGATGGCTGTTATCATCCAATCAGGGAGATTTTCAAGGAAATTCACATCCATGGTAGACTGGATCAGATCAATGGGTCTGGATCACCACACGATGACCATTGATCAGATAACTCCATAACAAGGAAGTATCAACGTTACCTAAATTGTAAAAAGGGAAATTTCCTTGAAACTCATACTTAAGTTTGCCCCGCTGTTATTCTATTTTGCCTCGTTGTTTTTCTAGTTTGCCCGGCTATTTTTCTATTTTGTCTCGCTGTTTTTCTAGTTTGCCCCGCTGTTTTTCTATTCTGCCTCGCTGTTTTTCTAGTTTGCCCCGCTCATAATCCAGTTTGCCCAGCTATTTTTCTAGTTTGCCCCACTCATATTTCAGTTTGCCCCGCTGTTTTTCTAGTTTGCCCTGCTCATAATTCAGTTTGCCCCGCTGTTTTTCTAGTTTGTCCCGCTGTTTTTCTTATTTGCCCTGCTCATATTTCAGTTTGGCCCATTGTTTTTCTAGTTTGCCCCGCTCATATTTCAGTTTGCCCCGCTGTTTTTCTAGTTTGCCCCTCTCATAATTCAGTTTGCCCCGTTATTTTTCTAGTTTGCCCCGCTCATATTTCAGTTTGTCCCGCTGTTTTTCTTGTTTGCCCCGCTCATATTTCAGTTTGCCCCGCTCATAATTATGTATTAGAGAAAAATGTAAGGGAGAAAAAGTTCTCCCAATAAAAAAATAAAAATAAAATTTTCCAGACTGCCGCGACATTACCGTTGAACTGGCAGTAGTGTTACGGCAGTTTGTAGATTTTTCTCTAATACATAATTATGTAAATATGTAAATATAAGTATATAAAAATATTTTCCTATCTTTTAATTCATTCTTTGTCTATGTATTTAACAAGCATATCTCCTAAACTAGAATGATTTTTTTTCTTACACACGCACACACACCCCCACACATTCACACTAGTGGAATTTCACCACCTATGGATACTCGAACGCTTGACCGGGTGTTGAAACTCCTAATAGTCTACCACCTGAGCAGGGCAAAGATGAAAATGAGCGGGGCAAGCATCAAAATGAGTGGGTCAAACATGAAAATGAGCGAGGCAAACTAGAAAATCAGCGGGGCAAACTGAAATATGAGCGGGGTAAACTAAAAAAAATAATGGGGCAAACTAGAAAAGCAGCGGAGCAAGCGCTCATATTACTCTGACAAGATAATATGAATAGTACTCTCGGGTCTTAAGTTTATTTAATTGTGACGCATGGTTTGGTGATCCAGGCTAGTCATCTAATGGGTCGCACCATGAACCAAATTTCTTCCAAATTTTTCCCTACAAGTAAATCATTCTAGTTTAGGATTCTTACTCTTGCTCGGGTGGTAGACTCTTAGGAGTTTCAACACCCAGTCAAGCGTTCGAGTATCCATACGTGGTGAAATTCCACTAGTGTGAGTGCATGGGGGTGTGTGTGCGTGTGAAATTCCCCACTAATTTTCATGTTTGCCTCACTAATTTTCTAGTTTGCCTGGCTGATTTTCTAGTTTGCCCCGCTAATTTTCATGTTTGCCCTGCTGATTTTCTAGTTTGCCCTGCTGATTTTCTAATTTGCCTCACTGATTTTCTAGTTTGCCTGCTGATTTTCTAGTTTCCCCCATTCAATTTCATGTTTGCCTCTCTGAATTTCTAATTTGCCCCGCTCAATTTCATGTACGACTGAAAGTTGGGCGGGTTCAACCTGACTTACCCCTGACCGACCCGACATTGGGTTAGGCTCAGGCAATATATATCAGGTCCGATCTCAAGCTTGGGCTATACAAACACCAACCCTATAAAACTTAGGTTAGGCTTGGGTTAAGGTCTAAGGTTGCCTGACCCAACCCGAACTCAATCAATATATTAGTTACTTATAAATTATAATTGAGTGTGGATTGTTTGTGTAGAAGGTACACTAGTGATGTCGGGTCTCATTTATCCACATCATTTCCAAGGACTCAAGCTAACAAGATATGTCAGATTTCTCTCTCCCAAATAGATTGCGTGCTATGCTACATGACTTTTTAAAGGAGTAGTCTTATATTTTAGCTTGGTTTTTTAAAGAAAAAAAAATGAAGTTCTTTATTGTGAATAATCACACACATAATTAATAAAATCATAGATACAAAAAATAAGTCCTATATTGAATTATAATAAACTAATGTAATAACGAAAATATTAGCACGTATACACCCGAACAACCCCATCAACCCGTCGAGCCCTCTTGGGTTGGGCTTGGGTTGAGAATTCCCAACCCAAGATTGGGTTGGATTGGGTCAAGGTTTAGGTATAGGAACCTTGGGTTGGGTTAGGGTTGAGCACCAACCCGAACTAACCGGCCCGACTTTCAGCCCTAATTTCATGTTTGCCCTGCTCAATTTCGTGTTTTACCTGCTAAATTTCTACTTTTCCCCACTCAATTTCATGTTTGCCTTGCTCAATTTCATGTTTGCCCCGCTGAATTTCCAGTTTGACCGCGAAGTGATTGAAATTGACCACAAACTGAATGAAATGGATTTTCGACCATCGACTCGATGGAATCTTGGAAAATAACTAGGTTGGTTGGCTAAATTAGCTTCTCCTACCTCAAAATCATATGTGGTTGGCAAACTAGGAAATCAATGGGGCAAATAGTGGGCCCCACCATGATTTATGCTTTTCATCCATGCCGTCAATATATTTTTCCGGATCATTTTATGGCATGAGATAAAAAATGAGGTATATCCAAATCTTAAGTGTACCACATTACAAGAAACAGTGTTGAATGAGCGTCAACCATTAGAAATCCTCCCCCGTCTAAGTTGGGGCCCACTGTGATGTTTGTGAGAAATCCTCCCCGTCTAAGTTTATTCATAGGGTCACAAAGACCTAGATGAAGAGGAAAAATAAATTTTATAATGATCCAAAACTTCGTTAACCCCTGAAAGGTTTTCAATGGTAGACGTTTAAGTTTGCCTCGTTGATTTTCTAGTTTGCCCCACTTATATTTCAGTTTGCCCCGTTGATTTTCTAGTTTGCCCCGCTTATTTTCATGCCTGCCCCGCTCATTTTCATGATTGCCCCGCTCATTTTTCATGCTTGCCCCGCTCATTTTCATGTTTCCCCCGCTGATTTTCTAGTTTGCCTCGCTCATTTTCATGTTTCCCCCACTGATTTTCTAGTTTCCCCCGCTCATTTTCATGTTTCCCCCGCTTTTTTTCTAAAAGGAGGGCGATGCCCCTAAAACTTTTGATAAATGAATAGACGATGTACAAGGAACATTTTCAGGTGGGCTCCACAAAAAACATCGGGCCTCACCTATCATAACTGCTATTCAGAGAAAGAGAAACGAGAAAAAACGTGCCAAGTTGCCCCTCAATGGGCATAAACACTACCACGAAGACACCACCTCACTCACCAACAACACGGAGGCAAATTCGACTCCTCCACTCTTCAACCTTCTTAAAATTCCACGGGCCAAAGCGACCACTCTCCCTACATACAATATTCCACTTATACAAACCAACTACCTGCCACACCTTCCCATTTAGCCCTCCCAACTTCTAACCATAGACCATAGTCTGCTGCTATGATCTCATATCCAAGACCCTAAACCAACCTTAGCGACAACACCTCCAAGGGAAGGCCCACCACAACAACACATAGGCAGCATCCACTAGAAGAAGTAGAGAAGATAAACGGAAGCAGAGAATCATGAAATTGAGCAGGGCAAACTAGAAAATCAGCAGGGCAAACTAGAAAACCAGCGGGGCAAACTAAGAAATCAGCGGGGCAAACTAGAAAATCAGCGGGGCAAACTAGGAAATGAACGGGGTAAATTAGAAAATTAGCGGGGCAAACTAGAAAATTAGCAGGGTAAGTTAGAAAATCAGCGGGGCAAACTAGAAAATCAGCGGGGCAAACTAGGAAATCAGCCGAGGAAACATGAAAATCACATTAAATGTATGTAGTATATCCACGCCGTCCATCCGTTTTTCTATCTAATTTTAGCAGTTTGGCCCCAAATTAAAGCATATCAAAAGATCAAGTGGATCACACCATGGGAAACAATGGGCATAATGATTTCCACCGTTGAAACCATAATGCGACCAACAATGATGTTTGTTTGTTATCAAACCTATTCATAAGGTCATACAGACATGGATTAATAGGAAAAACAATTATAAGCTTGATCCAAAACTTCTGTAGCCCTAAGAAATGATCAACAACAGAAGTTCAATTTAAAATTTCATTTGGTATGGTCCATTTGAACATTGGATAAGTTTAGATTTATCGGCTCAAGCCATGAAAATATCTGTTAAGTTCGCCCCGCTGATTGTCTAGTTTGCCCCATTGAATTTCATGTTTGCCCTGCTCAATTTCATGTTTGCCCCGCTAATTTCCTAATTTGCCTCGCTGATTTTTTAGTTTACCCCGCTGATTTTCTAGTTTGCCCCGCTGATTTTCTAGTTTCCCCTGTTGATTTTGTAGTTTGCCCCGCTGATTTTCTAGTTTCCCCCGTTGATTTTGTAGTTTGCCCCGCTGATTTTCTAGTTTCCCCCGTTGATTTTGTAGTTTGCCCCGCTGATTTTCATGTTTGCCTCGCTGATTTTCTAGTTTGCCCTGCTGATTTTCTATTTTGCCTTGCTGATTTCATAGTTTGCCCCACTGATTTTCTAGTTTACCCCGCTGATTTTCTAATTTGCCCCGCTGATTTTATAGTTTCCTTCGCTCAATTTCATGTTTGCCCCTCTGAACTTCTAGTTTGCCCTTCTCAATTTCATGTACAACTGAAAGTTGGGCGGGTTCAACCCGACCGACTTGTGACCGACCCGACATTGGGTTAAGCTTGGGCAGGATATATCAGGTCCGATTTCAAGCTTGGGCTATACAAACACCAACCCGATAAAACTTAGGTTGGGTTTGGGTTGAGGTCTCAGGTTGCCTGACCCAACCCGAACCCAATCAATATATTAGTTACTTATAAATTATAATTGAGTGTGGAATGTATGTGTAGAAGGTATACTAGTGACGTCGGGTCCCATTTGTCCACGTCATTTTCAAGGATTTAAGCTAACAAGATATGTCGGATTTCTCTCTCCCAAATAGACATGTATACACTCGACTAACCTAATCAACCCGTCGAGCCCTCTTGGGTTGGGCTTGGGTTGAGAATTCCCAACCCAAGATTGGGTTGGGTTAGGTCAAGGTTTAGGTATAGGAACCTTGGGTTGGGTTAGGGTTGAGCACCAACTTAAACCAACCAGCCCGACTTTCAGCCATAATTTCATGTTTGTCCTGCTCAGTTTCATGTTTTACCCGCTAAATTTTTAGTTTTCCCCACTCAATTTTATGTTTGCTTCACTCAATTTCATGTTTACCCGGTCTGTGTTATATCCAAACCGTCCATCTATTTGGCGAGCTTATATTAAAGTTTGAGACGAAAAATAAGATAGATCTAACTATCAAGTGGACCACACTGTAAAAAGGCAATGGGGAATTGAACGTCTACCATTGAAACCCTTTTAGGGGTTATAGAATTTTGGATCATTATGAAATTTGTTTTTCCTTTTCATAAAGACTTTTGTGACCTTATGAATAGATTGAATGGAAAATAAATGTCATGGTGGGCCCTACAAAATTTTTAACGGTGAAAATCAATTTTCCCGCTGCTCTGTGTTGTGGTCCAGTTGATCTTTGGATATGATTTTTTTTTTTTTTTGGATAATGCTCTGAAATGATCTCGAAATATGGATGAACGTTGTGGATATAATAAATACATAGCCATGGGGCCATGTAACTTTGATTCTTTTGAGCCGTTCGTACAACTCTCGGTTGGAGGAGCGTCAGCGCTCGTCTTCGAAAGGAAGGTGGGGGTATTTTCGTCCTGAAATTCCGACTCCGTACGAGGAGTTCCATGTGCGTGTTCTAAGTTTGTATTGTTTCAAAATAACCACTGGATAAAAGGTGGGGTCCACAGTCGTAAATTTCTGTCATCTATTTCTCTGAAAGACCACACTTGTAATCCGTTGTTTATTAGCGGCTGTACATTATTTTTCATGGTGTGGTCCACCCGATGATAGGATACAGCAGAATTTTGCATAATGCGATTATCATCATGATCCAACCTATTCGACGGTGTGGACGTCGCACGTATACTATAGATTGGAGGTTATCCGCTGGGCGACAGAATCCTACCGTCCAATAACTTGGATGTGAACATTTCTCTTTTGAGTGCCCGAGTATAAAGCATCATCGTCTGCCCGAGTATCAAATTTCCTTTTTTTTGTTGATCATGTATCCTCCGTCAACAAGGTCGTACGATGCCGCCGTGTACTGCAGTGGTGGTTGAATAGCCTTCTCACTTTTCTTTTCAAAACAATGGTAGATACCATACAGCTGGTAGAACTAGAACATGATACAACCATCTCTCCACAGTCCACACACGTGGTGAGGCAACATTTCATCTGAAACCCCTCATTTGGTGGTCCATATCGTGGATGGTCAAAATCTCAAACTTCTCCCATGGTGCAATCCTAACCATCACTTTTCTTCATTTTATAGCATTGAACGTATACTTTCAACCATTTTTTTTCTTAACAAACATACTTAACTGATGGATAGGATCAAGAATAATTAATCATTGGCCATCCCAAGTAGGTATAACTAGATGGACGGTGTCGATTGGTATATTACCCTGCCATGTGTACCGTAGGAATATGAGAGTACCATATTCAGTTCTACAGGATCTACCGTACCATTTTTTAAGGTAAGGATATCCTCCGTGGAACACTAGAACCGGATTGCCCCTGCGTACACTGTACTGAGTGAACTCTATGAGATGTAGAAAATCTTTCCCAGATGCTTGGCTGAGTGAACTCTATGAGATGTAGAAAATCTTTCCTGGATACTTCCCGTTGGCCACAAAAGTTTTGGATGAAGCGAATATCCGTGTTTTCCCTCCATCCAAGAACGGGTTACCATATCAACAGTTTAGGCGACAAATAAATATCCAAGCTTTTAATATGCTTCCATCTTTGGATCATGCCTAGAGTGAACTCGTAAAACGGATGGATGGTATAAGATACAAACTGCTTTGAGAATTAGTGATCCAGAGATCATTAGTGATCATTAGTTTCATTCTATTTACTATTGATCAAGAGATCATTAGTGATCAATATGATCATTAACCATGATGATTAATGTTGATAAACGGATCCATCATAAAAAATGACCATTAATGGTAATGATCGAATCCATCGCTAATGGACATAATCACTGGTGATGATAGAAACTCTCTTTATGGCTAAGCACTTCATTTTTAAATCTGATGATAATGTTTATATGTGCAATATAATTAGGCTTGACGTGATCTACGCCATTTTTCATTGGAAAATAGAAAACTTAATGCTATAATATTCCCTAAATTTAAAAGTCGTGTATAACCTGAGTGGGAGTTAATTCTCCTCCACCAAATGATGCATGCAACTATAATAGAATGTTGCACATTATATAAATATATTTTTATAAAAGCATCAAATTCATCTTAAAAATAGAACTTGATTGATCTACACCGCCCATTCGGACATGTGGACTTTCAGATCTCGTTAAGATGTGTTGACTACTTTTATACCTTAAAAATTTGAATAACACGCAGAAATGCCGATGATTAGTGTCAATACTTTAGATCATGGCTAAGTAGTGATATTTGATGCAATGTAGAGATGGCCATCAAAGCTCTAATCGTTGAACAACTCAAAGGACGACAATTTGACGGTAACAACTACGAATACTCGTCTCACGCAGTGCGAAGCCTTCTGGACGAGGACGACATATTGCATACACTCGATGAGGTTTAAGAGGAACATATATTGGCTGAGAATGAAAATTTAGGAGAACATAGGGCTGCAATGAACCGCTACAATAAGTGGCGTAAACAAAATCGTTCTGCCCGTAATATCCTAATTAGCATTATGAACAAATAAATCATACCAACGTATGAAGTGTATGACATCGCTAAAGGAATCTGGGAAGCACTGACAAATGCTTATGCGCAGAAGTCAGATGTAAAAGTTCGGATAATGAAATTAGAATTCCAGGAGTATATGATGTCAGTCGGCTGTCCCATCAAAGTTTATATCCGTAAGATGGAGCAGATGATATGTGCCTTTAGGAATATTAGGTGTAAACTGACTAAAAATCAAAAGATAATAGCAATGTACCGTTCCTTCCTTGAATCTTAGGCCCCAATTAAAAGAATTTTGAACCATACTGATCTTATCACTATATTCAAAGACTTTTGTGGCCATTTAGTACGAGAGGTTGAAATGAATGCAATTCAGTCAGGTTCGACTAAGGCTTTTGTAGTAGAAACTCATAGGCGGAAAGCTAACAAGAAACGGTTCAAAACTCGCAAGAAAGCAAAAAAGAATGACCAAGAATAGAAGTCTACAACACCTCTTCCAAATCTCAAGAATGAAAATGGAAAGAAGTAGAAAAATTTATTTTGTCTGTGAAAATTCCGGCCATTATGCCCAGCAGTGTGCCCATAAAAAAAGAATAATTTCTAAGCCACTAGATACTTTGTATGTACACGTTTGTTCTGAAATTCTTTCCATTGATACTATATCTAATGAGTGAATTTTAGATTTAGGCGTAACAAAGCACATGACACGAAGTCATCGAGGACTCGAGAAATTCTGACCCGTAGCCAAGGGAAGTTACGAGATGTATATGGGAAATAATGTTGTTGAAGACGTACTAGGGATTGACGTTTACCATCTCCGTATGCACATAGGGTGAATAATAATCCTTCGTGATACTCTTTATGCACTGGGCATGCGTCGAAATTGAATTTATGTTTCGAGGTTATTATTTGATCGTATTGATATTCATTTTTTCGGGACATGAATTTCTTTAAAACTAAATAACCTCATATTTGCATGAAAAAATTTAATTTCAGATTTATTTATTATGAACATAGATAGTGATAATATATACACTTCTTCCTTTATCTGCTATATCGAATGAAACTATAGTATCTGAATCTTTAAAAAGGCACGCGAGGTTGGGTCACATCGGAAAGAATCGTATGACAAGACTAGTATATTCTTGTCTGTTAGACTCCTTATCCAAAATTGATTTGTTATTTTGTAAACATCGTGTGTTCAGAAAGACTTCAAAGAAACCATTTCCTAAAGCGGTTAGGTCCAAGGGCCCACTAGATATAATCCATTTAGATATATATGGACCCTTCAATGTATATGCCAGAAATGAATATCAATACTTTGTCACTTTCATTGACGATTACTCGCGCTATGAATATGTGTATCTCATCTCACACAAATCTGAGGCTTTTGATTGTTTTTTTTAAATATAAAGCTGAGGTGGAAATTCAACTCGAGAAAAAGATTAAAATCCTTTGATCTGATAGAGATGGCGAGTATACATCTGAAATGTTCAAGTCATATTGTGAAAACGTTGGCATTGTTCGCCAATACACAATAACTTACACTCTACAACAAAATGGTATTGCAGAGAGAAGGAATAAGATACTATTGGACATGGTTAAATCGATGATGGCATAAGTCAATCTCTTTACCACATTATGGGGAGACGCACTGTTAACAGCCGTCTACATCCTTATAGAATCTCATCAAAATCCATTCCTAGACCCTATATGAGATGTGGTATGGGAGGATTTCTTCTCTATCCAACCTACACCCTTGGGGATCTTTGGTATATGTTTTGCTGCCTACTCCGCATAGAGGTAAATTTGATAGTGAAACCATTAAATACGTATTTATAAGGTACCACATGCATTCAAAGGGATACGTTCTAGTTTATGAAGACCATCGACGTTGGATTGAGATAGAATCTCGGGACGTGACCTTTGTCGAAGATAGATACCCCAACCGAATGAAGCAAACGGTTCCAATATAACTCTTTGAAATACCCAATGTATCTTAGGAGAGTGAGACTTCTGCTTCTCAAAATGATGATGCTCCTATAGTTCGTTAGGACAGTGGGAGAACATCTCAGCAGGCTCCTGAGTTACGTCAAAGTGAAAGAGAATCGATTCCCCGAAGATACTTCGATAACAAGGGGCAGACATTCTCTTGCGTTGCAGTTGATGATGATGAACCTGATTTGTATCAGGATATATTATTATCTTTTAACTTGGCCAATTGGGTGACTGCTATGGACGAAGAGATCGCTTCCATGAAGAAGAATAAAGTCTGGAAACTTATTAATTTGCCTTCCAATCGCAAAGCTATAGGTAATAAATGGGTACTAAATATCAAAAGAAAGACAGATGGTACATTAGACAAGTATAAAGTACAATTAGTTGCTAAAGATTTTAAACAAAAAGAAGGCATTGATTACGATGAGACTTTTTCACATGTTGCAAAGTTCTCATCAATGCGCATGATCTTGTCCATTGTCGCAAGTTTAAACTTAGAGTTATATTAGATGGATGTAAAGACCGCATTCTTAAATAGTGACTTGGATGAAGAGATATACATGTAACAGCCTATAGGTTATGTGGACAAAAAACATTCAAATAGATTCTGCGAGTTGTTGAAACTATCAATGAGCTGAAGCAATCTTGAAGACAGTGGTACATGAGGTTCTACTTAGCCATCATTACTTTTGGATTCACGATGAGTGAAGAAGATTATTGTGTATACATGAAACGGTCTAGAAGATCTTTTCTGATATTATCTCTATATGTAGACGATATCCTGCTAGCTGGTAATGACATGCAATTGTTAATATTGACTATTCTCGAATTTTGAGATGAAAGACCTCAGTAAAGCCAACTTTATTCTTAGGGTAAAAATCATCAGAGATCACCCTAAGAAATTTTTAGGCTTTTCTCAAGCCAGCTATATAAGATCTTAGAGCGGTTCAGGATGGAAAATTCAAAAGCTGTTGAAACCCCTATGGATTAAGCTACCAAGTTAAACAGAAAATCGTGTCTCCAGACTGAAGCCGTTGCAGATTTTTTTGTTTTTTTAATTTTTTTTTAAATTTTAAACAGAGAGAACCTTTTCTCTCTTACATTTTTCTCTAATACATAATTATGTAAATATGTATATATAAGTATATAAAAATATTTGTCCATCTTGTAATTCATTTCTCTGTTTATTTATTAAACAAGCATATCTCTTAAATTAGATTTTTTTTTTCTTTTTTTTACACACGCACACACACCTCCATGCACTCACACTAGTGGAATTTCACTACGTATAAATACTCGAACGCTTAACTGGGTGTTGAAACTCCTAAGAGTCTACCACTCGAGCAAGAGTAAGAATCATAAACTAGAGGGGCAAGCATGAAAATTAGTGGCGCAAGCATATAAATAAGCAGGGCAAACATGAAAATCAGCGAGACAAGCATGAAAATGAGTGGGGGAAACTAGAAAATTAGCCGAGCAAACTGAAATATGAGCGAGGCAAACTAGAAAAACAGCGGGGCAAACTGAAGTATGAACGGAGCAAACTAGAAAATCAGGGGGGGAACTCGAAAATCAGCAGGAAAAACATGAAAATCAGCGGGGGAAACATAAAAATCAGCGAGGGAAACATGAAAAATGAGCGAGACAAACTATAAAATTAGTAGGGGAAACATGAAAATGAGCGGGGGAAACTAAAAAATTAGCGGGGCAAATTGAAATATGAGCGGGGTAAACTAGAAAAACAGCGGGGCAAACTGAAGTATGAGCGGGGCAAACTAGAAAAACAGCGGGGTAAACTGAAATATGAGCAGGGTAAACTAGAAAAACAGCAGGGCAAACTGAAGTATGAGCGGGGCAAACTAGAAAAACCGTGGGACAAACTGAAATATGAGCGAGGCAAACTAGAAAATGAGCGGGGGAAACATGAAAATGAGCGGGGAGAACTAGAAAATCAGCGGGGGAAACATGAAAATGAGCGGGAAAAACTAAAAAATCAACGGGGGAAACATGAAAATCACCGGGGGAAATTAGAAAATCAACGGGGGAAACATGAAAATCAGCAGGGCAAACTAGAAAATCAGCGGGGGAAACACGAAAATGAGTGGGGCAAGCATGAAAAATGAGCGGGGCAATCATAAAAATGATCGGGGCAAGCATGAAAATGAGCAGGGTAAACTAGAAAATCAGGGGGGCAAACATGAAAATGAGCAGGTCAAGCATCAAAATGAGTGGCTACAGAAGTTTTGGTGCTACAGAAAATTAGCAGGGCAAACATGAAAATTCAGCCGCTGATACCCTTTTAGGGGCTACAAAAGTTTTGGATCGTTATGAAATTTATTTTTTCTCTTCATCCAGGTCTTTGTGACCCTATAAATGAACTTAGATGGGGAGAATTTCTCACAAACAACACAGCAATTCACCACGTGTCTAAAAAATGGGATAAATATTTGGATGGCTGTTATCATCCAATCAGGGAGATTTTCAAGGAAATTCACATCCATGTTAGACTGGATCTGATCAATGGGTCTGGATCACCACACGATGACCATTGATCAGATAACTTCATAACAAGGAAGTAGCAACGTTACCTGAATTGTAAAATGGGAAATTTCCTTAAGACTCGTACTTAAGTTTGTCCTACTGTTTTTCTATTTTGTCTCGCTGTTTTTCTAGTTTGCCCTGCTGTTTTTCTATTTTGTCTCGCTATTTTTCTAGATTGCCTCGCTGTTTTTCTATTTTGCCTCGCTGTTTTTCTAGTTTGCCTCGCTCATAATCCAATTTGCCCCGCTATTTTTCTAGTTTGCCCCGCTCATATTTCAGTTTGCCCCGCTGTTTTTCTAGTTTGCCCCACTCATAATTCAGTTTGCGCCACTGTTTTTCTAGTTTGTCCCGCTGTTTTTCTTATTTGCCCTGCTCATATTTCAGTTTGCCCCGCTCATATTTCAGTTTGCTCTGCTATTTTTCTAGTTTGCCCCGCTCCTATTTCAATTTGTTCCGCTGTTTTTCTTGTTTGCCCCACTCATATTTCAGTTTGCCCCGCTCATAATTATGTATTAGAGAAAAATGTAAGGGAGAAAAAGTTCTCCCAATAAAAAATAAAAATAAAATTTGCCAGACTGCCGCGACATTGCCACTGAACTGGCAGCAGTGCTGCGGCAGTTTGTAGATTTTTCTCCCTTACATTTTTCTCTAATACATAATTATGTAAATATGTATATATATGTATATAAAAATATTTTCCTATCTTTTAATTCATTTTTTGTCTATGTATTTAACAAGCATATCTCCTAAACTAGAATGATTTTTTTTTCTTACACACCCCCACACACTCACACTAGTGGAATTTCACCACCTATGGATACTCGAACGCTTGACCGGGTGTTGAAACTCCTAATAGTCTACCACCTGAGCAGGGCAAAGATGAAAATGAGCGGGGCAAGCATGAAAATGAGCGGGTCAAACATAAAAATGAGCGAGGCAAACTAGAAAATCAGCGGGGCAAACTGAAATATGAGGGGGTAAACTAGAAAAACAACGGGGCAAACTAGAAAAGCAGCGGAGCAAGCGTTCATATTACTGTGACAAGATAATATGAATAGTACTCTCGGGTCTTAAGTTTATTTAATTGTGATGCATGGTTTGGTGATCCAGGCTAGTCATCTAATGGGTCGCACCATGAATCAAATTTCTCCCAAAATTTTCCCTACAAGTAAATCATTCTAGTTTAGGATTCTTACTCTTGCTCGGGTGGTAGACTCTTAGGAGTTTCAACACCCGGTCAAGCGTTCGAGTATCCATACGTGGTGAAATTCCACTAGTGTGAGTGCATGGGGGTGTGTGTGCGTGTGAAATTTCTCACTGATTTTCATGTTTGCCCCGCTGATTTTCTTGTTTGCATAGCTGATTTTCTAGTTTGCCCCGTTGATTTTCATGTTTGCCCTGCTGATTTTCCAGTTTGCCCTGCTGATTTTCTAATTTGCCTTGCTGATTTTCTAGTTTGCCCCGGTGATTTTCTAGTTTCCCCCGTTCAATTTCATGTTTGCCCCTCTGAATTTCTAGTTTACCCCGCTCAATTTCATGTACGGCTGAAAGTTGGGCGGGTTCAACCTGACTTACCCCTGACCGACCCGACATTGGGTTAGGCTCGGGCAAGATATATCAGGTCCGATCTCAAGCTTGGGCTATACAAACACCAACCCGATAAAACTTAGGTTAGGCTTGGGTTAAGGTCTCAGGTTGCCTGACCCAACCCGAACCCAATCAATATATTAGTTACTTATAAATTATAATTGAGTGTGGATTGTTTGTGTAGAAGGTATACTAGTGATGTCGGGTCTCATTTGTCCACGTCATTTCCAAGGACTCAAGCTAACAAGATATGTCGGATTTCTCTCTCCCAAATAGATTGCGTGCTATGCTACATGACTTTTTAAAGGAGTAGTCCTGTATTTTAACTTGGTTTTTTAAAGAAAAAAAATGAAGTTCTTTATGATGAATAATCACGTATATAATTAATAAAATCATAGATACAAAAAATAAGTCCTATATTGAAATATAATAAACTAATGTAATAACGAAAATATTAGCACGTATACACCCAACCAACCCCATCAACCTGTCGAGCCCTCTTGGGTTGGGCTTGGGTTGAGAATTCCCAACCCAAAATTGGGTTAGGTTAGGTCAAGGTGTAACACCTGGTCCATTCGGTACTATTTTCCATGCATATGTGCATGATGATTGATGTCCTTAGCTAGACATAGATTGACCGTTCATAATACACACCCAACTGACCAGAACCCCAAGACCTTGAAACCTATCTCATATCGACCGCCCCATCGCCGCGATCGTGGAGGTACCACCCGTGCGTCGGTATGATACTTCGTTAGTGAGATACGCCGTGAAGAATAATAAGTGTATCATATGCGCATGGCACCATGTATTTCATTCTACACATGTGCACAACACATGTCAAGCACACATGTACATGCCACACATGGGTGAGAGAATCTCTACCCATGTGTGTGATGTCACATACCCATACCTCCCATCTCTCATGTGCTCCCCAAAGTCAACATCTCTCCATGCCACACCTCATGTATGATATCATCAAACCATGCCATCCCATGCTTCTTTAATCCACCATTAATTACAAATCATGAGTTAATTATCAAAATTATAGCCTAAGCTAATATTAATCACATTAGCCTAACTTAACCAAAAGTTTATCCATTTCTCTATAAATACACCTCCACCCCTTAGCCTTTCACCATTTTTCTACAATTAGAGAGAGAGAGAGGATTGATCTTGGTGGGCCATCAATCACATCCCTTCCATCCATCTCAACCATTAATTTCATCTCAACCATCCATCTAATTCATCAAGGTGAGTACACCCACCTTACTCATTCTTATTTTATTTTGTTGTGTTTATGTATGGTAGAGATGATGTTAATGATGATGTGATTAATGGTGTGGATGATGAAGATAGTATGATTGATGGTGAAGATAATTGCAATAATGATGATGATGCTATTAATGGTGGGGATGCATAGGAGAAAACATATAAAATTAATTTATTATAGAGTTCATGTGGGACCCATTGATAGTGAGCCCCACCAAAATGTTTGTATGGCATCCAAATCACCCATCCATTGGCCCATTGGGCTGGTCAAACTCACACACACTTACACGTATAAAAAAAGAAGAAGAGAGGGACACTTCCAGCCATTGATTTAAAGGGGCAGGGGTTGTGGGTCCGCAACGGGCCCCACACGTGATGTATGTATTTAATCCACGTTGTCCATTTAATTTCTCAGCTCATTTTAGCCATGGAGCTGAAAAATGAAGACAATCCAAATCTTAGGTGGCCCACACCATCTAAACTAATGTGTAGACATGGCTAAAGCATATAAAAGCACTTGCTGGGCCCCACCTGAAATTTGGATGCATCTGAAACTTGGATTGAACGCTCCACCACGTGGGACACACACAACATATGGACTGGATCGTCCTGTTGTGGGCCCTATATATGAGAAACAAAAAAAAAAAAAACACTCTGACGCTACTGCTGCAACGTCTCTATTACGCTGGAAGAAAATGGGCCCCACCACAGGCCCTACCTTGATGTATATTGAACATCAGTACCGTGCATTTGATGGGTCCCCTCTTAAAAATGGGTCACGCCAAAAATTAACCGTACAAAGAACCTAGGTGGCCCACACCATCTAAAATAATGTGCAGACATGGCTAAAACATATAAAAGCACTTGCTGGGCCCCACCTGAAATTTGGATGCATCTGAAACTTGGACCTTCCCCTCCATCAAGTGGGACACACACAATAGATGGACTGGATCATCCTTTTGTGGGCCCCATATATGAAAAAAAAAAAAAAAAAACACAACAGCAGTGACGCTGTTGCTGCCAGCATCTGACGCTGGAAGGATGTGGGCCTCACCACAGGCCCCACCTTGATGTATGTCGAACATCAGCACTGTGCATTTGATGGGTCCCATTTAAAAATGGGTCACCCCCAAATTTCAGCCGTACACAGAACTCAGGCGGCCCACACCATAAAAATAAATATTAATAATAAATAATAATTACAAAAAAAGATTTGGATCAATCTGATCACGAGGTATGTGTTATATCCAAACCGTCCATCCATTTGGCAAGTTTGTCTTAAGGCTGGAAAAAAAAAAAAGAAAAAAAAAGAGATAGATTTAACTATCAAGTGGGCCACACTACAAAGGTGGCGGGGATTGAACATAAACCATTGGAACCCTTTTGGGTTAGAAATTTTGGAGCAGTATGAAATTTGTTTTTCCCCTTAATTCAGGTCTTTGTGACCTTATGAACAGATTGGATGGAAAATAAACGGTATGGTGGGCCCTGTAAATTGTTTAGTGGTGAAATCATTATCTCCACTACTGTTTGTGGTGAGGTCCAGATAATCTTCGGATATGATTCATTTTTGGATGATGCTATAAAATGATCTCAAAAAAATAATAAAAAATAAAAATAAAAATAGGTGAATTGTGTATATGCAATAAATACATCTCTTTGCACCCATGTAACCTTGATCTCCTTATCTGTCTGTACAACTCGAAGCTCAAGTATGTAAATCACCTGTTAGGTCCACCTGAAATTTGGATGTATTTGAAACTTGGTCTGACCCCTCAACCAAGTGGGACACACATAATGGATGGGCTGGATTTATGAACCACACCTCTGTGGGCCCAACAAATAATTATGAATATTTAAGGGAGGGTAACCCTCTCAACTTGTGTGTGGTATGACCCACTTTGATGTCGGTGTTATGCCACTTAATCCACCATGGTTATGGCATGATTTATATTTAAGATCCTCATCGTTTATCTATTTTATCAACTTTTTTGACGATATGTTACCAAGACTTAGGCCCATCCAATGATTAGATAGTCGTACGTTATGAAATAATACAAATTAAACTCTCATCATTGAAAATTCATTATGAGCCATCCTGACGATGTATTAGATATCGACCCATATACCGGGTTTCCTTTAAGCCATTATCCCACAGAACAGTCAATCCAACCTGAATTGGACCATACAATACAAGGCTGTGAGGATAAGTACTTAACTATTGAATTCAACTTAAGGCCACCATGGTGTATCTATTTAATCCATGCAGACCATCCACTTTCTCATATCATTTTAGGACTTGGACTAAAATAATCAAAGCAGACCTAAGTCGTAGGTGGGTCACACACAACTCAACCTCATGGGAAATCCCCATGGACTCTACTGCATAGGACCCATTATGAATTCCATTGATATGTGAGCCTAAGAATGTTAAGGCCCATTTTGAGTGAACGCCATGTGGACCCATCAGTGATAGCCTTGTTTGGGCTAACCATTGGGCCTCTTCGATAAGAGTTTGTAATTTCCATGTGTGGAATGTATGATGAACTGGTATTGTAATTTTTGAAGTAATGATGATTAATCCTTTAAATGGGCTGATTGTGGACATCCCTTGATCACTTGGCAATTTGGTTAGAGTGCGGCCCCAAGTAATAAGATCATGATACTTGTGTTTAAACTCTTAAAAACATGTTTAATTATAACAAATATATAAACTCTAGTGGTGTGAGGGTGTGATATTACCTGTTTGGCCCATTGATCATGTGGGTATTTGATGTATGTATAGCCACCTAATCATAGGCAATGGTGGAGTACATGTAGTATACGTAGTCATCTAATTGTATGAATGTGAAATACGTACAAGGCCACCTAACCGTATGAAATCAAGTGTCATTGATGACCATTCAACAATGTAGATTTGTACTTATCGACATAGATACCACCACTTGAATCACACATGACCAAGTTGTACACTAAACCGAATATGATTTAGGGTTATATTACCCAAGCTAATGCTATCAAGATCCTGGATTTTTATACAATGTGATCTTTAAACTATAAATGGTATGATGAAATGTGGCTCTCGGCCCTTAACCAGGTGACACCGAATATGAGTCATTATCTATGTGACGTGCAAAGTGGTTGTAGTATAGGACTTATCATAATTGGTGTAGCCATGTATTCGTGGCCTATGGGCAAGGCCCATTGAGATATATTTCCGGTCCATATGATGAAGCTCATTGTGATGTATTTTCGGCTCATGTGATGCGGCCCATAGTGATGTGTATTAGGCCCAGGTATGTGGTCTACCTGTGAAATAGATTTGAGGCCACTTGCAATGTATTCGAGGCCCATGAGCGAAGCTCAATGTGATGTAATTGAGACTCATGGGCGTGGCTAATTGAGATATATTTTAGGCCCATGGGTTGTGGCTCATTGTGATGTATTTAAGGCCCGTGTGTACGGCTCACCTCTTGAGTATTTGAAGCCCATGGGTCGTACAGCCTGATGTGGTGTATTCATGGCCCATGAGTGAGGCCCAATGCGATGAATGTGCGGCCCTTGTGTGAGACCCGAAGTGATGTATCTGAGGACCGATGTGGTGTGATTTCACCATGATGTATGTATTGATATTTATGTGGGTCATTCCTTGGGGACAATGTTGGTTAAATGTCCACATTGTCGAAGCCGATTGTTGAGGCCGGTTATTGATACCAATTATGAGTATGGGACAACATAGCATCATGATACATGCCCATACGCATCATCTGCATGTTTGTTATGAGATGTGGTTGACCATTGCATATGTCGTTGGATAGATTGTTATGAGACTCCCTGATAGGTGGAGGTTATCTCACATGAGTGCACGGTATGCGCAGGATTGATGCATGACTGTATTGTATGACTCATGCATCTTGCATTATGTGCCCTACCAACATCAGGGCCGTAGCCTCCACAGGCACATCGTGGATGGCCAGATGGGACACCGGAAATATTTGGTTCTAGCATACGGGCGCCATAGATGTCCCTGGGTGAAAATCCCTAAACCTCCGAGGCCAGGAGACGCCCCAACGTCGAGACCGAGTGGATACATGAGCGCCCGAGTGCCGAATACTAGGACGCGGCGTCTCCCACTGTGTTGTGGTCGGTTGAGAGGGGGTGTGGCCTTACTCGCATGAGGGTAAGGGGCATTGCTAGGCTGAGTTTGACCAGCTCATGAATGGGTCCGCTATCGACGTGCCGGGTAGATATTAGCTGACTATTGGCCAGGTGAATAGTGAGGTCTCTTGCGCTCACTTGGACTGTGCTGCTAGGAGAGAGACAGTGTCATTTGGAGTGTACTAAACCCCTGTGATGATCCCGAGGAACCGTATCGATATGTGGACTTATTGAGCAGGAGTTGCATACTCATTCATTCATTCATTTACTATTCACTCGGGCTGGTGGTGCGCAACTATCTGTTGTGTGTACCTTCGCAATGGCCAAGATTTCGGTTGGGGCGCGCGACTAACCTGAGATCAGGAGTTTACCACATTGAGTTTGACTATCCAAATTAGGTATGAGACTATTTTGGATAGAAGTCCCTTGTGACAGACCCCATAGTCTGCGATACTACGTACCACCATCCCGACTTCACTCCAGCATAGTCATTTCATTCGCACCACATATTGTGTTGCATCCTCAACATCTGATATTTAACTCTTTATAACTCCTTATTTACATGCTGATTTATATTGCGTACTCTGATATTGTATGACTCATTTGTCAGTATTTTCGATATTGTATAATTACGGCATGACAATATGATGATGATGACGTGATTACGGATGCATGTAATATGGTTATGGCTATGGTATGATTTCCTTGTAGTACATTTATCTTGCCTGCTTGTAGGACACACTGCACACACGTGTGTACTCACTAGGCTTTTTGGCCTAAGCCTCCTATTTCCCATTTTTTTTCAGAGTTGGAGTAGCTTGGAAGACTTAGCTTTCTCAATGCATTGCATTTATTCTTCGATTTGGCAATGTTGACGTTGCGTATATTTTGTAAAGCATTATACTTATAACCATCGGGACTTATGATGGAGAGTGTTGCTTGGTAGTTTGATCATGGATCTTCATGCTCAGGTATTACTATATATATAAAAAAAAAAATTTCAATCAAAAATCTTCCTTGTGGTGCACCGAACTCGGGACTTGGTGTATGGAAGTCGAGTGCCGAATTCGGGGCATCACGGAAGCTGTCCGTCCCCGGGTTTGGGGCGTGACACAAGGTTTAGGTATAGGAACCTTGGGTTGGGTTAGGGTTGAGCACCAACCCGAACTAACCGGCCCGACTTTCAGCCCTAATTTCATGTTTGCCCTGCTCAAGTTCATGTTTTACCCACCAAATTTCTAGTTTTCCCCACTCAATTTCATGTTTGCCTCGCTCAATTTCATGTTTGCCCCCTGAATTCCCAGTTTGACCGCGAAGTGATTGAAATTGACCACGAACTGAATGAAATGGATTTTTGACCATCGACTAGATGGAATCTTGGAAAATAACTAGGTTGGTTGGCTAAATTAGCTTCTCCTACCTCAAAATCATATGTGGTTGGCAAACTAGGAAATCAATGGAGCAAATAGTGGGCCCCACCATGATTTATGCTTTTCATCCATGCCGTCCATATATTTTTTCGGATCATTTTATGGCATGAGACAAAAAATGAGGTATATCCAAATCTTAAGTGTACCACATTACAGGAAACAGTGTTGAATGAGCGCCAACCATTAGAAATCCTCCCCCGTCTAAGTTGGGGCCCACTGTGATGTTTGTGAGAAATCCTCCCCGTCTATGTTTATTCACAGGGTCACAAAGACCTAGATGAAGAGGAAAAATAAATTTTATAATGATCCAAAACTTCGTTAACCCCTGAAAGGGTTTCAATGGTAGACGTTCAAGTTTGCCTCGTTGATTTTCTAGTTTGCCCCGCTCATATTTCAGTTTGCCGCGCTGATTTTCTAGTTTGCCCCGCTTATTTTCATGCCTGCCCCGCTCATTTTCATGATTGCCCCGCTCATTTTTCATGCTTGCCCCGCTCATTTTCATATATTCTCCCGCTGATTTTCTAGTTTGCCTCGCTCATTTTCATGTTTCCCCCGCTGATTTTCTAGTTTCCCCCGCTCATTTTCATGTTTCCCCCGCTTTTTTTCTAAAAGGAGGGCGATGCCCCTAAAACTTTTGATAAATGAACAGACGATGTACAAGGAACATTTTCAGGTGGGCTCCACAAAAAACATCGGACCTTACCTATCATAACTGCTATTCAGAGAAAGAGAAACGAGAAAAAACGTGCCAAGTTGCCCCTCAATGGGCATAAACACTACCAGGAAGACATCACCTCACTCACCAACAACAAGGAAGCAAATCCGACTCCTCCACTCTTCGACCTTCTTAAAATTCCACGGGCCGAAGCGACCACTCTCCTTACATACAATATTCCATTTATACAAACCAACCAGCTGCCACACCTTCCCATCTAGCCCTCCCAACTTCTAACCATAGACCATAGTCTGCTGCTATGATCTCACATCCAAGACCCTAAACCAACCTTAGCGACAACACTTCCAAGGGAAGGCCCACCACAACAACACATAGGCAGCATCCACTAGAAGAAGTAAAGAAGATAGACTGAAGTAGAGAATCATGAAATTGAGCAGGGGAAACTAGAAAATCAGCGGGGCAAACTAGGAAATCAGCGAGGTAAACTAGGAAATCAGCGGAGCAAACTAGGAAATCAACGGGGCAAACTAGAAAATCAGCGGGGCAAACTAGGAAATCAGCAGAGGAAACATGAAAATCACATTAAATGTATGTAGTATATCCACGCTGTCTATCCGCTTTTCTATCTAATTTTAGCGGTTTAGCCTCAAATTAAAGCATATCAAAAGATCAAGTGGATCACACCATAGGAAACAATGGGCATAATGATTTCCACCGTTGAAACCATAATGGGCCCAACAGTGATGTTTGTTTGTTATCAAACCTATTCATAAGATCATACAGACATGGATTAATAGGAAAAACAATTATAAGCTTGATCCAAAACTTCTGTAGCCCTAAGAAATGATCAACAACAGAAGTTCAATTTAAAATTTCATTTGGTGTGGTCCATTTGAACATTGGATAAGTTTAGATTTATCGACTCAAGCCATGAAAATATCTGTTAAGTTCACCCCACTGATTGTCTAGTTTGCCCCGTTGAATTTCATGTTTGCCCTGCTCAATTTCATGTTTGCCCCGCTGATTTCCTAGTTTGTCTCACTGATTTTTTAGTTTACCCCGCTGATTTTCTAGTTTGCCCCGCTGATTTTCTAATTTCTCCCGTTGATTTTGTAGTTTGCCCCGCTGATTTTCTAGTTTGCCCCGCTGATTTTCTAGTTTGCCCTGCTGATTTCATAGTTTGCCCCGCTGATTTTCTAGTTTGCCCCATTGATTTTCTAATTTGCCCCGCTGATTTTATAGTTTCCTTCGCTCAATTTCATGTTTGCCCCTTTGAATTTCTAGTTTGCCCCCCTCAATTTCATGTACGACTGAAAGTTGGGCAGGTTCAACCCGACCGACCTATGACCGACCCGACATTGGGTTAGGCTTGGGCAGGATATATCAGGTTCGATCTCAAGCTTGGGCTATACAAACACCAACCCGATAAAATTTAGGTTGGGTTTGGGTTGAGATCTCAGGTTGCCTGACCCAACCCGAACCCAATCAATATATTAGTTACTTATAAATTATAATTGAGTGCGGATTGTATGTGTAGAAGGTATACTAGTGATGTCGGGTCCCATTTGTCCACGTCATTTCCAAGGACTTAAGCTAACGAGATATGTCGGATTTCTCTCTCCCAAATAGACATGTTTACACTTGACCAACCTAATCAACCCGTCGAGCCCTCTTGGGTTGGGCTTGGGTTGAGAATTCCCAACCCAAGATTGGGTTGTGTTAGGTCAAGGTTTAGGTATAGGAACCTTGGGTTGGGTTAGGGTTGAGCACTAACCCGAACCAACCGGCCCGACTTTCAGCCCTAATTTCATGTTTGTCCTGCTCAATTTCATGTTTTACCCGCTAAATTTTTAGTTTTCCCCACTCAATTTCATGTTTGCTTCACTCAATTTCATGTTTGCCCCGCTGAATTTCCAGTTTGACCGCGAAGTGATTGAAATTGACCACGAACTGAATGAAATGGATTTTCAACCATCGACCCGATGGAATCTTGGAAAATAATTAGGTTGGTTGGCTTAATTAGCTTCTCCTACCCCAAAATCATATGTGGTACATTAAATAAATCATTCTAGTTTAGGAGATATGCTTGTTAAATAAATAAACAAAGAAATGAATTGAAAGATGGAAAAATATTTTTATATACTTATATATACATATTTACTTAATTATGTATTAGAGAAAAATCTAAGGGAGAAAAAGTTCTCCATGTAAAAAAAAAAAGTCGGACTGCAGCGGCACCGGCGGTAGTGTCGCGGCCTTCTGTGACTTTTTTTTTAAATTTTTTTTACGATGCTACTTTTGTAGGTCCCATCATGAGGTCTGTGTTATATCCAAACCGTCCATCTATTTGGCGAGCTTATATTAAAGCTTGAGACGAAAAATAAGATAGATCTAACTATCAAGTGGACCACACTGTAAAAAGGCAATGGGGAATTGAACGTCTACCATTAAAACCCTTTTAGGGGTTACAGAATTTTGGATCATTATAAAATTTGTTTTTCCTCTTCATAAAGACCTTTGTGACCTTATGAATAGATTGGATGGAAAATAAATGTCATGGTGGGCCCTACAAAATTTTTAACTGTGAAAATCAATTTTCCCGCTGCTCTGTGGTGTTGTCCAGTTGATCTTTGGATATGATTTTTTTTTTTTTGGATAATGCTCCGAAATGATCTCGAAATATGGATGAACGTTGTGGTTGTAATAAATACATAGCTATGGGGCCATGTAACTTTGATCTCTTTTGAGCCGTTCGTACAACTCCCGGTTGGAGGAGCGTCAGCGCTCGTCTTCGAAAGGAAGGTGGGGGTATTTTCGTCCTGAAATTCCGACTCCGTACGAGGAGTTCCAAGTGCGTATTCTAAGTTTGTATTGTTTCAAAATAACCACTGGATAAAAGGTGGGGTCCACAGTCGTAAATTTCTCCCATCTATTTCTCTGAAAGACCACACTTGTACTCCGTTGTTTATTAGCGGCTGTACATTAGTTTTCATGGTGTGGTCCACCCGATGATAAGATACAGCAGAATTTTGCATAAGGCGATTATCATCATGATCCAACCTATTCGACGGTGTGGACGTCGCACGTATACTATAGATTGGAGGTTATCCGCTGGGCGACAGAATCCTACCGTCCAATAACTTGGATGTGAACATTTCTCTTTTAAATAAATTCAATTTATTAGAGCTTTGGGTTAAATCCAACGGTTGGATCTATCTTATCAAAGGATTGATGGAAGTTTATTGGACGGTTAAGATTGATCAATCTATGCGGCCCATATGGTTTTTTGAGTGCCCGAGTATAAAGCATCATCGTCTGCCCGAGTATCAAACTTCTTTTTTTTTGTTGATCACGTATCCTCCGTCAACAAGGTCGTACGATGCCGCCATGTGCTGCAGTGGTGGTTGAATAGCCTTCCCACTTTTCTTTTCAAAGCAATGGTAGATACCGTACAGCTGGTAGACCTAGATCATGATACAACCATCTCTCCACGGTCCACACACGTGGTGAGGCAACGTATCATCTGAAACCCCTCATTTGGTGATCCATATTGTAGATAGTCAATATCTCAAACTTCTCCTATGGTGCAATCCTAACCATCACTTTTCTTCATTTTATAGCATTGAACGTATACTTTCAACCATTTTTTTTTCTTAACAAACATACTTAACTGATGGATAGGATCAAGAATAATTAATCATTGGCCATCCCAAGTAGGTATAACTAGATGGACGGTGTCGATTGGTACATTACCCTGCCATGTGTCCCGTAGGAAGATGAGAGTACCATATTCAGTTCTACAGGATCTACCGTACCATTTTTTTCAGGTAAGGATATCCTCCGTGGAACACTAGAACCGGATTGCCCTGCGTACATCGTAGTGAGTGAACTCTATGAGATGTAGAAAATCTTTTTTGGATGCTTTACGTTGGCCACAAAAGTTTTGGATGAAGCGAGTATCTGTGTTTTCCCTCCATCCAAGTACGGGTTACCATAACAACAGTTTGAGCGACAAATAAAAACCCAAGCTTTTAATACGCTTCCATCTTTAGATCATGCCTAGAGTGAACTCCTCGGATGTATGGTGTAAGATACAATCTGCTTTGAGAATTAGTGATCTAAAGATCATTAGTGACTATTAGTTTCATTCTATTCACTATTGATCAAGAGATCATTAGCGATCGATATGATCATCAACTATGATGATCAATGTTGATAAAAGGATTCATCATAAAAAATGACCAGTAACGGTAATGATTGGATCCATCGTTAATGGATATGATCACTGATGATGATAGAATTCTCTTTATGGCTGAACACTTCATTTTTAAATCTAATGATAATGTTTATATGTGTAATATAATTAGGCTTGACGTGATCTACGCCATTTTTCATTGGAAAATAGAAAACTTAGTGTTATAATGTTCCCTAAATTTAAAGGTTGTGCATAACCTGAGTGGGAGTTAATTCTCCTCCACCAAATGATGCATGCAATTGTTGTCACGCCCCAAACTCGGAAACCGGGCTCACAAAATTCCCGATCGCGGAACCCGGCGTCGACAGCCTCCATAGAACCCCATTCTCGACTCCTGGTACCCATTTACCAGGTTCCGATCCTGGGATCCCACAAGGAGGATTTCTAATATCATTTGATTCGTAATGAGCATAGCAAAAGCATAACCCACGAATAATAACCACAAGAACACTATCACAAAATCCACTATGATCAAAACTTTGAATACAAGGCGTATGTAAGGGAAATACAATATACTGAAAGTAACAAAAACTCTAGAAGCTCGACTGCACACTCCAACGGCGACGAAGCTACGGCTGCGTCCTGGCGTCACCTGCACGCATCAATCGTGCATAAGCTTATAGAAAGCTTAGAGGGTGGTGTAAGTGTGTGCGCAATATGAGCGTGCTCAGGATGTAAGGTCAGAGAAATGCGGAATCATGCTGATGAACACATGTATGCAATCCGCCGTACCAAGGCCATACAATGCAAAACATGAATGCGATTGGCCACATTAAGGCCACGCGATGAAGAATGCAAGTCAAGCATGTCAATCCTCATCCACATATCAATACAGCTCCTCACTAGAGCATCAAATCAGTGCGGTTCTCAGTCTGGATAATCACCGGGGTCAAGTACACTCTACACCAGCTTGCCGCCCCTATCCGGACGCACAACTGAGAGGGTGGAAGAGACCTCACTATCCGCCTGCCAATATCGGGCCCGGCTCGTCGATAGCGGACCGATTCCTCAAGCTGGTCAAACTCAACCTAGAAATTGCCCCCTCACTCAGGCGGGTAAGGTCACACCCCTTTCCAACCGACCACGACAGAGTGGGAGACGCGGCCTACTGGTATACGGCCCTCGCCCGCTCGTGTATCCGCTCGGTCTCGACGTTGGAGTCATCCTCTGGTACCATCGGGTTTAGAAATTTTCACTCAGGGACATCTATGACACCCGTGTGCTAGAACCAAATATTTTCGGTATCCAATCATGTCATCCACGATGTGTCTGTGGAGGCTATGACCCTAATGTCACTAGGGCATACAGTAACTACAATCACACAAATGCAAGTGCATGAGTCACACTACTAGTCATGCAACAGTCCTGCGTGTACCATGCACTTATATGGGGCAACTCCGCCTATCAGGGAGCCCATAAACAGTTTACCCAAAGGCATATGCTATGATCGGTTACTCCTCATATCAGGCATACATATGATGCGTATGATCATGAATCATGTATCTATACTAAACATGTATAAAGAGATGGGCTCTGTGTATAACGGAGATGGGCCTAGACGGCCTACTTACTACAAGTATGTGCCTATCAGTAAGCCTTAGGGAGAGTTATAATGCAGATATTTAACCAACATTATCCATTCAATGTGGACGTCAAACCATCATTGCTCCCAAGGCGTAGCCCACTACAATAGTCAACACATGAACCATGGTAGGATCACGTTGTGATGGGCTTCATGTACATCCCATTGGGCCTCGACCCATGGGCCTTCAATATATCAAATGGGCCTCAAACCATGGACTCATATATCTCAAGTGGGCCTTAGTGGGCGGCCACAAATACATTAAGATGGGCCTCAACAAATGGCCTTATACAAATCAAAGTGGGCCTTAATGGACGGCCCACAAATACACCAAGATGGGCCTCAACACATGGCCTTAAAATAATCTCCAAAATAGTTGGACAGTTTGGATGAAACTCATGCATCACGGTAGGTCCTATAGGGATGAGAGGCATAGATAATTCACATACTTCATGGTGGAGGTCCACACTGATGAAGGGTGTGGACATGATACATAAGTGGGGCCCACCATAATGTTTATTTTCCACCCAACCTGCTGATGAGGTCACAAGGACCTAGGGCCCACTAAAATGTTTATTTTCTATCCAACCTGGGGCCCACCGTAATGTTTATCTGCCACCCAACTTGTTAATAGGGTCACGTGAGCAAGGGCCAACTGCAACATTCATTTTCCATCCACCCTGTTGAAAGGTCACGTGGACAGAGCCACTGCAATGTTTATTTGTCAACCAAACTTTTGGTACGGTTTCATGGTCCTGGGGTCCACCGTGATGTAGTTCACAAATCCAACCCATTCATTGTGTGTGTCCCACCAATTTAAGGGTCCAAACCGAGTTTCGGGTGGATCCAAACTGCATGTGGACCCCAGCATTTGATTCCATGTGGTTTGGCATACCACCGCATGAATGGTGATGGTGTGGGCCATCTGAGAGCTGTTTATGACTGATTTTTGGAACCAACGCATCATTAAAGGGGACCTATTAAATGAACAGCATGGATGTAGAACATACATCATGGTAGAGTCCACAACTGGGGCTAAGGGGGGCCCTCCCTATTTAACGTTGGACGTCCAGACTCCTCTGGACGTCAAGGTAGCAAATGCATGCTATACATATATTTATTTTTTATCCTAAGTGGGACCCACATTAACCAGATCTACTCCGTCCATTATATGTGTCCCACAAAATTAGAGGTCCAAACCAAGTTTTCAGGTGGGTCCAAGATTCTTATGGACCCCAGCAATCATTTTCCCAAGTTTTAACGGAAAATACTAGCATTCTTAATGCCACGGCCCGCCAGATGATTGGATCAGTCTCATTTTTCGGCTCAATGCCTAAGATGATGCAAGGGTTGGGATGGTCAGTTTTGATCATGCATAAACATCAAGGTGGGGCCTACTTGAACTCCCATCCCCAAACCCATTATGGGTAGCTTGTTAGTACATCCATATCAGTTCACACTTCACGTTAGCTACTTGCAGCGTGTAGCGTCCAGAGACACTGGGCGACGTGGATGCTCACAGACATCATGGTGGGTCCCATGTGGACGTGGCCCACCATATTGGTACACACACACGTGTGCGTGTGTGTGTGGAATATGGGATCTCCTAAATGTGGTGGGCCACCCCATCTAATGGATGAAATAGGTAATTTGGTGGGCCCACTACATACTAGGATGAGAAAAAGAGAAAGAGAGAGAAATCCACGGTGCAACAGAGGGACCCCGCCACTATGGGACCTCATTGATACATCACATACATCACAACGGGTCCCACCAACATGTGGACCATAAAAAAAAGATTTAACGGTGGATCGCCCACCTCTAAGCCTCTTATTTTCTCCCTTGGCCTCAAATGCTCCTTGCCTTCGTCTTGGACGGTGGATGATGGAGTTTGGATGGTTGAGATGGAAGATGAGAAGGTGTAGATGGAAGATGAGAATGTGGACCACACTTGGGAGGGAGAGGGAAGTTTGGACGTATGGAGTGTCTTGGGTTGCTTGGGAGAGAGCTTAAGAACATGAAATAAAGGAATAAAATAAGAAAAATAATGGATGGTATAGGGTGGTTTGAAAAATGGGTAAAAGAGGGATGGTTTAGTTTGAAATTTTTTAAAGAAGGAATGGTGAGGGAGAGAGAAGTTTGACTTGTGGGAAAAGGAGGAGTGGGGTGGTTGTACTTGGATAAGGGATGCATTTATGGTTGATTGATGAGACTTGTTGTAGAGATTCCCTCGAGATTCGCAACTTGCGGCGTTTCTTTGGAATAAACACAGACCGACATCTTCTAGCCTGGGTATCGGGTCGGTGCGTGAGTCTTGGTGTTGGAACCGCGGCGACGGCGCGGTCGCCTAGATATAAGTTTTGGTTCGAGCCGACTTTGGCATACAGGTCTCGGCTTAGGATTGCGTGCAAACGTCGGTTACGGGTTGAGGATTGCCGGAATTCGATCAGTAGGACCTCTGTAGGTTACAGAACGGTACGGACTAAGATACGGGTCTTACAATTGTAATAGAAGGTTGCACATTATATAAATATATTCTTATAAAAGCATCAAATTCATTTTAAAAATAGAACTTGATTGATCTACACCGCCCATTCGGGTATGTAGACTTTCAGATCTCGTTAAGATATGTTGATTACTTTTATACCTTGAAAATTTGAATAACACGTAAAAATGCCGATGATTAGTGTCAATATCTTAGATCATGTCAAAGTAGTGATATTTGATGTAATGTAGAGATGGCCATCAAAGCTCTAATCGCTGAACAACTCAAAGGACGACAATTTGACGGTAACAACTACGAATACTCGTCCCGCGCAGTGCGAAGCCTTCTGGACGAGGACGACATATCACATATACTCGATGAGGTTCAAGAGGAACCTATATTGGTTGAGAATGAAAATTTAGGAGAACATAAGGCTGCAATGAACCACTATAATAAGTGGCATAAACAGAATCGTTAAGCCCGTAATGTCCTAATTAGCACTATGCAAAAAAAATTCATACCAACATATGAAGTGCATGACATCGCTAAAGGAATCTGGGAAGCACTGACAAATGCTTATGCGCAGAAGTCAGATGTAAAAGTTTGAACAATGAAATTAGAATTCCGGAGTATAGGATATCAATCGGCTGCCCCATCAAAGTTTATATCCGTAAGATGGAGCAAATGATATGTGCCTTTAGGAATATTGGGTGTAAATTGGCTAAAAATCAAAAGATAATAGCAATGTACCATTCCTTGCCTGAATCTTGGGCCCCAATCAAAAGAATTTTGAACCATACTGATCTTATCACTATATTCAAAGACTTTTGTGGCCATTTGGTATGAGAGGTTGAAATGAATGCAATTCAGCCAGATTCGACTAAGGCTTTTGCAGTAGAAACCCATAAGTGGAAAGCTAACAAGAAACGGTTCAAAACTCGCAAGAAGGCAAAAAAGAATGACAAAAAATAGAAGTCTACAACACCTCCTCCAAATCTCAAGAATGAAAATAGAAAAAAGTAAAAAATTTTGTTTTGTGTGTGAAAATTCTGGCCATTATGCCCAGCAGTGTACCCATAAGAAAAGAGTAATTTCTAGGTCACTAGATACTTTGTATGTAGACGTTTGTTCTTAAATCATTTCCATTGATACTATATCTAACGAGTGAATTTTAGATTTAGGCGTAACAAAGCACATGACACGAAGTCATCGAGGACTCGAGGAATTCTGACCTGTAGCCAAGGGAAGTTACGAGATGTATATGGGAAATAATGTTGTTGAAGACATACTAGGGATTGACGTTTACTATCTCTGTATGCACATAGGGTGAACAATAATCCTTCGTGATACTCTTTATGCACCGGGCATGTGTCGGAATTGAATTTATGTTTCTAGGTTATTATTTGATGGTTTTGATATTCATTTTTTCGGGACATGAATTTCTTTAAAACTAAATAACCCCATATTTGCATGGAAAAATTTAATTTCAGATTTATTTATTATGAACATAGATAGTGATAATATATACACTTCTTACTTTATCTGCTATGTCGAATGAAATTGTAATATCTGAATCTTTAAAATGGCACGCGAGGTTGGGTCACATTGAAAAGAATCGTATGACAAGACTAGTACATTCTGGTCTGTTAGACTCCTTTTTCAAAATTGATTTACCATTTTGTGAACATTGTGTGTTCAAGAAAACTTCGAAGAAACCATTTCCTAAAGCGGTTAGGTCAAAGGGCCCACTAGATATAATCCATTCAGATATATATGGACCCTTCAATGTATATGCCAGAAATGAATATCAATACTTTGTCACGTTCATTGACAATTACTCGCGCTATGAATATGTGTATCTCATCTCACACAAATCTGAGGCTTTTGATTATTTTTTTAATATAAAGCTGAGGTGGAAATTCAACTTAAGAAAAATATTAAAATCCTTTGATCTGATAGAGATGGCGAGTATACATCTGAAATGTTCAAATCATATTGTGAAAACGTTGGCATTGTTCGCCAGTACACAATAACTTACACTCCACAACAAAATGGTATTGTAGAGAGAATGAATAAGACACTATTGGACATGGTTAAATCGATGATGGCATAAGCCAATCTCTCTACCACATTATGGGGAGACGCACTGTTAATAGCCGTTTACATCCTTATAGAATCTCATCAAAATCCATTCCTAAGACTCTATATGAGATGTGGTCTGGGAGGATTTCTTCTCTATCCAACCTACACCCATGGGGATCTTTGGTATATGTTTTGCTACCTACTCCGCATAGAGGTAAACTTGATAGTAAAACCATTGAATGCGTGTTTATAAGGTACCACATGCATTCAAAGGGATACGTTCTAGTTTATGAGGACTATCGACGTTGGATTGAGATAGAATCTCGGGACGTGACCTTTGTCGGAGATAGATACCCTAACCGAATGAAGCAAAAGGTTCCAATAGAACTCTTTGAAATACCCGATGTATCTCAGGAGAGTGGGAGTTCTGCTTCTTAAAATGATGATGCTCCTATAATTCGTTAGGACAATGGGAGAACATCTCAGCAGGCTTCTGAGTTACGTCAAAGTGAAAGAGGATCGATTCCCCGAAGATACTTCGATATCGAGGGGCAGACATTCTCTTGCATTGCAGTTGATGATGATGGACCTGATTTGTATCAGGATGCATTATTATCTTCTAACTTGGCCAATTGGGTGACTGCTATGGACGAAGAAATCGCTTCCATGAAGAAGAATAAAGTCTGGAAACTTGTTGATCTGCCTTCCAATCGCAAAGCTATAGGTAATAAGTGGGTATTAAAGATCAAAAGAAAGGCAAATGGTACATTAGACAAGTATAAAGTATAATTAGTTGCTAAAGGTTTTAAACAAAAAGAAGGCATTGATTACGATGAGACTTTTCACCTGTTGCAAAGTTCTCATTAATGCGCATGATCTTGTCCATTATCGTAAGTTTAAACTTAGAGTTATATTAGATGGATGTAAAGACTGCATTCTTAAATAGTGACTTGGATGAAGAGATATACATGTAACATCCCATAGGTTATGTGGACAAAAAGCATCCAAAGAAATTCTGCGAGTTGTTGAAACTATCAATGAGCTGAAGCAATCTTCAAGACAGTGGTACATGAGGTTCCACTTAGCCATCATTACTTTTGGATTCACGATGAGTGAAGAAGATTATTGTGTATATATAAAACGATCTAGAAGATCTTTTCTGATACTATCTCTATATGTAGACGATATCCTGCTAGCTTGTAATGACATGCAATTGTTGATATTGACTATTCTCGAACTTTGAGATGAAAGACCTCGGTGAAGCCAACTTTATTCTTGGGGTAAAAATCATCAGAGATCACCCAAAGAAATTTTTAGGCTTATCTCAAGCCACCTATATAAGATCTTAGAGCAGTTCAGGATGGAAAATTCAAAAGCTGTTGAAACCCCTATGGATTAAACTACCAAGTTAAACAGAAAATTGTGTCTCTAGACTGAAGCCGAGAAATTGACTATGTCCTCAGTACCTTATGCAAGCGCAATAGGGAGCTTAATGTATGTTATGCTTTGCACCAGATTGGATATTAGTTATATAGTTAGCATAGTCAGTTGTTATCAGAGTAACCCGGGACAGTATCATTGGCAAGTCGTTAAACGTATATTTCAATATCTCAGAGAAACAAAAGACCTAATATTGTGTTATGAAGGTACAAGCCTCGAGCTCAAAGGATATTCTAAAGTTGCTTTTAATAATGACGCCGATAAGGGAAAGTCTACTTTAGGATATGTATTCTTACTCGGAGGAGGAGCTATCTCATGGTCGAGTAAGAAATGAACATCCATAGCTCTTTCATCTATGGAGGCTGAGTACATTGCATGTTGTGCTGCAGTTCAGGAGTGTGTATGGGTTCGCAAATTTCTACTAGGTCTGGGTGTTGTACCGAGCGTTCATCAGCCTATATCGTTGAAGATAGACAATACTTCTGCCATTAACTTGGCAAATAACTTTAAACACCACCAGAAGTCAAGGCACATTGAGATTAAGTATCATTATGTTCGTGATCAAGTGAGAGATAAGAAGGTCGCTCTCAACTACATTTTTAATAAGGAGATGATAGTTGATCTCATGATGAAACCTATAGCCAGAGATCTATTTCAGGTTCACGTCAGGCAAATGAAATTAAGGAAAGCTTGAGTGATATGCTTGTATTTAGTACCTTTGATCTTTCACTAATGAATAATACATTCCATTTATTCAGTATTGAGTACTAATATAAACTAGGTAAGTAGATCATCAACATTTTCCATAAGATCATGTAGGATTTCTATTTTTTATCGGCAGGCGGTCACCCACTTGCACGGGTTGACCAACCTTAAATGTACAAGAGAGGTACATTTGGGGTAATGTTCATACACTGAGGTATGGACTTCTCTTTATTATAAACAATAAAAGATAAAGATATAAGTGAGTCGTATCCGCCTACAATCTTTTAAGATTTAAGATGAGACTGATCAAGTCGAATAACATAATCACATCATTCCTTTTCATGCTATCAATGTTATGGCTTGAATAAATAGGCAGGTTATATGGTTATGAGATGAGTCGTACCTCATGTAGAATAACATGCGTATTGTAGACCTGACATATACCTAATATTGTCTACTTTACAACATAGATTGTAGCCACGTGCAGGGACCTTTTACCTACAGATTGCTTTAATTTAATATAATCATTGTAATGTGCGAGTAGTCAGTCCCGTAGGTGACTCTTTGTGTCCTTAGCTACCATCCTCTTGTATATAGGAGGATGAGATTAAGTGTCACTACTTTAGTGTACTATTACAAAAGGTCTTTGATTGTCCAGACTCGGTTATGCTAGGAAAGCAGCTTGATTGATTCTAAATTACACATTTGCGTGAGAGAAGATCTCGTGACAGCTATACCAAATTTCTAGAACTATAAATATGCACTTGAAGACTTATCCGCCGGTAGTATCGAGTTATTTTTATTAGACTTTTGCAAACAAATATTCTTTCTTAAAAGTATATATATAAATATTATTTTAAATTGATTTTTGTTGAAGTTTGTGAAAAATAGAGTTTTCAGAATAACTCAATAAGTTGGGTAAGTGCGTATATAGGCTAAGTACTCCAGATCGGGAGTTAGCTCCATCCGGTGTGGTTATGCTGACTAGGATAAGCATTGCAAAGCTTGGGTTGTTGAGTACTAATTAGGTGGTCACTTATACTTAAACACCAGTGAGAAAATTACGGTGATCCAGCTGGTCCTACGCCTCTGATTCTTTTGATTGTGATATTTGGTTTATTATTATTATTAGACGAGTTAGATGGACGAAGTTTGGTGCCTGTCCCAAAATGTGATTGAGTGAGAGATGTTGGACATATGCCAATGGGGCCCACTGGTGGGTAATCACTAGTGGGTGGGTCCCATGTGTTTAAGCCTCTTCCAGCCTCTTCCTTTCAGTTGCATTTCAAATTCAAATTTGAATTTAGTTTTAGATGGGGAGATAAGAATAAGACTAGATAACTTCTGGTCTCATCCAAACTCCCACCCTTTCCTATAAATAGGATAAGGCTCTCTCATATAAAGATATGAAAAATAACGAGAGTAAAAAATGGGGAATAGTGGTACATAGATAATTGTCCATTTAGCTTGTCCTTGGATGATCCAAACCATAGATCGTGATCCGGGGCCATCTATATCGTAGAATCAGAGGGGTGATTGACCCATCTGCTCTAATAGTGAATACGCAGGCTGCTTGATCTAGACCGTTCATCTTTGGCTTTGCGAATGTTCCATATCGTGTAGACTGTCAGATCTTGAGGGCTCACACTTCTGCACTTACTATCATTAGAGAGGAAAAGTTAGGGTTTTGAGGAAATTCAAAGGCGTCCTCATTAGTGTAAGTGCATCCTAAAAATGCCTTAGCTTGTCAGTTAGCGTGTAGTCTGAGTCTTAGAGTCAATTGAGCCTCAAAGAAGACCCAAGACTGAAGACTCAAATAGTTAGAAGCGTCAAATGCAAGTTAAGGTAAGCTAACCTTACAAACCTATCCAAACCCTACACCTAACACCCCCCCGAAAACATATCCCATACTTGACCAAAAGCATATAGGAAAAACCTTTGTTAAGTATGCTAAATGGTTAGGTAGTTGGATGTTAGAGTTAAAAGATAAATCTGAAAAATAGCAATGTTCGATGGCATCGAGGTGACATCAAACTACCTTCTATGTCATCAAAGGTAGCTCGATGACATCGAGCTTGAGCTAAAATAGTTAGGCAACCAGATAGAAAATCTGGACATTCTCGATGACATCGAACCCTATTCGATGACATCAAAAATATGCTCAAACACTCTAGTAAGCTTTCAAGGAAAATCAGAAATTCTTTGATGCTATCAAACTCGGTTTGATGACATCGAGAAACAACACATTTTATCCAGCAAGTTAACAAGGAAAATATGGATTTTCTTGATATCATCGAAGCCTATTTAAACTTCGATGACATCAAAATTCAAACTTCGATAACATCGAATTCATTTTTAATGACATTGAAGAAGTGCTCAAACAATCTAGATAGTTATCTTAGAAAATCAAAATTATAGCGATGGCATCGAACCACCCTTCAATGGCATTGAAGGACATTCTCGATGACATCGAAGGTCAGTTCAATGACATCGTAAATCGACTCAAATTGTCCAACAACCTCAGGTCATATATTCAAAAATTCTCGATGGCATCGAAGGTCTCTCGATGGCATCAACAGAAATTGTCTAACAACTATTTAAAAATCCTGTTGTCGTGATTCGGTGGAATCGAATAAGATTCGATGGCATCGAAGGTAACTTGGGATTTCATTCTGCCCGGTTTTTTACCATTGTGATTTCATTTTATAAATCAATATGAGTTATTTCTTGGCAATTTGGTGAGTATTGAAGAGAGCTTTGAGAGAGTTAATAGCAGGAGTTAATACCCATATTCTTAGGCCATCTTTCCTCATGGATTTCATCATTCAATTATTGTCTTAAAGACAATCATTGGCATATTCAAAGCTTGGATTGAACAATGAACTCCGACATTCATTGATGCTCCAACAACCATCTTTATTAGCAAATCTATATGTTGGTAAGCATTGAATGCTTAGCCATGGGCAAACCTTCTAGTTCTTAAAGACCCATCATTACTTAGATAGGATTTGCTTGAACCTCTTGACCTATCAACCTCAGCATCAACATTTGAGCATCATCACATGGTTACAGTACAAGGGAATTGAAGACTCTTCAACAACCTGGAAGATCTTCATCAAATGCACTTAATGGGGCTTGCTCACTTATAGGTAAGTACAAGAGTCTACCTTGAGTTTGACAAACCTCTCCTTGTGTAGGATTAGAATTCAGAGTTTATTTTTCCAAACTCGTTAAGTCCTTGCATAGGCCTCTGACGGAAGAATACATATTGTGTCCTTGTGTAGGACTTTTCAAGTTCTTGTGTAAAACTTGGTAAGGCCTTGTGTAAGCAATCTGTAATCTTGTGTAGGTTGTGAACTTTATGGTTAACCTCATTTAAAACCATTAGATAGTGAAATCTGGTACAATTTAAGAGAGATTGGGTCAGCCGAGAGTGGAATAGGCACGTAGCCGAACCATTATACATCGTTGTGTATCATTTTGAATATTTTGATTCATGTTTTGTGGTGATTGATTGTTCTCCATGCTCTATTCAATTTATGCACAATTTTTTTTTTTGTTATAATGCATGAATGATGTGTATCACTGTTTTATTTTAGTTTGTGCAATTCTTCTTGTTCAAATTGCTTTACTTGATTGATTAGAAGTAAGTGCCTACAATTTGTAATGCTCCAGATTTTTGCCAAGGGGGAATTAGACGTCCTTGGGTAATATACCTTTGATTTTTTAATATTTGAGTGCATGTTCGTGCATACATTTACATGTGTTTAGGACCAAAAGGAGTGATATGGGGTCTACCAAAACCGTTCAAAGGATTGAAAGTTTAAATTTTTCGGAACATGGGCCAACCCCAGCAGTGCCAACCCCGAATCGGCGTTGCCACCGCCAAAAAAAAAGTTTTGGGATAGACCCCAGTGTTACCAACCCCGAATCGGTGTTTCCACCGCCAAAATTGGACAACAAGCGGTGTTGACAACCCCAAATCGGCGTTGTCGAGGCCACCCCCGTGTCCAATAATTTCCTACATGATTAGATTTTGACAGTTCCAATGCACTGTCTTAAAAAATTCATATATTTTGTTTTACAACTCCGATTAAGGTGATTCAAAAGCCAGATTGAAGTTGACGAGTCTAGTTTCATAGAAAAATAAATAAAAAATAAAAACAAAACTGAAATAATGTTAAATTTAGGATTTTTGGAAATTGTACCAAAATAATTGGTTTTAGGCAGTTGGTACTTCCGAAATTTTATAATTTTTATATAACTTGAAATGGAGTAAATTTTGGTGGGGATAAAGTAGAATTGATGATAAAATACTATAAAAATTTTAAAAATAATTTAGTTACTAAAAGTACAAAAAACATTACAAGTAATAGACCTATTGAATCTGGAAATTTTCTGTAACTACACGTTGTCGTTGTGTCTTGCATATCTTTTTCATTTTAGAGTTTTTGCATTCGGGGTCGTCTTAAGAATTGCTTCTGATTATGCTATGAATAATCCTGTATGATTAAATTAGAATTTTTTTATTTTTAGTATATTGTTCACAACCCTAATTGTAGGGTCGCGATGTAGTAATAATCTCAGTAAGACCGAGGTCGAATCCATAGGGACTAATCTTGTATGTTTCTAAAAGTAATTAGAACTAGAAGAAGAAGAAAAAGATCAAAATCTGAATTCTTGAATAGTTGAAAGTGTAATTGTGAATAATGTAATTGAAACTTGTGAATTTAAAGGTGGAAACTAGGGTGCCAAGGATCCACTTGTAGCTATCAAGAAACTACCTTACTTGATTCAAGAGATACAATGAGAATCAGAGTCCTATCTTATCCAATTGGAAGACGAGATGATCAGATCTCTAAACTTTTCATTGAACTAGCCTCAATGGATGAGGATTGTGAAGATTTGAAAGGGATTCCATCACCCTACTATGCCTAAGAGACGATAGTGAACAATAAGATTTACCAATCTCACAATCTCAAATAGGAAAAAAAGATATTAAAAGCTATCACAGTGTCTATTGTAATTTGAGTCACAACAAACTATAGAAAACTAAAAATATTCCTTAAAATCAACTATAAATCAATGAAGTTCAATCAAAACAAGAATTAAAGCAAAGTAAACATCCCAATCACTCTACAAGCTTCACCTCTTAGCCCTAGTTAAAAGGTTTAGTTAACCATAGACATGAATAAACCAAAATCTCTTAAAGAAAGCATAAAAACAACTAAGGAAGAAGAAGAAAAACTCTTGGCGGTGGCTCTCCACCCTTTTTCTCCACTCCTTAAACCCTAGAAGATACCTAAGAACGTCTTAGAGACTCCTATTTATAGTTGTGAAGCCACATCTTACGCAACTCCGAATTTTCGAAAACTATCTTGAATTTACGCACTCTGCATAAGTCCTGCGTTACGCTTCGGTCAGACTAAAGTTGGGTTTGGTCAGACCAAATTAAGGTTGAAATCACACTTTCTCGCTGGACAATTCTGCCCGATTTTCAATCGGACCAAAGTTGATGCGGAAAATCTTATGCAGAAAATCTATCAAATTTAGGTCGAATCGACTCCAACTGAAGCTTCAGTCGGACCGAAGTTGGCTCAGGTCGGACCGAATTAAGCCTGAAAATTTTGATTTCTTACTGGACAGTTTTCTGCGATTTCGGTCGGACCGAAGTTGGCTCAGGTTGGACCGAACTGTCCTATTTTCTGCTGCGGATTTTGCATTTTTTAAAGTCCTTTCTTTATCCTTTGTACTTGGTTTTTTTGGATCATTGGCATGTGAATTCTTCATTCTTGGTATCCTAAGATCCATCTTTTGCCTTGGTGATTCTTGAGCATTAAATCCATGCTTTTAGCGTTCATTTCAATCTAAGCTCTCAGATTCACCTTGCAACACAAACATGTATAAAATATACCATTAAGTCTTATTATGTTCATAAAACCAAGATATAAATAGGAGAAAAATATGCATTATTTGACACTCAACACACTCTCCAACCAGCATTTTGCTAGTCCCAAGCAAAAATATGCGTGAAGCAATTCTCAATTCTCAATGTTCCCCTTTTTTAGAAATCAATCCTTTGTGCAATCAAGTATAGATGAGTAGCATTAAGACGAGAAAGTGAGATTTTGAAAACCTAGAGCCGAATCATATAAGCAATCCATCAAATAGGTTCTTTGTCGATTAAATCAGAGCATAAGTTCATATATTAAGTTTTTCAACGTGCTCAGTGAAAATCAACTTACTTTCCATAAAAGTACTATTATTTCATTAATCATGCTCATCACCTCAAATTAATTTAATAACCAAGTACTGATTCTGAACTTATGTCCTTCTTATTCTTTTTTCAATTTTTTATTTTATATCGATGGTCTCTTTTTATTCATTCAGTCTTCTCATCTTTATTCTTTTAAGATTTTTCATTCTTTTTCAGTCTTTTCATGACCTTTTTGTCGATCTCACTGTTTTTTAACTAGTTCTTTCCATCTTTTAAGGTGTATAAAATTCTCCAGACTCAATTCTCAACATCTATCAGTGATTCACATGCCAACAATAAGAAATTCTAGCATAACTCACAGAAAACAATTCGAATGTGTCTCATGACTCAAATTAACATAATATTCAAACTTCCTCTTAATCAATTGAGTGCAAGAACCGTAAGTGATAGGCTACTTAGTTGATCAAACTCCAACAATTCAAAATTCAATTTCCATCTTATCATTATACTCAAAACATTCTTTACATGCATAAATTATCATTTTCCAAATAGATTTCAACTTAAAACATCGAAAATTTCAAAAAAAAATTCTTAGAACTAAGAAAACAAGAAAGCACTGATTAGTTTACCTAATCCACACCCTCAACCTAAAATCTACATTGTCCTCAGCGTAAAAAAAATGATAAACATGCAATACACATGAAATAATGAAAATAATGGATAAGTGATGGAAATGTAGTACCTGAAGAAGACGAATTGCAGCTCTTCCAAAGTTCTCAATGTGAAGACGAGCTAGCACAACGACTAAACAATTGAAAGCAAACTATCCTAGTCCTAAATCTTATGAAAGCAATAAACCTAACTACACCTCCATCAGACTAGGAGGTTAATCCTAATATACAGGATCAGTTAGAGGTATAGACATGTTCTTTGAGTCAAACTTCTCAACAAATGACTTTAGACGATGTTTATTTACTTTGAAAACATTGTCATTTGTTTGATTCTTTATCTCGACGGCCCCATGAGGATAGACATTAGTAACAATGAAAGGGCCAGTCTAATGAGATCTGAGTTTACCCAGAAAAAGGTGTAATCAAGAATTGTACAGGAGGACTTTTTGATCAGTTAAGAATGTTTTCCGAAGGATGTTCTTGTCATGGAACACATTCATTCTGTCCTTTTAAATTCTCGAGTTTTCGTATGCGTCATTTCGAATTTCCTCGAGTTCGTTCAGTTGAAGTTTGTGCAACGAGCCAACGTTATCCAAGTTAAAGTTCAGATTTTTAATAGCCCAGTAGGCTTTATGTTCCAACTCCACAGGCAAGTGACATCCTTTCCCATAGACTAGTCTAAAGGGAGACATACTAATGAGGGTCTTAAAAGCCGTACCGTAAGCCCATAAAGCACCAGTCAAACAGATTGACCAATCATTACGGTCAGGATGAACCGTTTTCTCTAGAATGTATTTAATTTCTCTGTTGAAAATCTCAACTTGCCGACTTGTCTGCGGGTGGTATGGAGTGCTCACCTTATGGGAGATGTCATATTTCTTTATTAAGTTCTCAAATGGCCTATTATAAAAGTGTGAACCTCCATCACTAATGATGGCCCGAGGCGTTCCGAACCGGGAAAAGATATTTTCTTTTAAGAATCTAATGACTGTTCAATGGTCATTGTTCCGGCATGGGATTGCTTCGACCCATTTAGTAACATAGTCCACTGTTAGTAAAATGTATAAATTCCCAAACGATTGGGGGAATGGTCCCATGAAATCGATGCTCCATCAGTCAAATGCTTCAATGATCAGAATAAGATTCAGAGGCATCATATTTCGATGGGACAACGCTCCCAATTTCTGACAACGCTCACAAGCTTTGCAGAACTCATGAGTGTCCTTGAACATAATGGGCTAGTAAAAGCTACACTACAAAATTTTAGCCATGGTCTTTTTAGCAAAAAAGTGACCACCACAGGCCTAAGAGTGACAGAAGGAGATGACACTTTAGTGTTCATTGTTTGGCACACATCGCCTTAGAATTTGGTCTGGACAATATTTGAATAAATACGGGTCATCCAAGAAGAACTTACGAACCTCAGTGAAGAGTTTTTTCTTATCTTGCGTAATCCAATGTGTTGGCATGAAACCTGTGGCAAGATAATTAGCAATATCAACAAACCAAGGTAATTTGGAGAGTTTAAACAGTTGTTCATCAGAGAACATGTCGTTTATAGGTGTCATCTCAAGGGAATCAGGAAGATCAAGTCGTGAAAGATGGTCAGTCACTACGTTCTCTACTCCATTTTTATCTTTTATTTCTAAATCAAATTATTGGAGTAAAATGATCCATCTTATCAAGCAAGGTTTGACATCATTCTTAGAAAGAAGGTACTTCAATGCCGCATGATCAATGTAAATAATGATCTTGGATTCGATCAAGTAAGACCTAAATTTGTCCAACGCGAATTCTACAACCGAGAATTCCTTCTCCGTAGTCGAGTAATTCACTTGGGCAGGATTTAAATTTCTACTTGCATAGTGAATAACACAAGGCTTCTTTTCTTGTCTCTGGCTTAACACCGCCCCAATAGCATAGTTGGACGCATCACACATAATCTCAAAAGAAATGCTCTATTCGAGTGGCCACATGATAGGTGCAGTAGTCAATATGCCCTTGAGCTTAGTGAAAGCTTCCTAGCATTGCTCGGTCCACTCGTATGGTACATCTTTTTGAAGAAGATTGCATAGAGGACGAGAGAGGTGACTACTCTAAAATCTCATAGACTAGTATAAAGGGACAGTCCAGATCATCCAAAGGGATGATGGATGGGGTCCACAATCAAGAACCGATGGATGCCAGTCCATCCGCTGACTCCTCTGCATGAGAGAGACGGGTCAACCTTCTGGTTGACCGAATCCGGGTTCGGTGCGCGTCCAGCGCAGGTGCATTATGTACACGCACTTCAGGCGTGGGGTCCACTGAGATGTTCGTGAAAAATCTACTCCGTTCATATGCTTCCCCATCCAATTTAAGGGGTTGAGAACAAAATTAAAGCATATCCAAATATCGGGTGGGCCTCAAATAAATTATTTAGTGGTTGATCTATCCGTTGGGCCGCTTTCACAAGGATCCAATGGCTGAAATTTGACGTGTACGGTTAATTTATGGACCTCAAGCCATATATAAAGTTTCAAACCAAACGAATGGTGGGAACCCTGTGATCTTACATTCTGGATGATTTTTGGGTTACGTGAGTGGCCTGATTTTCTTGGATCTCTGGTGTGTAATTTCTTCGATCTCGGTCCCATAGGGTCCGTCCCTTGCCTTGGTGATTTATGAGCATTAAATCCATACTTTTAGTGCCCTTTTTCAATCCAGGCTCCTAAATACACCTTGCATCACAAACATGATTAAAATGGGCCGTTAAACAGTATCATGTTCGAAAAATCAGGTAATAACTAGGGTCTAATATGCAATATTTGACCCTCAACATCAAGGTAACAAGAAAATGAATAAGCACAAGGAAAAGATAAGTCTTATATCAGAATTCTGTCAGGCTCTACCCAAATCCAAGGGGCATGATTCTAGTATATGCCTACTCTTAGGGAATCGAAATCCCTAGGAAAAAACTCAGAATACTGGATTTGACGTGGGCTGAGTTCAATGTCTTGATTCCACCATCCAGACACAAGTCTAGACATAAGCACACATAGACAGACATGGCGCAAAAAAATTCATTTAATTTCCATTTTTCGTATATAATCTCATCCCTTTTAAGGAAAAAAATAAAAAAGTTTTCCCTTTTTGCCCATTCATGTATAAAGGTAAAGGTACATATGGTTCCTTGTAAATAAAAATCCTAAATTCCTTGATCCCCTCCAGGTGGCTTTTCATAAGTGATAGTCTCCCAATCATTGTCACTAAAAAAGTAAATATCTCTCCTAACACTCTAACTCTCCGATTTTCAACTAATTCTCTCATTTGTTATCACAAGTACAAGAGTTCTTTCCAAAAATCACAAACCACAAAGCGAAAAAAGGTCTAACATTTCTAATGATATGATGGATTTGACCTTCAAGAAGGACAAGTGGGCGGCGCCACCTATCATGGCCATCCCACCATCTCTAAAATGATCTAGACCATTGATCGACATCATCTCAACATCCAGATTTACTAAAGCTCCACCTGCCTAATGAACCGCCATATGTGGACCATCTAAGGAGATCACACTATCCATATCACCCATTGTGGGCATCCCATCATCCAAATCCATGCCACCCATCATGGCCATCCCATCACCCAAATCCATGCCACCCATTATGGCCATCCCATCATCCATACCCACACCCTCTATCATGGCCCCACCATCTACCATAAAAACCATGCCATCTAACGACATCATTCCCCTATCCAACCCAAGAAAAGGGCCATTATACCACCTAATCATCTAATTCATGCCAAAATCCCGCAAAATAGGCCCTGTAAAGCTCTCAACCTCTCTATTAAGTGGCCCATCATACATGGACTAATCCAAACCATCAACCACCCAATCCTCCCAAAATCCATCACCCAATGCCTCTTCAATACCCATCTCCCCTCCATTAACGGTGGTCGGAGCTCCCCATTAATGATATTCACCTCACTAAAAGGCTCCACCAAACCTCCATTAATGGCCTCATAAAAAGAACTTACAATGGTGCTTCTCTTCCCATAAGCTCTCCATAAAAAAAAAGGCTATAAGATGCTCCATCACTTCCAATGGTGGATCTCAAAGAATCCACATTTTGGGGGCCTTGAGAGCTACTGTCATCATCAGTCATAAAAAAGACAAAAAAGAAGAAGATGAGAGAGGGAGGGGACAAGTAGAAAGGAAGGACGATGAGGAAGGAGTGCAAAAAGAAATGTTTTGAAGGAGACAATGATGCACGGACGAGACATCGAGCAATTTTGGGTTCTGAGGAAGAAAACCCAAGTACCTGGAACGAAAGCCGATCAAAGGCAAGTATTGGTAATCCGATTACTGCCTCCTCTTGAAAGGTGTGCTCCCTCTCTCTGCACACGAAAACTCTATTCGAAAGTCAACGGACAATCAAATGACATGGCAAGCAGTAATCTAATTACCACTCCAACACCAATCAAGCTGAAATTTGTTAATGATCCTCCCCTGTCCATTAAAAGATGAAAAGAACTATTTGTATGAGAAAAAAGGATATATTGAGCGGTGCGATCATCACGGGCCCACCAAAGGCCCATTAGCAAAAACAAAGTGAAAACTAAACATAAGAGTAATATAAGTAAAGAAAAATTTCATGAAAAGAGTTCAGTACATAGTATGTCACAAAAAAAAATGACAGAAGAGAGCAAGACTACCCCTAATATGGTATGTACTCGTCTAAATTCTTCGACCACTCTTGGTGGTCGGATAGAAAAGGAATGACGAGCAGATAATGGAAAAAAAAAAAAGAGGAGAAGAAAGGTGAAATTTTCATAAGATGGAAGAATCTTGTGAGAAATTGGGAATTTGCAAGAAATTGAAGAAGAGAAAATGGGAAAAAGATTTTTTTTTGTTTTTTTAATGAGGAAATGAGAAAAATTTTAAGAAAAAGGAAAAACTTTAAAAAAAATGATAAAAATAAAACGGAGAAAATTCAAGAAAAAGAAAAGAGAAAATTCAAGTAAAATAGAGAAAAAATGCAAAAAATATTTCAATAAAAACCATTGGATTGTGAAATGATAGATCTTATCATCTTGGAAAAATAAAATAAAAGTATCCCCAATGGAGCCAATCTCGATCGCAACCATTAGAGTGTAAAACGATTGATGGATCCTTTTCGAAAAATCACAAAAATATATATCTTTTATACAACTCCAATAAAAATCAGATTAGTTGAAGTCCCATGGGACCCCCATTGAAGGCAACAAAACTGTCTGAACATATTTTTAAAAAACTTTGCAATAAAAACCCTACAGATCATTGATATACAAGTATGGACCTTTTAAGAAAATCTCAAAAAACCATTCCCAATAAAAATTGGCCTTAATCAACCCCACTATCCCTAGTGGAGAAGAACCAGACTCATTCAAAATTTCAAAAAAAATATTGAATGTCAAAATAAAAACCAGACAACAACGCCCTCTCGCGAGATCAGACGGATCATTTCAAGGGCCTAGGAAAATTTTTAAAAAAAAACTATTGCAATAAAATCCATAGGGAGTGTAGCCCCTCATGTGAGATAGTTTTCAAAACAAAATTTTCAAAAATAGCGCTCAGTATCCAAGGCACTGAGAGGTCTTTCATACCTCTCAGTGGCATCCAATGCAATAGTAAAATAAGATTCGACCTTTTTTTGGTTTCCCTATGAGTTGTCAAATCCATATACGATACAAGCACGGTTGCTCTAGATTTCAATGTCAAGACGGTTATGCAACAATGAAGTTCAATGCAAGTGACGGTGAACTCGATCCAACCCTGATAAGAGTAACCGTTTTAAAATACTGGGAAAGGTAAGTTGTAACTAATGTATCAAAATTAGAAAACTGCATGGAAAAAGGGTCACCCGCACATACTTAGTCTGGGATGCTTGAAAAGTATGATCGAGTCCAAGTCGGCGTAGTAAATTCGTCATAAGGCCGCAGAAAGCATAGGGCAGCTAACCACTTTGACGATCAAATGGAACAAGTACTCCTAGGGTGATCATCTAGCAAAGAAACACCACATATTAAGACAGTAGGGGGATCCCCGTAAGGTCGCGAAATACTAGGGCACTACTTTTCAGATTTACCCTCCGACGCTATTACCGATCCGATACGAAAGGGTTTTGATTTGTGGCCTATAATGCCGTAGAAAGCGTAAGGACAATCAAAAAGTTTTCCTTAAACCCTCTTGCTATGTGCAATTTATCTCTTTTCTAAACAATAAGCTGACAATGATACTATAGTAGGCAACAGGTCTATACCATAATCTTTTTTTACCAGAGGGGTGGGGTATCCATTCGCTTTGGCATTCGATTGCATGCAACCTCTACCAAAGAGAGGCATCCGTAGACACCCCACCTAGGCTAACAACTTAATGAAGCATGGATGATCCTTATGAACTAAACATAAACCCCTACACCTTATCTAAAACCTCAATCATTTCCAAGCCCAAGCCTAAGCCAAACCCAAGTTGAACCCAAGCCATTATCTAAGCCAAGTCATTACCTAAGCCGAGCCATACCCGAGCCATTTTCAAACAAAATCCTCAAACCCAAGCCTTTAACCACTCTCCAAGCACGAACAAGCCAGCTAACTAAATCGTGGAAGTAAATAGTAAGTGCTGGCAATCCTATTACCGCCTCTTTTCGAAAAATATGCCTCGAGTTATAACTGTTGCTCCCCTGAAAGTCAACTCTGCCAGGACCTACTTAACCCTGGAATTCTTATTATTTACCATTTTACCAAGCCCTTTAACCTATAAGAAAGTGCTACGTAGCATCTCACTTCCCTCCACCAATTCTAAGCTGTCATATCATCATTTACCCTTCATAATCCCTAAAATTACCTAAAGACCATTCAAGGGGCTATAAATACCCCCCTCCTCTCTTCATTTCAAACCAACTAACAACCAAGCAATTCTCACCGAGAGTTAGAGAGAGAGAGCAAGTGAATGAAAGTGAGAGGGAGTGCTTGAGTTCTCAAGCTCTCATCTTTTTCAACCCCCCTCTAGCCTCCTCCAACCCTCTCTTGGCCTCCTAATCTCACTTAGGTCAACCTTTCCAACCATGGTCCACCAAACCTCCAATCCATTTCAAGTGAAAGCCAAAGATCGTATCATCATCACTGGCATTCACACTTCATCAATTGCATTATTACTTCCCTTCTTAAACTCATACTCCTCTAGGTTTCCATTGAATGTATGCTCTGTGACTTGCCGAAAATCCAGATCTTGTTACATCAGAAACTCATGGCTGCTTGGTCCACTTACATAAAATTCTAATATCATCACATTTCTTCATAAATCCCATATCTAGACATTCTCTAGACGTATACTCTGTGGCTTGCCGAAATTTCAAACACTGTCACTTCAGAAGTCTGAGTCTACCTAATTTCATTTTAATACTCTACATCCTATTATTTTATCCCTGTGAGATCAACTTATCACATGACGTAAAGACTGTACACCAGTATAGGTAAAGAGGGTGCCTAACACCCTCTCTATCTGTAACTAAGGTCCCATACTTGGAATCCAAAGTCATAGATCAGGAGTCAACTTAAAGCAATAGAGTCTTCGGATTTTCTGGCTTTTACAAATTCTGTCTGTTCTATCCGACTGCGGGATTTTGAGTTAATTGGCTAGTGGCGACTCCAAGTCTACTACATCATCAATCCCAATCAGTCCATACACCTTAAAAACAAAGAAAGCATGGGAGGCGATTTCTAGCGTTCACAACCTCTATACATGCTTTTTTGGTTTTAATATTTTTTTTGTTAAAATCAATTCAGATTGGGCTGCCTTTTTGTACCCAAAGGATGAAAAACTTTGGTCGTTTGCATACTCCACAATCCGAACTGTTGGAACCATCTTCCAAATGTAAAATTTGGACAAACTTAAATGGCTTGATTCATGTAAAATCTCTACAGTTTGTATCCTTTGGATTTGTCTAAAATCTGGACAAATTACAACCATCGGATCTAGGCAAAATTGGACAAACTAATGTGATCTGATTGGTTTGGATTGCAGATAACATTATGAGCGAATGCTAAACAGGATTGGATGACCAAATCGCCCCTGATTGGGCGTCCAATTCTACCCAAATCTGGCCATTGATTTGTCACCCAATCTACCTAAAATGATTCGTGACGAACATTCTAATCTGATCGAATCTGTCCATTAGTCATGTGAACAAATCCTAAATGAATCTGTCCATATATCACACATATAAATCATATCATATATGTCCATTGGTGATTATGTACATATCGGAGCAAATCTGTCCACCAATCTGATGCGATGAATCATGTAAATCTGTTTACTGGATTATGTATTCAAGACCAGCTCAAATTTGGCCGTTGATTATATACAAATATTGTCCAAAATCTAGCTATGGAACGAATGCATGCGCAAACCTTCCCATTATTTACAAATTTGTACAATTTTTACATATATGATTTTGTATAATTTCTTTAGTATAAAATTTTATACCAATTGTGTATTGTTTAGATACAATATTGTACATTTTTGCTCGTGGTTTAGTATGCATTTCAGATATAAATTCAAGTTGTTGGATCGTGTACAAAATGGGTACAAATCAACTAACAAATTGTACAATTTCAATCATCGATTGGGTGCGAAATGTGTTCAGAATTATCAATTTGAAGATCATGCTAATGATTTTGGTTTTAGAGCTAAAAAAATTAGTTGGATCTAAAGTGTTTGAAAATTTATGATTTAATAGAATCATACATTTATTCATGGGGATTGTGAACACTAAAAAATATATTGGGTGATCAAGTCTCCTTGATTAAAAGTTTCTAAAGCGAGAAATAAGTGGAACGATTGAAACCCTTATGTTGAAAGTCCCCAAAGCCCAAATTTGTACCATTTGGAAACTCCATTGTCTACGTTGAGAGTGCAACAGGTTTCCATCGATAGGTGTCAAATGGAGTATATGTTTGACCAGCCTACGATAGATAAATAAGTTAGGTTTAACCATCCTATGACATACAAATTGATTCCTATTATCTGGGCAGGGCAGGTGAGCACGATTGCAATAGGTTCCCACTGATAGGTGCCCGATGTGCTTTCGAAGAGTTTTAGCCAAAAGATGGCCCTGGTGTTTAAGGAAAACCGAAAATGCTAAATATTGAGGGTACTATCGTTGCATTTCATCATTCATTTCTTTTGAATACTTTGAATATTCTATTACATATGGTTTTCTTAAATATATTGGGTTATATGAAATTCCTCGAATAACACATGTTTTACAAAACTTATGTAAGATTAGTTACTGGGCTAATAGCTCACCCTGTTGGGACTTTAAATTTCAGGTCAAGGATCATATTAGTGCATTAGAAGATGGAATCATTCTTATTTATTTTTATTTCTTACAAGTTGAATGGTTATATAATAAATTATAGGTGTGGGATGTAATCGGATTTTATCTCAAACTTGTTATGGAATGAATGTAGTCAAATTCCCTTTGAAATGGATGTTTATGATGACTTTATTATGAGAATGTTAGTGAGAATGGTTTAACTACTGACTTGCGCTCTCATGTGCGGCATCGGGTCAAATATACCCGAGTGTCGGACTCGGGGCATGACAATGATATCATGATCCATGGACAAGATTACTAATATAACATCCATGTTGTCCATGGACAAGATTCACATTAGTTCTTCAGTGCACAACTCCAACATATTAGGGCCTGCATGTTGCCAACAAACACATTGTATGCAACTTGGTATATGTTGGGACTTTGTTTTGTCACAATAATTGATTTGAGAACTTGGTTTTAACTTTATTTTTCTTTTTTCAATTATTGTACTTACCATGTGGACATCATTGTTGCATTATTGAACCTTTGGATTAACATTGGGTGCTATAAAAGATAGACAACATATCAAATTTGGAGTGATCTAAAAACTTTTAAAGGCTTAGATCATTGATAAGAAATCTTGGGCATTGACATATTATTGATATTTAAGGTCTCTTGAAATTGCCTATTATTATGCAAAGAGAAATAAATAAATTACTTTAATTTATCCCATAGAGCACTCCATAGTTGGACCCCGGTTTGCACTTGGGTGGACTATGCATAAAATGACTGCATGAGGTCATTTTGCTTTCTTTAGGGAATAATGTTTTAAATCATTACTTACGAACTTTTCACTTAGGGGTTGTTTGATTTTCCAAATCCTCTGTGAATACCACGTAAATGAGCAATTATTACATCCTCATCTTGTTTGAAAAGAGCATGTATTTCCGTTTGGAAAATTGGTCCAAAAGGACTTGTTTAAATTCGTGGGCCCCACTGTGATATATATATGATATATCTGCTCAGTCCATCCGTTTTAGCAGAACATTTGGAGGCATGAGCCAAAAAATGAGGCAGATCCAACACTCAAGTGGCCCACACCAAAGGAAATAGTTGCCCTAGGAAGTTTTTAATGGTAGGTGTTTGATTCCCTTTTCCCTGTGGTGTGGTCCACTTAAGATTTGGATTTTCCTCATTTTTTTTGCTCGTTACCTAAAATTCAGCTAGCATAGCGAATGGAAAGTGTGGATAAGCCACATACATCATGGTGGGCCCCACATATATTCCGCAGTGTCCCGATTTTAGCATTAAAAAAGTAGGTGTCAAATCAAGTATAACGCAGTAATTACAGAAGAATACGCATTTACAGGGATTTTGGAAAATCCAACAGGCCCTTAACCAACTATTATTAGTAATTTTTTAGCCTTTTGGAAGTGGTGGAAATATGAGTGTTCTTACAATAGTTTGAGTTACAAAACTCCAAGCTAATAAAAAAATCTTGTTAGCGAGAGTTCTTTGTTGAGTAAGTAAATTGTATTTCTAGATTGATATTGAGTGAGGAATATTATCCTCTTTTTGGCTTGTAATTGTTATACATAATTTGTTGAATGCCATGTTGTACACAACTCGTGCTATTATACTACAATAAGTTGTTTTTAGAATATTCACAACCTAAGTAATTGTCCAGTTGTCAAATAAATTTTTTTAATTATCATATTAGGGATGAAAGACTTGTTTTCATAGTATCGAGCCAAGGGCATTGGCACATAAAATGTCACTTGAAGAGATTACCTGAGTGAGAGGAAATCTTAGATAGGTTTCATGTTCTTTCCAAATCAAGAAGATTTCTCCTAGTTGAGTAATTAGCAATCTTATACTTTTATTCCATCTATGGAGGCCTGTGATATTGCTTATTGTGTAACAATTAAAAGAAATTTGAATTTAAAGGTTCCTAGATGCATAGTCATCATCTTCTCTTTTCCTCTTCATAAAATGGACAACATTTTGATATTGACCTCATGAGGATTGTTAAATTCTTGAATGAATTGAAGTGCATTGAGAGGGAGTGCCATTTTTTAGAGATAAGGGGAAACATGAGCACATTCTTTTAAGCTTATACTAGCTAGAGTGATGTTGGCGGATCTCCTTAACAAGGCTAATTATGAATTAAGTAATTATGATATATGTAAGGAAGTTTTGATTTTCTTGACTCTTGGGGACCCTTAGTTGTAACGACCTTGGAATTTTTTGTGCTAATCTTTCCTTAAGTAGTTGTTTTGGGGTAATTAGTGCTTTACTCGATTGCTTGTGAAATTCGCATCAATCACTTTAAATTGTATCTGCATGGCTCTAAACGTGTAGATTAGTGAGCGCTACGTTACTCTGAAATCTGGGATCCATCGCTAAATCAAGTTGTTCTGGGGAATTTTTGGAAGATCTGGATCAGATCTGGACCGCGCGTCGAAAGTCCGATAGCGATGATCTTAGGCTGTTACGGTCACCGAGTTGGGCTTGATCTTCACCTCGAAAATCAAGTCGATCTGATGTCCTGGGTCGATTTGATTGAGCTCGGAGTGAAGAGTGTGAGAACGGTTAGAATTTATTAAGCTTTTATTGAAATCTGAGTCGTGTCGCTTGCGCGACGATTTTAAGCATTCTGACCGTTGGATTCTGACCCAATTTCACCCTCTGATCAGGATAGTTGGCCCAGGCATATCCTAGTGCTTGTGGACCTGATTGAGATTCCGTGACCGTTGAATTGAGTGTGGTCCGCCACGGCTGATCTGAAGAGCCGGTCGGTACGAAAACTCAGCCTGACCTAGATCCATGGTCAATGAGCTTAAGTCCGACCTTTCGTGGTTATAGGCCCACCAGAAGTGCTTCGTTGGATCGAGAAAGGCGTGCTTTGGTTATAACCTAAGTATACCTTGACCCTGGGGTTATTCTCACCATTTTAAGGCCTATATATAGTCCTTAAACCCTAGCTCTCATTTCCATACGAATTTTCTCTAACCCTAGCTTGGAAAGAGAGAGTTAGTGAGAGAGATTTGTTGGTGATTCATCTTGATTCTTCCTTGTTCTTCTTCACCTTTGAACCTTCACTTTGAATCGTTCTTCTGACGATTCTGAGTTCCTTTGGGGTAAGTTAACCTAACCCTAACCTGTGTTAGAGCTTAGACTAAACTTGGTGTTGTAGTATCTCATTTCTATCCTTATTTTAGGGTATTCTAGCGCCGTTGACGAAGACAACTCGTCTAAATCAGCTCGGCGGTTCTTTCCTCGCTTAAGGTGCGGACTTTAAGTGTATAGGTTATGGTTTTCAAGGCTTTCAATCCCAGTTAGTGATTTATTCTTGTTATGGATGACATTTTACATGCCAAATGTTGTGTTTACATTGCTTTCCTGATATGCATGTGCTATCTTAAGATTTCTGTATTCTAGGTGTATTTATAAAGTACCGTATACGTATATATTATGCACTTATGTTTGCCATGATTATTTGTCATGTATGTATGCTAGATGCATGTATGACGACTCCTTGGTAAAAGGAATTGTCTAAGTGCATGTATTCCAACATACGCCATGTATGTTGTTCCATGTATGTTAAGTGTTGGTAGAAATGCATGAATGATCTAAGTGTAACTAATTACACTTATTGTGGGCGTTGAGAAGTGATTCTCAATACTCCTATTGTTGCGCATGATTTCCTTTATGCAGTTACATTCCAAGTTATTTAAATTCAAGCATCTCCTATGCTTACATTTATGTTAAGTTGATATTCTTCAGATTGAGTATGTACCATGATTTGAGTGGTTGTTCCATTACTGTTTTACATTCCATATGAATATCTGTAATAGTGTAGGCTGTTTGGGACTATGCCTTAGTCCAGGAGATCGGTAATTCACCCTATATTCGTGGTTGAGATTGCTTTCGCCACGTAGGACGTATTAGACGAACCAGAGCCGTATTAGAGTTGGCGGCAGTGGTTTGGCCACGCGGAGTGTTTGCGCACTCTATGTCGTTCAATTCAACGTGCGCTCGTGCTAGTCGAGTTCGTCAAATAACCCGATTGTCCGATGTATGTTAACCATGTATGGACGCTACTGTTTGAATCTAGGGTACCGAACTTACCAGTGAAATCCTAATAACCATGGTACCTGATCCGCTAAGACTCATGAGCCGGACATGGTGGTATGGGACACCGTGGTCGAGCTGTCGGCCTACGCTGGGGTGACGAGCCTCCCCGTAGTGACCAGTGAGTAACTAAACTCGTGAGCCGATTATGGTGGTATGGGACACTATATTCGTGCTGTCGGCCTACATTGATTGGTGACGAGCCCTTTGTAGTGACCTCGAGCATACCTGGATACCGCAAGGAGGTGACGAGCCGATCTGTGGTAGTAAGGGCATGAAAGGCGTGCATTGATTGGTGACGAGCCCTTTGCTACGACCTCAACTATATGATCGTATGAGATATCTAGGATTGACGACCCTAGTATGGATCACTGTTTGGATGGTGATATGAGGAAGGTATCTTAGCTTCTCAATCCTGCTGTATGAATTGGACTAATAACAACTTGGTAATCATATCCATGCACCGCATTTGCATGTGCTTTGTAGATGTGGCGCACTTTGAGGCGATGTCATGCGTAACGTAAGATGAAGACGCTGAGGGTGTACGCGTGAGGGCACGCATCATATTGCATTCATCCTTGTATTAACAAGAGTACTTAGGATTTATTTAATTGTTCTGCTTTATCATTACTGTTTGATTGAACTGATAACATGTTAACCAGTGTCTTATTATTTCACTGAGTTGATCACTCACTCCCACGTTTCTGGGGCGGTGTTACACACCCACCAGACTCTGTCTTAGGCCTTGATGTTGCAGATGTGGATGCGACGTCTGAGGCAGAGCGGGAGCTGGATGACGACGAGGCTGCCTTCTCCTATATGCAGTTTTCAGACGGGTTCTAGCGAGCCTCGGTCTGATGCGCGGGATTTCTGGGATATTTTTGGGGACTAAAATGATGTAATTCGATACTTATAATTTTGCTAAATAACACTTTTACACGATCTGGTTGTATATGTAATTCAGGGATTTACACTTGTACACTTTTTACTAAAGTCTTCCGCTTGCTTTATTCACTTGTCCCTGAATCATATCTGTGTTTTGGCTTAATCTATTCTATGTTTTATGCACTAATACAGTCAACATACATTCATCATTAAATATGTTGCATAAGTGATGTTTTGGAACTCGGGAGCTGGGTTATGCTTGACCCCCGAATTTCAGGGCGTTACATTAGTGATGGACTCACATGCCTAATGTGACACCTCCTCTCCTAAGAGTCTGTTTTGGAAAGTGACTCCTTTCCTCTCTTCATTTCTTTTACCGGAACTTTCCTCCTTGGAAAGAGTCTTAATTCATTAAATCTCTCACTCTCTCACTCTACCATGGTATAAAGCTAAGGGATCTCTTAGAACCAATCGTGGGGAAAATAATTAAGATATCTTTGGTCTAAGATGCGTAGAGACGGAGAAATAAATGAATGAAAAGAGAGAAAAATCATAGATATAAGGTTGATCCCCTTCTTGGTGGCCGCTGGATCTAATGAGTGAAAATTAATTTTTCTTCTCATGGTGGTGGGGTAACATCATTGTTGTGGATCATGTAATCATGTACATGTTTGGTTGTTGGGCAATTCATTCCCAAGTTTTATGGTTTTTTTAAATGTTAGAATTGTTTTTTTTTTTTTTTTAGAATGTTTAAATTTTGTTCATTTTATATATTGGGCTTTTCATGTCTTATTTATTTCACCAATCACCATGATAAAGTAAAGGAAATGTGTAAGGGTTACAATATCCTCCACTGAGGGACAAAATTCTGCCTTCACTATGTGCACAGTAGCTTGCCAGCCACTGGTAGCTCGCCCAGGCCTTTAGGCCCAGCCTACATCAGTGTCCGCCCACGTGTGCAACAGTGATGGAGCGTCACAATATCCCCCACTGAGGGTAGAGCCTAGTCTAAGTACAATAAGTGGGCTTCCTTACCCTCTCTATCGCGCAATAAATTAGACTTCCCTATGGGGCCCAATATATATACAAGGTGGGCTCCAAGGTGTGGGTAATTCTACAAGGCATGGTGTAAGGCACCATCATCAATGGGGGCCCAATGGTTTGGGTAGCCCAATGGGTATCACTAACATCAAGGTGGGCCCAACGGTTTGGGATAGCCCGATAAGAGAAGATGGGAATGGGCTTGATAATGGGCTCTAGGGAGGTTTGCAACGTAGATATTTAACCACCATTACACCTAAAGTACGGCCCGCCATAGAATCTAACTTACAATGGGGAAAGGGCCTCATACATTCACAATGGGCCTTATACAATCACAATGGGTCACATACAATCTCAATGGGCCTTATATAATCATAATGGGCCTCATACAATCACAACGGGCCACATACAATCTCAATGGGCCTCATACAATCATAATGGGCCTTATACAATCACAATGAGCCTTACACAAGGGTTTCATACATCACGATGGGCCTCATATACATCACAGTGGGCCTTACTACATAGGGCTCATATACATCACAAAGGGCCTCATCACATAGGCCTCACATACATCACACTGGGCCTCATCACATGGGCTTCATATACAACACATCAGGCCTCATCATATGGCTCTCATACACAACACATCGGGCCTCACGCATGGGCCACATATACATTATAATAGGCCTTTCACATGAGCCACAAATACACCACAATGGGCCTCGCCAAATGGGCCATAAATACACCACAATGTGGGGTCCACGGCTGCATGGCGCTGATAAAACACATATATCATAGCGAGCCCCAAGGATAGACGGTGTGGATACAAAATACATACATCTAGGTGGCCCCACCCCCACATGTGGAGTACGTGTGGGGTGGGTCCCACGTCCAAAACAGATGGACGACTGGATGAAACAGATACATCATGTGGGGGGGTCCCACTATCCCACATCCAGAACGGATGACTGGATAAACAATACATATATCAAGGTGGGCCCCACCGTCCAACAGTTGTTGGACAGTGCTAGATAAGACCCATACATCAAGGTAGGCCCCACACAACTTGTCCAGATGAACGGTGCTGATATACAATACATACATTAAGGTGGGCCCCACCCCCACACATGCAGCACATGTGGGGTGGGTCCCACACAAAAAAAATGGACGGATGGTGTGGCTGTAAAGCACATGCATCACGGTGGCGTCCCACAGCACCGTCCCAATCAAATGGACGGTGCAGATATGGAATACGTACATCAAGGTGGGTCCCATCCCACACGTGCAGCACGTGTGGGGTGGGCCCCACACATCTGCCAATGGATGGACGGTATGGACATAACACATATCTCGTGATCAGCCCACAGAACTTGCTAACATCAACTGCAGCAGCAAGCTGCTGGCCGTCCAGCAGATGGGCGACCCAGATATAGATACATGCATGAGGTGGGTCCACACGTGTGGCCCACCTCAACTTTGAATAAGCTGATATTTATGTTCATCTGGGCCTATCCAGACGGACAGGCTAGCGGGCTTGCCACTGGACGGTCCAGTAAGGTGGGCCCAACACATGGGCAGCATGGATATGATACATCATTATTGAGTGAGCCATCACACATCATCGCCAAAAAAAAAAAGAGAAAGAGAGAACAGTGAGGCGGGGGAGCTCCACTACTATGAGCTCCCCTAGGTGGGCCATATACAATACATACAATAAGTGGGTCCCATATCATGTGTGCCCTAAATCAAAATCACGATCTAGTGCTATGAACACCTACCAATTTCACTTCTTTTAAGATCATTGATCTCCCGAGCTCCTAAGCTTCCTCTTTAATGGAGGATGATGAGATTTGAAGGGTTGGATGGTGAGATCTTAGGGTAGGAACTGGGCCACACTTGGCTCCTTGCTCTCCATAGAGCTTGAACGATCTTCTCTCTTAAAATGGGTAAAGAGTGAGAGAGAGAATAGGATTTGTAAGGGAGATGGGATGGGAGGAATGGCTGTGTGTAAGGGATGAGCTTGACTAACTTTGGGAATGGGAGAGAGATGGGTGTCATGCTTTGTTGGTAAGAGAGGGATGGGTTATACTTGACTCGTAATTGATTGATTTATTGATATGATAGATTGGGTAGAGATTTTCTCGAGATTCGCAATGCGTGACGTTTTTCTTGAAATAAACGCGGGCTCAGAACTCCTAGCCCGGGTATCGCATTGGTGCGCAAGTCGCGGCGTTGGAACCGTGGCGATGGCGCGGTCACAAGGGTATAAATCTCGGGTTGAAAGGGTGTAACTTAGGGTCGTGCGCAAAGGCTATCTACAGACCGCAGGTTGTCGGAATTCGACAGGGAGAATCGTGGGAGTCTAAGGAATGGTACGGACTAGGATATGGGCCTTACATAGTATACATGGCAACAATTGCCCTCCAAACGATTTCCCTTGGTATGACCCACCTAAATCATTAATGTGCTAGAATTTTAAGCCCCAGGCCTAAATTTTAGTGTGGCATTTAATGGTTGGAGGGGATTTCATATAAGCATAGTGGGCATTGTAAAAATCAAGGTTACGTGTCTCTCTCCCAACAATTTTCTTCGGTGTGGCCCACCTAAATCATAAGTCAACCTTGATTTTTTGGCTCTAAGTCTAAACTAGGACAAAAATCTAATGGTTGGAGTGGATTTTGCATACACATCATGGTGGGCCCTGCCAAAAATAAGTGTGAGCGTCTCTCTCCAACTACACGAAAATATTAAGAAAAAGAGGGATGCCCTTTTTATTTTGACAGGCCCAACCATGATGTTTACATAAGATCCACTCTAACCATTATATATTTAGTCCCTTATTAGGTCTAGAGACAAAAAGAAAAAAAAAAAAGGCTAACTTATGATTCTGGTGGGCTACATCAAGGAAAATAGTTGGGAGAGAGACGTTCACCCTTGGTTTTTACAAGTGCCACTATAAAATCCACTACAACCATAAAATTCCATGAAAAAAAATTTAGGCATGTGGCCTAAAATTTATACCCATCTATGATTCATGTGAGCCATGCTAATAAAAATAGTTTGGAAGATAATCATTGCCATGTACATTATTTCTCATCATGTGGTCCACCTGAACAGTAGATAGCTGATTTTTGGGTCCTGGGCCTAACATGGGGTGACACAGTCGGTGGTCAAGTGGATTTCACATAAACATCACGTTGGTGTCCACTGGAACCACCAATCAATTTGCTCACATGGGGATGTGGCAGAAGGAAGTAGAATGATAAATATACTAATCAATGAGGTAGCTTTTGGGTTTAAAAAAAAAGTATCAAAATCTAAATACATATATATTTTTTTAAAACTTTTTAAAAAGAAAATATAAATTGTGATCAAAAGTGGTTATGTAAAATCAAGGAATTACTAAACTAGAAGATAACAAATTAAATAAAAACTAAAAAACCCATGGAGCATAATTCTTATGAGAATAGGATTTTAGCAACTAGTGTCTCCATGAGCCTATATTCAGGATAAGGCTCTTTTAGATGAGAAATTACATTACTGCTCTGTTTTATGTTTTTTCAATAACAAAGTGGAGAATGGAGAATTGTGGGGCCCACATAATATTGTTGCCAGATGTCTTAAATTTGGTTTTATTTTACCGTGCACGATTGGTCAAGGGACTGTCTTGACCAGTCGTGGGAGTTGTACGACCGGTTTTGGCCCGCTCGACTCAAAGTCTAGCGAGCTCACCTTTTGGTATCTAGGACGCTTGACTGGTCGTGGGGATAGCTCGACCGGTCGTAGGGGTCCCTCGACCGAGGGGATAGCTCGACCGGTCGTAGGGGTCCCTCGACCGATCGAGCAGTCTGCTCGACCAGTCAAGGTTACGCAGATTCGTTTCCGGATTTGATGCGGACTGCGGAAATTTGAGTCGGTTTTCGCCAGGGTGCGAAAGGGAAGTTGCTTAAACTATAAGTAGGTGTCCTTAAGGCTTTTCTAGGATATGAGAAATAATTCTAAAGCTTTCTAAAGGGGTTCTAGGGTTATCAAAGGGTGTAGCAAGGGTGAGATTCGAGGTTGTTCGAATCGGGTAGGTCCTCTCTCTTGTAATTTCTTTTCATAGTGGATTTCTGTCGCTTTGTGCCATGGTTTTTTTTCCGCAAGGGTTTTCCATGTTAAAAACTTTGTGTTCTTCTGTGATTGCTTGTTATTATTGACTTGCTATCCTAGATCTAGATCTGTGTGATTCCGCAGCTCAAATCCCCAACAAGTGGTATCAGAGCAATCGTTGGGGCACAGATCTGAATCTGAAGGATTAGTAATAATGGAAAACGGCAAGTTTCATATTGAGAAGTACTCGGGCAAAAATAATTTTGAATTATGAAAGGTTAAGATACTTAGCCTGTTAACTAAGCAAGGCGAGATTAAGGCTCTTGATGAGCGCAAATCTACCATGAAAGATGATGAATGGGAAAACCTTGATAGTAATGCTTTAGCCTCTATCCATTTATGTCTCACGGATAAGGTTCTTTATAATGTTTTGAGGGAGAAAACTATGGCTAATTTGTGGGCGAAGTTAGAGAACATCTATGCAAAGAAGTCCTCTGAAAATCGCCTACACTTGAAGTTACAATGTTATACCTTCAAGATGATAGAGGGTGGAGATCTAGAAGCCCATATCAATAACTTAAATAAATTGATGTGCAAATTGCTAGATATGGAGGAAGTGGTCAAAGATGAGGAACAGGCATGTATATTGTTGAATTCTCTTCCTGTATCATATGAGTCTTTCAGGGATACGATGTGCACCGCAAATAAAACCCTAAGTGTTGATACCATTATCTCAGCCCTTCAAGGGAAGGCTATGAGAAAGTTAAACAGCGACATAGGGGCATCTTCCGATGCATTGATTACGAGGGGCAGAAATTCTGAGCGAGGTACAAGATCCTCAAGGCCTAGATCCAAACCCAAGGGCGAGGATAAAGGAAAATTAAAGTGTTGGAATTGTGGGTTGTCTAGACACATGAAGAATGTAAGTGTTATAGTTTATAGCCCTTTTTGTTGTCAAATTTGTGGTGCCAAAGACACTGTTATGAAGCTTACATCTGTGAAGAACAGTGCTCTACTCAAGATCAACTTTGTTTGACAAGCACTATTCACAAGTCAAGAATCTCAAGAAGCTTTCAAGTTCAACCTCAAAATCTCAAGAAGCTTTCAAGTTTGAGCTTCATCAAGACTTTAAGCCTTGCTACTTTCAAAGGTCTCTTGTCTCCTATGTTCAATGTCCTTACTTCACTATTGAGGTATGACTGACCTTAGATTGACCTTTAGAGTAGGTCATTCTGGATACATAATTCATATATTTTATATAAGTGAGTTTAGGTTGTTCTAAGACTAGTCCTAGACTTTGTTCGACTAATCCTAGCACTGCTTCGACCTGTCTAAGAATCTCCTAGATCAGTCGTAAGTTTGTTGCAAAATTCAGATATTTTCTATTTGGCTTTGACTACTCGTAGGGTCTGTTCGACTAGTCGTATGAATAGTGTCGACTGTTGCTTCGACCAGTCGTAGACCCACGACTCAAAATACAACGTTGAAATTCGGCTAGTTTCGACTAGTCATAAGCAACCTATGATCAGTCGAAGGGGACCTACGACGAGTCGTAGACCACCTACGACCAATCGTAAAGCTGCCAGATCTTATCGCGCCCGAATTTTCAAATATCTGTTGGTTCTACGACCAGTCGTAGAGGTCTTTAGACCAGTCGAATACGTGATTTGTTCACCTATAAATAGAGCACGAATCTCATAATTAAATAACGAAATTGAAGCTAATTTAATTCAGCCTTCTGAGAGATAAGTCTGTGCTCCATTTTAAGCTAAGTGTGCATATTTAATATTCTCTTTCTTTAGATTTTCTTATTTGATTTTGTTTCTATATTCCAATCTTATTTGAAAAGAGGAATTGCTGTATTCCGTCTTCTTGGAATCAAAATCAAATAGAGCTATGCCTAATTTGGTTTAATTTAAAATCTGTTAGAACTTAGAACTATTACAAAGAGAGTATTGGACATTGAACTTTGACATTCAAATCTCTACTCTAACTTGGTTCTTCTAGGCTGCTACAACGAAGGAGAAAGTCAGGTATTTTACATTTGTGTAATTTACTTTCATTTGGTTTTCTTTTGGAATTTTCTAGAAAAATCTCATTCTATTGGTTATCTAAGGAGAGCCAGGAAAACTCAGAAGAGGGATTTTTTTAATTGTGTAAGCCCATAGATAAAAACACAATTATGAAGGTTTTGGGTGAACTTAGAAAACCTATCTTTGATAATGAACGCTGATATCCCCTGTGTGAGGATATTAGGAGTGGAGTAGCGCTGTGTGGCTGTTATTGAACAGTTGGTGTACACACAGGCGAACCAGTATAACTGTTTGTCTTGTGGTTTGAATGCTTGCTTAAGTTTTATATCTCTTTTCATTCAGATTTGTGGAATGTATGTGTGGATGTGAATGTTGTAAAATTTACATTTCAAGCACAGTGGGAATGTTGTAATAATTTAGTTTTAAATTCCTGCAATTTATTTCAATTTCTTGCTATTTATTTATTCCTCTCCGATTTGAGTTTTTGATACAAAGGAATTCTAGAAATAAGGTTGTCCTGCCATAAACCTTTGGTTTTTATGGTGTAAGGTTGTCCTTAGAACTGAATTCGTATCAACCTCTCAATACTTGTTTAGTGAGGTTGCTTTTATTTCAGCATTGTGATTTAATTTAGTTTATTTGGCTATCTATCTTACTTTATTCTACTGTTAAAGTTTTTTTTTTGGCATCGTCCTATTCACCCCCCCTCTAATACGTATAGCTAGGCCATTTCAAGTGGTATCAGAGCCTAATAGCTCGCTCTTATTACTTTTTATTTGGATTTAATTCCTGAGCTAACGATCTAAGCTATATATAAGATGTCAAATTTTGATAACCTATCAGTCACTAGGCCTCCACCTTTTGATGGCTCCAACTATGCCTATTGGAAAGCCAGGATGAGGATCTTCTTCAAATCAATGGATGAGAGTGTGTGGCAAGCCACAGTGACTGAATGGAACCCACCTACCACTGAAGTGACTGGTATTGATGGTTCAAAATCAATGAGAGTAACACCATATTTCTCATGGACCACCCTTCAGAAAAATGAGAGTAGTGCCAATGCAAAAGCATTAAATACAATCACTTGCACACTATCACTGGATGAGTTCAAAAGAATCATATCCTGTGATACTGCAAAGCAAGCATGGGATATATTAGAAATGACACACGAGGGTACTACAATTGTCAAAAAATCTAAAGTCCAACTCCTCACAACCAAATTTGAAGAAATTCATATGGAGGAAAATGAAATGTTTATGAACTTTTACACTAGATTAAATGACATTGTAAACTCAATGTGGGATCTTGGCAATAAAATTCCAAAAAGTAAAATGTGTGTAAAGATACTACGCTCACTTCCTGAACGATTTAACTCTAAGGTAACCGCGATCCAAGAACTTCGTGATACGGACAATATGAGGGTAGAAGAACTAGTTGGTTCTTTACAAACCTATGAGTTAAACTTTAAAGCTCCTAAAAGTAAATCTATCGCTCTTAAATTTTCTAAAGAAAATTCTAATTTTGAAGATGATATGGCTCTTTTAGCGAAAAAGTTTTACAAGATTTTTAAGAGTAAAAAGAGGGTTGATTTTCAAAAATCAAATGATAAGAAAAGATCAAAACCCAAATCTAAAACTTAGAAGTCTTTGAAAGATAGTCAATGTTACAACTGCCAAGAATATGGGCATTTAGCAAACAAGTGTCCTAAAAAGGACAAACCCAAAAAGAAGGGTATGTTGGCTACTTGGGATGAATCATCGAAATTTTTCTGAATTAGAAGATTCTCAAACCGAGTCGGCGGTGAAGTTAAAGCCCTTATGACTCTAGCCAAATTCACTTTTTTAGATCATGATGATTCAACTAGCGAAGAAAATCTGAATAGTGATTATGAAAATGAAGATGATCTTCAAGATGCTTACAATGCCCTATACAAGGAAAGTTGTAAAATTGCTGTCAAACTTAAACTTCAAAAAGAAAAGTTTTTTAAACTCAAAGAATGTTTTGAATCTCTTGTTTTAGAAAAATCTCAAATTTCAGATTGTTTTGAAAAATCAAAATGTGATTTAGAATTCAAAACCTCCCTGATTGAAAATCTGAAATCTGAAAATGAGAGACTTAAAAATGAAGTATCTTCTCTTCTGAGTTTAAATGATACATGGAGGTATGCCCAAGGAGATCCAAAGTTAGAAAAACTTTTATCTAGATCTAGAAAATGTGGCAACAGATCCGGGTTGGGCTATGATAAAAATGTTCCTCTTAAACAAAAGTATACTTCTCCTAAGTTTGTGAAAGGAGAGTCCTCTAACTCAAAAGGGAAAAATACTAGTCAAGGTTTTTCTAAAAATACAAAAGCTTTTTAAAAACCTAGAGGCAGCTATGTCAACTTCAAAAATCAGAATAGAAATCTACTAGCTAAAAAGATAGTGGATTTACTCAATGAGCTCTTAAAATCTAACTCAGTAGGTCATTCTTATAACAACAGTCAGAAGAAGACCAACTATACTCCTAAACCCACAACAGTTCTGAAATGGGTTCCTAAAGTTGCCTGCTTGGTTGCCTACACCGCTTTCAAAGCAACAAGTCATTCAAAGTGGTACCTAGATAGTGGCTACTCCAGGCATATGACAGGCGACAAGGCCTTATTCACCGATCTTAAAGATATGACTGATGGGTCAGTTACTTTTGGTGATGGAAGCAATTACAAGATTATGGGCCAAGGTACGATTCAACTCTATAACCTTCATTTGTTTAAAAATGTTTTGTATGTTGAAGGTCTGAAATGTAATCTTCTAAGCATATCACAAATTTGTGATAATAACCATAGTGTTCGGTTTTCTAATCAAAGCTGTGAGATTCTAAACAACAAGGGTTCAATAATACTAACTGGACGTAGAACGTCTGAAAACTGCTTATTATTAGTGAATCCAACTCATCTAATCAATCGTGTTACATGGTCCATACAGACGAGACTGATTTGTGGCACAACCGTCTTGGACATGTACACTACCGAAATCTATAAGATTGAGCAAACGAGAACTTATAAGAGATCTACCCAAACTACAAAAGTTAGATAAAATATGTGGTGAATGCCAGATTGGCAAACAATTGAGGAACTCACACAAAAAGGTGAAATCCAATACCACATCAAGACTACTCGAGCTTCTCTATATGGATCTTATAGGACCTACTAAGACGGAAAGTCGAGGTGGTAAAAGATATATCTTGGTAATAGTAGATGACTGTACCAGATATACATGAGTTATCTTCTTAAGGGACAAATTAGAAACCTTTGAAGAAGTGAAAAAGGTTCTTAAAAGGATTCAAACTGAAAAAGGTTCTCAAGTTAGTAAGATTCGTAGTGATCGTGGTTCTGAATTTGAGAATAACGGTTTTGAGAAGTTCTGTAGCGACCAGGGAATATTACATGAATTCTTAGCGCCCAAAACTTCACAACAAAATGGAATAGTTGAAAGAAAAAATAGAGTGCTTTAAGAAACGACTAATTTCATGTTGAACAGTATGAAGCTCTCTAAGAATCTTTGGGCTGAAGCAGTCAATACAGCTTGCTATATCATTAACCGGGTTTACACTAGTAAAGGTAATAATAAAATGGCTTACGAATTGTGGTTCGATAAAAAGCCTACTGTCAAATACTCTCGAGTTTTTGGCAGCAAGTGCTATATTTTACGAGATTATGAGTATCTGGGAAAGTTTGATACAAAGAGTGATGAATGTATCTTTTTAGGATACTCTTTAAACAGTCGAGCTTATAGGGTTCTGAACAAAAGGATCGGTGTGATTCAAGAGTCTATCAATGTAGTAATTGATGATCACTTAAACACACCAGTCTCAAGTTCAGATAATGATGAAGTACTAGTAATTGATAAATCCGATACTTCATCTAATTAGACTGATTCTGAACTAAGGATTGTTAAAGATCATCCAACCACACAGATTCTTGGAAACCCTCTCACTGGTGTTCGTACCCGTAGACAACTTGAGGATATATGTAATTACGTATGTTTTATATCTCAGATAGAACCATCTAACGTAAAAGAAGCACTTGCTGATAAAAATTGGATTGTTACGATGCAAGAAGAACTTAACCAATTTGTGAGAAATGATGTTTGGTATCTCGTACCTAGACCTAAAGATAAACACATCATTGGAACCAAATGGATTTTCAAAAATAAGTTTGATGAGCTTGACAATATTATTAGAAACAAGGCTAGGCTAGTGATATAAGGTTACACTCAAATTGAAGGCATTGATTTTGATGAAACCTTCACACCAGTAGCACATCTTGAATCAATTAGACTCTTTATATCCATTGCGTGTGTTAGAAAGTTTAAGATTTACCAAATGAATGTGCAAAGTGCTTTCTTAAATGGTGATCTGCATGAGGAAGTCTATGTTGAACAACCGATGGGTTTTAAAGATCCCAAAAATACTGATCATGTGTATCGCCTTAAAAAGATACTTTACGGTTTAAAACAAGCTCCTAGGACATGGTACGAGAAACTAACAAAGTTTCTATTAAGCCATAATTTTTAAATGGGATGTGTTAATAAGACTCTGTTTATCAAAAAATATAATGATCACATTTTAATAGTACAAATTTATGTTGATGATATCATTTATGGATCTACCTGTACTGACATGACTATTGAGTTTGCAGATTTGATGAAATCTCAGTTTGAAATGAGCATGGTTGGGAATTGAATTATTTCCTTGGGTTGCAAGTAAAGCAAAAACCTGATGGAATGTTTATTTCTCAATCTAAATATGCTATGAATTTGATTAAGAGATTTGAATTTGGGAATGATAAGAAATTTAATACTCCTATGAGTACAACTTTGAAACTCTCAAAAGATTCTACAAGTAAAAATGTGGATCTGAAATTATATCGGAGTATGATTGGTAGTTTACTGTATTTAACTGCTAGTAGACCTGATATCGCTCTAAGTGTTGGTATTTGCACTAGATATCAGTCTGATCCTAAAGAGTAGCATTTGGCCGCTGTCAAGCGGATTACACGATATGTCACAAGTACTGTTAATCTCGGTCTTTGGTATCCTCATGAGACTAGTGTTCAATTAGCTGGGTACTCGGATGCTAACTGGGCTGGTAATCTTAAAGATAGAAAATCAACCAGTGGCAGTTGCTTCTATATTGGAAACTATTTAGTTTCTTGGTTTAGCAAAAAATAAAGTTCTATATCACTTTCAACAGCTGAAGCTGAATAATCCAGCTGGTAATGCGTGTACACAGCTAGTTTGGATGAAACGTATGCTAAGTGATTACAAAATTAAACAGGATTCTATGTTATTATATTGTGATAATTCCAGTGCCATAAATATTTCAAAAAATCCAATTCAGCATTCTCGTACTAAGCATATTGACATTAGATTTCATTATATTAAAAAATTAGTAGAAGAAAAGCTTATATCTTTGGAATATATCCCTACCGAGAATCAACGTGCTGACATTTTCATTAAACCGCTCGACAAAAACAGGTTTAACAAAATAAAATTTGATCTTAGCATGTGCATTTTAAAGTGATTATTTATGTCTATTTGTATCATAGTGTATATAATTGCTTGATTTGTTTTCAAAATTTTGAATATAATGCTGGAAGTCAATTTTTCTGGCCGGTACTCGACCAGTCGTGAATCTACACAACCAGTCGTTCTACGACCGGTCGTGTATATCCACGACCAGTCGTGAATCGCGTGAATCACTTATAATTTGGAAAAAATGTTTCTTCTTCACTCTCCAACGGGCCGACGCACGACCAGTCGAACCCATCCTTCAAAATCTTTAAGGTTAGTGCTCCTTTTACATTTTTCTTGTAGATTTGAGTCTAGATTTCTTCTTTTGACTCTTGAAGTTTTCTATTTTCAAATTTCGTTGAGATTTGGGGTTTTTCTTGGGTAAAATTTGATTTGAGAAAACCCACTTCTCAATCCTTTGTAACTCTCTATTTTCTTGAAATCCTTGTTGCAAATGGCATCTAGAGGTAGAAAAACAACATCCCGTGGTCTTTCTTCTTCCTCTAGATCAGCCCCTATTACTAAGCGTCATCTTTGGGCTCCCGAGAACGATCCATCCTATGTTCGGAACATCAGATTACGTAATGTTATTGTTGAACATCCTGTTGACATTAATCATGTTGCTCCTTTTGATATCCTTCTTATGCTCCAAGTTGTAGGTTGGGATAACTTATTACATTGGGGTGGGCCAGCATACCGGTCTATTGCCCAGTCCATGTTTACATGCATATGTGATTTTTCATTGAAAAATTTATCTTTTAAGATAGCTACAAGAGAAGGACCATTTGACGTTGGTCGTCATTTGATTTCAGCTCTTATGAAAATTCCTGTGAATGATGAGGGCATTCCTATCCATAACTTATCTGAAAAACCCTCAGTATCTGAAAAACGTATGCTCACAAAAGATTTATACAATTTGGATGTTCAATGGACTCATAAAGGGAATACGCTTCTTTCAAAATATCTGCTACCCAAATACAGAGTTCTTCACAAAATCTTTGTGTCTAACTTGTATCCTCGTTCAGGTAATAAATCTGAATTGACTTCTTTCATGGTCCGTGTTCTTCATGCTGTTGTTAGTGGTGCTTATGTTTGTCTACCATTCTTGATTTGTCACTCCATTATTTAGTTTCGACTCCATCCAGGTCACAGTGACATTCTTTTTGGTTATTTGATGACTGTGTTGGCTACGCATATGTTAGTCGATATGCCGGTTGGAGAGGCCCCTATCCATCATCTGATATTTAACAATTCTAATATCAATAAGATGAAGCTTGACTTCCTTCCTGGTCAAGGTGTTGGTGGTGGCAATGCTGAAGCTGAACATGAGGAAGAAGCTAGTGATCTTCCTCCTGATGATATTAACATGGATGATATATTTGAAGAACTTGAATCTGATTCTGGAAATGATCTAAATTATGAGCCTTCTAAGTTTGATACATGTCTACGTGCATTGGAAGATAAAGTTGAGAATATGAATGTTAAGATGGAAAACATGTCTGTTGCCCATGATTTACAATTCAAGTATATGCGCAAATATCTTAGGCGCTTGAACAAGGGTTTTCATCAACTTGATCATTCCATCCCTACTCCTTCATCTGGTTCAGATTAGTTATTTTAAGTTAGCTGGTTTGTTATAACTTTATGACTCTTGTGTTAGCTTAACTGGTTTTGAGACTGTAGCTATTTTTGACTTAGCTTTGTATATGAATTATGTGGGCTGTTTATACTGTTTAATCATATCTTGTCTTGTTTCCACTCATATAATTCTTTCCTTATTTCTCCTCAGCCATTTGTTCTATGCTTCCTTTGTCCTATTGTGACAAAAAGGGGGAGAATGGATATGGATGTGATGTGTGTCTAATGAATGATTATGTTATGAGGAGGGAGTGACATTATATGTTACTCAGGGGGAGTATGTGCAGAAGTGGACTGTACGTTATGTTGAATATTAATTTATAGGTTTTCAAGATCATGTATGCCGGTTGATAACAACTGGTGCATGACAACTGGTGCATGATTCTCTAATCAAATATTCTGTGTTATGTAACATATCTTGGGAATGTGTTTTGTCACTAATTTGACAAAGGAGGAGATTGTAAGTGCTATAGTTTATAACCCTTTTTGTTGTCAAATTTGTGGTGCCAAAGACACTGTTATGAAGCTTGCATCTGTGAAGAACAATGCTCTACTCAAGATCAACTTTGTTTGACAAGCACTATTCACAAGTCAAGAATCTCAAGAAGCTTTCAAGTTCAACCTCAAGATCTCAAGAAGCTTTCAAGTTTGAGCTCCATCAAGACTTCAAGCCTTGCTACTTTCAAAGGTCTCTTGTCTCCTATGTTCAATGTCCTTACTTCACTATTGAGGTATGACTGACCTTAGGTTGACCTTTAGAGTAGGTCATTCTGGATACATAATTCATATGTTTTATATAAGTGAGTTTAGGTTGTTCTAAGACTAGTCCTGGACTTTATTCGACTAGTCCTAGCACTACTTCGACGTGTCTAAGAATTTTCTAGATCAGTCGTAAGTTTGTTGCAAAATTCAGATATTTTCTGTTTGGCTTCGACTAGTCTTAGGGTCTGTTCGACTAGTTGTATGAACAATGTCGACTGTTGCTTCGACCAGTCGTAAACTTACGACTCAAAATACAGCGTTGAAATTCAGTTAGCTTCGACTAGTCGTGAGCAACCTACGACCAGTCGAAGGGGACCTACAACCAGTCGTAGACCACCTACACTAGTTGTAAAACTGTCAGATCTTATAGCGCCCGAATTTTCAAATATATGTTGGTTCTACGACCAGTCGTAGAAGTCTTTAGACCAGTCGAATACGTGATTTGTTCACCTATAAATAGAGCACGAATCTCAGAATTAAATAATGAAATTGAAGCTAATTTAATTCGGCCTTTTAAGAGATAAGTCTATGCTCCATTTTAAGCTAAGTGTGTATATTTAATATTCTCTTTTTTTAGCTTTTCTTATTTTATTTTGTTTCTATATTTCAATCTTATTTGAAAAGAGGAATTGCTATATTCTTTGTTCTTGGAATCAAAATCAAATAGAGCTACGCCCAATTTGGTTTAATTTAAAATCTGTTAGAACTTAGAACCATTACAAAGAGAGTATTGGACATTGAACTTTGACATTCAAATTTCTACTCCGACTTAGTTCTTCTAGGCTGCTACAACGAAGGAGAAAGTTAGGTATTTTACGTTTGTGTAATTTACTTTCATTTGGTTTTTTTTTTGGATTTGCCAGAAAAATCTCATTGTATTGGTTATCTGAGGAGAGCTAGGAAAATTCAGAAGAGTGGGTTTTTTAATTGTGTAAGCCCACAGAGAAAAACACAATTGTGAAGGTTTTGGGTGAACCTGGAAAACCTATCTTTGATAGGGAACGCCGATATCCCCTGTGTGAGGATATTAGGAGTGGAGTAGCGCTGTATGACTGTTGTTGAACAGTTGGTGTACACACATGTGAACCACTATAACTCTTTGTCTTGTGGTTTGAATGATTGCTTAAGTTTTATATCTCTTTTCATTTAGATTTGTGGAATGTATGTATGGATGTGAATGTTGTAAAATTTACATTTCAAGCACAGTGAGAATGTTGTAATAATTTAGTTTTAAATTTTTGCAATTTATTTCAATTCCTTGCTATTTATTTATTCCTCTCCGGTTTGAGTTTTTGATATAAAGGATGTTCTAGAAATAAGGTTGTCCTGCCATAAACCTTTGGTTTTTATGGTGTAAGGTTGTCCTTAGAACTGAATTCGTATCAACCTCTTAATACTTGTTTAGTGAGGTTGCTTTTATTTCTGCATTGTGATTTTATTTAGTCTATTTGGTTATCTATATTACTTTATTCCGCTGTTAAAGTTTTATTTTGGCATCGTCATATTCACCCCCCCTCTAGGACGTATAGCTAGGCCATTTCAAAGAAGGATTGTAGAAATCCTAAAACGAAGAAAGAAAATTCAGCGGCTTCTTCCAACGAGGCCAATGTGGTTACATCTGTTGAAGAATCAAGTGGTGGTGATGTTCTGTCTGTTTTCATGATTGGTCACTTACACGATAATCATAAAGACGAGTGGATACTTGACACGAGAGCATCTTTTCACATGACTCCTCATCGGAGTTGGTTCGCCAGTTATAAGGAATGTGATGGTGGACAAGTTTTTATGGACAATGATAATGCCTATAATGATGTAGCTATTGGCACGGTAAGCATCAAATGTTTGATGGGATAGAGCGTACCTTGACTGACGTCAGGCACGTTCCTAATATGAAGAAAGGTCTGATTTCTCTCGGTGCACTCGAGGTTATAGGGTGCAAGTTCACCGGTATTAATGGTGTCTTTAAAGTTTTAAAAGGGGTACTCGTGGTTATGAGAGCGCAGAGGCACGAAAACCTTTACAAGTTGATTGAGAGCACTTCAGCAGGTGGAACAGCAACAGCTATTGCAGGCTCCACGTCTCTTCGTATGTGGCATGCTCGTCTGGGCCACATGAGCGAGCGAGGCATGAATGTACTTTCTGATCGATGTTTGATTCCAGGTTTTAAAAATTTTGAATTAGATATATACGAGCATTATATATATGGTAAACAATCCAGACTGTCTTTTAAATCTGGAAAACATATTTGTAAGGGAGTGCTTTAGTATGTGCACTCTAACGTATGGGGGTCATCACCAGAAGTTTCCATTGGGGGGTCGTCATGGTTTGTTTCATTCATTGACGACTACTCAAGGAAAGTTTGAGTTTACTTCATGAAATGTAAATCCGAAGTTTTCACCATATTCAAACAATGGAAGGTAATGGTGGAAAAATAGTCAGGGCGGAAAGTAAAGGTTTTAAGGATTGACAATGGTGGAGAATTTACTTCCACTAAGTTTAATGAGTATTGGAAGGATAAAAGGATCATCAGGCACTACACTGTGCGCCACATGCCCGAGCAAAACGGTGTGGCTGAGCGAATGAATCGGACTCTCCTGGAGAGGGCCAGATGCATGTTAAGTAATGCTGCGTTCGGCAAGGATCTATGGACAAAGGCCGTTAACACGGCTTGTTATTTGGTGAACCGATCTCCTTCAACAGTAATTGAATGTAAAATTCCAGAGAAAATATAGAGTGGTCAGAAAATCAACTACTTAGTTCTACGCATATTTGGTTGTGAGGCTTACTCTCATATACCATCAGTTGAGAGAGATAAGTTAGACTATAGATCCAAAAAGTATATCTTTGTTGGCTATGACATTGGTGTGAAAGGTTATAGGTTATTCGACAAGGTCACATGTAAAATCATCACTAGCCGGGATATCAGATTCGATGAAAGCTCCCTATTTCGCAAGAATGATCAAAAGGAGCAAGAGGAATCAGAAAGTGTGATCGTAGACTTCCAGATTGACACAAATGATACTCAGACAGAGACAAATGCGAATACAGAGGTACATGATTAGGTAGAGCAGCCACCTATGAGAAGGAACCCACCGCGTGATCATAGGTTACCGGCAAGATACAAGGACAACTCCAATATTGCATATGCCCCCATTACAGATGAGGGGGACCTCTCTACTATTCAGGAGGCTCTTGATGAGCCTGATGCAGAAAAGTGGAAGGTGGCTATGGACGATGAGATGGACTCGTTGCACAAAAATCATACATGGGAGCTGGTGGAGCCTCCTATGGACTAAAAAGTGATCGGATGCAAGTGGTTATTCAAAAGGAAACAGGATAGATACAAAGCAAGGTTGGTAGCGAAGGGTTATGCTTAGAGAGAAGGGATCGACTTCACAGAAATATTCGCGCTGGTGGTTAAGCAGGTATCTATCAGATTCGTATTGGCGCTGGTTGCCCAATACGATCTCGAGCTGGAACAGATGGGTGTGAAGACTACATTCCTATATGGGGAATTGGAAGAGCAGATCTACATGAAGCAAGTAGAGGGCTACGAAGTTAAATGGGCAAAGAAAAATGTTTGCAGGTTAATGAGGTCGTTATACCGCCTGAAACAGTCGCCTAGGTAGTGGTATAAAAAATTTGATTCTTTCATGGTGAGTCAGAAATTTACTCGGAGTGAATACAATCATTGTGTCTATTACAAGACACTGAGTGATGAAAAATTTATCATCCTAGTATTGTATGTTGATAATATGTTGATCGCCAGTCATGATATGTCTGAAATCAATGTACTGAAAACTCAGTTATCAAGGACATTCGAGATGAAAGATTTGCGGGCTGCAAAGAATGTTTTCGGTATAGATATTTATAGAGACAGGAAGAGGAGTCGACTTTGGTTATCACATGCAAAATACCTTGAAAAGGTATTGATCAAGTATGGGATGGATCAGGCAAAGCTAGTGAGTGTTCCCCACGCGGCTCACTTCAAGCTCTCCTCATAAAAATGTCCTAATTCCAATGAGAAAAAACAGATTATGTCTCATGTGCCCTATTCGAATGCGGTTGGCAGTTTAATGTATGCCATGGTCTATACAAGACTGGATTTTCACAGGCAGTCGGTGTTGTGAGTAGATATATGTCAAACCCCGGTAAGCAATATTGAGAAGCGGTGAAATGGCTACTTCGATACATTCGAGGTATGAAAGACTATGTCTTAACTTTTGAAAAGATAGGGACAAAATTGGTAGGGTATGTGGATTCTAACTATGCAGGCAGTATAGATTCTAAGGGCCTGTTTGATTTTCGAGTGAAATGGTAAATGCAGCGTTAAAAAGTAATAATTACTCCCCCCTACATTTACAACTTACCTGATTGGACTACTTACTTTTTGACACGGAAACCAAGAATATTACAAAATATCTGTGGGTCCCACTGTGATGCATTTCACTTATCTACACCGTTCATCTATTATTCCAGTTGAATTCATAGCATGAGTAAAAAATTGAGGCATATCCAATACTCAATTGGATCACGTCATACAAAAAAGGGAATCAAATACTTACCATTAAAAACTTTGTAGGGCCATTGTTTCTTTTGGCGGGGGCCACTTGAGTGTTGAATCTGCTTCATTTTTTGTCTCAAGCTCGAAAATATTGTAATAAAACATACTAACGGAATGGATATATCATTCACATAACCTTGCCGTTCAAAAATTAAAATTACATCTTTTGAACCAATTTCACAGGCACAAACTCCCATGAATTTTCAAACGCAGTGAAATTATAATAATTACTATTTCCCGGGTATTTCTCATTTCTTTGAAAAACAAACAGGCCCTAAGAAGTCTACTTCAGGATACTCGTATGTACTAACGGGGGGAGCAATTAGTTGGATGTCGAAGTTTCAGTCCGTGGTTGCTCTTTCCACGACCGAAGCAGAATATATGGAAGTGACGGAAGTGTTTAAAGAAGGTGTTTGGCTCAGAGGCATGATAAATCTGTTGAGACTTCAACAAGAGGTCGTGCCGGTTAACTGTGATAGTGAGAACGCTATCAATTTAGCTAAAAATTCTGTTTATCACTCACGTACTAAACACATTGATGTTTGTCACCACTTTATCCGACAGGTGCTTGAGGAAGGAAGCGTCACACTAGAAAAGATTCATACCAGCGTGAATCCAGCAGACATGCTCACCAAGGTCGTTCCTACAGAGAAGTTCAAGTTCTGTGCAACTTCTCTGGGCTTGGCGATGGCGTAAAAGAAGGACGGATTGTGCACGAGAAACGTTGATTGAAATTATGATGCAATACAGAAATAAGAGAAGCTACACGGTTGAAGATTGAAGACATGGTGGAGATTGTTGCCAGATGTCTTAAATCTAGTTTTATTTTACCGTGCACGACCGGTCGAGGGACTGTCTCGACCGGTCGTGGCCCGCTCGACTCAAAGTCCAGTGAGCTCACCTTTTGGTGTCCGGGACGCTCGAGTGGTCGTGGGGATAGCTCGACCGGTCGTAGGGGTCCCTCGACCGGTTGAGGTTACGTAGATTCGTTTCCAGATTTGATGCAGACTGTAGAAATTTGAGTATGTTTTTGCCAGGGTGCGAAAGGAAATTTGCCTAAACTATAAGTAGGTGTCCGTAGGGCTTTTCTAGGGTATGTGAAATAATTTTAAAGCTTTTTAAAGGGGTTCTAGGGTTATCAAAGGGTGTAGCAAGGGTGAGATTCGAGGTTGTTCGAATCGGATAAGTCCTCTCTCTTGTAATTTCTTTTTATAGTGAATTTCTGTCGCTTTGTGCCATGGTTTTTTTCCTGCATGAGTTTTTCACGTTAAAAACTTTGTGTTCTTCTGTGATTGCTTGTTACTATTAACTTGCTATCCTAGATCTAGATCTGTGTGATTCTGCAGCTCAAATCTCCTACAAATATGTGTCTCACATCTAATTTGTCCAACAAATGCAAATCAACATAATTATTAGATGGACCAAAAATATGACAGATCCAATCATAAGGTGGGCCATTCCACGAAGTAATATACACCTTTCAAGATATTCCAAATTCAAGTGTGGCCCAACAGATGATTTGATTAGCTCAATGTTTTGTTTGTGTGATCACCATGGTGGGTTGCATATGTACGGAAGGTTTGGATGTTATACACATATTGCGTGGTCCCACAACTCTCAACTTTCACAACTTTTTTAATGAAAAAACTCCGAGGGTACTCTCATAATTTCATATCCTAGAAAGCACTATGCACCATGTGGTAGTAGCCCATTCTTGATGGAATTTTCCATAGATTTTCCAATGTCTTACTTTTCAACCAATTCTTTCAAGAGAGGAATTGTGGAATGCTTGACCTACGTATCATCAACCAATTGAAAGAATCCCAGCAAGACTACAATGCACGTGTGTGAACCATCATACCGCGCCCCTCAAATGGAAAATGCTACGTTCTACGAATAATTTTCCACTGATCATGGCCGTAGATATGGTAGTCCTGCTGCGAAAATGCCCCAGAAAATTTCCCACATCATAAAGATCATGTCAAGAAGGCCCATCCGATCAACTGTGTGATGATCACCGAAACAGTGGCCCACATGTAGATGTCAAATGCACGACGCGGATTGCCTGCAACAGCCTGTTAGGCGGGGGCTACCGTAAAATCCACCCGGCCATCCATTTTACTGGATCGCATTAAGACATGGCCCCAAAAAAGGAGGTGGATCTAAAATTCAAGTGACCCGCGCGACATGAAATAACGATGATTAAACGTCTACCTTTGAAACATTCGTGGGACCACAGAAGTTTTCAGTTCACCTGTAGAAATGATTTTATGAACGGTGTGGATGACATAACAACATGGGACTTAAGGGGTGCTTCAACGGTAGGCATTCCCTACTTAAAAAAACAAAAAAAAAAAAAAACCTTGTCGTGCGGTCCACTTGAGTTTTGGATCTGCGTCATTTTATAGCCCATACCGTAACGTGATATGAAAAAACGGATGGACGGGGTGGATTTCTCGTAGACTTCACGGTGGGCCCCACCTAGTTTCCTGTTTCGGACAATCCGTGTCCAAAATCCTCTTCACCTCCGCAAATGCTTCTCTTTTTACCTCTTTCCATTCCACTCCATGCATATATAGTCCTGAATCCAAAGCTTTCCTAAGTTCCATCATTTAATCTTCCTCCGCTCATTTATTCCCTCTTCTTCATACTATCATTTCAACAAATCCAGGAAAGAGAGGAAAAACCTCAAATCCTAACAATGTCCGGACCCAAAAGGAAAAGAGGCCGAAAACCCAAAAATACCCTCGCCGAGACCATGGATTTCCAGCTAACCACCAACCCCACCATATCATCCTCTCCATCCGATGATGTCACCATCGCCTCCATCGCCCACAACGCCGAAGCTTCGGCCGACGCCAGCCCTCCGTCAAAGGTGGCCAACCGACGCCGCGGCCGGCCCCGGAAGGAAACGGGGAAACCCGAGAACGGATCCCTAAGCCCCCCTCCGAGGAGGAACCCTGCTACCACGACCATTGTCGTTGCGGGCGATTCCGCGCGGCTCAATTCCGAGCCACCGCTGCAGCAACGGTGGGAAAATGCGGTCAGGGTCGTGCCGTCAATGGATGCTGTGGTGAAGGTGTTCTGCGTCCACACCGAGCCCAATTTCTCGCTGCCGTGGCAGCGGAAGCGGCAGTACAGCTCGAGCAGCAGCGGTTTCATCATCGGCGGCGGGCGGAGGGTGCTGACTAATGCGCACTCTGTGGAGCATTACACTCAGGTCAAGCTGAAGAAGCGTGGATCCGACACCAAGTACCTGGCGACGGTGCTCGCAATTGGGACCGAGTGTGATATTGGTAAGGCAAGGAGGTGTTGAACGAAGCATGCGGTGGCTCAGATGGCTAGTTTTTTCTTGATCGATGTAGATGGGATCCATCTTTAGTGATCTTGATTGCTCATTTTGATGAGCCCCACTTCACTGTGTGTGGGCGAAGGACTGAGAATCTTTGTTTTCCTTTTCCCTTTCTAACCTTCCATTTGCAGGCCGATTTTTCAATTGGTTAGGGTTGTCCGATGGGCATCGTCTGTGTGGGGTCGCCAGATGAACGATCTTGATCACTAGAAAGTGGGTTTCAGATGAATGGATGCTGGTAGAATTAGCATGCTAGTAATTTGGGTCAAGTAATTATATTTTCTCCAAAATGAAACAACACACTCTCTTCTTCTGTCTCTGTTCCTCTTCTTGGTATTGGTTAGATATTGCTTAATGGGTTCTGAGAGTTTTTTTTTTAGAAGTGATATCATTTTTGCCAAGAACTTGTTGAAGAACTAAATAGGAAGTTAAGACATTCCCACCCTTATTATTCTACCTGAGTTTATGTGAAGTTCTTGAATTGTGTTACCTATGTAGCATCGCACGGGCAAGGTTATTCACGTTCTTGATTAACCACGCTAGAGATATTCACATTTTCATTCCAATATCTATGCGCACAGTTATTGACAGCAATGCTCTTTCTTTCAACTGTGGTAATACAATACTGTGTTGTATTTTTTGGGGCTAGGTAAGCAACGGAGTTGTGCTATTGTATAACCATATGATTAACGAGTTAAAGGGTGCTGTTTTTCAAGGTAGATACAGATATCGATTCCCTACTATTACATAATATTATTCTTAGGCCATGCTTGGATACAAGGAATCCATGGTGTGTGCATGGATGGCTGTAATGATTACTTTTTTCAGCACTGTATAGCCTGTGCATCCCAGTAAAAGGGGTGTTGTTTGGATAGCAAGAGGAAATCCTTGATTCATATGACAACGGTCAGCTCGTTTCTTGTGCTAGAAAACTACCACTGTGGATAACTGTAATGACTAGTTTGTAGAATCAATAGTTTTCTTTGCAATCCAAATAGCAAGAAATGCCAAATCAAGGGAAGATTGGATTTGGAGGAAGATTCAAGAATTCAAAAGTTTAAAAAATTAGCAGAACTAAGATTGAGTGTTTGGAGTGTGACTTAGATAGAACTAAGAATAGTTATCATGGTGAGGCTTTAGTTAAAATCGATGGCCTTGAGATTTCCCAAAGTGATGCATTTTCTTATTTGCTATGATTCAAAAAGATGGAGAGCTTGATGAGGATGTTTCCACTAGAGTTGGAGTTGAGTGCATGAAATGGAGATGTGCTCTTGGAGTGTGGTGTGATCACCACAGTGCTAATGGAACTCAAGGTGTGATTTTAAAAGCTACTATACCACCGGGTATGCTATATGGTACGATCAGTGTTTTAGATTGTAATGCTATGTAGTGTGTATCTTGCGCTATGTAGCGTAGCTTAGCCTTAACGCTACGTAGCTCACGAAAATAGCTTAAGTTATGTGTAGCCTACGCTACATGATAATTTGTATATGCTACATGCTACATAGACTATGCTAAATGCTACGTGCCTCACATTATAAGTTATTTTTCATTAAAACATTAAAATCAAATAATATTTTCAATGATTTGTTACATTTTTCTATTTTTAATATTTAATGCTTTTAGTAAAAAAATGTAAGTAATAGTATTAAATCAGTTTTGTTGCTCTTTCTTTTCCTTTATACTTAATAATTACCATTTTCCATTACTTTAAGTTTTATTTGGTTGCATTAAATATCATGAAAATTTGTTAAATTTCATTATTAATCAGTCTAATTTGGTGAATATCATGGAAATAGTGCAATCAAGCACAACCTTGATTAAAAATCTAGAAGTAGCATATAGCTTATGCTACACGCCATGAAGCTTACGCCTCATGCTTCAGAGGGTTGAACACTACACTACATGCTATTCGCTATTTAAAACACTAGGTACAATGTTAGAAAGGAACATGAGTAGCAAGGTATCCGTAATGGTAATAGTGGCCGTAATGGTCACCACCGTTACCTTTACAATACGGGTTGTAATGGTTGTTATGTTCTCTGGGTTTTTTTTCTTTAAAATTAGAAATATCCAAAAAACCTTTATCAGCCTTGTAATGGACTGTTATGTCCTTTATGGGGGCCATTAATGGCCGTTACGGGTCATTTTTTCCGTAATGGCGTTTACGACATTGTAACGTGTAACGATTGCCACCATTACCTTTACATGGCCCCATAATGATGCACCATGGTTGAGTAGAGAAGAGTGTTGCATAGATAAGGATATTGAGATTAAGGTATTGAAAAACGGCTTGTAACATAATGGTAATGACCATTATGTAAAAAATGCACTGTAACGGACATTACGGGGCTAATGCGGTTTTTTTTTTTTGGTATAAAAAGGCCATAGCCAGCCGTTATGGCCTATATTGTAATGGTAATGGCGGTGACCATTATGGCCACCGTTACCGTTATTGATTACCTTAATTGAATAGATGTGTGGGACAACTTGGAAATATATAACTAAGAACGTGGTCTTTTGAAGTATCCTAGTCATAACTCTAGTAGGAGATGGGCCAGTTAAGTGCAATGGAAATTGGAGGGACTGTAAATTTGGGGTTGAATAGTCTGAAAGGAGGATGACAGGAAGACCCGAAAGGACTCAAGGCAAAAGGCTTTAGAAAGCAATGATGGCGAAACAAGGCTTGTGAAGCCAACCTCAAAATATATTGGACAGAGCTGCACATGCAAATCAGGCCGCTTCTGTGTACAGTATACTGGGGGTTGGCTAATTCCCTTTTTAACTTGGCATTGTGATTGCAAACATCCATTTCCTATTTTTGCAAGGCATGCAATGCGCATGCCTTTGTTGGCAAATCAACACATTTTGCTTCAGATCCCAAAGTATACCATACGGTCCATACCTAATCATATTTTCGTTCATGTCAAAGATCAGTGAAAATGTATCTAACTTGGCTTCTTACCACCAATCAACCTTTCACACCATGATTTGATTATTCAACTAAGTGAAAAATATCAAATGTGGCTTTTCCATCACCCATCAAACTTTCCACACCATGACATGGTTATGCAGCAATTTTACACAATGAGGGTACAGGTAAAATAGCACAACTAAAGAGAACAACAACATTAGATAACAACTTATACTCTTCACATGATATACGTTCGTGAAGATTGCTGGTTTGCTCTTTTCTTTTTAACAAAATATACTCCTTAAGAATTGACTAGTAATATGATGTTTTTTCTTCTCAAGAGAGTATCTTGGTGTGTGTATGATGGTCCGTGTTATATTCAATGGGTACTAATAATTTTTTCTTTCTGCAATTTGCATTTCAAGATTACTGATTGTTGCTATCTGTTTTTTTATGTTTGCATCTTTTGTTATATGTTTGATGATGAATTTACAGAGCATGTGCTTCGTGCATTGCTGGTTACAAGTGACTTTATTGCTCGAGTTGCACTAGTGTGAGTGTTAATTGACTGCCTGCTATTATTTGCAGCCATGCTGACAGTTAATGATGACGAGTTCTGGGAAGGAATTTCACCTTTGGAGTTTGGATCTTTGCCTGCTCTCCAAGATGCTGTTACTGTTGTTGGCTACCCAATTGGAGGAGATACAATCTCTGTAACAAGTGGTGTTGTGTCTCGCATGGAAATCTTATCCTATGTTCATGGGTCCACAGAGCTTTTGGGACTGCAGGTTTTGGATTTGGAATTTCTTTATTTCCTATTTGGTTTTGCCTGCCAGTCAACTGCTCTTATGTATTTTTATTTTACATATCTTCAAGTGTATTCCTTTATAGAGTTGATTTAGGTTTGATTTTGAAGATTTTCTCCTAGATCTCATCTTTTTCTTTTTCTATTTAATTTAGCAAAAAGGCCTGATTTCTCTTGTTTCCGAGTTTCTTTTACAGATAGATGCAGCTATAAACTCAGGAAATTCTGGTGGGCCTGCTTTTAATGATAAAGGAAAATGTGTGGGAATAGCATTTCAGTCTCTCAAACATGAAGATGTAGAAAATATAGGGTATGTCATACCAACGCCTGTCATTACTCACTTCATTCAAGACTATGAAAAGTCGGGAGAATATACAGGTATGCTCCAGTATAGAGTTTGGTCATTTGCTTTATTTGAATCTGATGGCTAATCTTTTTCATTTCCACTAATTATCATGATACTCTCTATTATTTTTGGTCTCCCTATTACAAAATCCTTATTTTTTTATACCTAAAACATGAATGCAATCATTTTGTAGTTTATGAGTGGTAGTTGAAGCCTTTCTATCTGTTTTTCATTAAGGTTTAATCAGATTCTTATGCTTTTGCACCAAAGGACTCCTTATGTAACCATTTTCCTCTTGCTAGGATTCCCGTCTCTCGGAATTGAGTGGCAGAAGATGGAAAATCCTGATTTGCGCAAGGCAATGGGAATGGCGTCTGATCAGAAGGGTGTACGCATTAGAAGGATAGAGCCTACTTCTCCAGAATTCAAGTTCCTGAAGCCATCTGATATTATCCTTAGTTTTGATGGTATTAATATTGCTAATGATGGAACAGGTAAGCAATTTTTAATTTGTAATCTACTTTATCCAACGTATTAAAAAAAAAAAATAATAAATAAAAATTCTCTGTTGCACCTTTTGTTCATAGTTTGGTTCTTTGACATCATCGTCAGAATGATTTGAATATCAAGCCTTTATCTCCTTGATCTCTGGGATCCTTTTTTTTTTTGTTTTGTTTTTTGTTTCCTCTTTTTTCTTTTTATGAATAGCAAGGGATTTTATTGAGAAAAAAATGGAAAAGGATACAACAAGTCAACAACAAAGAAAAACAGAAGACAATAATTGCCTCTTATTGAGACCAAAATAGCACCCTGATTCACTCCTTCCCAATTGCATCTGCCTCAAATTTCCCAGTTGAAGGATGTGAGAAAAGGAAGCCGAGAGATTGGTACACAGCTAGGCAGATTCATGTAATACACTTGCTAATTTCCAAGGAGTGGCCAGATTTGATCCATTTGGTCCAATGTTTAATATCAGTGTTGGGTATCTTACTATTCACCACAATATGGTGTTGTATTGCCCTGTATTGGGCCAATACAGTTGTATCATCCATGGACAACACCAGTACGTATCAGGCGATATGTACAGAGGTTTCAGATGATACTTTATACTTTGATTTGATCGAATTTTTGGAGTCACCTCTAACGTCCATCGGTTAAAAAATAAAATTATGGAGAACTGCTAACCTTTGGCCTTGAAGCAAGGAGGCAGCCTCAGCAAAGTTGTAGTCCCTAACTCCCAGTGGGCCCAAGTATTCCATTACCGGCGCACCCCTTGTCATTGCAAAAGGAACCCCTAATTCCTGCAGGCCCTTGGTTACCAGGAGGCAACTGTTAAAGTTAAGCTTAAAATGACCTGAAGGGGGAGGTGCCATTTTTCCACTACTTTAGGAGGGGAAACTGCCACCCTGAATCACCTTATCCCTTTGAATGGAATAAGAAAATGATACTGGTCTTCAGCTCACTGTTTGTCTTGCTGTGCCCAGTGTTTTAATTAGCAAACAGCGTTCAACATATGTGATACATCCAGCCTCTAAAGCGTGAGGTGAAAGCTACATAGCTACATTGCTACTTCTAGATCTTTAATTAAGGTTGACCTTGGTTGAACTTGCACCAATTATCATGAAATTTCATGATATTTTGCACCGAATTAATGATTAATAATGAAATTTAGTGAAATTCATGATATTTGATGCAACCAAACACAGCCTATCCTCCCGGAATTGAACTCTGACCCCACACACAACTTTAGATGGGGAGAAGCGTAAAAAGATCAGGAACACTGGAAAGATGACCCTCTAGGTCTCGGAGCCTTTCTCCCAGTCGAGACATTAACATCCCACCCATTAGCTGAAACACCATGCTTCGTAGCTAGTGTATTGGTTGTAAAGGAGATTCCTCTTTACTGATACGTCACCACCTTTTAGTAGGGTTGTATTTTCCACCTTCAATGGCTTCTAGACGACATCCTCAGCGCGCACGGCCGCACACACACACATAGAGGCTTCGAGAGGCTGTTCTACCACCCAGTCCCAAGCCCTCGCAGTTCACTTTGGAACACTCTAGATTTATGTTGGAGATGCTACTTTTCAACATATTAATCTTCAAACTAGACACCACCTCTTTACATCGAAGGGGATTTATGTTGGAGATGCTACTTTTCCACATTAATCTTCGAAGTAGACACCACCACCTCTTAATACCGAAGGGTGAAGGGTGTCTCTAAACCCCTTGGTAGCTGACACTTCTGCAAGCTCGAAGAATGCTATGTTGTCATCATACTAGATGTGAGTCATTGAGGATGACATGCTACTGATTTCCATCCTCTAGACTGCACCCACTTTCACAATTCTCTCCAGTAACTTATCAAGGGCTTTGCCAACAAGGGAGAATAGGAATGGATACCTTTAGATCTCCTTGTCAAATTCCCCTTTGGATAAAAAAATAAAATCCCCCATAGGACCAAAATGCAAAAGGAGTGGAGATTTTGGAGGAGGCACCATGAGGCCAGATTATGTTATAAAAAAATCTTACCGAAAAAGAACTAGAGGGCGATGTCGACCATACCAACGAATCTCTCAGATTTGGACTGGTATAGAAATGCTGAAGATGGAGTAATAATCTGACGTGATCTTCACACTTCATGTCCAATAGACCCCTTCTACGAGGAGGGCACCAAACATCCATCCCTTCTCAAGAAAAACAATGATCGACCTTGATATTCTTCTCTAGAGAGAGAGAGAGAGAGAGAGAGAGAGACGCAAGTGATGAGAAGTCCCCGTCAAAAGGTCTAGGGCCACACCACAAATCCTCCCAAAATCTAATGCGAGTGCCATTCCCAAGAGAGAAGGATGATGTGGTGATGACTGAAGGAGACACGAAATGGATGGCTTTCCAAATGGTCGAAGGCCGATACAACGATGAAATCTTGCTCCCATCCTCTTTCTTCCCCCCCGTACTTGTTAGCTATGAATTCTCTTTATAATTTCTCAATGGGGGACACCACATCACGTGCGCCTCTACGCACGTATCAAAGGAGGAGGCAGGCCCCAGTCTCTCTATGGCTTGGTGAGTACCCGTTTTGAAGACCCCACATGGCATGTACGCGCATCTAGAAGTCACCACAATGGGAAGATGCATGTGGGCTGCTAGAGGAGGACATTTTGGACCATTGGATTTGATGGACACGGCGATTGGACCATCGGATGGCGTGGATGACTTGATCAGACCGTTGATTGTGGGCCATCATAGATTTTAGGATTTTGCATTATTTTGTTATTTTAGTAGTTTGGATTACATATATTGTGGTTATTTTCTTTTATTTTGGGTTTTATTACATTATTTGAGAGATGAGATGTGGTTGGAAACAAAAAAAGTTGAGAGGGCATTTTAGTCATTGTGGCCCAAAAAGGCTATAAAGCCTCACATGCTGCCCCCCCCCCTTCCCCCCTCTTTTTTCTATTTTTTCTATGAAGCATGTTGGATAAAAAAAACAATAGTTCTCTTTGAATTCTCTATTAGATTGCTATAGGTGTGAAGCTTTCATTGGTGAATCCAAGGCCACTACGTGGTTTGAATCCACAATCTTCTCTCTCTCTCTCTCTCTCTCTCTCTCTCTCTCTCTCTCTTCATTCATTACAAGGTATTCTCCATAATCCCTAATATTTTCTTCTTCTATCTTTCTTTCTTTTTCAATCCATCTACCTTAACCCATCTCTCTCTCTCATTCCCCACTAACCCATGCACCCATCTCCTTCACCCATTCCCATGCACACGTGCGCATGTGCACATGCACAACCAGCCATGTGTGGCTGCCCCATTGAATCCCCCTTGTTCCCCTTTGTTTCCCCATCCCTCTTAGGCCAAACCCCCCAAAATCCCTAACCCCAGAACCCTATTTTTCACCCCAAATCGAAAACATTAATCCTAAAACCTGAAATTCCCCTTTAAACCCAAAATCCCTAACCCTAATTTCAGTTTCCCCTCTTTTCCTTCAAATCCCTAAACCTACTTCAACCTATACTTTTAATCTACACCTAATTCCTTTAGGGAACTAGTGAGTGCCTTGATTTATGACATAACCCTATGTTAATGTGGAGTTTCTCAAATCCATTGGGACCTAATTCTCCAATCTCTTATTAGTTCCTAACGGCGTGCATGTAGCCTAGGATTTAGCATAATTTCTATTTGTTATTATTTGGATTTGCATGTAGTGGCTAAAGTTTAATTGTTCTTGCTCACATCAACTAGAATCTGATTTTTATTATCATCCTAGGGTAGAAAAGTACTGTCCTGCATCAAATTTTGGTATCAGAGGGAGGTTAACATAGGGTAGGTTCATCTTAGGCTTAGCTTAGGGTGTTCATCATAACTTTTAGCATAGGTTTGATTTTGCATCTTACATGTTTGTAGAAATTCCTGCATTGTAGGTGTTTGATCAAATTTCTCCATGACTACATCACCACATATATCTGCATTTCTGCACAAACAGTCACTGAAAATCTGATTTTCTTCATAACAGTTTCTGTGAAACTGATTGTCAGCAGTTTGATAGTCAGTAATCAGAAAATCTGATTTTCAGCAGGCTGAATTTCAGTGGGCTGATTTTCAGCACACCTTTAAAGTTGGCGTCATATGAAATTAATTGTTATCACATCAGATTGAGTCCTTCATCATACGTAATGTCATTCATCATTTTGTGGTAATCTAGAAGTAGTTATTCCTAGTACACTGCTGAAATTTTTGGTACTAGTGAATTCACATACTGCATTCCTGCAATTTTTGAGTGTTACTCATATCTCGAGGTACAATGCTGAATTTTAGTGCTAGTGTTTCTTTTGACCTATTGCTGGAAATTTAGCACTATTAATTCCCTTTTCCCTTTGCTGAATTTTCCTAACACATTAATTCTTCTTACCACATTGTTGAATTTTGGTACTAGGATATTTCATTAGTTTCATTGTTGGAATTTTAGGGAAAATTGTTTCTTTGGTCATATAGAGTCATATAGGGTCATCTAGAGTTGTCTAGGATCATATAGGGTTGTATAGAGTCTTCACATTAGGTTTTCCCTGTCCATGCCCATGCGATCTGGACGTGGATTTGGTCTTCACCCCACGATGAATCTAGAACAACTCACCAAGCTCATTCAAACTATGAGCATCCGTCTGATAACCATAAAGGTGCAATGTAGAGCCAACAGTAATCAACTGGCAGCCCAAAATAAACATTTAGAGCAGATAGAGACCTCTTTACAAGCCAACCCCAACACCGAGGAGGATGGCCAATCCCAAGTGGGAGGCCCAGTGCATATTGATGTAGGAGGTCTTGCTGGAGGACATGGACGAGGCTGTGGCTGAGTTGGCGGCCGTGGTGGTGCTCGTTTTCAAGAACCCTAGAGAGAGTTCTATGACCGCTATGATCCAGATGAGCGAGTCATGAAGAGCGTGAAGGTAGATATGTTGAATTTTGATGGTCACCTGGATCTCAAAGCATTCCTTGTCTAGATGGCGGACATAAACGGCCACTATTTTGAGTGGTATGACATGTCTGATGCCTGTCGTGTGAGGTTCGCCAAGATGAAATTGGTGGGCTAGGCCAAATTGTTTTGGACCAACATTGAGCGAAAGATTGCGAGGTCTGAAGGTGCCCAAGTAGTGCACTTGGAAGAGATGAAAAAAAATGTTGAAAGAAAAATATCTTCCCTTCTCCTACCGTCAAAAGCTTATGGATTAGTGGCAATCCTTTCGCCAGGGGACCATGCTTGTGTCAGATTACATTGCTAAGTTTGAAGAATACATGATGCAATGTAATATTAAGGAGGACTCGATGATCACTCTTTCTAGATTTAAAATGGGCCTCCGGGTTGACATTTAACGAGAACTTCTCACTCGCGATGTCAACACCCTAGAACACATGCACCAAGTGGTGCCAGACATTGAGCAGTACCTCAAGCCGCAATTTGGGAGGCGATTTAACTCTCGAGATTCCAATGTTAAGACTTCTCCTCAGGGAGCTAAGTAGAGCTGTACACGAGTAGAGTTAGCTCGATCAGCTCGCTCGACTCGACTCGGAAAAACTTGACTCGCCTTTGCTTGAAATTGGATTCGGACTAAGTCGAGCTGGATTTTAGGGCTCAAAAAAATTTCGAGCTGGGTTCGAGCTTGCTCGAGCTCGACTCGACTCGAATTGAACCTCTACTCGAATCGACTCGGATCGAATCAACTCAGTGACTCGTTTATTTTGATATCGACATTGCTCGCCAAGTGTTTGATGAAATGACTCAACGAAGTGTTGTTTCGGGTGCATATATTCTCTGCGGGATCGGCTGGTGGTGAGGAAGGAATGGATACGAAACAAATCACTACAAAAATAACTTTATATTATAAAACTACGCTAATATGTTGATTTTGATGCTGCCCATCAAGTGTTTGATGAAATACCTGTAAACTGCTGCTGCTGTTTTGCATTTTGTGAGAAATTGAAGATGCACTCTAAGTGTTTGAGAAAGTGTCGCACATGCTCGAACTCGGCTCAAACTAGCTTGAGATGCTGACCGAATCGAGCTGAGCTGGCTAGCCAGGCTCGGGGACCGAGTTGAGCTGAGTTCGAGCTAGGGTTAAGTATTGGCCGAGCCGACCTGAGCCAAGCTTGACTCGGTTCGACTCGTGTATAATTCTAGAGCTAAGTCTAAATTTGGGGGTCAATCCAGAAGTCTCTTCTCAGTTTTTCGAGTTTAGCTAGCACTGATTTCATGCACTTATAGAGTGACATGAACTAAAGCGGGAGGTTGGATAGGGCCGCTTTGATAAGAATGATGCGCCCGGCTAAAGATAAATTCTTTCCTTTCCATCTAGGCAATTTCCATTCAAATCTCTTTATCACTTTGCTCTGCAACTATTTTGGAGGTTTTCCCAAACAAAGTGGAAGGTCCAGGCACGAGGATGGAAAGGAGCCCGAACCACATCCGAAAATAGTTGCGAGGGTTGTTACCTCTTCTTTGGATAGCCCTATCCCCAACATTTCACTCTTAAGTGTGTCGATTTTTAAACCAGAGACCTCTTCGAAGAGGCTGTTGTGGGATTTAAAATCCCCTTTGGATTTAAAAAAAAAAAACAAAACCAAGCAGCTGTTGTTGATCATTGAAAACCAAGTGGATGAAATGCCTGTCCTCACTCAGTGAAACCATCTCTTCCTGAAGCCCATTGTACCAAATAGGTATAAGAGAAGTTCCTGTCTATCATATGCTCTCTTCATCTTGACTTCAAGAATAAAGCCCCTTTTATGTTATTTCTGGTACTTGTCCAACATCTCGTGCAAAACAAATGGACCATCTCCAATGATTCTCCCCTCTACAAGCACCATTTGGGATGGGGATATAATGAGGCTTAAAATTCGTCTGATTCTCCCGGCAAGTTCCTTGGTGATAATTTTTTTCTAGACTACCCACAAGGCTAATTAGTGTTGTATACGAGTCGAACCGAGTTGAGCTTGGCACAACTCGGCTTGGCTCGGCCAGTAGCTAACCCCAGCTCGAACTCGTCTCGGCTCGGTCCTTAAGCCTTACTAGCCAGCTCGACTCGTTTGGTCAACATCTCGGGCCAATTCGAGCCGAGTTCAATCCTATGCGACATTTTCTCAAACATATAAAGTGCATCTTCAATTTCTCACAGAATACAAAACAATAACAGCAGTTTATAGGTATTTCATCAAACACCCGGCGGGCAGCATCAAAATCAAAGATATGAGGGCAATTTTATAATGTTTTTTTTTTTGCAGTGATTTGTTTTGTATCCATTCCTTCCTCGCCACCAGCAGATCCCGCAGAGAATGTATGCACCCAAAACAACACTTCGTTGAGTCATTTCATCAAACACTCAGCTACTAGCATCAATATCAAAATAATTGAGTCACCGAGCCGATTCGATCCGAGCCGATTCGAGTTGAGGTTCGATTCGAGTCGAGTCAAGCTCGAGCAAGCTCAAACTCGGCTTGAATTTTTTTCGAGATCCAAAAACCAGCTCGACTTAGTCCGAATCCAATTTCAAGCCGAGGTGAGTCGAGCGAGCTGACCGAGCTAACTCACCTCGTGTACAGCTCTAAGGCTAATAGGTCTAAAGTATCAAACTTCCTTTAGTGTCCATCTTCTAGGGATCGAGGCATTGAAGGAATGATGTCTCTCTCAAAGGACTCAAGCACTTCCATGGTTCAACTTTAAGAAAATCCCAGCAAACTGTTAGGACCAAAGGCCTATTCCCCTTTAAGGCCAAATACAATGCTGAATTGTGCTTGCGATGCGAAACCATTTTGACAGGAAGACAATCAAAATCTAATGTCGAGGATAGGTCTGCTAAGGAAATTCCACAATATATAGACTTTTGAAGAAGTTAACAATTGCATTATTAATCTCCTCTTTATCTCTGAGCACACAACCGCCCAACTTTGCGTTATGTTCCAAAGTGGTATTGCCTAGTATTGCCTTTTTCCTTAGCCAAACCATAAAGAGATTTGTTCGTCTCCTCTTCTTCTTTCTCATCCAACCTATGTTTCTAGGGTAACCAATAACTGAGACCTAGATGCAATATATTATGGACCCCACTTAACCAATGAGAACACAAGAAGGGCATTTAGCACTACTTGTTGTAGATCCCTATAAATTATGCACACAAGCATAACCTCCCATATTGCAAGGGCAAATTGTTGATGCAGAAGTCACATTTGCAATGAACTTTATGTGATTCCTCAAAAAAGTAACTCGATGCCACATAACCAATGTGAACACAAGAAGGGCCTTTAGCACTACTTGTTGTAGATCCCTATAAAGCATGCACAAAAGCATAACCTCCCATATTGCAAGGGCAAGTTACTAATGCAGAAGTCATATTTGCAATGAACTTTCTATGATCCCTCAAAAAAGTAACTCGATGATCCCCCAAAATAAAGCATAACATGTAACCCTCTACTCCCACATGCAATGTCTTTATGCATAGATGTAACACATGATCATTAACAATGACACTAAAACCCTCAAAACTCTAAACATGATTGGATCTAGATACATAAACAAGTTAAGACCATTAAAATAAAGGCAATTTAAGCAGTTCCCATCAGATGGACCTGATGATTCACTATTGATCATGGCCCACCTTTGGACTGCATCCATTTCTTGTCTTATCTCAGAAAAACTTTGTTATCTCTGAAAAAGTCATATTTTGGTATTTTGAATAGATCATCATCATCATCATCATCATCATCTTAGTCGTTCTAGAAAAGGTTCTTTTTGTTTTCTAAATTTATTTTTGGCACAATACCACATTAATAATAGGGTATTTGCAAATGCCCACATGAAAAAAATTGAAGTTTACAAATACCCACATCATTAATTCTCTGTTATTGCAAAAAGGGACTGTTCTGAATTTTTTTGCTAATGTTGCTTAGTGCCTGTGTTAATTCATTTTTTAAAATGACGAAGAAACTCCCCTTTCCCAAAGAGAATCAAATGTAGCCCTTCTAAGTCCTCTCCCCTCTTTTTTCCCCTTTGCAACCCAAAAAATCTTTAGTCTGTCTCCGTTTTATTCTTCTTGTTAGTAACCGAATTTGCTGAATTGACCTTGATCTTCATGAAGCTTAGTTTGATCTTCTCAGCTGCGTGATTTCCAAATCAAAGCAGAATCTCAGGCCAAAAGCCAAGCCACCTTTTTTCCCCTACTCTCTGTTAAATTCTCCTTCCATCTTCTTCTTTTTTTCTTCAAATTTCCTTCTCTTTGTCTCAATAACTCTTTATCTTTTCTCTCTTTCTCAAGGCAAAGAACCAATGATTGGAGATAAAAAGGCCTCTCTCATATAAGAGAGGGCTATGTATAGACTCTCCAGGGGTAGATCTACAAAAATCAGTGAATAAAATGGGCATTAGTAAGCATATCAAATTGAGATGGCTACATCCTCATCCTTGATTGCCAGGAGACGATTGTAATTGCATAAATTTTGGAGGGAATTTAGTTATAAATTATAGGAGAATCTTTTCAAAATTTCCGGTTCAGAAACAAATGGGGTTAATTTGGTAAGTTCATCTCTAATAATTGCAATTTAGTAGATCTCTGATAAAAATAATGTCTTAACCTGCATTAATGATCTCACTTTGATGGAAATGGGGTCAACAAAATGGAGGGGAATCAGATTTAATTAATTTAAAATTTGGAATGGCATTTTGCTAAAAAAGTGCCTGCTGAACTGTTTCAAGCCATCCATCTTGTGGACCACATGATTCATCACACATAGATCCAAATCAAATGATTGTAAGACAATTAGCAAGCTTATTCAAAGCATACAAACGGTACTAGAGATCAAACCAAACATGAACAAATCACAGAGAAATCAGGCCCCAAAACCAGGATCAGGGTAAAAGTCAGGTTGAATTTGTGACACCTTTCAATTGTAGAGCAAACATTCAAAATCCATAGATCTGATTCCAAAGATCTCACTCCATGTGTAGACCTTTCAAAGTAAAAAACAACGGACCCTAGAATCATCAAAATCGGTTTCAAACTGATGGAAAAATTGAACCTCAAAGATCACAAATTCACAGGGTGGATTCTTCCAAAATGCTAATCGCCTCTCCTGTATAGGATTCTAGGTCAAGCGGTTTGGGCGAGGCAATTTTTGGATCACTGGACAGGGGCTTTGCACTCGAACATATCTGTAGCAGGTTGTCTAGACCAAATTGCCCACTAGGTGTGTCCATCAAACAATCATAAGGGGGGCCACCCAGAGGATCTTTGGGGACCATACACCACCACAACTCATCGAAGTTCTCCATGTTTCATTAATTTGATTTTAATCATTGATCTGGGGCTAACCTATTGTGGGGTGGCCTACATCAACATGACTTATATGCCAACATGGTTCAACAGGCTCCAGTACACCTTAGCACAACTCGTTGGTGCTACCCACAAAGGGGAACTTGCAAATAGTTGATAGCTTGAGGATCACAGAGCCTGATTCCTCTTAGTCCAGTAGTTTCCTTGTCGCTTCAGTCATTCTGTGGGACACGCGTCGTTCCTGTTGAACCCCAAATGCAGCGCCTTGATAGCTGCTTACCTCGAGACGCTGGAATCACTCCTGGAGGGTCGCAGATTGAGCCACGTCATCAGCTTGTGACTCCGTCTCCCAAGCAGTCTCTTCTTGCATTTAAGGAGAACAGAGGTAGTGCCGCGGGTATACACGTGGCCCCATCCCTTCTATCGCAACCACCCCTCGGTTCTATCCCAGCACTATATTCGGACCCGGACCTGGGTCTGTCAACCTCAATCGACCTAAACCATACCAACCCCTCAGATCTCAAGATCCAAACCGAACGAAATCTAATCATGGTAACCAAATCAAACCCCACCATTCCTGAACCTCCCCATTACCCAAAATCTCCCATGAGGGTTTGGCGGATCCCATCATCTTTCTTTCCAAAGTAGCAGCGAGAACCACCTTCGCTATATTTAGTGGCGAGGAGCGATATAGATTTAAACCTCGCTGATCGGGATTCTGTGATAGATGAATTTGAGTACGTCTCCTCCTCGGTGGACCGTCAATCGCTCCCTGACTCCCCCAGTTCTTCACACGCCTCCACCCTCGCGATTGGACCCAAATAGGTCCTATTACTCTCTTTCAAGAAGGTCTGGAGGAAGAAATCATAGAGGCAGCTCCCTTGCAGATGCGAGCTGACATCCCCCAGTCCCACGGTGAAGCCCCTCTTAAGAATCGTGAGGAAGATCCTATCAGAGCCAACCTCATTCAAACCATCTAGAGGAAGGATCAGAGATGCAGTTGGTCATGTTGGGAGATCATTAGGGCTGTCGTTTGGTGATCGCTCGGAGGACTAAACTGTGCTCTTCCAATGTATCGAGAATAGAGGAAGACCTCTTTCAGCATCCAGATCCCCTTCAAAGCGAATGCCTAGATCGATCAACAATAGGGAGTTACGTAGGTTGGCGTCCTCTCCTTGCTTAATGTATGGTAGCATTGAAATCCTAGACATGCAAGATACTCGAGGTAGTTCGGTTCCCCAATGAAGATCATATCCTGGAATATCAGAGGTGCGGGGTCTTAAGCAAAAAAGAAGGCTCATTAAAGATTCCATTTCCAGAAAGAATCCAGACGTCATGTGTCTTCAGGAAACTAAGATCTCCCAGTTTAAAGATGGGCTGATGACCACTCTATGGAAGGCGTCTGACGCAAAATGGATTTCCCTCGATTCGCACGGCAATGTTGGAGGTATTCTGGTGGCCTGGAGATCATCTCTATGGGATCTCAAGAGCTCTTGGTTAGGCAGATTTTCAGTGTCGGTTATGCTATAGGACATCAAATGGCAATCAGTATCTCATCATCTCTGCGTATGGTCTCATCCTTGACTCCTGTAGAGCTGACTTTTGGGAGGAACTAGCCACTTCTAAACGTTCTTTCTCAGGCCCGTGCTGTATAGTGGGAGATTTTAACATATGCAGATACGCTGGCGAACACTCAAGAACCAGAAAGGTCAGCCTAGCTATGAAAGTATTCTCAGACTGGATCGAAGATCAAGAGCTTGTGGACTTGCCTCTCTTAGGGGCCAACTTCACGTGGACGAATGGAAGAGCTAGCCCAATCCTATCCAGGCTGGATAGATTCTTAGTCTCCTCGGATTGGATGGAAAATTTCCCCTCGGTTCATCAATCTGCTCTTCCGAGGACAACTTCAGACCATTGCCCGATTCTTCTATCATTAGAAGAGGAAAATTGGGGTCCTAAACCCTTCTGGTTTGACTCTTCTTGGTTGAAGATTGATGGGTTTAAAAGGCTGATCTCTGACTGGTGGTCTAACTTTCAGGTGGAAGGCTTTGCTGGCTTCAGACTTCTATCTAAACTTAGACTCCTCAAAGGTAAGCTAAAGCAATGGAAATCAGCTGAGTTTCATAAAAGAGATTCAGAATTGGAAGGCATGATTGCAGATCTTCAAAAGATAGATGCTTCTGCAGAAAATGCTCCCATGCCTTCCGCTGCACAGATTAGCAGAATTGAGCTAATCCAATCCATCTCAGCTAGGGTCCTTGAAAAGGAGATCTCCTGGAAACAAAAATCCAGGGAGAAATGGATTAGGGAGGACGACAAAAATACGAGTTATTTCCACAGTATCGCTAGTATGAGGGCCAGATGCAACAAGATCAGCAGTATTATAGTCGATGGGGTTCGCCTAGAAGACAAAAGTAAAATTGCAGAGCATGCGATCCACTATTTCAGATCTCTCTTATTGGCCGAAGATTGGGTCAGACTGCAATTGGACCTCCTTCAAATGGATCCTTCAAATGGATAACATCACAGAAGCTGACTCCAGATCTTTTGAAGCTCCTTTCTCTGTTGAAGAAGTGAGGAAAGCAGTTGAAGGCGCTGGGTGAAGATAAGTCCCCTGGTCTAGATGGTTTTCCTGTGTCGTTCTTTCATAGCCTGTGGGACATTATTCATCCAGATATCATGCAGTTTTTCCACAAATTTTTCGAAAGAGGTAGACTGTCTGCTAGCCTGGGTGCCTCTTTCATCGCGCTTATCCCCAAAGTAAAGGGCGCGGCCTCCTTCAAAGAATTCAGACCCATCAGCCTGATTGGGGCTCCATATAAAATTCTAGCCAAAGTTCTAGCCTCCCGTTTTAAGTAAGTGATTGGAAAAATCATTTCAACTAACCAGAACGCCTTCATCCCGGGCAGGCAGATCATTGATTGCGCGCTTATTGCCAATGAGTTCCTGGACTCTTATCATCGATTGAGCTCGAAGAGTATATTCTGCAATCTAGACATTGAGAAGGCCTACGACCATGTGGATTAGGGTTTCCTCCAGTACATGCTTAGGAGGTTGGGATTAGGCCGAAGTGGAGAGGATGGATTGACAAATGTATAGGATTGACCCACTTCTCAATTCTTCTCAACGGGTCTCCTAAAGGTTTCTTCAAAAGCTCCAGATGTCTCTGGCAAGGTGACCTACTTTCTCCATTTCTTTTCCTAATTGTGGGAGTGGCTCTATCTAGAATGCTCCATAAAGGTCAGGCCGAAGGTATCTTTCGTGGTATCAGCATTCCAGGTATGTCTGGCCCGATTTCTCACATTCAGTTTGCCAATGACACCCTCATCTTTTCAGAAGCTGCCTTTGATAAGATTGAAAATTTGCGTAGTACTATCAGATGCTTCGAGGTTGTGTCAGGGCTGAGGGTGAACCTGGAAAAATCCAAGATGATTGGGGTTAACTTGGAAGATGGTGAGATCGACACATATGCGGAATCCCTCCACTCTACTCCAGCTTCTCTCCTGCTCTCTTTTGTTGGTCTCCCCCTATGTATTGGCAAACCTCCCAAGTTCCCATGGGACAAGATCATTGCCAGGTTCGAGCATTATCTGGCTAGGTGGAAGTGTCACTATCTCTCCTTGGGAGGTCGTCTGACCCTTATCAAGGCGGCCCTCTCTAACTTGCCTCTTTTCTTCATGTCCATTTTCAGATGCCCATCGACAGTCTTGTCCTCCATTGACAAGCTCAGACGCAATTTCCTCTGGAGCGGTAAAGAAGACAAAAAGAAATTCCACCTCATGGAGCGGAAAGAGGTTTGCAAGCCCTTCCATGGAGGTGGCGCACGTGTAAAAGATCTCAAGTTGATGAATCATGCTCTCCTAGGTAAATGGATATGGAGACTGGGGACAGAGAGTGCCAATCTCTAGAACATTATTATTAAAAGTAAATATGGGGCATTGGAGGGCGGTTGGTGGACCAGAGATTCGTCTCTTTACAGGGCTTCTCATATTTGGAGGGGCATCTTAAGTACAAAAAATGAGGTTCTAAGAGGCATCAATTTCGAAGTAGGTAATGGCGCCATTATCAGATTTTGGGAAGATCCTTGGGAGGGAGACGTTCCTTTTAGATATTGATTCCCGAATATTTTCAGGCTGGCCCCTAACAAATCTGCTTCTGTCTCAAACTGTTTCTCGTCATCTTTTGGCAAGATTGTTTGGAACGCGGCCTGTAGAAGAAGTCTCCAAGATTGGGAAATATCTGAATACGTGGGCCTTCTCGAATGCATTTACGGAGCTTCTCCCAACCATTTGGTAGCAGATTCTCTGGTTTGGAGACTGGACAATTCTAGTCGATTTTCAGTCAAATCTTTGTATAACCATTCTCAATCCATTTCAGTCCCAGAGGAAGCCCAGGTGACCAAATTCCTTTGGAAATATGTGGCTCCCCCCAGGATAGCTTGTTTTGGCTGGTTGGTTGGTAAAAAGAGAATTCTCACTGTTGATAATCTGAAAAAAAAGGGGAATGCAGATCGTGAACATCTGCTTGTGTTGTATGAAAGAAGAAGAATCGATTGATCACTACTGGTTCACTGCCCATTCATTTCCAGAATCTGGGCAGATTTCTGTCTGTGTTTCAGTATCTCTTGGTGTTTTGCTGGCTTGGTGGAAAGTCTTCTTTCAGTGTGGCATGGGGTCAGCTTGGAAAAAAGGAGAAAGTGTTTATGGAGAATGTCCATCCTTGCTATCTGGTGGTCTGTTTGGGGGGAAAGAAATGAGAGGTGTTTTGTGAACTCCTCAAACTCAGCGGAGTCTATATCAGCTAGGGCTGAGGGTTTTATCATCGATTGGGCAGTCAGTGTTCCTATGTTAAAGGATTATGATTTTTGTTTTCTTATGGCCTAGTGTGTTTGCCCTCTCAGCAGACATACGCAGTTCCCCATCTTTGTTTTGTTTTTTCCTTTCTTTAATAAAATTGCAGTTACCTTTCAAAAAAAAACAATAGTATCAATACATTACAGAAGGGCTGAGCATACATGTATTTTTGGATAGATAAGATTTATTTTCTGGAAGATGGTGGGTTTCCTATGGGTTGGTGGAAACTTCCATAGCACCCTCACAACGAAAGGAATAAAATAAATCATGTGGAGACCTGGAAATAGACTACCATGGAAACAATCAGAACATTCCAAGTCTTCTAATAGTCACCAAGTTGTCATCCTTGCCATAAGTTTCTCAAGAACACTTGAAACCATAGAACTTTCAGGATTTTGTACTTGGTTCCTAGAAGAACTGTTTAAAGTGGCCAAGTGTCAAGCTTAAGACCTGAGCTCCTACTTCAAATCACGCTTAGAACACACAGCTCTGCTCCCGTGTCCTATTTTGCATACTTTTTAACATTTTCAATCAGACAATTCCCCACACCCACACCCAAATTTGCTTTCACATACCTTAACATTCTGTGCAACTATAGTACCATTATATATTTTTTTGAATGGTTAAAATAAATTTATTAGAAAATCCTTTTGTATTCTTTTCCGTTTTTTGGTGCCTTCTCAATAAAATCGTTAACTTGAAAAAAAAATTATTAGAAAAAAGAGAGAATACAATAGGACAAAAATGAAACAGAGCTACAAAGAGAATACGCAAGCTATCTTCTGTCAATGATGGATAGATGATCAATTTGCTCTTGCTTTTGTGAAAGAATCAGCCATGGTATTTGCCTCGCTGTTAACTCTAGACAACACTGCCTCATGAGCACCAGCGAGGTTGGAAATTTCCCCAGTTAGTCTGGCCATCCTCCAAGGACCAGGGTTAACAGCCACTTCTGCCACATTTCGAATCTAAGATACCGATAGGACCAGAGAAATCTGGAAGGGTGCCGCCGCCATCGTGAATGGCACCACCAATACTGGCAGACCCAGTCTCCCTGAGAGCAGCCATCTACATTAATTTCGAACCAACCAGATGTTGGGCTTAACAGATGTTGTTCCATTCCCACCAGATTTCCCCAATTGCCGCATAAAATGCGCCAAACCAGATCCTTTTCCCCACATTTCCCCCACGCTATATAAATCAAGCTGCTAAACAGCTGTGTCAATGAATGCATGAAAACCCAGAACATATCAACCTTTCTTAGCACCCCATACCAGATTTCCCTGACAATGGCGCAGTGGATAAATTTGTGATTAACGTCCTCCTCCGCATTGCAGCATATCACACACCTATTAGGCAGGCGCCACCTTCTTTGGAGTTGGTCCACCATTAGGATTTTCCCCAAACAGGCCAGCCACAAAAAAGGCTCTAATTTTCAGCAGCACTTTTAAAACAGAGTCTGATGAAGAGGGTGGGGAGCTCGAGGAGGAATTGACTAAGACATTGGAGCAGGATTTCACTGAGAATCGCCCGTTGGCATCTGGGCTTTAGATCCGCCTCCTCTTGCCATTGCAAGGGATGTACACAGCCAGCAGAATCTCCAATATGTTTGCTAAGCTACAGATTTACAAGTCTTTTAGATTCCTTCTAACCGTGGGACACCACGCCACCCCTCTGCCCCTTCTGCAAAACATGCGAACTGCTGATATTTCCTGCTCCACTGCAATGAGAAACAAATCTGCAAAATTCTCACATAGAGGGATATCCCCAACCCAAAGGTCTTTCCAGAATCTCACCTGATTCCCTTACCCCAGGGAAATGAAGGTAACCATTGCAAAAGTGTTGCGCCCAGGATATGCCCCTCCAGATATATGATTCTGATCTGCAAGAAGCAATCTCGACATCCCACCTATTGCTGGCTTCCCTGTATTTAGCTGTTAGAAGATACCTAATGCTTGGAGCTTCCCTATTCCTATGCACCACCACCACTTGCAATATTTCATCCCCGACCACTTGCCTCAACAGGCTTGCAGATAATGTCCCAGGACACCGGGTGAACTTTATGGGCTTCAGCCTCAGCCTTCCAAAGAAAATTCTTCTGTAGAGATTCAATCTTTTTAGCAACCTCCATTGGACACTGCAATAAGGATAGCATATACACTGGAATACTCACCAAAGCTACTTTGAACAAAACAATTATTCTACTGATGACAGCAGGCGCCTTTTCCATGAAGCCATTCTTCTGCTGATCTTTTCAATCGAGGAGTCCCAGGCATTCCCACCCGGTCTGTCCACACTGATAGGGAGGGAGAACTGAGTCTGAACACCCAAACTCCTGATCAATCTGTTGCAAGTACTCAATGTCTAGATTTATCCTGGAGATGCAGTGCTTTGCCAGGTTGATATGAAGGCCTGAAATGATCTCGAAACAAGTAAGAATGTCCTGGAATGTAAGAGCTTCCTTGAGCATACCATTGCCAAATAGGATATTGCCGTCTGCTTGCAAACAGTGCAAGATAGCTACGACTGTGTTATCTGAGCACATTCCCTTTTTGATGCCCAAAGACTGTTTTGGAGATCTCTCTCCCTTTCCCCCCCGGCCCTTCTCTCTCTCTCTCTCTCTCTCTCTCTCTGCTTTGGAGATCATTCTAGAAAGCCTTCCCCAGCAATTGCAAATAACAGTGGAGAGAGAGGGTCCCCCTGCTGCAGCCCTCTCTCCCATGAAAAAACCTTTAGAGATTCATTAATCAGAATTGAAAACCAAGCAGAGGAGATGCATGATCTGACCCATTTTTGTCATCTATCTTTGAATTCCATTCTTTTAAGAAGGAACAGGAGAAATGCCCAGTTATTACTGTCAAGTGCTCTTTCAATATGTAAATTGAGGAATCCCGGTTTCCTGCTTCAGTGATAGTGGTCCAAGAGCTGTTAGGTATGAAAGGCCCATCAAGGATAGATCTTTCTGGGACAAAAGCACTTTGAAAGGAGGATATGATCCTGACCACTATCTTCAGACTATTAGCTACCTTGGCAAATCTTGTAAGCACTGCTGATTAGGCTGATAGGTCGATAATTAGATATGCATTCTGCCCCTTCTTTTTTAGGAACTAAAGCAATAAAAGAAGCCCCAGGCGACTCAACATATAATTGCACATTCGTGGAATTCGTCGAATAACTTAATAAGATCCTCAACAATAATGTCCCAGCACCTTTGGAAGAAGGCATTGGGAAGTGAGCCCATCAGGGCCTGGAGCATGGTCACCAGAGGCTTGGAAAGTTGTATCCCTGACTTGACTCCAAACCTGGCTTCAAGCTCCTCAAATTGAGCTGGTAAGATCTGATTGAAGACTAGCCTGCTTAGCCTGGAACGGGATGGAGAGCTTTCAGCAAATGCTGTCTGCAAGTGATCTATAAAGCTGCAGCAAACTTCCCTTCGGAGCAGAGCACAGCATCACCAACTTTAATGCTTACTGTACGATTACTGTGCCCACGAGAGCTTGCTGCCTTATGAAAGAATGCGGTGTTGTCGTCCCCTTCTCTTAATCATTTCTCTCTAGATCTCTGCTTCCAATAGGTCTCCTCTTCTGAGCAGTTCCACTATGGCTGCTCCATACTCCTCTCTTCTAGCTGCTGCTCCGTCAGGCCTCCTGCCTCTTCTTCTGCCCTTTTAAGCTCACAATATTACCAAGTTCTTAAACAATTTTTGTAACAACTGAAATTTCCCTTGGGGAGCCCCTAGTAGATTTTATGCATTCTCAAAATGCTATTATGGTTGTATGTTGTATGGAATACTACTTGCACAGGAAACCTAGGTAGAGACCATTTTTTTTTTTTGTTTTTTTGTGTGAATATAGTTTCTTTTGTTAAATTGTCCATGTCTCTTCATGCAGTCATGGTTATAGTCGGTAGTTATCTTATCCTTTAAATGGAGACTGGCAGATTCAGAATAATTTCAAATTTGATACCTGCAAGTCTGCTACCTTCCAATGATTGTTTTTTAGTTGGTACTACTGGTCTATAAGTTTGATACCAATTGCACTAACATAGGGATTGAGAGAAATTTTATGTTTTTACAAGCAGATTGAAAGATCTGGATATATTAACTGAAACTTCTTGGTAGCTATTAGCTATAAAGTCCTCTAGAATTTGGGAATATGATTTTTTATTTTTATTTTTCCAATTAAAGGAGAGTGATATGTTCAAGCCTTGCATTTCTACCAATATGTTCTATTCTTCTCATTACTTTTATTTATAGCTGTTTAGGTAAACAAATACTCACTTGATTTCTTGTTGATCCTTTAGTTCCTTTCAGGCATGGAGAACGCATTGGTTTTAGTTACCTTGTTTCTCAGAAGTATACTGGTGAAAATGCTGTTGTTAAGGTTCTCCGAAAGTCACAAATTCTTGAATTCAATATAAAACTTACAACCCACAAGCGGCTTATTCCAGCACACATTAAGGGAAAGCCTCCTTCATATTACATTATTGCTGGATTTGTCTTTACAGCCATATCTGTTCCATACCTTCGTTCTGAGGTGGGCAATTAACTTTGATGTCATTGTTACTCTTTCTTCTGTTGCTGACACACACGCACACATAGGGTTGAGCAAAGTGGGGCCCACTGTGACGTGTTTCAGACATCTAATTCAACTGTCGGTTGCACCTCTTGCTTTTAGGCCCAAAGCTGTAAAATCAGCTTGATCCATGACTTAAATAGTCCACTACACAAGAAAAATTTGGGATTGGATGCCTACCATAGGGGTCTGTGTTGGGCCCACGATGATGTGGTTCAGACACAACTTGTTCTTTGTGTGCCCCCCTTGGATGGACTGCTCAATATTCGGGCCATTCTGAAACTCCAGTGGTCTGACTAACTTCTTTTAGAGGTTTTGGGCATGTTTCCCACTGATCCAGATTTAGTTGCAGGATCCTTCTGACTAGGTTCTCTCGCTCTTGCTCTGGCTTCCTACCTATACTTGTTTACATTCTGAAAGAGATGCTTCCCTGCTCCTGCCTGAATTTGTTGGCGCTTCATTTCATGCTTTGTGCAACTATGGTTCCAGATGGTATGGTCCACCTGAGTTCTGGATCTGGCTGATTTTGGCCCACCTAATACATGGTTTGGAGGTTTGAATACATCACAGTGGGCCCCACACTTAAAAAAAAAATGGATTCCTACACCCATTTGAATGGCCTTGCCTGAAAATTTCCACACACACACACACACACACACATTATGCATAATATATAGTGGAAAGATCCCATAGTTGTCAAGCAAAATGGGCCCCATCATGACGTGTCAGACATCCAACTTGTCCACCTGTTACATACCTTAATCTTAGGCCCACATCTTGACAAAAAGGGGATGCCCACTATAGGTTTGTGTGTGGGGCCCATCATGATTTTTATATAACATCCAACCCATTTGTCATGTTTGCCCCACCTGGATGAAGGGACAAACCAAATATCTGGCCATTCCAGATCAGCTAGGCCATATGTTTTAGGCATGATTTTTGCAGTGTTACCTGTGGTGTGGTCCACCTGAGTTTTGGATTGGGCTGATTTTCTGGGTGTCCAGTTTTCATTGTGAGCTGGATCTGATGCATGGTTTAGATGCTCCCCACACATCATAGTGCACCCCCACACGTGTGTACTGGATGGTCAACACCATGGGATGTTTTCTCATGCATGCACACATTTTGAATCTGTTGAAAGTAAATTTTAGATCTGCTTGTTCTTCTTGTAAAATATTAGTAGAGGGCATTTGCATTCAAATTCATAGGGATTTGGTTTGGTCATTGAATAGTTAAATGCATCCTTGACTTATTCAAAATTTGTTGTGCTTCAGTGACTTGATTTTCTTCACAATTTTGAATTGAAATAATTATCTACAACTTTCATGTTCAACCCTAATGCTAATGTCCTTGCTGTAGCTTTCAGTAATAAGTTACCACCATCATCCTTGTAGTAGTCATCGTTACCTTGCCCTAGTTATTTGATTGGCTTTGTGAATCCTGTTTCTCCAATTTCCTGCCTGCAAAAAATAAAAAATAAAAAATCCTGCCTGTCCCTGTTGTTGGTAAATAAACATGCTTTCATGCCCTAGTTATTTGATTGGCTTCGAGAATCCTGTTTCGATTATCCTTGTTCCACACTCTTCAATCCTAATGAAAGTTCCTATTCAATCTGGATCATTAATTAATCCAGTCTCCATCTTTGAAAGAAACCTAACTGTCAATCTTGAATAAAAAGCTTAGTCTCCAAAGCAAGAGACATTGGCATGGAATGTTTCAAAAATCAGACATGTCTGGCGGTTTCAAGTAACTAAGCATACAGAACTACCTGAATTTCTTTGCCTATATATGTATTGTGAAATCTCAGATTAGGGATCTTGTTTTCAATAGGCTCTATGGTAATGATAATTGATTGATAGCATTATTTTTTGATCAATGGAATGTTCAGTTATTTTTGTGTTGATTTCAATATGACTGCAATAAGAACATCATCAAGGACTGTTTGTTCCCCTTCCTTTCCCCAGTCTTTGGGATCTGTATGTCCTGAAAGTGTACAACACACGTCCTATGTCCCTAACAAGATAATAAATGGGAAGGACAGGTGATGCCACAAGAACTGCAAAATTGAATATGGAAACTGTATTCACAGAAGCTTCATGTGGCAGAAACCTAGATCCAAATCTTTAGTCTGCACACAGTTTTCATTTCATGAATATAAAAATTGTATAAAAAGAAGAGCAAAATATAGAGCCTGAGCACTGAAAAAGGGGCCCAAGAAATGAACTACACCAATATGCACACTTAAAGAAGTTATTGCCTCATACCTCCAACCATCAAAGAATCACGGGAAACCCCCACCTTGGCTATAGTGCAAGTCATTAAAAAATGGTTACATAATGGCTGTAATGGTAATGGCATGGGTCATTATGCAATACGGGGTTGTACGGCCCGTGTCAAAAGTTTTGGACTGTAATGGTTTGTTATGACCGTTAGAGGGATAATGATCCCACATATATCGAATCGAGACAAGATGTCTCTATCCTTAATGTCGGAGAGAGAGGGAGAGAGTCTAGGTCGCCTATCTCAGACGATTGCCCGATCGAGTGACACGTTGCAACCCTTATGGTCTATCGTGCTAGGTATGGCTGGGATATTTGAGATATTTGAGATCTATAACATGTACAAATACTTGAATTTTAAATCCAATCATCTATCATTTATGAACAATTACTCAAATAGAAACTACATTTATCATCATTTCTACTGAATACTATATTAAGCAATCAATAAGATAAATGAACTAAGCTAACTATCATGATGTAGAAAAGCCTGAGAGGTGATCCTCACCTTTCAAGAGTCGAATTGGCTTCCAATGTTGTTAGATACTCGCATACACACTTTAAGATCCAACCTTTAACAAAGTTAGCACATATGGTGTGGTTAGATCGCCACAATACATCATTTGTATGGTTAGGTAAAAAATATGGTTTAATGGTGTAGATCTAGGGTTTTTAACCTAGGGTATACATTTAGGTTTTAACATCAAAATCTATAGACAAGGTGAATCTAATACACATTACACAAATTAGAGATAACTCACCCCTATTAACTGAACCGACTCCACCCGAACTTAACTTCAACTCAGTTCAAACGAAAGATTCCTACACATGGAATTTATGTATATTCATTAGGAATCAAATGACATATATAATTATAAGTGAAACCCTAAAATTCTCAAGACTAACTAACCTTGTCCAGACTAAGTTAACTTCACTTGGTGTTGAAACTTGGCTCTCCACTCAAACCAAACTCAGCGAATTACCCACTTAAGTTCCCCTGAAATCGTTAAAACTGAACTGAACCAAACTAGGTTCGAATTGGGCTGCACTCAATGAAACTCACCGAGTTAACTCAGCGGCAACTTGACCGTAGCAACCCCTATTTAGCCTCAACTCGAATGCAATCTGGTGAGAAAATTCGACATTCCGGACTAGCACCCACTTACTGAAATAAAATTCTCAAAATTAGATTTCAAATCAAGTGCAAACTCAATAAAACTCACTGAGTCAACTCACCTCAAACATCTTGCCTCATCTTTACTCAACTCGTCCAAAACCAAGCGCCCTCGTAGCCTGCAGCAGCTGCAATGCATAACCGCGCCTATTCATCTACTGACCTGGTTAGCAGCGCCCCAACTCACCCTCATAAATTGGTGTGTTGGACCGCCAACTGAGTCAACTCGGCAACAACTTGGTTGCAATGTGGTATTCGCCGAATAGTGCCCTCTCTTCCCTTATGCTTTCTTTCCTTCTTTCTCTTTCTCACGACCAAACAGGGTCTGGACTTGACCTAGACTCGGATCAACTCGACAAGGTTAGCAGCTAACCGAGTTAACTCAGTTGGATGAAGAAGAACCCGGTCAATAGATCTCTTCCTTCCCTTTCTCTTCTTTCTTCCTCCTACAAGATAGTATAAGAACTAAACCTACACCAGGTCAGAATGTCGGCCAACTTAGCTAGTTTGCTACCCTCGAACGCTTGACTCAATTGGGTTATACTCGGTGGGTATCAAACCCGAACTCGCCAACAGGTCCCGATCTTCTTTCTCTTCTTCTTCCTCCTCCTCCTCCTCTCTCTCTCTCTGGAAAGACCCAAGTTGAGTCGGAACTCAACCCAGCCATGTCCTGATTAAATAGACTCGCCAAGAAGACTCTCCTCCTCACCTTCCTCTTCTTTTCCCTTCCATTCCTTTCATCCCAGCTACACCAAGAACATGACCAACAAAAGATCAGTGGCTGAGGTGCAGTTCGTTGGGGAAGACGACCGAGCTTCAATGGCAGATCAAAACCCGACGAATGTTTCCTTGTTCTGCTTCATGTGGACGACTCTGATTGATCCCACGGTGCTTCCAGATCGTTGATTTCGAAGCTCTAGATGCATTTCCTTAGTGGGTTTGAAGCTTGAAGGTTTCAGCCGGTTTTCTTGAGCTGCCGCAATAACAAGAGAAGAAATTTGCTGCCATCTAATTCTCTTGTCTTCTATATTGTACCCTAACCTCTTAGAACTGGTGGATGGATAATGGCCGGGATTTGATATTTGTGTGTTGTTTCTAAAAACAGTCAGTAGCAAGGAGCTCTTTGCATCAGTTTTCCACAAGAAACCCTAATCTGAGAGAATGGAATGAGTGGCTAGGATCTTTCAAAACGGAGGGCCGAGGTTTTGAGAGCTAGACTCACACAGATTGCCAGAGTGGCAAGGAGAAGCGGAAAATTCCGTTTTCGAAAATTTTCAACTATGCGCTACTCCATTTGCAATTGCACCTAAGATAGTTCGCATGCATGTGAGTTCCAATGTGCGTGATCTATTGGGTGTAGGTCAAAATCAACTTCTCTGAATGATGGACGGTTCAGATCACTGATACAAGCTGAAATGGTGGGCCAAATCTAGATCGAATGCACGCTTCCTGTTCGCATCCTCGCTCACGTGCCAGCCACTTGCTCTCAACATTGTGCGCTCATACGTGTGCAACAACGTGCAGAAGTTTTGGGTTTTGACGAAATTTCATGGACTAAATGATGGATGGTTCTGATCATCCGAGTTTGTCCATGATGGTGGGCCACAAAAATCCCAAGCGGATGCTGTCTGTTTAAAACATTACCACGACAGTAAAACAAAAGGAGGAAGAATTCCTTCCTCTTTCGGAATTCATCGGGTCAACATCTAGTTGACCCGGTTGTGTGGTTCAGTGTAATGCTGGTGCACCGCCTCTGGTGTATACACAGTGGTGTGGGGCCGACATTGATGTTTAATGAAATCCCTTCTGTCCATCTGTTTTTCCTGCCTGATTTGGCCCATGGGTATGAGAATGAGGTTGATCTAAAACTTAGGTGGTTTGCAAAATCATTAGATGCGTTTGAAATTGCATACAGTTGAAACCTCCTTGTAGTTTGATCTGATGAGCGGTTTGGCTCAGTGGGTGGCCATCTAGGGTTGAGTTGTGGCTTATCCGGTAGTCTCACTATCTAGCCACCATCTCGGTGTGCAGTTCGGATTAACTAGCATTGAATTCGAACTAGTTATCTTGATCGAATGGTCACAAGGAGCTGGGTTTCGAGATCAATGGTTGATTGATATTGAAATCTTAAATTAAGGATTTGTAGGGTTCTTTGAGGTTGTCCTTGCATATATGTATGATCAAATCTTCTGACAAACAGTCGGATTGTGAAGGTATTCTTAATAGAAAGTGCATGACTGATCTCAATTTTTGATAGTTGCTCTCCTAATTCAATGGTTGAATTAGCTTAAGTTCATGAATAAAAGACCTAGGGTTCCTCAAGGATGTTCAGATGAAAGTTAATGGTTAGATCACCTTTAAATGTCTACAAGGAGTCTCTTTTTACAGTTGGATCAATATATGATTGAGTATATGAATTGATATGGAATCGATTATACAATTGGTCTAACTTCATGATTACGTTGAATGATTGTACACACCAATTTAGGGCAAAGTTGAGGGATTGGCTCGTCTTTGGGATTTGATCGCTTTGAAGTGTTTAGGTGTGATCTTACAAGTCTCGACAGGGTAAATTTAGATCATGGGTTGAATAATCATTGATGATGTAATCCTACATTGAGAAGTCAATGATCAATCAAGGGCTTATTGATATCAAATCAGATAGGTAGTTGTGTGGTCAACATTAGGTTGTTAAGATGGTGAATCGTGATTAATCAAGCAATGTGTAAGTTATAGGTTATATGTGTTCTCTTCTCGCACATGCTCATGATAAACTTGATTTAAATGGTAATACCAGAGTACTGAAAAGTATGGGGTGTTACACTTACTTTCATGCCTAGTGTGGGATATATGAAATACACATGAGTGGTAACTGAAGGTCTTTGATACATTGGATGATCTCTTAAAGTATCCAGAGTCGAAGTACCCAGGGGACAAGTCTTAGGGTGCTGCTGCAGAATGAAGTGTTATTGTAGCTGTCCTAATATTGTGTTGTATTCCTAGATTTAGAGAACAGAGAAATCACTACCCATCAATAATCTTACGTCTGTGGCGAACTCGGGAAAGAAAAGAAGCTTCAGTCCTTACTGTAATTCTAATGTAATGTTAAAACATGGACACAGTGAAAATTGCCTTCCATCAATTTTATATGTAACAAAGCGGAACAAAAACTTGGGTCCTCATAGTAGCTTTAATGAATCTTAGATTTAGATATTGGAAAGTTAACTTCCTATTGAGTTTTATCTATAGTTAAAAGATTAAAATAACCTTTGGGGTACACTAGAAGGGCTAGTCACAAGATACCCTGAGATAATGCAGAGACAAGCTAACAAGTCAGTGCAAAAATGCAATGTGTTTGTGCAATGTTGTTCATGTCAAGTAGAAGGTTGATTGTGGTCCATGCTCTTGTCAGCGCCACAATCTGGCAAGAGACATACAACATAAAAAACTTTAAAATGGTTAAATCAACCATTTCCGACCATAAGTACCCTTGCCAACATGCCATTCACAGGTGATTAGCTGAAACCTGACAATTCATGGTTCTTAGAGCTAACCAGGAACTGGACACTCCATTTCACTTTATGATAGAATATTTTCAAGCATTCATGATTTCACCTGAGCCTTTTATTTCATAAATGATTCATTGGTCTTTTGATAATCATCCTCGTCATAATCATAACTTTGTCCCAGCTTTTTGGGTTTGGTTCTGTCTCATTTTGCCAAGAGATTTGGAATATGAATTTCCATGATCTCTTGGGAGTATTGATTACTGGTTACCCTCCTGGCAACAAACCCATCCTTTACCTGTGTTTGGGACTGGCTTGTGTTTCTATGAGGCGGATTTAAACATATCCATTGCTATACGTGAAAGTAATTATTTATGGTTTCTGGGGAGAGCTTTTCAGTTAAAAATGATGGTCAAGAGATTTTTCAAAGCGATTTATTTCGTTATCTTCAGTCGCTTTCTCGCTAAGAATGGGAAGGTTGATGAGGATGTTTTGAATAGAATTGGAGCTGGGTCAATGAAGTATATATGCACCTTTGCGGTGTTGTGTGATAGCTGCATATCCTTATGAAACTTAGGGGACAATTTTATAAACCTTCATCAAACTGGTTATGTTATGTATGGTGGTCTTGGACTTTTAGAAGTCAACATCAGTAGAGCTTGAGTGTTTTAGAAATTTGGATGTTGGTATGGTCATGTGAGGTCATTGGAGCAGCCTAAAAATGATGGCAAGCAAACTGTTATGGTTCATTCATGTGCGGCAAGGACCAAAATGGCACCGGTGAGGAGAGGAACATTGATTAGGGTTGGCTTCAAAATTGAATAAGAGGAAGACCTAAAAGGATTTGGATCGAGGCAGTGAGAAGGGATATGAAGGCTTGCCCAGTTACCTAGTGTGAGGCCTTACATGGAAATGAGTGGAGTAGGTTTTGTAAAGCTGACCCCAAATAAGGAGGACAACACTATGGATGATGATGACCATGGGGCACTAGAAACTGATCTGTTGGTGTGTGATCTTCCAAGCCTCAAGGGACAAAACAATTGGGGCCACGCAAATCACCGGTGGGCCTGTGGTTCAGCCAATCGGGTCTTAGGGTTCCATGTGTTGTGTACACAAGAAAAGAAAAAATGTCGGGATGTCCCTAAATGGCACATGAACAATTTGGGGTGTGCTGGGTTAAAACAGTATCATTGCAATAAGTTAAATTGATAACAAATTCTGAGCCCGTTAGCTGCCACCTTTCCACCTTCAGTATATGTAGGCAACGCAGTTGCACTTGTGGGTGTGATTGCATTCATGCTTTTCCTTGTGTAAATTGCTTTTTAAAAAAATAAAACAAAAAAAAAAACCTAGTACTGTTGATTTTGGTGTTTGCTTGTCTGATAAATCAACCTCTTCCTCTTCTTTTTTATTTTAAATTAAAAAAATCTTTTTTAAATGCAGTTCTGTGGTTTCATAATTGAACTTTCTATACAGTTGACACTGATTTCCTAAAAAAGGCGATGAATAAAATTTGAGGGAAACAAATTGTGACTCATATATTGATGAGCATGGTTATCATACCAGGCATGAGCTGAATGTCAATCGTATTAGGCAGTCATGGCTGTCACATGTGTCCTTGCAAATTGTTTGCCTTTTCGTCATTGTTTTTGCTTACCAAAATGTATTATAATTGTCAGATGTGTAAAATTCATGTGTTGTTGTTGCTTGGTGTGACCTGAGTTTCTTACCTTTCATTTCAAACACAGTACGGAAAGGAATATGAATATGAGGCACCTGTGAAGCTGTTGGACAAGCATTTGCACTCCATGGCACAATCCGTTGATGAGCAACTTGTGGTGGTTTCTCAGGTTCCTTTTTCCATGACATTACTGACGACGTAGTCTTCATTTAGATGTGGCTTGGTATGGTAGTAAGCATCCAGTGGATCCTCGGAACTTAGAAGTCTTTTCTTTGTCGCTTTGTAGGTTCTCGTTGCAGATATTAATATTGGTTATGAAGACATTGTCAACACTCAGGTCAGGAGCAGCCCTTTGAAGCTGTATGGTGATAAACTTCTTACTTTGACATTCATAGCATTTCAGTTCCTGAGAACCGTCTCATTCTTGTGTGTAGGTTCTTGCTTTCAACAGCAAACCTGTCAAGAATTTGAAGGGATTGGCAAGCATGGTAGAGAGCTGTAGCGATGAGTTTTTACAGTTTGATCTGGAGTATCAACAGGTCTCTCTCTCTCTCTCTCTCTCTCTCTCTCTCTCTTACTGTCTCTGTGTGTGTGTGTGTGTGTGTGTGTGTACACCATCTTAAAGATGAGTGAGGAATGTGAAGACAGTAACCAGTTTGAAGTTTCTACGTAACACAGGACACTTGTAAGCTAACTGGTAGAGTTCCCTTTGCTCATCCGCAGATAGTTGTCCTCCAGACAGAAACTGCGAAGGCTGCGACGCTAGATATCCTTACAACACATTGCATACCTTCAGCTATGTCCGAAGATCTAAGGACTTGAAGTTCAGCTGCTCTGTGGATGCATATGCATATATCTAAGCAGCCAAACTACTTAGGTTTCTTTTTGCAGGTCTTTTGGTAACTTGGAAATTGGTTGGTTGGAGCTGCGCAGGGGGGTAAGTTGTTTCTCAATCCCATTAATATGGGCCCCAATGAGAAAAGAAGCCATTCAGAGGTTGCATTGGCATTTTTTAATATATTTTCTGAACCTCTAAGAGAACTGCTGGTTCAATCATGCAAACCTACATCTGACATTTAGCATAGGTATGGAATGCTCACGCTAAATTGAAGTTTGGCTATGATTTTTGTTAGGAATTTTTGGCATAAAGTTCTTTTTTTTGATGAATGTGATCGAATTATGCAAAGCCACAGTTTTTAGGTGAGCATACTGTAATGAAGAGATCCATTGGATCTGGTTTTTTTTTTTTTTGTTGTTGTTGTTGTTGTTGTTGTTGTTGTGGAAAATGATCAATTAGACATTAAACCTCATGCAGTCTATTGCTTTATTATTTGATTGTTTCTTGTTGGAGATGCACGAGGTCCACTTGGTTTGGTGGTAACTTGGGGTAGAGATTTTTGCAGCGTGCTTCTTAGGATAAAGATGAACTTCACAGAAATTGCAACCCAGTAATGTGAGCAAGGGATCTCAATCCATGAATGCAAATGATGTCCAAGATGGCATGGCATGGACCATTGCAGTGGGGGCCCATATCATTGTTCGGATTGCTGCTCCATAGGGACCAGCTTTACTTAGGAAACTTAAGCATGGGGTAGGGAGAGTTGGAGGAAGCAGCAGCCTGCACAAGCAAACCCAAAGACAGGTGGGAGCAGTATAGGAATGGATAAAATGGGCCTACACAAGCAAACGCAAAGACTGGTGGGAGCAGGTGAAATCCAAGCCATCTGTTAATAAGCACGCTGATTTGCGATTACCATTGATCTATATTGAAAAGAAAAAATAAAAAATAAAATCTATATTTAATGTCCTGTAGAATTTCACTAAATCCAAGCCATCTGTTTGTTAATAAACACGATGATTTGCAAATGCCATTGATCTATATTGAAAAGAAAGAGAAAAAAATCTCATTTAGGGGCCATTTGGATAGTAAGTTACTTAAGATAAGCTACTTATGCCTCAAGTAGCTTACCCTGATTTCTACTTATCAAACTGAAGTGATTAAGTAATTTTAAATTTTAAAAAAAGCTACTTATCATTGACATAAACCAAACTTATCCCAAATTAGTTAACTTATCTACTGCCATAAGTAGAAAAAAGTAACTTATTTGGTGGTATCCTTGGGCCCCCTTGTAGAATTTCAAAGGTCACAACGAACTTAAAATTAATTGCATGGGCAAAAAATGTGCGTTATATGTATATATAGTAGACAAAATACTTTGCTGGCTATATATACTGGTGTATAGATAAGGTGCATTGGAGATTATCTGATGGCAGAGCATATAATACACATTTATTATATCTTTGAGGCCAACCTTAATGACCAGGTAACACCTATTACGTCGATGTGAATGACTTAGCTTGACTGGGGGGCTCGAATGGACCATAACAAGGGAAATAATGTGAATGAGTTGCATATTGTTCTCTTCTCTCCATAACATACCTGTGTGTAGTATTTGATTTATTTATTTTTACTTTTTAAAAAAAAGCTTGCAGGGTTTGAAAATAAAACAAATTAAAACAGAGATAAATTGCCAGATAGATAAGATCAGTGGGAGGGATTAGATTAGAGTGGATGATATTTTGTGTTAATTGTTGTCTTTTGGATATATCCTAGATTTTAGATATCCAAATCTTAGGTTTTTCTATATATTTAGTTATTGTTAAATAATAAAGCAAAGATAGATTAGTCGTGTATTAGGTCCAACACATTCATGGGCTACCATGCAAACATCAAGCTGATTTGAAAAATATTAACAATATTGAAATTCTATGTAAAAATAAATAAAATAAAAATGTAAACAAGCCATGCGAGAGGGGTTTCATGAGTTGTGATGGCTCAGGCAAAAATTGTTGGCGAGAGTAGTTTTGCGAGGTGATTCTTTATGAGAGGAATTAGAAGTTTATAAAGATGAAAAGGGGAGAGACTTGTCCCATACTGATTTGCAAGAGTAAAGGAGGAATGTCTCAAGGGTTTGTAGCAGAAGTTCAAGAGAGCCTCCTTGAGACAACTCTAGAGTAGCTATGGATTTAGCTCTCGTGGGCTTCTAGGAGAAGTTATTTGAGAGAGCCTCCTGGAGACAACTCCAGAGTAGCTACAGATTCAGCTCATGGTCCTCTGAGGGACCATAATCGAGAAGAAGAAAGAGACAATAGCAGGAACCTTCTGGCGTGCCATGCCATTCTCATGGGAGGTCCTTGGTCCCGGAGCTTCCCAATTAGGGAATTTGTTTCTCGTCGAAGCCAGTTCCTAGGTGAGGTGAAAGGAGTATAATATATTGAATTTTGTCAGGGATTCCTGGTTGTGAGAAACTGCTGCTAGAAATGACTCCTGCTTGCTCGAAAGAGCTACTAGCTGTGGGAAGTTGGGCAGGGAGAAAGCTCCCACCTTGTGGGTATGTAAGGAGTTTTGTACGGATCCTGATTGTAGAGGAAGAATGGGATTGGATGTTAGGGGAAGAGTGAAAATTGGAAGGTGCCAAGGCACAGAAGAACTGACTTAAGCATTAGGCATAAGAGCATGTGTGCTCTACACAACTTTGTCTTACAAGAGACGGTGCATCATTTCTTGCATTACCTTCACGCTTTGTGTTAATTCTTGCATGGATGGGGTGGGTACGAGTTCTGCCAGCTTTGCCAGTAAAGGCTTAGATTAGGTGACTTGGGTGCTGGCAGGGTAAGAGGTTCTTCCTCATGGGTGGTTATAATTTCCTGAGATCTCATACTTATGAAGCTACATGGAAAATTGTGAATGGAGATTATTTATATATCTAGCAATCTAGATTTATTTATTCATATTTCATTAAAAAAATAATAAATAAAATTTCAAAAAAAAAAATCTGTAGCCATTTCCACCTGCTGCTTGGCAGGTTTAGCTACTGGATGGTTAGCAGTCTTAGATTAACGCGGTGCATGCATCATGGCCCATCTAAAGTGAGGCTGAGATAAACAGTTGGTCAATCATAGATGGTTGTCTTGTGTATTGGGGCTCACACAAGACAATTTGGGTAGCCAACATACCTTTAACTTTCTTACCTTTTAATCCATTTTCATTCTCTAAATGTGTATTTCATGTGTTTGTGAGATCAAGGCGCAGTCAGAAGGAAGCTGTGGGCCATGTGAGTCCTCTGCGATGGTCTAAAATTCCAATGTATTATGAAATTCAGGAATGCTTGGGTGCAGCCATGCTTATCTGGCTTTAAATGCATCCTAGTATTTGGTGACATACCAATGCCCACCGTTGAAACTTTCCTAGGGCCCACCATGATGTTTATTTGCCATCCAACATGTTCATGAGGTCATGCAGAGATGGACCAAAGGAAAACACAAATACCAGCTTGATCCAAAACTTCTGTGGCCCACAAGAAGTTTTCAATGGTAAGAGTTCAATCCCCTGTTTCCTGTGGTGTGGTCCACTTTGAGCTATGAATCTGTCTTAGTTTTGGGCTCATGACCTTAGAATGATGTGGAAAAATGAATGGATGGCATGGATAAAACACATACATAATTGTGGAGCCCACAGAGTTTCACCACATATACACAGTACCAACGTCCGTGCTGTGTTCTGCACTACAATCCGAGTCCGTTGTACATGTGTCTTAAAAATAAAAAAATCACACCAATTGGATCATCTATTGCATCTGATCCATGCCCTAACAATAGATGATTTGGATAACTCACAACAGAAGGTCTAATCACTAATATGAACCGTCGATTTTGGCGGGAACACCATGGATACCATGTTCAACGTATTATTTCGGTTTTACGCTCATAACCATCCCACTTGATGGATTGGACTCTGACAGTTCTGAGAAAGAAGGCAAGCGTTAGATGGTTGAGATCCTCTGATCCATGTAATTTTTCCATGGTGGCCAATGAAGAGTTGTTAGTACCTAGTGCGTGGTCCAGATTGTCTATTGGACTGCGTGGATTTTCGCAGGAAGTTCCTGCGCTGAGATGCTAGGTGGGGACCATCATGATGTTTCTGAAAAATCCACCCCATCCATCTGTTTTCCCATATCATTTTAGGACATGAAACAATAAAACAAGTGGATCCAAGACTCAAGTGCGCTGCACGAGAAGAAACAGGACATTCAGTGGGAATGACCTTGTAAACGGTTTACATGGCATATAAACATCAAGGTGGAGCCGAGAAGGTTTATCGGTAGGAAACTTGTTTTGGATTCAACTGATTTTTTCGTCTCATATCTTAAAATAATCTGGAAAAAAAAAAAAGAAGGAATTTTCAGAAAAAGTCATGATTATTCATGATGGGCTCTCGACCAAGCGTCCCAGCACAGGAACTACTTGTAAACATGTTGAAAAGGGACGCGGATTTCCTGCCACTTTGGATCGGAAGTTCCTGAAAAAGGATGTTGAGTGGGGCCCACTATGATGTTTGTGAGAAATCCACTCCGTCTATCTATTTTGCTGGCTCATTTTAGATTCTGTCATAAAAAATGTGAGGTGGATTCAAAACTCAAGTGGGTCATACAGAGGAAAAAATTGGGGAAAGAAATGGATACCATTGAAACCTTCCTTAGGCTCCACCTTGATGTTTATATGCCATCCAAATCGTTTGTAAGGTCATTCCCAATTTCCCATTGGGATGAAGTGAAAACTGAAAAAACAAATGGCCCCATACAAAACTTTTATGAAAAGAATGTTTCAAGGGTGCTCATTGAATCTCTATTGTTTCCTCTTGTGTGACCCACTTAGTTTTGAATCCACCACATTATTTGGTCGAATGTCCTAAAATTAACACCTCATTTTTCTCCGAAAGTCTTAAAATTAACACGCGAAACAGATGAACAGGGTAGATTTCTCACAAACATGTCATTGGATCCTACCTATCATTCTTGGATAAGAACTTCTCACGAAAGGCTTTGGCAGGAAATAGGCGTCAGTTGAAAAGGCGCTGGGCGCAGCTCCGAACCTATGAAATTCTAGAACGGTATCATCTACCCTTGTCAGCAATTCATTATTACAAGGGTGCACCTGGGCTGCAGAAGGAAGGGGATTAGGCACCCCTTGGTGTATGTATTCTGTATCCACCCCGTCCATCCGCTTTTCCGTCATTTTAGGGCATGATCTCAAAAATGAAGAAGATCCAAATTATCAGGTGGATCATACTCTAGAAAACAATGATGATTGAATACCCTACCATTGAAAACATCATAGGGCGCACTTTAATGTTTAAGTGGTGTTTATTTGCCATCCAATCTATTGATAAGATCACATAAGCATTGATGAATGGAAACAACAAATATCAGCTAGATCGGAAACTTTTGCAGCCCATTAATAGTCAATCACCACTGTTTCCTATGGTATGGTCCACTTGATGATTCGATCTACTTCATTTTTTAGACAACACCCTGAAGTGATGTGGCAAAACGGATGTAGTGGATACATAATACACAGATCAAGGTGGGCTCCAGCGTAAGGAATGGACCATCTTGAGTGAGGCCGGGGTCTCACCTAATCCACTCCCTCAAAGAACCAGGTCAGGTCTGAATAGGGCATGAACCCATAGATGAAACAGATCCAAATCTCACGTGGACCACACCACAAGAAAATAGTGGTGACTGAACGCTCACCATTAAAATCTAAGGTCCACTCTAATGTTTATTTGCAATCCAAACCTGTTGATAAGGTCGCATAGACCTGGATGAAGGGAAAACACAAATATAAGCTTGATCCAAAACTTGTGGCCCCCAAGAATTTTTAATGGTTGGCATTCAATCACTACCGTTTCCTGTAGTATGGTCCACCTGAGATTTGAATCTGCCACAATTTTGGGCTCATGTGATAAAATGATAGATGGATGGAGTGGATAAAACATATACATTACCGTAGGGTCCACATAGCACTGACAAGTAGAGACTCAGCAGTATCCAACAATTAATGGTTGTGTTACAGTAGGGTGGAATTTTCGAGGCCAATAATTGCTATTAAACCCCTAAGTATTTCACTAGCAGGCCCACCACACTGAGCTGTATTGTTTAGTACGTTGGTTGGGTTGTGGCTGGATTCTTATATCATGGCTAGATTTCAATGTATTCCTCTCCTCAGTTCCTACCCTTTTGAAATCATGAGGAATAAATAGTCAGTCTGGTAGCCACTTTTTTCTCAAGCATCGTGGTCAATGACTATTCATTAATGTTAAAATCTGTCTAAATCAATGCTTATTTCATACAATTACCAGGCTCCTGCTGATCTTTTTTTCTTTTTTTTTTTTTGGTTAGCTTGTTAGTACACCCACTGTCAGTTCACACTTCACTGTTAGCCACCCCCATTAGGGAATCGATACCAAGACCTCGGTGTTGAAACGGGCTCATGCTGATCTGTGTAGATATTTTCTTCCCTTTTTTATACAAAAATAAAAAAAATAAAAATCTAATTTTCAAAGTAATTTGGCAAGAGGGGGACCTTCTGTGTCGATGATGTTTCCAATCCACCAACTCTCTTGTCGTCGTCCTTTTTTTCTTCTTTTCTTTGTCCCCACATTACAGCATAAAATCCAATGGCTATTATCACAGCACCAATCACACTGGTAAAAAAGAAGAAGAAGAAAGATTTATATCCTATCAGGAAACCTCCAATCAGCGACGGTAAGAGATGATGCCTGAGACGATGAAAAAATGGCGTGATTGAAAAAATAAAAATAAAAATCAAAGGCCTCAGATCAGTTACTCTGATACCATGATAAAACCAATAAACCAATTTTGGAGAAAGTTTTTTTTTTTTTTTTTTTTCTATGTATTCATCCTTTACAATGATTGGAACAAATAGAGGAGAGAGGGAATCAAATACCTAATCTCAATGACAGAAAAAGAAAATGCAACAAGGAAAATATGAAGATTGCCTAACATACAATAAGAATACAGCTGCAGGTATTTCTAATTGGAGATTTCATAATATATCCATCTGTGCATTTCCATTTGTACATGAACATATACAAGGACGCAATTTTAGAGAGGGAAACTGAAATTGAATGTAGGACCCTATAACAAATCATACAGTTACGCTGCAAGCCTGCAATGATGGTTCATGATCCAGAATGTCAATTTGAATCTGATAGGCCCCACCATGGATTTGGGTTGCCCAGACATGATCCTGACCCTCCAGTGGATGGCCTAGTAAGGGGTGGTAGAGAATTAAAAAATGCAAATATGTTCCAAAATCAATGGAAGAAGGGCCAAAATTCCAATGTTAGGTTGATAATTGTAGAAACCAATCCACCCTTAGTTTGTTCTAGCATGTGAAAATTTTGGGGCCTCTCCCATGCACAGTGGGGGCCATCAGATTAATGGTGGGCCAAACATTTGGGAATTGGGAGACTCAAGGAACTGTACATTTGTTGAGGCACTGATATGGACAATGAGTAGGATGGAGCAGGAAAAACAGTATATGGAACCATGAAAACAGAGGCTATAGACATGAAAGGTGTGAGAGTGTAGCAATCTTAGGGACATTGATCTCGGGTCCCTCTCGTCCTTCAAAGCGATCCTAAAAAGCTTGTTTCAGTGTCAATTGTTATTGTTAATTAACAATGGAGTGAAACAAACTTTTTGTCTGTCTTTAGATGTAAAAGTGAATTGAACTGAGTATAGGATATCTATGTACAACTGTACATATTATAGATAGATATATGGATGGATCCATTTAAAATATATATATATATATATATATATCTCTTATAGATTGCTATAGATCTCTCACATCGCCTATATATTCTTGCAAATTGCAAGTGATCAGTTTTATCAAGAGGAATTGATCAGAGTTAATAATCTTTTCAAGCATTAATAGTGAAAAGCTAACTCCCAAAAAGACAGTAACTTGACTGCAAGGCTAGATCCTCATTAATATGAATGACAAGGAATTATAATATGGTTGCACCACCACTACCAGTAGGGGATGTAGCTGATGCCAAATAGGTGAAACAAGATGATGATGGTGATGTGAGTAACCTTATTGTAATTTCCTTCCATCGGCATTCGCATTGAGGGACTGCACATTTTAAGCAGTTGGAGAACCCTCCACCACAATGTATAGACAATTTATTATAATTAGATAGTTCATCCAAACACACCCATAATTTTCAATTGTTGTGTATCTTCATTGAGACTTTACCTTGTTCTCTCTCTAATCCAATTTTGTCCAGTAGAATCAGATATCAATCAACTCTCCTGAGGAAGTAAGTGTTGGGTTTGGTTGTTGCAAACATACGAAGTGTTACATCATCAGGTCTTGCATTCTGCCTTTCAAAAAGTATATTGTTAGTGTGTGATATCAAGTGTATCAATGCTCCAAGGTTTTTGCATGATAAATTGGGGAAAGATGGCTAGTAATTGATTTGAAATGAAGAAATTTGATAACCAAAGGTGAAGAACCAAGTTTATTCCACGAATCTATCAAAGGAAATGATGCTGAAATTAGAGATGGCTATGGAAGAGGAAATATTTTGTCTTTAAAGAAACCATACTTGGATTTAGTGAAGTTACAGAAGGGGTGAAGGTAGTTGGATGCAAATGGGTATAGTATATACAAAATCAAGAAGAGTGGCAATGGCAAGCTTGAAACATTGGATAGGCTAATAGCATGGTATTTGTACAAAAGGTATTGGCTTCATTGAATTTTTTTCTCTGATGGTGAAGTTGATTTCAATTCAGTTAGTGCATGTGTATCTTGTTGTGTTTGATCTAGAATTTAGCAAATGGATGAGAAGACAGCTTTCTTATATGGATATGAAAATGGCTTTCTCCTTATTTTCTGGCTTGGCCTTTTCTTTTAATAAATTTTTTCTTTGTATTGCTTGAAGAAAGAGGTGTGTATGCAACAGGTGGAACTTCTAGCCAAATAAGAAGAACGCCATGTTTTTAAGTTAAAAACATTTTGTTAAGGGCTTAAACAAGCATCGAAGCAATGGTACAAGAAGTTTAACTCAATCATGTTAGACACCATGGGTATCAAAGAAACAATTATGATCATGAATGTTTACATCAAGTTCTTTCATGATGATAAATTTCTAATCTTGGTATTATATGTTGATGATATGCAAGGTTTGCAAGGACATGAACAAGATTAGGTAATTGCAAAGTTGTTTACATGAAGCTTTTGAGATAAAGGATTTTGGTTTAGCACGTCAAATTATTGGAATAGAAGTCAAAAGAAATATGTAAGATGGAACAATGGTTCTTTCCCTTACTTCGGAACTTGCTGCCAAAAAAAGTAAAGGAAAAAAAAGAAAAAGAAAAAAAAAAAGACATGTATTATGTGAATAATGCTGCTAAAAAGTCTATGCGACTGACTGGCATAGTGCTCCAGATAAGCCCAATGATGAACCGCCTTGGCCACATTGTCCGCATCAAAAGCCAATTCCTCCGAAGACAATCCGCCAAAAGATATACCACCAAAGCATGTGCTATATGAACGATGTTGTCACAAGATTTATGCAATAGACCGACGCAACGGCCTAAGCAAACTATAACGGCCGCATGAAGAATCATCAAGGCCACCATGGCCAAACACAAGAAAGTTCCCAAGACTACAACGGCTGCATGGAAAAACATCACATCACGATCACAGTGACTGAAAAGAAAATTCAAACAGCCAATGACAACCGAAATGACCAACCTAACAGCCAATTCGACCAGAATTGCCAAATTAACGGCCGTGATGTTTTTCCAAATGACGGTCTAAGCGACCAACCTAATGGCTGATTCGACCATTATTGTTAAATTAATGGCCAAAATGACAAACCTAATGGCCACTTCGACTAGAATTGTCAAATTAACAGGCAGAATGTCCGATTTCACGGCCGATTCAACCAAAACAGCCAAATTAATAGCCGACGAGAAGATTTAACAACTAAAATGGTCCTCCCAACGGTAGAGGTGTACACGAGTCGAACTGAGTCGACCTTGGCATAGCTCGGCTCAACTCGGCCACTAGTTGAACCCAGCTTGAACTCGGCTCGGCTCGGTCCTTGAGCCTAATTGGCCAGCTTGGCTCGATTTAGTAAGCAGCTCCGGCTAGTTCGAGTTGAGTTCGAGCCAAGATCGAGCCTTTGCGACATTTTCTCAAACACATGGAGTGCACCTTCAATTTCTCACGGATTGTAAAACAGTAGCTTCAGTTTACAAGTATTTCATCAAACACTCAGTAGGCAACATAAAAAACAACATACAAGGGTATTTGTTTTATATCCATACCTTCCTCGCCACCAATCGACACTTCGTTGAGTCATTTCATCAAATACTTGCTGAGCAACATCAATATAAAAATAACTGAGTCACCGAACTAGTTCGATCCAAGTTCGATTTGAGTTGAGTCGAGTCAAGCTCGAACTCGGTTCGAAATTTTTTCGAGCTAAAAAAATCAGCTCGACTCGGCTCGAGCTAAGTTTCGAATCGAGTCGAATTGAGCTTTTTCGAGTCGAGTCGAGCGAGCTAACCGAGCTAACTCGATTCGTGTACAGCTCTACCTAATGGGCAATTAGACGAAGAATTGTCAAACACCCATTCAACGTCTCTTCACATTCTTCGAATGCAGAGAGATGTGGGGGCATTGTTTACACTTGGCCGATCATGGTCAGATCGAACAGTCCAGAAGATGCCATGTGGTTGTCATGCCACACGTGGAGGTGAACTTCACAACGACTTAGAAACGTGTACATGTGGGGGTACTAAATGTTAGAGTTCTATCAAAAGCAACTCTCTACAAAGAAAATCTCTATCCAACATTTAATGCTAGAGTCATACTAAAAGCAACTCATTCATATGCCAAAGCTAAGTGACGTGAGGACTCCAACAAGTTTCCTATGTAGGAATCCAATGACATAAAGACTCCAATAAACTCTCTTATGCACGACCGGAATAATAAGAGGCGTACATCATCTCTTATACACGTGGCATCATACAATTGATTATGCTTATGTGGAGAATCAATGAGATTTGCATGTTCGACCGACAAAATCTTTCACAATGCCGAAGATTATGCACGACTAACGCCTCTCCAAGCCTATAAAACTAGCATTCGACGAAGAGCTCTAAGCCTTTGCCGCACACAACCAATAAATCTGTACAACATAATGTTGTCTCTCCTAGTTTTAGCTTCTTAGCTTAGATATTCAACTTTTGTCTAGCCATGTTGCAACAAGTCTAGAATCCTTAGTTTAGCTTATATCCACTATTATCTAGCACTATCGTTGCAGTATGCTTTAGGAGTACATTAAATATCCACGACTCCTTCGTTGGATCCCACCGATCACCGAGTTCTTACTAGGTAGATCACACCAGTCATGTCTTGCAAACTGCACACCTTGGTTGTTCTGTCCACACAGGTAGTTGTAGGTAATTATTTTTATTTCTCTGATTATTTTAGTTTTCTTTCGCTGATTGTACTATTCTTACTTGCAAATCAATAAAATTGGTGATCAACCTTATTTTAAATCTTTTCCATCCATTATCAATTCATTAAGAAACACGATACGCTATCACTGTTGAAAGAAAAGTCCTTAGCGCAAGGCAAATAAATCCCATTTTGAAGGACTAACCTTCCCCTTCTAAGTCACCTGATCGCTATAACATTGATGGCTGAACAATCAGATCAACCTTCACAGGTCTGATCCTAATCCGGCCAGTTTGGTGCCTAGGGTCATAAGCATTCAATTGATTCGAGTCGAGTACAACTCTAGCACACCCGACACCATTTATAATTGCACACATTGACTAAATTTGAGCCGTTCGTAACATGTGTGGCCATGCATCAAATCAACCTTCACATGTCTGATCCTTATCCGGCTAGTTTGACGTCTGGGGTCACATGCGTTCAATCGATTTGAGACCCTAACATGCTTGACAGTATTCCTAATCACACACGTGTGGCCACACATTTGAATTAAACATCAAAGTGGATCCAAACTAAAACTAAGGATTCCAGATTTGTTGCAATATGGTTGGACATAAGTGGAATATCTAAGCTAAGAAGCTAAAACTATGATAGGCAGGATTGCGATGTAGAGATTGATCTGTTGTATGGTGAAGGCTTAAATCTCCATGTCGAATACTGCTTTTATAAGCTTAGAGAGGCAGTGGTCGTGCGCAATCTTTAGCATCGTGAAAAATTTGGTCGGTTAGCCACGCAAATATCATAAGCGTAGCCAATCGTATCATATCAAGTATACAAGAGATCACGTCTCTTGGTATTTCGGTCGTGAATAGGAGAGTTCACCAAAGTTTGGACTCCCGCATAATAAACTTGTTGGAGTCTTCACGTCACTTGGCTTTAGCATCTGAGAGAGTTGCTTTTGATAGGACTCTAGCATTAAATGCTAGATAAAGATTTGTTATGATGGGATTTGCTTTATAAAGAGTTGCTTTTAATAGAACTGTAACATTTAATATTCTCACATGTACACGTCTCTAACTCATTCTTTTAAAGTTCACCTCCACCAAGTGTAGCATGGTTGCCATGTGGCATCTTCTAGATCGTTCAATCTGGCTGTGATCGGCCAGGTGTAAACAGGTGCTCTAGGGTGTATATGCAGATTGTATATGCCACACTACTGTGGGCCCCACTTGAAGCCCATTTGGATGAACCTAACCATCCAATCCAATGCCCCATTACTTGATGCCATAAGTGGGCCTATAATGCCAACATTCTCCCACTTGGACTACTCATGGTATTGTTTTATATTAAATAGATTTTATATATCTAGTACGTACTTTAAAAGCTCGAAACCTTCAGATATCTTATAATGGATCATGGATGGTACCCAAAATAATTGGTTTATTGAAGCCAACGATATGGGACCAAGGCAATCGTCACCACATTTATCAAATTGGGGACCAAGTATTATTAAAAATATGAGCACTCTCAGCGATAATGGATCCTCATGCGTAGGTGCATGATATGAAAATCTCATGTTAAATGTATCAGGCATGCATATTTTCAAGCGGTCCTGCAATCTCTATCAAGAGATGCCTTATGCCTCAAATGAAAAAACCAAATTATTTCATTCAATTACTTCAACACTGCACATCAAACGATAAGAAGAACAAAATCCTTAATGCCATAAACGAAGTTGTTAATTGAACTAGATAAACTGAAATGTGCATATAGCTAGAATATCTGTATACTCCCACCGATGAAACACATCTTTAATGCTAACAATTCCCATATTGCTCAATGCTAACAATTCCCATATTGCTCACCATCACCAATCCCTTGAATGACTTAGTAAGTAAACTTTTAGTTAGTGGGCCTGCAACCATCAGCTCCATGCTAATGTGTTCCATAAACACTAGACGATCCTAAATCATTTCCTTTACAACAAAAAACTTTATGCCTGTGTTTTGACTTTGACAAACTTTTATTATTGTTAGAGAAGAACATCGTTGTAGAATTATTACAACATATTCTCAACGGCTTTACAATTGAATTCACAATTTGAAGCCCTGAGATAAAGTTATGTAGCCATATCGCCTAACACGTGGCTTTATAGCAGGTGATAAATTCCACTTCCATGATGGATGAAGCTATAAGCTTCTGCTTTCAACGCTTCTACGAAATAGCTCCACCAACCATTATGAAATCATATCCAGATGTAGACTTCTTATTATCGAGGCACCTAGCATGGTCTGAATCTATATACAAAATCAAATCCAACCGATTAGTTTGTCTATATGTGGGCACAAAGTCTTCTATCCATTGCGAATACTGCATTACTTTCTTTGCCGCTCTCTAACAGTCCGTCTCTATATTCATCAAGTATCTCCCAAACATTCAAACTACAAAGGCTATGTCAAGTCAAGTGCAAACTAGTGCATACATAATGCTCGCCACTATAGATGCATAAGGATATCCAACATCCTTTTCTTTCCAAAATCATTCTTCGGACTTTGTAGGGGACTAAACTTGTTGCCTTTGATGACAAAAGCCTTGCCTATTGCACAATTCTACAAGCTGTATCTACTAAAAATCCTTTCAACGTAGGTTTCTAAGACAATCCCAAAATACCTATTAAACTGTCACAATATATTTATATACCAATGACAAATGGTGTTGCTAAGATCCATCATCTTGAAGTTCTTTGATAAAAACATTTTGACATCACACATCAACCCTTTATCATTGCTAGCTAGTAGCATATCATCAACATCAGTGTTCGAGTTATCTCCGATATCATCCTTATCTCTAGCTCAACAATACTAATAATGCTGGTAGTATCAGAAATTTAAGGTATTAGCAATGTATCACTAAGTATTGCCAACGTATCAATATTGCTAATATAATCGCCAATATATTCAACTATGTAAATTCTAGGTGTTGCTTGTATTGCCAATGCATCAATACTGCCAATGTATCACCAATATTTTTTACTATGTAAATTCTAAGTAATGCTTGTATCATAAGTGCATTGACGATATTTCAATAATATCACCAATGTATTGATATCGTCAAGTTTTTGTTTATTAGAAAATTTTTTATTTTTTATTTTTTTCATGGGCACATGGTTATATGTAGTGTTCAATTTGTCATTGATAATATTGATAATATCTCGATCTTATTGATATCGCAACATGCGCGATATTGAGACCACTATCTTTTGTTTCCTTTCCAATTGTCGATGATTTCTTGGTGAAATATAATGTGTTGTTGATATTTTGTAATATCAATGGATGTGTAGATGGAAGGTTGGATGGTTAAATAGACTGGATGGAGTTCTCCTTAATCAAGTTTCTCTTTACCCCAACATTCATATTCTCATTCACATGCGTTTATTTTACTAATTGGAGGTACAAGTTATCAAGGTCTAACTGATATAGGTTATCCACTAATGAGACAAGATTAATCATATCTAGACCACACGACAATACAAACTTTCCATATATATATAAAAAAAGTATATCCTTTAGCGTCTAGACGCAATAAAGAAATCAAATTGTGCCTAATAGAAGGCATATAAAAGGTGCTATCAAGGTCCATAATATCCTAACTATAACTTTAACTTATGGACCCCTATAGCCTAAACTACCGCCTGAGCGCTATTGTCCATGACAATGTAGTGCTCTGCATCATTAAGCTGATCAGATGGCTCCTTCTAAATCTTGCATGGAATTCGAAGCGTGAATGGTGGCTCCTAAATTAATCCACCATGAATTTTCAGATGCATCAATTAAACTTGATTCAAAGCATACAAGAATAATTTTTCTTATTTCACTAGTAGTTCTCTTTCAAGGATGTGACCCTAAAGACACCTTTAGAAGTGGAATGCATCACATTTTCAATGGTATAAAGAACCAGTGCTTAATTAATTTTAGAAGATAATGAGTGAGATAAGCATAACTGTTACAAGAATGATTTAGATTCACATTGGAAAATTCCCATCATTTTAAGCATAAAATTTTGCTAAACCTTATCCAATTGACTAGTGCATCATTGTGATCCCTTTGGGCCAAGATCACAACATGAGAATGGTTATCACAACATGAAGCTGGTTGAATGCCAATAACGCAAGCCCATATAGTCCAACGCCTTTATGACAAGATGGACAATTTGATCTCATGTCACTAACATCACCCACCCCATCCCAAATAGTCTGACGTCTTTATGACAAGATAGGAAATTTGATCTCATGTCATTAACATTACCCACCCCCATGGTGTGCCATAAAGGCCGTTATGTAAAGGTAATGGTGGCAACCGTTATACGTTACGAGGTCGTAACAGCCGTAACAACCGTTATGGAAAAAAATGACCAGTAATTGCCGTTAACGGCACGTTACATCCCCTATAAAGGCCACAATAGTCCCTTAATGGTCTATTACAGGACATATATAAGTTTTTCATACTTTTTAATCAACATTATAGGGCAGATACAAGTTTTTCAGGGGTTTTTTCAATAGATAAAAAATAAAAAAGAGAGACCGTAATGGCCGTTACGGGGCCATAATTGCCGTTATGCCCCGTATCGTAAAGGTAACGGTGGTCACCGTTACGGCCACCGTTACCATTGTAGAACACCTTGCCCACCCCATCCCATTTGAGTCTCACCAAATAGGTAACTTATTTATGTCGAACACTATTCCGTTTGGAGACAAATACCATCTTATTGATTGTTATTGCATGACGCGTACGTCATTATGCCCTTTGATTCTAAGAGTTGATGGGCACCATCAACCACTACCACTTTAGTGGAGCATGCAACTAGTGCTACCTATCAATCCCTAGAAACTAGAATCCACCCAATCCATTGCCCCTAATGGAGATTCTCATTGCCTATAAACAAAGAGACAAGTAACAGGGCTATGTAGGCCACTGATCTGTAATCTTGTCTAGCCACTTTATTAGGTTAGACCCTTAGAATATGGATGGGCATGATGCCCAAGAATTATATTCAAGGCCCTAGACTAGGATGGCTTGTTTGAGCCTAGTGACCATCATGACAATCTTGATACACATAATCTTGTTGTGGGAAAATGAATCTTTAGTGAATGGGCATGGTGAAAATACTAAGCATCATGTGCATAAACTATATGGTCCTAGAAGAGGTCCTTGACTGGCACATATATCATTATAGAACATGATGTGTCCTGGGAGAAACATTAGATCTAGGTGGACCACCTGTACAGTTGTGCAATTTAAATCTGGGCAATCCACTAGTTTGATGTCATCTTAAAATTACAAGTGTGCATTGATGCAAACAGGGACAATTCACCGTACTTAAAACATGCGCAAAATTAGGTATGAAGGATGCACTATGACTGTAATTAATCAACAAAACATGAGGCAAGAGTACGGAGATTACATCCTTTGGATCGATTACAATCGTTCGATCAATTACAACCATTGGATTAACCGAATTCTGTTTCCTGAGCTCAATGACAATTGGTTAATGCTATGAGCTACAGTCCAATACAGCAGGATTGCACTGTGGTGCTTTCAGAATCTGCACTAGAGGCCCATTACAGTGATGAATGACAGTCACTGCTATTAGATCAATTATAAAAAGAAAATAAAACGATGACAGCCATATTCTCCACCATGCACAAAAGAAAACTATCTCAATAAGTGCAGTGGAATTTATGTTACTACATTGTTTCCCCAACTGACCACAATCAAAACCATAGAGAAAATAAGGGAGATGTGATCTCAGCCATTAACCCAAATGCATGGAAATCCCATCATTGGATCAGTGAGAAACAAGAAAGAAAAAAGGGGGATTTGAGCAATCCGAAGCCATCATAAATGATTTTCATGATAGATGAGTTCTGATGGGATGAGTGATGGGTTTGCATTATCAATCAGAAACTCCAACCGTCAAGTTGCTCTTGCTCCATGAACCAGATGTATGTGAGCTCTGATACCATATATTACACCAATACTCCAGATCTCACAAATCTCATATATTGAATCACGAACAAGGAATACCTGTAACCCGTGCTGGCGCCTCCCACCATTAACACCAGTCAACAGAAATCGCGTAACAAGAAGGTACACATTCAGTTCTTCCCCGCATAATGCCAATGGGAAGGGTTCCTTCGTGCTGGAAGATTTGGGGACCCATGTGTCGATTTATAGGGTGTTGGTCGGCTGTTCCATCCTTCCCATCAATGAATTTGCTGCCGACATGTTTTTGTCCACACCTCTCTCCCACACAAGGGAGAGAGAAACCTTGGCCCCTCTTTATCAACATATATATGGTACTCTAGGTGTACGTGCAGATTTTACACACCACACTAGTTTGGGCCCCAACTGAAATCAATTTGGGTGATCCAAACCATCGAATCCAATGCCCAATCAACCGATGCCATGAGTGGCCCATTATGCTAACACTTGGTTCAAGTTGTCTTCAAAGCAAGTATCAAAGCCAAAAGGAGAAGATAGGTTGATGGCACAAGTAACTTATATGAGTATGGTTGGAAGCTTGATGTTTGTTATGTTGTGCAAGAAACCAATCAACAACATTGAACATTTGGTAAGAGTGCTAAGTCAGGTTATGGCAGATCTGGACACATAAGACACCACTAAATGGGTGCTCGGATATTTGAGAGGCAGAAGTAATTTCTCCACCTCAACAAAGGATCTAAAAGTATGCATGATTTTGTGGATGCAAATTGTGCCCAAGATATCTATAAAGGAAGGTAAACTACACTATATGTATTCCTTTTTCCCAGTGGGTAGGTGAGTTGAATGTCAAAGCTACAAGCAAAGTTGACATTAATGTTTAAAATATTGGTATCATATCACGTTAGGTATTGCATCCTTGCGATATAGATGCGTATTAGTTATTGCACGGGATATATTGTTTGTATCAAGTAATTTATCGTACTTTTTGAGAAACATGAGAAAACATGGAAAAATGGTTGAATTTTTCAATGAAACTTTAGGGATTATTAAAAAAAACCTTAATACATAAGTTTTCCTTTTGTATAAGGTCTTAAGCTATGCGTTGTCTAATTGAACTAATGTAACAATATTCAAATTCATTGCATAACATTTAGAGTGTATGTGATGATCATTTCATCAAATACTCCTAAATACTTCAAAATTAGTGGTTAGTTGAAGGGAAATTTTGAAAAAAAATATTTTAATATTTTTAATATTAGTTTTTAATTTAAAAATGAATTTTATTTTCCGATAATTGACAAAGACTTAACAAATCAGTAGATCAGTCCTCATACATGCTTGCTTTAATGTTTGAAGTGTAAAATTGCAAACAATTTGGGAGAAATTGTGGAAATTTTAAATTTTCCCAAAATCAAACCACCTACACTCAAGTTTCAAAATTAGAGTTTATATGATGATCATTTCATCAAATACTCCTAAATACTTTGAAATTAGTCTTAATTGCCAGCTAGTTGAAGGAAAATTTTGAAAAAAAAAAAACATAGAAAACGTGAAGAACCAATGGATATTGAAATCAAAACTTCAATTTCATTATTTTTCATGCAAAACATTAAAAGCCAATAGATTTATAACCATTTGATACTAATTTAATATAATTTCAACAAAAATAGGGATCAAAAATTGAAAATGCTCATCGGATTGAACATGTGGGATATATCGGTACTACATGTGCATTTCATATTGCACAGGTGGGATACAAGATATATCGTGGGATATATAAACTGATATTGTTGATATTTAAAACATTGGGAATGACTGAGGTTGTCTACAAGGTGGCAACAAAGACTTGCAAGGAAACAATTTTGCTCGAGAGCTTGATGGGTGAGTAGGTTCTTAATGTAAACGTTTGAATTTATTTTGTGACAAACATGAGTACCACTTATTTGTCAAAGAATCCTATGATTAAATATCAAAAGAACCAAGCATATTTTGGTCTGATACACTCCATTCGGCAATGAAAGATTCAGTTGATAAAGGTAGGAACTGAGAAGATCGTGCCAGATATGTTTATAAAAATGTGTTTATGAAAATGGTTCATGTAGAGAAGTTGGAGCAAAGCCCAACTTCTCTAAAGCTTTAGGATGATGTGATCGTGGTGTTTTGGCAAAGCATGAAAAATGATTTTGCTATCTAGTGTGAAGATTGTTAGTATTTGACAACAAAATCATTATTACACTTAAAATATAGTCATAGAGTAAAGATCTATGTGTGCACAAGGTTGCAATGGGCTGGACGTAGTTCTAGCAAAATCAAAATTTTGAATATGCCCAATCCGAAAACCCAGCACGACCAGGTCAAAATCCGGGCCCAAGCTCGGCCCATTGCCAAGCCTATGTATTTGTAATGGAGGAAAACAAATTTGAGACGTTCTCATTTGAGAGTGTGAGGGACACAAAGTGATCTCCAAAGGCACCTTTCAATGCTGAAAAGTGCGGTACGAAAGTTGCATAGGGTTTGTCATTGAGAAGAAGAGGTAACCGTTGGTATCATTGTAATACCTCTTTTTTTTTTAATGGATGATTATGATTAATTTGATTGCCATTTCTCCCGTGGATGTACCTCATCATGTTGAACCATGTATATCTTGTCTCTTGTCGTTTGTAATTGTGTGTTGGTGCATTTTTCTTCTATTTATTTTCCTTCTTTTTGTTGCACACAATTCTTGGTGGAGTTTGTGGTTCTTAGTTGTGCATATAAGGTGTTTGTGGGTTTGCTTGAATCAACAATCACTTTATGAACAATGGTGTTGGCCACCATATAAACTCATGAAAACTGCGACAAAGCAATGTTGGGAACTCGTCGCCAACAATTTTATCCATGTTCCAAGGATGAGAAATGGTACATGGAATTGGGGATTCCACATACGAGCGATTGAGGTGAATCATGGCATACATGCCAACATGACATGTGTGCGAGATTCAGGCCAATCAAAAGACTGACCTTGAACACACATTGACCCATTAATAAGGCTAGTCCACTCATCAGGTGGGCCACACACATGAGGAAAATGTACAGTTACAAAGAAAAGCACCAAATTGTGTATATTCCATGTAGTGCCAGCCCAACTTGTAGGACAGAGCACTTGATGCTGAGCCCAACCTTCTCCATTGTCGGAACAAAAACAAAAGGAGAGAGTGAGAGAAACTATACCTTCCAAGATGAAGAGTATCCCCAAGGAACATAGCACCCATGATGGCCGCAATTGCAATTCCCAAGGGCTTGAACATAGCTACAAAAACAGGCCCCTTCTTTTGCATGCACCATGTTTGAACATTGTACGTAAGCACACTCCCAAAAACTGCCTACAGAGAAGCCATGCTAGTGCACATTAAGCTCTAGTCCCCCAGTGGTGCATATTAGCCAAAGCCAATAAATATTAGTGAAGTTAGTCATTTGCTTACAGAATATACAATGGAGATGAGTTCAATATCAGGTCTTAGTATCCATGCTTTTGGGTCTCTTTCTGCAAAAAGAGAGACTATTGCACATTGAATAGCCCCAAAGAAGCAATTAAAAGCTACTATAGTAATCTCTGATGGATATCTCTTAACAGTTGCTGCCTGAAAAACACATGAATGCAGATGGGTAAGTCCTCATGAGTTGAATGGAATGATAAGTGCTTTATGTGGGTTTTATGGACTTTTACTTGGAGAGTAATCCATATTGAGGCAGATAAAGAAGCAGTTCCAAGGAAAAGGCCACCGAGTACCCAGTTATCTTTTGCCAAGGAATTGGAAGGAGGTTTGTGAAAGAGAAGGACAGAATGATCATGACCGGCGTGGGTGGAAGGTGATGAAGCCTTGATTGATGGGCCCTTGTAGAGAGTGACTATTAATGCTCCTGAGATTGAGACCAGAGTGCCTATGAGTTTGGCCTGGCTGCTTGCACTTCTTATATCTACCATTTCCAGCCTGAAACCATTCATTCAACAGAAACAAACTAGTCACTGACAGGTTGACCATTTACGAAGGGCCATGATATCCTACTTGGTGGATCATAGTACACCAAAATGGGCCCATGTTCTAATATCCTACTATCATAGTCATCAATCTTAAAACTCTTTTCAGTCGAATGTGGATATTTCATATTAGTTATATTTATTTTCTTAACCATCTAATTTGAATTGAAACGTTAGAACTTCCCTGCTGAGGAGAATTTTGGGCATGATCCATATGTGGTGGGGAGCAACACCAAATGCAAACTGTTAGAGTATAGGATATTTGTAGAGCGCAGAGTGTAGAATGAAAAGAATATATAAAAGAGGTGGGAGATCTGTAGAGATCTATAACAGATCTTGACAGATATATTTGTATCCCTCTATATACTTATGTATGGTATGTCCAGTCATACATAGATATCCTACACTTTAAAAGAATCAATGGGCCCCATTTGTCAGAACTGGAAACTAAGCAAAGCCTATATCTCTTTTCTTATTGGCAGGGAAGGGAATAGCTAAAGAGAAATATTCGCATACAACACTCCATTTTAACTTTCACATGCAGCCTTTGTATTTACTGCAAATGTGACATTTTGGCAGAAAAACCAAGTCATGAAAAAGGCTAGCCGTACCATGAAGAAAACATGGAGCTAAATGTGGGAGGATCCACTCATAAGGTGGGGCACAAGTACGTTGACAACAAGTTTTAGTTCCATGATTCTTATAATTAGATGCTACTCCCACTTTGAACTTGTGCTCCCTGATGCAGGACAATTAACCACTTGCTCTAAAAGCTGTAACTGTTAGAGCATGACGAATCAATCCCTTTATCTCATAGCCCAGGCCCCACATCTCATGGGTAAAGACCTCAGCCAAACCCCCCTTGTTGGCCCTAAATCACATGGGTACTACCTCACACGAGCCGCCTGCCTCACAGGGGTGGGGCCCGCCTCACACGGGCCGCTCACCCCGAGCGTGCCCCTGCATCCCACAAGCAACCCCACTCGAGTCCGGTGTGAAAACGCCCCTGCATTACTCCCGCTCCTGCTTCCTAGCCATTTACACTTGCTAACCTTTTGAAAGGCACTTCCCCGCTCCCACTCCAGCACCCAAGGTATTTAATAACAGTAACAGTGATCATAACGACCAGCCTTATGGCTTACAATACCAGATGTAACAGCTGTTTCAGACCTGTAAAAGTTTAAATAATAATAATAAACAAAGAAAATATATTGACCCTGTATCAAACTGTTATTAGTCCGTAACAGGTGCTATGGTCCATTTTTTTTTTCCCAAAACAAGCATTATACCTTTTATCGCGAAACGGCTCCCACTTTACAGTTACATAACGACCATAACTAACCGTTTTTTTAATACCATGCCAACACCTGAACTCATTGCAACTTCATTTCATGTTTTGTGCGACTATGGTCAAAGCATCAGTTATCCATTGATGTCAGCAATGTAGCACGCAAGATGAATGAACCATCGAAGTTTTCACCCTAGTTACTCTTTTATTATGCAGCCCCCTTTTTAATGGCTCAAATGTGATATGTGAGTGACACAATATCAAGAAAGTGTTGTACTTGAAACTTCACATACAATCTTGCATGGGATCATCTCCCAAATATATCTCAAAAACTAGAAAAACCCACACATTATTCATGAGAAGTGATCACCTACAAGCATGTGAACTTGTCAGAAGTTATGTGCAAGCAAAATGGAAGGAAAGAAAGTGTTGTACTTGAAGGTTCACATACAATGATGTATGGGATCATTACTCCTAAATAAAACTCAAAAACTAGAAAACCCCACACATTATTCATGAGAAGTGATTACCTATACAAGCATCTATAAGCTGACTTGTCATGCAGGTTTATCTTTCCCACCAACCTTTCACTTGTGAAGCCCATCATATCATGCAAACAACAGACCTTGTTGTCATATAGTTTTGCACTCTATAAAATGAGTCTTCATGCATCTGATGGCACCATTTCACCTATCTAATTCATCACTATTTGTTTGTGCCAAACAGCCTACTTTGAGTCTCTACGACTAAGGGGCACGCTCCTCAACAGAGCCTCTGCGCCAAGCACAGAGCCCCTAGCACCGAACTGCCAGGGTAGGCACTAGGGCTAACATCTTTCCTACTTCCTCAAACAATCACTAGGTAACATATGTCTACTACCTCTTGGGTGAGAAATCTGAGCCCCAAAGGCTTATAAATAACCCCCTCCACTCATTTCGAGAAGAGGTGATTCGGATTCATTCTTATTGAATTCACAACACTCAAACTTCAAGAATTTATGTGTAGACGCTCATCAAGGTGAGCCTCACTTGCCTAAACAGTCCCACTCTCTACTAGGAGGATCTTGTGCTATGTGCTAAGCCTACCAGGGAAAGCCATAGTGGCATGCACCAAGCTCCCAAAGGATAAGGTTTTGCACCTAGGCACAGACCTATTATAACATCTACGCTAAGGTACGGAGCACTTCCTCAACCCTTTGTCTAAGGACCACGGGCGCAACAACTCGAGACCAAACTCTCTCCCAACCTGGCAGCCTGACGCCCTATTCCCAGATACTAACGGAAGTCAATTGGCATAGCATTATTTTGGCTACATAGCTTGCAGATACTTGTAAATGGAATCATAATCCTTAATGCTATTCTAAAAAGGTATTCCAAAATGGTTATAGCCGTTACGTACTGGTAATGATTGTAATCATCATGCGTTACGGGGTTGTAACGGCCATCAAAAAAAAAATTGACCAGTAACAGCTTATAATGGCTTGTAATGGTTCATTATGGGCTGAAATAGGTATTTTCAAAAAAAGAAGAAGTCAATATGGCTAGTATTTGTAACAACAATTGCCTTTATAACCATCATTACTGCAAGGGACCGTTTGGATACGAGTAAATGGAGGTAAGTAGGTGTAATTGGGAGTAAATGAAGGTAAATGGTAATTGAGGTGTGTTTGGAAGGGAGTAAATGCATGTAAATGGAATGAAATGGGAGTAAAGGTGCATGTAAATGAAATCCTCCCTATGAGAGAGAAGTTGGAAGTAAATGGGGTGAAATGCCTTTTTGAGCTCCTTGGAGAGTTGCACGTGTAAACAAAGGTGCCGCAATGCACATGTTTGCCACACTTGTGTCATGTTAATGATAATTCGAAATAATCCAATGATCAACTACATCACTAAAATCACACCAAAAGAATGATCCAAACCATCTAAAGGATGGCCATAAAAATGGATGGTTAAAAAAGTCGACAACTTGCTTGTTTGTGATTCTTACATTTGTGGCTTACCTGAGGCTTGGAACTTCCTCATTTTTTGCTAAAGTATATATTTCAATGGGTTTATTACAATTAAATATCACATATATACACTAAGTTGGGATATTAAAGCTAATTTGGAATGTCACATATATTCCTGTAAATATATTGAAAAATTCAAATGCATTCTAATTCTTCTCATTTATTCCCATCCAAACAGAATATTTGGATTTCAAATGCATTTCATTTACTCGCATCTAAACACAACTATGTAAGCCATTTACTTCCAATTCATTTACCTCCAATTCTATTTTCCATTTACCTCCAATTACAAGCTCCCAAACGAGCCCTAATGAAATAATTTGCATTTCAACATTAAATGCTAAAGAAAAAGAGGCTATTTTTGTTATGAACATGCCCACCACAAGAGATCACATCTTGGAAGTCAAGCTAATCCGCTCATTAGGGCCACCTGCATGTTGAGTCAGACCATTGATTTTCCTTTAATTCCAACATTGTGGCCCACAGGTGGAGCCTACTAGACTGATTTTTGGAAAGAGAGGTTTTCATTGTGCAGCCAACCATTTGAATGGTAGAGATGCCCTAACAACCAGTATCTTAATGGGAAAAAATGGGTTTACTTGACAAGATAGTATCCAGGTGCCTATATGTGAATATTTCTCTTTGTTCATTAGTAAGCTAGAGGTAAACCATATGGACATAACAAGATAAACCAATGGAGAAAATTGCATGCAATTAGTTTTCCAATTATTAAAAGCATGCATTATTAAAGGACCTGGAAAATGCTTCAAACCAAAGTAAAGGGTATTTAGGTAATTTATGAGGTGAAGCTGTTTGTCAAGGGAAGCTCTCCATCAAAGAGACCTACATCTATATAATAGCTACTCCCCTCTTTCCCACATCTTGCAAACCACTTCCTTTCTCCATCCATATATACTAATACTAAAAAAACACCAGTTGTTTTCTCTTTAGTTGGCAAGAAGTATTATAAATTCATTTAAAAAAATAATTTAAAAAGAACAATTTATATGTTTGGTCAAAGTCTCACCCTTCAAATAAGTAATAACCTCAAATTCATTAGACCCACAAGAATATACTAAATTAATTTCTAGGTACAAAATTTGCTAGAACAGGAAAAAACCCACAATTGTTTGCTTTTTGGTAGGGGAAAAGGGGAGGGCAGAACCTGAAAATAATAGCAAGAATGAAGGTGAAAGCCGGGATCAAGTTGCCCATTGCAGAAGCAAGAGTGGGAGAGCTATAACTAACACCAGTGAATACACAATTCTGCATGATAGTAATCCTGTAAAAAAATCCAATAATTAAATAAATAATAAAGGGAGTGTTTGGTTGCACTAAATATCATGAAATTTCATGATATTTGGTGTAAACAAATGCACCGCACCCAAAATGAGATTTTGTGCTAAATAAGTACAAGACTGAGAATCCTTTGGCAAACAAATACAATGCACATTTAATAATTTATTGAGGTGAAGAAACAATACATAACAAGGAGCATAACAAGGAGCAGGATCCAATATAGCAATGCAGGTTTCGTACCGTCTTTTTTTTTTTTTTTTTTTTAACACATGCACACACACCCCTACACACTCACGCCATAGTGGGATTTCACCACCTATGGGTACTCGAACCCTCAACCAGGTGTTGAAACTCCTGTGAGTCTACCACCGGAGTAAGAGCAAGGACCCAGGTTTCGTAGCGCCTAAAAAGCATCCATCTCCAATCCATACGCATAGCACATGTCTCAACCTAGCAAGTGTATGGGACATCTACGTGCCCCACCATGATGAAGATGTTCATACACAAAAAATCAGGCCGATCCACCCAGCAACTAGACCACAGATGTACATTGTATGTGCCTTGTCAACAAGTTCTTGAACTCATTGATTTTTTTGGTACACCGATGGCTAATAAATGGATTAACCTGATTTTTGCATGCTGGCATCCTAATCACAGGACCACACGTAGATGTGGATTGCCAACAGCCTGACTGCAAGGGATTCCTGCAGCCACTGTAATGTATGTGTTATATCCAATCTGTTCATCTGTTTTGCCAGCTTAGGGCATGAACTCAAACATGAGGCAGATCTAAACCTCAAGTGGACCACACCAAATAGTGGGGATTGACTGACCACAGTTGTAAATTTTGAACGGCCATTGTTGAAATATTCTTGGGGGCCATAAAAGTTATAGATTAAGTTGATTTTGTGTTTTCCTTTCATCCAGGTTGGAGTTACCTTGTGAATGGTGCTCGGAATGTTTCAATTGTGTCTTTATCCCCCAGCCGGCGAAACGGATGGATGGAATGTATAGACCACATACATCATGGTAGGCCCCACAGAGCTTAGGCCATAAGGGCGTGTTTGGGCGGTGGGATTAGAAGGGATTAGGTGAGATGGGATTCAAAAAACATAATTATTATCCATGGCAGGGATTATGGCAGGGATTGCCTCGTGTTGCCATGAGATAAGATTAATTCCATGCTTTGTTTGTAATATGGTGGTACATTAAATGGATATACTCACCCTCATTTGAAATTACTGAGAATAACACACGCGTTATATCTAAACTGTTCATTTGTTTTGTAACCTCATTTTATGGCATGTGCCTAAAAATGAGGTAGATCCAAAACTTATGTGGCCCCAAAGAAGTTTTCCACGGTAAGTATTCAATCCCCGTTGCTTTCTATGGTGGGGTCCACTTGAGCTTTAGATTTACCTGAGTTTTTGACCCATGCTCTAAAATAATCTCAAAAAATGGATGGACGGTGTGGATATAGCCCATACATCATGGTGGGACCTACACAACTTGCTAACTTTAAGTGAGATTGGCACGGAACCCAATGCAATTCCATCTAATCTAATTCCAAGCGTTTCCATTCTTCCCAAACATGAAGTGGAATAGGCACACGACCATATGAATCCCATCCCACCTAATCCCTTCTAATCCCACTGCCCAAACACACCCTGAAGCAATTTGCATTTTCCATACTCTTTCCAACATGGAACAAGTGCGGCAGCGGGCGATAAAACCTTGCCATGGTGCGTTGTAGTGATGGCAGAATTGGAAATAAGTTGACGAATAGGGGTAATTTATTCAACCAAAAAAAAATAAAAATAAAATAAAACTTGTTCATTAATTTATTAGGGTTTATGTAAATAATTATATATTTGCAAATACCCACATAAAAATAATATATATGCAGATAACCACATCATTAATTTGTGGTTATTGCAAATACTGACACTCCTTTAGTTTATTCTAACGGTTGTTAATTATTTTGATATATTCTTAAAAAATGATGAAACTATCTCTACCGTAAAATCTTTTTTTCTCTTTTCAACTAAAAAACAAAATCCAAATTAAAATTATTTTGTAGTATATTCCACAAGGAAGAAAATTATAGAATTTATATTCTCATATATAAGAATTTTGTGGCATGTTCCATATAGGCATTTTTGTCATTTTCTTAAGGCTGCGAACAAAAGTTATGGAAACTAACGGAATGTTAGTATTTGCAATAATTACAAATTAACAATGTAATGATTTGCAAATTATATATTTTAAAGTCTGAGTATTTGCAAATACTCTATTATCGAGGAGGTAATCTGCAAAGACCCCTAGTTTATTACGGAAATGTTAATAAGCGGGTGAGTAGAGGCAATTTATGTAAGTAACAAAGACATAAAGGGAAACTTGCAGTAAAAGGCTGGTGAGAACTTTTTTAGAACTCATCTCCCGTGATATATGCACAAAATCTAAACGGTCTACATGATGCAGAACGCCATAAAACCTAGAAGGCTAAGCTTTTACCCTAATCCAAAACTTTGGTGAGCCATGACAAAAGGAAACAGTTTCCTCCCTTGATTTACCTCTCTTTGCAATGGCCCACAAGATTTTTGAATCAGGTTGAAAGTTGAGCCCTTGGGTTTCATGGGATGCTTACATCACATAGACCGTTCAGATTTTCTGCCCATGACATGACATGTGTGGTAAGATGCACACCTAAGAAGGTGCGCATGTGAGCATTACTCAACTTTCTTATATTTTAATAGAGGAAGTGGCCGACAATGCCTAACCAGTACCGATGTTTAAAGACATGTACAGCAATAATCAATGATTGCTGTTCTTGGGAAGCTAGGTGGGGGCCACCGTTATGTTTGTGAGAAATCCAACCGTCCATTTGTTGAACAAAAGATAAGCCAGATCCAAAAACTCAAGTGCACCATACGAGAAGAAAGTGAAGAAGGAAATGCTTAACGTTGAAACCTTACAGGAATATACTTTGATGTTTATATGCCATCCAACGCCTGATAAAGTCATTCCAACTGAACCGAAAACACAAAAAACTTAGCCTGATAAAAAATTACTTCTGTCGCCCTACAAATGTTTCAACTGTGGTTATTCAATGCCCAGTGTTTCCTCTCATGTGTCCCACTTGAGTTTTGATCCGGTCTCATGTCCTAAAATGAGAGGGCAAAACGGATGGACGGGGTGGATTTCTCACAAACATCACGGTGGGCCCCACATAAATCCGCGTCTCTGGATAGGTGTAGACTGTGGATTGCATACGGCCCCAAAATCACCCTCATCAGATGATCAGAGCCATTCAAAAAAGGCCCTGCAAAATGACGGTAAGAGGCGTCTACCGTGCAGAGTGCGTAAAATAGAGGATGAAGAGGGGCAGAATTCTAACATACCCAGTTAACGCAAGCAAGAAGAATCTGCAGAGGAGACGGAAGGTGAGGGGCGGACGCTGCATCCTGCAAAAGAAATGATAATTTAAGTGACATTTATGTAATTTGCGAGTACTTCAATGGCAATAGGGAAGGAGAGGGAAGTAGACCTTTGGAGGAAGAAGGAAGAAGGGAGGAGGAGGATAGAGGCAAAGGCATTTGAGTAAAGGACAAAGATGAAATGACTCATTCCTCTTGACATGGCTTCTTTGCTGAGAGTAGTCATGCCCACGTCCAGCAATTCCACCACAACCATAGCGCAATATGGCAATACTTCCCAAAACCAGTCATGTACCATCATCTCTCTCTCTCTCTCTCTCTCTCTCTCTCTGAAAAGTTGTGATAGCCGGCTACCACGCTTTGGGCACCACTCTCTCTCATAAGTTATCTCCCTTTAAAAATTTTTTTTTTTTAAAATTTTTAATTTTTAATTTTTTTATGAGAAATTTGCGACTGTACGACCCATTTATGGCCCATTTAGGAAACTACACCCACCTCATTTTCCTTTGCGAGAATACGCCCGAGCTGTACGGAAGGCTTGCCAAAGGTCGAAAATACCCCTGCTTGTTCCTTCAAGCGGATATGCGGCGCTCGAAGACAAGCGGTGACACTCCTCGAACTCCGAATTGTACGAACGGTTCAAAAGATATCAGAGTTACATGGGCCCCACAGTTACGTATTTATTATATCCACAACGTTCATCCATAGTTCGAGATCATTTCGGAGCATTATCAAAAAAAAAATCCTATCCAAAGATCAACTGGACCACACCACAAAGAGCAACGGGAAAATTGATTTTAACCGTTAAAAATTTTATATGGCCCACCATAACATTTATTTTCCATCCAATATATTCATAATGTCACAAAGACATGGATGAAGAGGAAAAACAAATTTTGTAATGGTCCAAAACTTCTGGGACCCCTAAAAGGGTTTCAATGGTAGACGTTCAATCTTCCACTGCCTTTTACAGTGTGGTCCACTTGATAGCTAAATCTGTCTTATTTTTCTTCCCAAGCGTTAGTACGAGTTCGCCAAATAGATGGACGGTTTGGATATAACACATACCTCATAAAAGGACCCACAAAGGCGGTGGGGATTACAACAAGGGAAAAAAAAGCTGGGATCTTTGGCTACGGATTATAACCGTAGCGATAACCGCAGCCAATGCTTTTTCAATATGTCCTCTACTATACATCGAAGGTCTTTCGATATATACTTCGATATATCGAATGTCTTTCGATTAATCAGAAAAGGTCCAAAACTGTCCAGCAACTTTGTATAAAAAATCTTACAATTTTCGATTAATCGAAGTGTATTCGATATGTATCGAAGATATAGCTACAGATTATAGCTGTAGCCATAACTGTAGTCCGTAAAAGTCTATGCAAATTTTTTTATTTTTTTATTTTTTAGTTTTTAGTTTTTATTTTTTACATGGAGAACTTTATTCTACCTACAATTTTCTCTAATACATATTTATATAAATATGTATATATAAGCATATAAAAAAAGAATTCTCTCTTTTTTTCATTTATTTCTCTATTCATTCAACAAGAATATCTTATAAACCAAAATTAGTTACTTGATGTACCCTATATGATTTTGGGGTAGGAGATGATATTTTAGCCAACTAACCTAGTTATTTTCTAAGATTCCATCAGGTCGATGGTTGAAATTCCATTTCATTCACTTTGCGGTCAATTTCAATCAGTTCATGGTCATTTCCATGCATTTCACCGTCAATTCCCTCCACTTCACGGACAATTCCATGCATTTCACGGTCATCCCAAACTATTTCGTGTTGATTCACGGTCGTTTCGAGGCATTTCGCGGTCAATTCCCTTCACTTCACGATCATTTGCATGCATTTCGCGCTCAAATTGCTTCAAACCATGATCATTCCCATGCACTTCACGGTCATCCCAAACAATTCCGTGTTGATTCACGGTTGTTTCGAGGCATTTCGCGGTCAATTCCCTTCACTTCACGGTCAGTTGCATGCAACTGACCGCTGATCATGAATTGATGCGATTTGAGCGCGAAATGCATGCAAATGACCGTGAAGTGAAGGGAATTGACCGCGAAATGCCTCGAAACGACCGTGAATCAACACGAAATTGTTTGGGACGACCGTGAAACGCATGCGAATGATCATGGTTTGAAGCGATTTGAGCGCGAAATGCATGCAACTGACCGTGAAGTGAAGGGAATTGACTGTGAAATGCCTCGAAATGACCGTGAATCAACACGGAATTGTTTGGGACGACCGTGAAATGCATAGGAATGATCATGGTTTGAAGTGATTTGACCGTAAAATGCATGCAAATGATCGTCAAGTGAAGGGAATTAACCGCAAAATGCCTCGAAACGACCGTGAATCAACACGGAATTGTTTGGGACGACCGTGAAATGCATGGGAATGATCATGGTTTGAAGCGAATTGATCGCGAAATGCATGGGAATGATCATGGTTTGAAGCGAATTGATCGCGAAATGCATGCAAATGACCGTGAAGTGAAGCGAATTGACTGCGAAATGCCTCGAAATGACGGTGAATCAACACAGAATTGTTTGGGACGACCGCGAAATGCATGGGAATGATCATGGTTTGAAGCGATTTGACCGCGAAATGCATGCAACTGACCGTGCAGTGAAGGGAATTGACCGTGAAATGCCTCGAAACGACCGTGAATCAACATGGAATTGTTTGGGATGACAGGGAAATGCATGGGAATGATCATGGTTTGAAGCGAATTGACCACGAAATGCATGCAACTGACCGTGGAGTGAAGGGAATTGACCGCGAAATGCCTCAAAACGACCGTGAATCAACACGGAATTGTTTGGAATGACCGCGAAATGCATAGGAATGATCATGGTTTGAAGCGAATTGACCGCGAAATGCATGAAATGACCGTGGAGTGAAGCGAATTGACCGCGAAATGCCTCGAAACGACCGTGAATCAACACGGAATTGTTTGGGACGACCGTGAAGTGCATGGGAATGATCATGGTTTGAAGCGAATTGACCGCGAAATGCATGCAACTGACCGTGAAGTGAGGGGAATTGACCGCGAAATGCCTCGAAACGACCGTGAATCAACACGGAATTGTTTGGGATGACAGTGAAATGCATGGGAATGATCATGGTTTGAAGCGAATTCACCGCGAAATGCATGCAACTGATCGTGGAGTGAAGCGAATTGACCGTGAAATGCCTCGAAACGACCGTGAATCAACACGGAATTGTTTGGGATGACAGGGAAATGCATGGGAAGATCATGGTTTGAAGCGAATTGACTGCGAAATGCATGCAACTGACCGTGGAGTGAAGGGAATTGACCGCGAAATGCCTCGAAATGACTGTGAATCAACACGAAATTGTTTGGAATGACCGCGAAATGCATGGGAATGATCATAGTTTGAAGCGAATTGACCGCGAAATGCATGTAAATGACCGTGGAGTGAAGCGAATTGACCACGAAATGCCTCGAAACGACCGTGAATCAACACGAAATTGTTTGGGACGACCGTGAAGTGCATGGGAATGATCATGGTTTGAAGCGAATTGACCGCGAAATGCATGCAACTAACCGTGAAGTGAGGCGAATTGACCGTGAAATGCCTCGAAACGACCGTGAATCAACACAATTGTTTGGGATGACAGTGAAATGCATGGGAATGATCATGGTTTGAAGCGAATTAACCGCGAAATGCATGCAATTGACCGTGGAGTGAAGCGAATTGACCGCGAAATGCCTTGAAACGACCGTGAATCAACACGGAATTGTTTGGGATGACAGGGAAATGCATGGGAATGATCTTGGTTTAAAGCGAATTGACCGCGAAATGCATGCAACTGACCGTGGAGTAAAGGGAATTGACCGCGAAATGCCTCGAAACGACCGTGAATCAACACGAAATTGTTTGGAATGACCGCGAAATGCATGGGAATGATCATGGTTTGAAGCGAATTGACCGTGAAATGCATGTAAATGACCGTGGAGTGAAGCGAATTGACCGCGAAATCCTAAATGACAGTGAATCAACACGGAATTGTTTGGGACGGGTGAAGTGCATGGGAATGATCATGGTTTGAAGCGAATTGATCGCGAAATGCATGCACAGTGGAGTGAAGGGAATTGATGGCAAATGCAGGAAATGATAGTGAATTAACACGGAATTGTTTGGGATGACCGCGAAATGCATGGGAATGATCATGGTTTGAAGCGATTTGACCGCGAAATGCATGCAAATGACCATGAAGTGAAGGGAATTGACCGCGAAATGCCTCGAAACGACTGTGAATCAACACGGAATTGTTTGGGATGACCACGAAATGCATGGGAATGATCATGGTTTGAAGCGAATTGACCGCGAAATGCATGTAAATGACCGTGAAGTGAAGGGTATTGACCGCGAAATGCCTCGAAACGACCGTGAATCAACACGGAATTGTTTGGGATGATTGTGAAATGCATGGGAATGATCATGGTTTGAAGCGAATTGACCGCGAAATGCATGCAAATGACCGTGAAGTGAAGGGAATTGACCGCGAAATGCCTCGAAACGACCGTGAATCAACACGGAATTGTTTGGGATGACTGTTAAATGCATGGGAATGATGATGGTTTGAAGCGATTTGACCGCAAAATGCATGTAAATGACCATACAACTTAAGAGACTAGAAGAAGCACATTATGAACACAACTTGGAAAACATGGATTGTGTACCAACATGGGTGTGTACTAACAAGCTAACTTAAAAAAGTAAAACAAAAAAAATATATAAAAAAAATAAAAAAAAACACATTAGAAAAAAAATAGAAAAATTACACTTTGATATATCGAATAGAACACGATATATCGAAACTCTTCGATATAATCGAAACCTAATCGATTAATGGTAGAGTAAGTTGTCGATTATATCGAAATCTAGTCGATATAATATTAGTAAGTCATCCTTACAACCGACCGATATATCGACTACTATTCGATTGATCGAAAATAGTCACACACTGTCCAGCGACAAAATAATTTTTAAATTGTATTATCGATATAATCGAGTAGATGTCGATATATCGAGGTATCGATATATCGACTAGATTTCGATATATCGAAAATTGTCAGAAAATGTCCAGCGTCGAACTGCTTTTTTAGTTCAATTTTTCTGTTTTTTTTCTAAAGTGTTTTTTTTTATATATATTTTTTGTTTTACTTTTTTAGGTTAGCTTGTTAGTACACACCCATGTCGGTACACACTCCATGTTTTCCAAGTTGCGTTCATAGTGTGCTTCTTCTAGTCTCTTAACTTGCATGGTCATTTGCATGCATTTTTCGTTCAATTCGCTTCAAACCATCATCATTCCCATGCATTTCACAGTCATCTCAAACAATTCCGTGTTGATTCATGGTCGTTTTGAGGCATTTCGCGGTCAATACCCTTCACTTCACGGTCATTTGCATGCATTTTGCGGTCAATTCGCTCAAACCATGATCATTCTCATGCATTTCGTGGTCATCCCAAACAATTCCGTGTTGATTCACAGTCGTTTCGAGGCATTTCGCGGTCAATTCCCTTCACTTCACGGTCATTTGCATGCATTTCGCGGTCAAATCGCTTCAAATGATGATCATTCCCATGCATTTTGCGGTCATCCCAAACAATTCCGTGTTGATTCACGGTCGTTTCGAGGCATTTCGCGGTCAAGTCCCTTCACTCCACGGTCAGTTGCATGCATTTCGCGATCAATTCGCTTCAAACCATGATCATTCCCATGCACTTCACAGTCGTCCCAAACAATTCCGTGTTGATTCACGGTCGTTTTGAGGCATTTCGCGGTCAATTCGCTTCACTCCACGGTCATTTACATGCATTTTGCGGTCAATTCGCTTCAAACCATGATCATTCCCGTGCATTTCGCGGTCATTCCAAACAATTCCGTGTTGATTCACGGTCGTTTTGAGGCATTTCGCGGACAATTCCCTTCACTCCACGGTCATTTGCATGCATTTCGCGGTCAAATCGCTTCAAAACCATGATTATTCTTATGCATTTCGCGGTCATCCCAAACAATTCCGTGTTGATTCACGGTCGTTTCGAGGCATTTCGCGGTCAATTTCCTTCACTTCATGGTCATTTGCATGCATTTCGCAGTCATTTCGCTTCAAACCATGATCATTCCCATGCACTTCACGGTCGTCCCAAACAATTTCGTGTTGATTCACGGTCGTTTCGAGGCATTTCGCGGTCAATTCCCTTCACTCCACGGTCATTTGCATGCATTTCGCGGTCAAATCGCTTCAAACCATGATCATTCTCATGCATTTCGCGGTCATCCCAAACAATTCCGTGTTGATTCACGGTCATTTCGAGGCATTTCGCAGTCAATTCCCTTCACTTCACGGTCATTTGCATGCATTTCGCGGTCATTTCGCTTCAAACCATGATCATTCCCATGCACTTCACGGTCGTCCCAAACAATTCCGTGTTGAATCACGGTCGTTTCGATGCATTTCGCGGTCAATTCCCTTCACTCCACGGTCATTTGCATGCATTTCGCGGTCAAATCGCTTCAAACCATGATCATTCCCATGCATTTCGCGGTCATCCCAAACAATTCCGTGTTGATTCACGGTCGTTTCGAGGCATTTCGCGGTCAATTCGCTTCACTCTTACATGCATTTCGCGGTCAATTCGCTTCAAACCATGATCATTCCCATGCATTTCGTGGTCATTCCAAACAATTCCGTGTTGATTCACGGTCATTTCGAGGCATTTCGCGGTCAATTCCCTTCACTCCATGGTCAGTTGCATGCATTTCGCGGTCAATTCGCTTCAAACCATGATCATTCCCATGCATTTCCCTGTCATCCCAAATAATTCCCTGTTGATTCACGGTCGTTTCGAGGCATTTCGCGGTCAATTTGCTTCACTCCATGGTCAGTTGCATGCATTTCGCGGTCAATTCGCTTCAAACCATGATCATTCCCATGCATTTCACTGTCATCCCAAACAATTCCGTGTTGATTCACGGTCGTTTCCAGGCATTTCGCGGTCAATTTGCCTCACTTCACGGTTAGTTGTGTAAGACCCGTATCTTAACCCGTACGATTCTGTAGGCTCCCGTGGTCATCCCGGTCAAATTCTGGCGACTCGCGATCGGTTATCGGTGTTTGCGTGCGACCCTAAGATGTGTCCCGTCTATCTGAGTCGGATTGATCTGAGACTTGTACCAGTGCGACCGCGCCGTCGCCGCGGTCTCGATGCCGCGTCTTGCACGCTGATGCGGTACCCTAACAAGGAGATGTGGGCCCGCGTTCAGTTCGATGATAACACCGCGCGTTGTAATTTTCAAGAGAATCTCTACCCTAAACGTCACATCAATCCATCAATCAAAGTTTAAGTACATAACCTTACCTAACCATCCCTTTTTCACCAACAAGGCATGGCACCCATTCATTTTTCACCCAAAAGTCAACAAGTACCATGCTCCCTCATCCTATCACCCCATCCATCACCTCTCTCTCTCTCTTACACCTCTCTCTCTCTTTTCTCTCTCATTCCAAGCAACCCCCATGAGAGGTGGACGTCCATGGCTCCATGAAAAAAACTAGGTGTGGCCCACCTTCCTACCACCCAATCCAACCCTTGGATCATCATCTCAACCGTCAAAATTGTTCCCTTCGAGCTCTAGATTGCATGGGCGGAAGGAGTTGATCTAAAGGTGGGTCTCTCTCTCTCTCTCTCTCTCTCTCTCCTTCCTTGATTTTGTGGCCCACTGAATGAGTGTACGTGATGTCCAACTGTCCATCAAAGCCATGTGAGCCTTATCCTCTGGATGATGGAAAAACATAAATATCATATTGATACAAATCAAGTGGGCCACGTTCACGTGGGACCCACCAGTTGTGGTCCCCACACGTGGGACCCACCATGATAAATATATTCACGTCCAGCGTCCCTGGACGCGCTGGACGTTGTGTGAAGATTGATCCACTGTGAGGTGTACTCACCGCCAAAAGGTCGTTGGATTTTAAACTTTTGGGTGGGCCACTCATACAGGCCCCACCTTGATGTATGTCTCTAATCTACACCGTCCATACTATTCCCTAGATCATTTTAGGCGTTGAGCCAGAAAATGAAGTCAGTCTGAATCCCTGGTGGGCCATATTGTAAGAAAAACAATGGTTTGGAGTGAATTCAATTGTTAGGACCTGCTGTGGTGTTCTGTGCATCGAAACACACCTAATATTGGGCTTGTTAGACCCGTCACGCACCTAGGGACCCAACCAGTGGAGTAGATCCTCCTGATGTGGACCCCACCTATGAGATTCTTTAAAAAAAAAAAAAAAAAACCTAAATACGTCAACGCTGCTGCTGCTGCTGATGCTAGCAGCGAGCAGCGTCCTGGCGCTGGCAACGGGCAGGGAGAGTGGACCCCACCTCAGGCCTCACCCTGATGCATTTGGGGCATCTACATCGTGCAATTGATGGGTCCCCTTTAGGCATGGGGATTTCCCAAAAATCAACCGTTCACCATAATCAGGTGGTCCACACCATCAACAACAGTGGACCCACCAGATGTATATACTTTATTCACACCGTCCAGAGCCTCTGGACGGTGGAAATCCACCCCTTGATGTATAAATTTTCTCCCACGCCGTCCATCCGTCTCTATTAGTGGACCCCCCCCGGAATGTATGTGTCTACGTACCATGCCGTACACCTGTTTTTCTTTAGAGTGGGGCCCACCTAGAGGTATGCGTTGTATCCACCCTGTCCATCTACGTGGCCCACCATGCTAGATGTGTTCTTGCCTAACCGTTCAGACCTGCTGGACGTGGGATGGACGCTGGTGAGCCACCCACGTGGCACCTCACCATGATATATGTGTTTTATCCTGGCCGTCCACCATCCAGACAGTGCTGGACGTGGACCCCAGCATGATATGATATGGGTGTTATATCCAGGCCGTTCATGGCCCAAGTGATGTATGTTTTAGATCCACAGTGTACACATGAGGGGACCACCGAGATGTATGTGTTTTAAATCCATGCCATTTGTTTGTTTTGCTAGACAACGTTTGGACGGTGCCGATTTACATGGGTATGTTTGATGGTACAAATTTACATAGATAATGTTTGGGTGGTATTGATTCACTTAGACAATGTTTGGTTAGTGCTGATTATCATACGTGGGCCATGTGTGCAGTGATACACATGTTACACCCCACTTTGATGTATTTGTGACCATCCATGAGGCCCACCTTGATATATATTTGTGGCCGTCCATGAGGCCCACTTTGGTGTATTTGTGGCCATCCATGAGGCCCACTTTGGTGTATTTATGACCATCCATGAGGCCCACCTTGATATATATTTGTGGCCGTCCATGAGGCCCACTTTGATGTATTTGTGACCATCCATGAGGCCCACCTTGATATATATTTGTGGCCGTCCATGAGGCCCACTTTGGTGTATTTGTGACCATCCATGAGGCCCACCTTGATATATATTTGTGGCCGTCCATGAGGCCCACTTTGGTGTATTTGTGACCATCCATGAGGCCCGCCTTGATATATATTTGTGGCTGTCCATGAGGCCCACTTTGATGTATTTGTGGCTGTCCATGAGGCCCACCTTGATATATATATTTGTGGCCGTCCATGAGGCCCACTTTATGTATTTAAGGTCGTCCAAGAGGCCCGCCTTGATGTATTTGTGCCCGTCCACGAGGCCCATTAGTGCGGTCCATTGATGCAGCCCACTTGTTGTGTTTATAGCCCATGTGCCGAGGCCTATTGAGGCCCATTGGTGCAGCCCGTGGATGCGGCCCGCTTGATGTAATACGACTTATTGTGATAAACTTCCAGCCTATGTGATAAGGCCCAATGTGATGTATTCAAGGCTCATGGGTGAAGCCCATTGTGATGTATTCGAGACCAATGGGCGTGGCCCATTGTGATTCGTTTGAGGCCCTTGTATGAAGCCCAACATGATAAATGAGGGGCGCATAATGGGGCCCATTGGGATGTATGTGTGGCCGATACGTTGCGTATGAATCCCTTATGTGGGCTACTCCTTGGGCACAATGTTGGTTAGATGTCCACATTGATGGGCAATGATGGTTAGATGTCCTCATTGTGACCTTCCCGTGGGCCTTGTTAGGCCCATTCTCATCATTCTCTTAGTAGGTTAACCCAATTAGGTGGGCCCCATTCGCCATAAACCGATGGTTTCGTGTTATTGAATTTGGTATAACCACGGCTGAGGGCCGATCTTTATGTTATGGTTGATCGGTTGTTCACATATGGACCCCGCCTTATTTATATGATGATTATTGTGATCGATTTGCTGGCTCTGATTATCAATCGATCCGATTGTCGTGACCAGTTTACCGACTTTGATTATCGATCGATCCGATTGTCGTGACCGATTTGCCGATTCTGATTATCGATCGATCCGATTGTCGCGACCAATTTACCGACTCTGACTATCGATCGATCCGATTGTCGTGACCAATTTACCGATTCTAATTATTGATCGATTCGAATGTCGTGACCGATTTGCCGATTCTGATTAGCGATCGAGGCTGATTATCGTGACCGATTTACCGATTCTAATTATCGATCGATCCCGATTATCGAGGCCGAGTATCGAAGCTGATTCCGATTGTTGAGGCTGATTTCGATTATCGAGACCGATTTCGATTGGCAAGGCCGATTGTTGAGACCTATATGATGTATATGCGACCCGTAGTTGAGGCCCATTGTGATGAATTTGAGGCCCATGGGCAAGGCCATTGTGATGTATTCATGGCCCATGGATAAGGCCCATTGTGATGTATTCATGGCCCAAGGACAAGGTCCATTGTGATGTATTTGTGGCATATGGGCAAGGCCCATTGTGATATGTATTAGGCTCATGATGCATGACCCATTTAATGTATTCGAGACCCATGTGTAGGGCCCACATGTCATGTATTTAAAGCCCATGAGCAGGGCCCACCTGTTGTGTATATGTGGCTCTTGAGCGAGGCCCATGGTGTTGTATATTTAACCCCTGTGAGAGGTCATAGGTCCACTATATTTTAGGCCCTATGTGGGTCATTCCTTGGGGGCGATGTTGGTTAAATGCCCACACTGTAGAGGTCGATTGTCGATGCCGGTTATTGATACTGATTATGAGTATGTGACAGCATAGCATCATGATACATGCTCATACGCATCATCTGTATGTTTGTTATGAGATGTGGTTGATCATTGCATATGTCATTGGGTAGGTTGTTATGAGACTCCTTGATAGGCAGAGATTATCTCACCTGAGCGCATGGTATGCGTAGGAGTGAGGCATGATTGGATTGTATGACTCATGCATCTTGCATTGTGATCACTGCACGCCCTAGCGACATCAGGGTCGTAGCCTCCACAGGTATTTCGTGGATGGCGAGATGGGACACCGGAAATCTGTTCTACATGGGGTGCTATAGATATCCCTGGGTGAAAGTCCCTAAACCCTCTTGGTTCCAGAGGTTGTTCCAACGTCTAGACCGATTGGATGCACGAGCGCATGAGGGCCGTATACCGTTAGGCCGCGTCTCCCACTGTGTCGTGGTCGGTTGGAAGGGGGTACGGCCTTACCTGCCCGAGAGGAGGGGGCGATGCTAGGCTGAGTCTGACCAGCTCGAGGAATGGGTCCGCTATCGACGAGCTGGGCCCGATATTGGCAGGCGGATAGTGAGGTCTCTTTCACTCACCTTGTTGCGCGCGATGGGGTGGCAACCTAGTTTGGAGTGTAATAGACCCCGGTGATTTCCCAGAGAGTAACCGTACTGATATGTGGACTTATTGAGCAGGAATTGCATATTCATTCATTCATTCATTCACTATCCACTCAGGCTGGTGGTGCGCAACTAATTGTTGTATACCTTCGCAATGGCCAAGTTTCTGTTGGAGCGCGTGACTAACCTGAGATCAGGAGTCTACCACATTGAGTCTGACTATCCAAATTTAGTTATGGGACTGGTTTGGATAGAAGTCCCTTGTGTTGGACCCTGTAGCCTGCGATACTACGTACTATCATCCCGACTTCACACTCCAGCATGGTCATCTCATTCGCATCGCATATCACATTGCATCCACAGTACTTAGCATTTTAGGTTGCTATGCTTCTGCATTATACGGCCTAGATACGATTGACGGTATTCGTGGACTCATCAGGATTTGCATATTGCATTGCTTCATCGACATCTGATATTCGGCTTAGTGTCTCCGCATTGCACAGCTGATCTGCATTACTTCATCAGTACATGATATTGTTTTCATTATATTTTTGCATCGCATAGCCTAGATAAGGCCGATGGTATTTATGGGCCTATCAGCATGTTTTTGCATTACTCTGATATCGTATGATTCATAATCTTATTAATATTCCCGCTTACTCTGATATCGTATGATTCATAATCTTGTTAATATTCCCGCTTACTCTGATATCGTATGATTCATGATCTTGTTAATATTTCTGTTTACTCTGATAATTCCTGATCTAGTCAGTATTCTACTTATTCCAATATTATACGAATTATGGATTACCAGTATTTTCGGTATTGTATGATTATGGCATTGTATTGAATACTTGACACTTACCTTATGCACACACTTTCACCACCCACTAAGCTTTCTATAAGCTTATGCACGATAGATGCGTGCAGGTGGCATTTGGTCGCAGCAACGTTGAGCTTGGAGCGTGCAGCAGTCTTTTGGAGCTTGATTTTTTTTATATGTATTTCCTTTTCAGCATTGTACTCAATGATTATATTAGTGGACATGTGATGATGATGTTGCCTTTGTGATTCAGGTAATCTTGTGGTTATGCTTATTGCGAGTTAAATGTACACAAAGAAAAAAAAAATCCTCCTTGTAGAATCCCAGGATCGGAATCTGTCGTATGAATGTTAGGAGCCGAGAATGAGGTACTACGGAGGCTGTCGGCACTGGATTCGGTGAATCGGATTCCTGTGAATCCGATTTCCGGGTTTGGGGCGTGACAAGTTGCATGCATTTTGCGGTCAATTCGCTTCAAACCATGATCATTCCCATGCACTTCACGGTCGTCCCAAACAATTCCGTGTTGATTCACGGTCGTTTCGAGGCATTTCGCGGTCAATTCGCTTCACTTCACGGTCATTTACATGCATTTCACGGTCAATTCGCTTCAAACCATGATCATTCTCATGTATTTCGTGGTCATCCCAAACAATTCCGTGTTGATTCACAGTCGTTTCGAGGCATTTCGCGGTCAATTCCCTTCACTTCACGGTCATTTACATGCATTTCGCGGTCAAATCGCTTCAAACGATGATCATTCCCATGCATTTCGCGGTCATCCCAAACAATTCCGTGTTGATTCACGGTCGTTTCGATGCATTTCGCGGTCAATTCCCTTCACTCCACGGTCAGTTGCATGCATTTCGCGATCAATTCGCTTCAAACCATGATCATTCCCATGCACTTCACAGTCGTCCCAAACAATTCCGTGTTGATTCACGGTCGTTTCGAAGCATTTCGTGGTCAATTCGCTTCACTCCACGGTCATTTACATGCATTTTGCGGTCAATTCGCTTCAAACCATGATCATTCCCGTGCATTTCGCGGTCATTCCAAACAATTTCGTGTTGATTCACGGTCGTTTTGAGGCATTTCGCGGATAATTCCCTTCACTCCATGGTCATTTGCATGCATTTCGCGGTCAAATCGCTTCAAAACCATGATTATTCCTATGCATTTCGCGGTCATCCCAAACAATTCCGTGTTGATTCACGGTCGTTTCGAGGCATTTCGCGGTCAATTTCCTTCACTTCATGGTCATTTGCATGCTTTTCGCAGTCATTTCGCTTCAAACCATGATCATTCCCATGCACTTCACGGTCGTCCCAAACAATTCCGTGTTGATTCACGGTCGTTTCGAGGCATTTCGCGGTCAATTCCCTTCACTCCACGGTCATTTGCATGCATTTCGCGGTCAAATCGCTTCAAACCATGATCATTCTCATGCATTTCGCGGTCATCCCAAACAATTCCGTGTTGATTCACGGTCGTTTCGAGGCATTTCGCGGTCAATTCGCTTCACTCCACGGTCATTTACATGCATTTCGCGGTCAATTCGCTTCAAACCATGATCATTCCCATGCATTTCGTGGTCATTCCAAACAATTCCTTGTTGATTCACGGTCGTTTCGAGGCATTTCGCGGTCAATTCCTTTCACTCCATGGTCATTTGCATGCATTTCGCGGTCAAATCGCTCAAACCATGATCATTCCTATGCATTTCGCGGTCATCCCAAACAATTCCGTGTTGATTCACGGTCATTTCGAGGCATTTCGCGGTTAATTCCCTTCACTTCACGGTCATTTGCATGCATTTCGCGGTCATTTTGCTTCAAACCATGATCATTCCCATGCACTTCACGGTCGTCCCAAACAATTCCGTGTTGAATCACGGTCGTTTCGATGCATTTCGCGGTCAATTCCCTTCACTCCACGGTCATTTGCATGCATTTCACGGTCAAATCGCTTCAAACCATGATCATTCCCATGCATTTCGTGGTCATCCCAAACAATTCCGTGTTGATTCACGGTCGTTTCGAGGCATTTCGCGGTCAATTCGCTTCACTCCACGGTCATTTACATGCATTTCGCGGTCAATTCGCTTCAAACCATGATCATTCCCATGCATTTCGCGGTCATTCCAAACAATTTCGTGTTGATTCACGGTCATTTCGAGGCATTTTGCGGTCAATTCCCTTCACTCCACGGTCAGTTGCATGCATTTCGCGGTCAATTCGCTTCAAACCATGATCATTCCCATGCATTTCCCTGTTATCCCAAATAATTCCCTGTTGATTCACGGTCGTTTCGAGGCATTTCGTGGTCAATTTGCTTCACTCCACGGTCAGTTGCATGCATTTCGCGGCCAATTCGCTTCAAACCATGATCATTCCCATGCATTTCACTGTCTTCCTAAACAATTCCGTGTTGATTCACGGTCGTTTCGAGGCATTTCGCGGTCAATTTGCCTCACTTCACGGTTAGTTGCATGCATTTCGCGGTCAATTCGCTTCAGACCATGATCATTCCCATGCACTTCACGGTCGTCCCAAACAATTCCGTGTTGATTCACGGTCGTTTTGAGGCATTTCGCGGTCAATTCGCTTCACTCCACGGTCATTTACATGCATTTCGCGGTCAATTCGCTTCAAACCATGATCATTCCCATGCATTTCGTGGTCATTCCAAACAATTCCGTGTTGATTCACGGTCGTTTCGAGGCATTTCGCGGTCAATTCCCTTCACTCCATGGTCAGTTGCATGCATTTCGCGGTCAATTCGCTTCAAACCATGATCATTCCCATGCATTTCCCTGTCATCTCAAACAATTCCGTGTTGATTCACTGTCGTTTCGAGGCATTTCACGGTCAATTCCCTTCACTGCACGGTCGGTTGCATGCATTTCGCGCTCAAATCGCTTCAAACCATGATCATTTCCATGTACTTCACGGTCGTCCCAAACAATTCCGTGTTGATTCACGGTCGTTTCGAGGCATTTCGCAGTCAATTCGCTTCACTTCACGGTCATTTGCATGCATTTCGCGATCAATTCGCTTCAAACCATGATCATTCCCATGCATTTCACGGTCGTCCCAAACAATTCCGTGTTGATTCACGGTCGTTTCGAGGCATTTCGCAGTCAATTCCCTTCACTCCATGGTCATTTGCATGCATTTCGCGGTCAAATCGCTTCAAACCATGATCATTTCTATGCATTTGGCAGTCATCCCAAACAATTCCGTGTTGATTCACGGTCGTTTCGAGACATTTCGCGGTCAATTCCCTTCACTTCACGGTCAGTTGCATGCATTTCGCGCTCAAATCACTTTAAACCATGATCATTCCCATGCATTTCACGGTCGTCCCAAATAATTTCGTGTTGATTCACGGTCGTTTCGAGTCATTTCGCGGTCAATTCCCTTCACTTCACGGTCATTTGCATGCATTTCGCGCTCAAATCGCATCAATTCATGATCAACAGTCAGTTGCATGCAACTGACTGTGAAGTGAAGGGAATTGACCTCGAAATGCTTCGAAACGACCGTGAATCAACACGGAATTGTTTGGGATGACCGTGAAGTGCATGGGAATGATCATGGTTTGAAGCAATTTTGAGCGCGAAATGCATGCAAATGATCGTGAAGTGAAGGAAAATTGCCTCGAAACGACCGTGAATCAACACGAAATAGTTTGGGATGACCGTGAAATGCATGGAATTGTCCGTGAAGTGGAGGGAATTGACGGTGAAATGCATGGAAATGACCACGAACTGATTGAAATTGACCGCAAAGTGAATGAAATGGATTTTCGACCATCGACCTGATGGAATCTTAGAAAATAACTAGGTTAGTTGGCTAAAGTATCTTCTCCTACCCCAAAATCATATAGGGTATATCAAGTAACTAATTTTGGTTTATAAGATATTTTTGTTGAATGAATAGAGAAATAAATGAAAAAAAGAGAGAATTTTTTTTTTATATGCTTATATATACATATTTATATAAATATGTATTAGAGAAAATTGTAGGTAGAATAAAGTTCTCCATGTAAAAAATAAAAAATAAAAAATAAAAAATAAAAAAATTTGCATAGACTTTTACGGACTACAGTTATGGCTACAGCTATAATCTGTAGCTATATCTTCAATACATATCGAATACACTTCGATTAATCGAAAATTGCAGGATTTTTAATGCAAAGTTGCTGGACAGTTTTGGACCTTTTCCGATTAATCGAAAGACATTCGATATATCGAAGTATATATCGAAAGACCTTCGATGTATAGTAGAGGACATATTGAAAAAGCATTGGCTGCGGTTATCGCTACGGTTATAATCCGTAGCCATAGATAGAAGGCCTTTTTTTTTCCCTATTGTAATCCCCACCGCCTTTGTGGGTCCTTTTATGAGGTATGTGTTATATCCAAACCGTCCATCTATTTGGCGAACTCGTACTAACGCTTGGAAAGAAAAATAAGACAGATTTAGCTATCAAGTGGACCACACTGTAAAAGGCAGTGGAAGATTGAACGTCTACCATTGAAACCCTTTTAGGGGTCCCAGAAGTTTTGGACCATTACAAAATTTGTTTTTCCTCTTCATCCAGGTCTTTGTGACATTATGAATATATTGGATGGAAAATAAATGTTATGGTGGGCCTTATAAAATTTTTAACGGTTAAAATCAATTTTCCCGTTGCTCTTTGTGGTGTGGTCCAGTTGATCTTTGGATAGGATTTTTTTTTTTGATAATGCTCCGAAATGATCTCGAACTATGGATGAACGTTGTGGATATAAATTTGCCTGCTACTTGTGCTCACGTCCTAAATGAGGGAAACGGATTGGCTACTCCCCCTGACACCAGCCAATGGCTGGTGGTCGGTGCTTTGTGGGCCCCACCATGATGTATGTGTTTCATCCATGCTGTCCATCTATTTTTACAGATCATTTTATAGCATGAGACCAAAAATGAGGTATATCCCAGTCTCAACTGGACCACATTACAGGAAACAGTGTTGAATGATTTTCGACCATTAAAAACATTTTGGGGGCCATAAAAGCTTTGGATCAAGCTGATTTTTGTTTTTTTCCCTTCATCTGGGCCCGCATGACCTAATCAATAGATTGGATATCAAATAAAAAGTACAGTGGGCCTTAGGAGGATTTTAATGGTAGATATCCAATTGCTATTGTTTTCATATGGTGTGGATCACATAAGACTTATATACCGCTAATTTTTTAGATCAACCAGTAAAATGATTTTTTAAAAAGGATGAACGGAATGGATGAAAAACATACATCATCGTAGGGCCCACAGAGCACCGACCACCAGCCACGGGGCTGGTTGCACGGGGAGTAGCCAATCCGTTTCCCTTTTGAGCCGTTTGTACAACTCGGAATTCGAGGAGTGTCAGCGCTTGTCTTCGAGCGCCACATATCCGCTTGAAGGAACAAGCAGGGGCATTTTCGACCTTTGGCAAGCCTTCCGTACAGCTCGGGCGTATTCTCGCAAAGGAAAATGAGGTGGGCGTACTTTCCTAAATGGGCCATAAATAGGTCGTACAGTCGCAAATTTCTCTTTGAAAAGTGATGAACAGCATGGATAAAACACTTAAATTAATTACTTTGGGCCCCACAGAGCCCTGCTCGGACGGATTACCGTCCAAGCGGGGGTAGGACGCAATCCTCGTCCCCTGCCACCGGCCGTGGCCAGTGCTTGGTGCTCAGTGGCCCCAACATATGTATATGTTTCATCCATTGTGTTCATCCATTTTTAAAGATCATTTTACAACTTTATCCCAAAAATTAGAAATATAAATCTCAGGTGGACCACACCATAGGAAAACAATAGTGATTGGATATCCACCATTAAAATACTCCTAAGGCCCACTGTACCATTTATTTGACATCCAATATGTTGATTAGATCATATAGGCCCATATGAAGGTCAAAAACAAAAATCAACATGATCCAAAACTTTTATGGCCCCCAGAAAGTTTTTAATGATCGACACTCATTCAACACTATTTCCTATGATGTAGTCCACTTGATATTGGGATATACCTAATTTTTGGTCTCATACTATAAAATTAACTGGAAAAATAGATGGATAGCATGTATGAAACACATACACCATGGGGGGCCCAGGGGGCACCGTCTATGTGGGCATTGACCACTTGCCATTGGCTAGTGGCGGGGGGAGTAGCCAATCCGCTTCCCCTCGAATGATCTTGAAAAAATAGATGAACATCGAGGATAAAACACATATATCATGGGCCCATAGTGCAATGTATAATAGCTACCTTGTTACTGGCAACGTCAGCAGGCCATCCGCATCTACTTAATGCTTCAATGGATACTAAATTTATGGATTAAAATTTGCTAGAAAAGAGTTGGACTTAGATTGAGTCCTACGTCCACTTAATGCTTCAATGATTACTGCATTCACGGATTAAAATTTGCTAGAAAAGAGTTGGACGCAGATTGAGCCCTACCCCGCTCGTTTCTGTAGGGCCCACTTAAATTTATCTGTTTATCCACGCGGCTCATCCCTTTTCTCCTATCATTTTAGGCAAGAGTTCAAAAATAAGATAGGTCTAGTGGACCACATGTAACGCCCCGTGTTTTCAGGACCCAAGTATATGACCCGTTTTCCAAAAATTCGAGTGTTGAATGAGTGTCGAATGGACAAGTTAGCAAAAAGGAAAATTTTCATTTACATTTAGAGTATACAAGAGTTTGCCTATAATAACTTATACAAACCAATATCTTTACACTGTCAATTACAAGATTACATATGTGAGAAATTTAAAGCATATAAAACATATAAACGAAAGCCGTAAGGTCGCACAGCTTCCTTGACAGGTGCAACCACACATCCTTGACCACCACAACGGCTCCTCGTCTGTTTGAACCTGCATATCACTTAAGTCACCTGTACTACCTGTATGGTTATATATTTGATGGATAAGTGGCCAACTCAGTGTGAATTCCAATCAAGATTACACATTGTCGCCTTAGCTGAGCATAGTTAAAACGATAAGAAAATCAAAGCAAAACATAATGCAGACTTTTTATATGCATGGATGCGTGAATGCACATCGACCTGGGGATGCACATCCAGTCGGATTTGGGCTCGTAACGCATGCAATCATCGACCTGGGAATGATCATCCAGTCAGAACAATGGGTCGATAGTTAGTGGTCTGGGAGTTAGCGAAATGATACCCCAACAACTTTAGGGCACGTGCTACAGCATGCAGAATTAGCCACCTGCCATCGCAAATATGCTATGAATGTATGATTAGCCAATCATTATTAATCCAATTACAATCAGCCAATTTAAGTAACTCAATGGTCACTATGGGGGGCTCGTCACCTAGCATAGGCCGACAACTCGAGCATAATGTCCCATGACCACCATCTCCGACTATGAGATTTTTCCACCTTAGGATGCTTAATGAAGCCCATCGATCAGTGACCAATCAAATTAATTGAGTAGGAATTTCCATTGCATGGTATAGGCCACGTAAGGAAATCATTAAAACGTGGGACAGATGTTAAATTGCAACGGAAAAAGGGTGCTCAATACATTAAATCGAAACGGCAAAGGGGTCAGATAAGATTAAACCAGGACGATTAAAGAGATCGTTTCTAGGCCACTCAAGCCGTATGACTTATGGATGGTAAATCCCGCATTAATATTTCATGTCTCACATAATCTCCAATCGAGGGTCCATTCCATTCCACACTCCATCATGTTACATCTTAAGTATGGGTTCACATACACAAGAGAGCTTACTCACTAATAAGTGTAGTAAATATAGGTCCATAGTGACTTACAACAATTCATGTGAAAATATACTGCTATAGCATGACAGGCATATGTTAAGCATAATAATCACAACAGGTCATGATGTGAACTATAAATTAAAATGAGAGCTATCATGTACGCATGCAATCATGTTTCACAATTATCAACCGCAATCAAATATAAATCATGTAAGAGATCGCATGCTATGAATTAATAATTTTGATTCTTCGTAAAGACTATAACTTAAACTAATTTGGAGATGGAAAACTAAAGGGAAAGAAATCATCACCTTATACTTTGAATTGACTTCTAGTGTTGTTAAGTGCTTGCACCCTTAGAATTTATATCCTACCACAAATCATGAATTTGTATAATTAGGTCCAAGTTCTACGCACTACTTAGATTTAAGATCACAGCATAGGGTTTGAGTTATTTGTCTTAGGGTTTTAATGTAGAATTAGGATTTTCGTCCTAGAGTTTAGTTTAAATGCTTAGATTCTAAGATTTGAATGTTAATTCAAGTATAATCACAACATCACCATTATCCTTAATTATGTGATTAAGATTACCTATGCGACGTTAATAATCTTCATGATGTAGTAAGTAGTATGATCTACTATTAATGATTGTACATAAGATTGATAAATAAACTACTAGTATTTAGTAATAGTGATCTTTATTTGTACTAACAACTATTAGCATGGACAACCTACTAACGGTTAGGATCATAGCTTATGCTTTAAATTACTTAGGTTTAGGCTAGATTTAAGGTTTGAACTCTAATTTGCATGGCCATTAATGATATTGTTAATGAGAATCATTGATAAATAAAATTTATAAAATGAATTAGTTATTAATTTTAGGAATATTACAATGGCTAATATTATATCAATTTATCTAACGACGCCCACGATGAATAATGATACTTATAATTTTCAAAACAATTATTAACATTAACAATGTACTTAATATTAGTTAACGTGGCCTTGATAATCATTGTGATGAATAAAAATAGTATACTCTCATGTCAATAATAATGTCTTAAGAATGAGGAATAAAATACTAATATTTTAATGATAATAATAATATATATATGTACGTATATTAATTAATATAAGTGTGGACAATTACTAATGGTTAATCACATCTAACTTAAAAATTCTAAAATAATGTTAACAATGATAATTAAAGTAATTTAAATTTGGAAAGAAAATATAGACTGATCCTTGTCAACTCGGTGAGTTGACTCGGTTTGAAACCGGGTTGACCCGGTTCTCTCTCTCTTTCTAGTTTCTCTTCTTTTCTTTCTTCTCCTTCTCCTTTTCTTTCTCCCTATCTCCTCATTCATTCTCCTGCTGGAGGTCCATCAATGGACGCGGGCGAGTTGGGACGGACTTGATAGTGAGTCGAGCCACGCTCAAACCCACACTCTCCTTCTCATTTTCTTTCTTCCTCTGCTTCTTCTTCCATTTCTTTTCCTCTCCTTCGCCCTACCTCTCATCTCTTTTCTTATTTCTCCTCCCTCTCCTTAGGCTTCCACAAGGCCCGGTCTTGCCCAGGCTCGCACCCAACTCAGATCGAGTCAGCGCATCTTGGCGGAGAAGACAGGCTGGCCGTTAATGGCGAACCCAAAATCGATGAACCTTCCTCCGATCTGCGTTGTAGGATCGATTTTTCTTGATCCCATCATGCTTCCCAGCCACTGTTTTCGAAGTCTTGAACTGGTTTGGATGGTGGGTTCGCTGGTAGGAGGAAACGGCGTTTTCTTTCTTTCCTTCTTTCTTTGTTTTTTTTTTTAAAAAAATCCACCCACCTGGAAATCTGCTAGTATTGGACGGCTGAGATCTCATAACAGGGAGGGCGGAGATCACACAGATCTCCCTCACATGGATCGCTGAGCTGGAAGAAAAACAGAACTTACTGTTTTTGTAAAAATGACAGCGCAAACAGCCTTCTTGTGATGGTATTTGTGAGCACACGTGCTCACTTCATTGGGTGGAAAGCCATCGTTTTGGTTAGTCATGGATGATCTATCAAATGGGTGGTTTGGATCATTGGTATGGGGCCAGACAGTGGGCCACGTCTCGATCAAAGAAGGGAGGAAAACACAACATTTTAAACGGCTGCAAGGGGAAAAATTCCCATTTTCGGACGAGCGCGGGTCTGCGCTCGTCTGACCGCATTGGAGGTTGGGGGCTCAGTGGGTGCACGCCTTCCACGTGCACACGCGCACTAATGTGGGGACCACCAGGATGTATTTTCCAAATCTGCTCCATTCAAATGATTCTACGGGTCATATTAGGACTATGCCAAATTAAAAATTAAATGCAAAATTTAAACAAATATGAATAAAGATAACACTTAAACAATCCACAATGCAAAAATGTAAAACAACCTCAAGTGTACAAGTATTGAGAGGTTGATACAGATGTTGTTCTAAGGATAACCTTACACCAAAAATAATTGGCTTATGGTATGACAACCTGATTCTTAGAACGGTCTGTGTATCAAAATCTCAAACCGATACATAGGAATAAAGAAATAAATAGCAAAGGAAATAACTAAGCTATTACAACATTCCCACACTTGCATAAAAGAAATTACAACATTCTCCACAAATGTATAAAGAGAAATTACAACATCCACAAAATGAAATATTCAATCAATCACCACACGACCAGAAATTATAGTGGTTCGCTTGTGTGTATATCAACCGTTTAAAAAAACAGCTACACAACTACTCCACTCCTAATATCCTCACACAGTAGATATTAGCGTTCACTATGAAAATAGGTTTTTCAAGGTTCACCTAAAACCCTGACAATTGTGTTTTTCAAGTAGGCTTACACAATTCAAAAACCCCACACTCTGAGTTTTTTGGATCACCTCAGACAAACCAAAACAAAGAGATTTTTCTTGTACAATCTCAATGAAATTAAAAGAATGAATTTACAAAACTGTAAAGTACTTATCTGGATATTTACCTTTTGATGCAGATCAGAAGAACTAATTCGGAGTAGAAGTTTAATGTTCACACTCACTGGTGAAATTGTTCTAAGTTCTAAATTGATTTTAAATTAAATCACCTTGGGCTAGCTTGATTTGATTTTGATTCCAAGAAATGGGAATACTTCAATCCCTCTTTCAAATAAGATTGGAATGTAGAAACTCAAAATCAAATGCAAAGTAACCTAATTAAAGAGAATATAAAATAAGCACTAAATAGCTTAAGAATATCACTAACTTATCTCTCAGAGTGGCATATTGATTTTGCTTGAATTGTATATCAAACTTTGAAAATCGTGCTCTATTTATAAGTGCAAAAATCGCATCTTCCACTGGTCCTGAGGTCGGTTCGACTGGTCAAAGGACCAACAAACTTTTGAAAATTTGGGTGCGATAAGATCAGACCGTTTCACGACTGGTCGAAGGACCTACTCGACCGGTCGAGTGGCCTCCACGACTGGTCGAGTCCTATCCACGACTGGTCGTGTGAAACTCAAATTAGTTGTTGGACTTTGAGTCGAGCCTGCAGGACTAGTCGAGCACTGTTTAAATGACCGGTCGTGTAGTCTCCAGGACTGGTTGAGGCTTCAAAAAAAATTTCGAAAATAAGTAACAACCTTACGACTGGTCGAGGATTTCTTGGACTGGTCAAGCCAATACTAAGACTAGTCGAAAAATAGATTATGCACTTATAAAATGACCCAATTAAATTATGTATTCAAAATGACATATCCTATAGTCAATCTAGGGTCATTCATACCTTGTACGCGATATATGAACATTGAATCTTCTTTTGCTTCAGTTGATAGTCGTTCTTTGAAGTTCACGAAGCTTGAGATGATGAAGCTTGAACTTGAGACTTTTGAAGCTTGAATATGACTAACATTGAAGCTTGAGCTTGAGGTTCAAAGTAAAGAACTTTGTCTTAACTTTAGATGAAGCTTTGAAACCTTGAACTTTGAAGTTTGAAGGAGTGAAATATGTACTTGAACTTCCATATCTCTTGATCTTGCATTTGAAGTTCTTGAAGTAAAGACATTTGATCTTGTACATGAGATGCAATGTCTTGAATTTGTAGATGAGCTATACAAGATATAGATTTTAAGAGGTTTTGGCACTACAAAACTTGACAATAATAGGAGCTAGAAAACATAGCACTTACAATCTCCCCCTTTGTCAAATTTGTGACAAAACACACTTTATTAAAATAACTTAAGCATTATACGCACAATAAAGAATCATGCACTAGTTATCAATATATACCAGTTACAACCTGGTTAAAGAATCATGCACCAGTTATTAACAAGTCAGAATAATTCACATCTACTCCCCCTTACTTACTCCCCCGTACAAAAAAAATAATGGATGGCTACCTATCCACAATCCACAATTCACACATATCATAAGCATGATAAAATTCTCCCCCCTTTTACCACAACATGACAAAGGAAGGAACCAATAAATAATAGTGGAAGTAGATAAATAAATCCATAAATAAGCATAGTTCAAGCATAAACAACCATGTTCAACCCCATAATACAAAAGAAATCCAAGTATCATAAAAGTTAATATAAACCAGATATTCAAAGACTAATCAGAACCCGATGAAAGAGCATGTATGGTAGGATCAAGTTGATGAAGTCCCTTGTTAAGGCACCTAAGATATTTGCGCATATATTTGAATTGCAAATCATGGGACACATTCATGTATTCTACCTTCTCCTCAAGCGAGTGTAAATGCGCATCAAAGTCAGATGGCTGATAATCAGGATCATCTGCTGAATCAGATTCGATCTCCTAAAAAATATCATCCATATTAATGTCATCTAGAGGCAAATCACCTTCTTCTTCATTTGCGGGATTAGCTCCACCAGCACCCACATTGACTTGGCCTGGGGCCAACTTCAAATTCATCTTATTAATATTGGAGTTGTTGAATGGTAGGTGGTAAATGAGAGCTTCTCCTACATGCATAGCTACTAAGCTATGTGTGCCCAACACAATCATAAGATATGTAAAGGGAATATCACTGTGTCCTGGATGGAGACGGAATTGAATGATGCCATGACAAATCAAAGAAGGAAGACATATAGATGTACCAGAGATGATGGAATGAAGAATATGAACAATGAATGTAGTGAGTTCGGTTTTGTTACCAGAACGAGGATAGACATTCGAAATGAATATCCTGTAAAGGACTCTTTATCTGGGTAACAAATACTTTGAGACAAGCGTATTTCCAGCAGTATTTCATTCCGCATCTATATTGCGAAATCTCTAATAAGCATTTACTTCTCAGTTTGAGATAGTTTTGCCACTAGAGTGCTAATGGGAATACCTTCATCATTGACAGGTAAATCCATTAACCCAGAGATAAGGTGACGGTCCACATCAATTGGACCTTCTCTGGTTGAGATAGTGAATGTCAGATTTTCAGTAGAAAAATCAGTCATATAAGCATATATAACTTATGCAATGGAGTGGTATGCCGGCCCACCTCAATGCAGTATGTTATCCCATCCTACAGATTGAAGGAAATGAAGGATATCAAACGGAGCTAGATGATCAACATTAACAGGTCGTTCAACTATAACATTGCGCAACCTAATATCCCGTACATAAGAGGGATCATCTTCGGGTGACTGAAGGTGGCGCACTGTTATAGGAGTTGATTGAGAAGTAGAAGGACCACGAGATCATTTCTTCTTAGTTCTACCTTCCATTTGCACCAAAGATATCAAGGAACAAAGAGATTATAAAAGAAGTAGAGAGGGTTTTCACTGGATCAGATTTTTTAGAAGAAAATTCCAAAAACTACTATAAATCAAGAATAAACCTCACAGATGATGAAAAGAGAGTGCAAAGAACTTGATTCTACAAGGAAAATGAAGACCATGAACTAACGTTGAAGAAATAGGAGATGGGTTCGACCGGTCGACCTAAGAGCATTGGAGAAGACACCCAAAATGAGGAAAAAGTGATTTTCCCCTCAAATAAAGCACCAAACCTGCGCTACACGGCCGGTCGAGTACATTCTCGACCGGTCGTGCCACGACTCGTCGAGTATGTACTTGACTGGTCGTGCACAGCTCAAAATATGCAATTTTCATAAAATTTGAAATTTTAAACATTTAAAATAACAAATATATACATTATGATACATAAATGCTTGAATAATCAATTCATATTGCACATACCAAGATCAAATTTCAATTTAGCAAACTTGCTTTTGTCGAGCGATTTTGTGAATATGTCAGCTAGTTGATTCTCGGTCGAAATATATTCCAAAGCAATTGTCTTGTCTTCCATTAATTCACGAATATAGTGATATCTAATGTCAATGTGCTTGGTTCGTGAATGTTGGATTGAATTTTTTGAGATATTAATTGTGCTTGAATTATCACAATATAAAACCATAGTATCTTGCGTAATTCCGTAATCGCTTAACATTCTTTTCATCCACACAAGTTGAGTACATGCATTACCTGCTGTAATGTATTCAGTCTCAACAGTTGAAAGCGATACAGAACTTTGTTTCTTACTTTGCCAAGAAACTAAACAGGTCCCTACATAAAAATAACCACCTCTGGTTGAATTTCAGTCATCAATGTTACCCGGCCAATCAACATTCGTGTAACTAGCTAATTGCACACTAGTATCATGTGGATACCAGAGACCAAGATTAGCTGAACTAGCGACATATTGCAAAATGCGCTTAACAGCAATTAGATGTAACTCTTTAGGGTCAAATCGATATCTATCGCAAATTCCTATGCTAAATGCAATATCAGGTTAGCTTGCAGTTAAATAAAGTAAATTTCCTATTATACTGTGATATAGCTTAGGATCCACACTCTTATCTGTAGAGTCTTTTGAGAGTTTTAAAATAGTACTCATAGGAGTATCAAAATTTTTTCAATTATCAAATCTGAACTTTTTAACTAAATTCAGAGCATACTTAGTTTGAGAAATAAAGAAACCATCAGGTTGCTGTTTAACTTACAACCTTAGAAAATAATTCAATTATCCAACCATGCTCATTTCGAACTTAGATTTAATAAGATCTGCAAACTCTGCAGTCATGTTAACACAGGTAGATCCATAAATAATATCATCAACATAAATTTACACTATTAAAATGTGATCATTATGTTTCTTTACAAACAATGTCTTATCAACACTTCCCATTATAAAGTTATGACTTAGTAGAAACTTAGTCAACTTTTCGTACCATGCCCTGCGAGCTTATTTTAAACCGTAAAGGGCCTTTTTTAGTAGGTATACATGATCAACATTCTTAGGGTCTTCAAAACCCGTTGGTTGTTCAACATACACTTTTTCATGCAAATCGCCATTTAAAAAAGCACTCTTTACATCAATTTGGTATATTTTGAACTTTCTAAAGTATGCAATGGATTTAAATAGTCTGATTAATTCAAGATGAGCTATTGGGGCAAAGGTTTCATCATAATCGATGCCTTCAATTTGAGTGTACCCTTGTACAACCAGCCTAGCCTTGTTTCTAATAATATTACCAAGTTCATCAAACTTATTTTTAAAATCCATTTTATTTCGATAATGTATTTATTTTTAGGTCTAGGAACTAAGTACCAAACATCATATCAAACAAATTGATTGAGCTCTTCTTGTATCGCAACTATCCAGTTTTCGTCAGTAAGAGCTTCTTTTACGTTAGCCGGTTCTATCTGAGATGTAAAACACATGTAATTACACATATCTTCCAATTATTTATGAGTGCGCACATCAGTAAGAGAGTTTCTAAGAATCTGATTAGTTGGATGGTCTTTAACAGTCCTTAGCTCAGAGTTATTTTGATTTGATGAAGTATCTGGTTTATCAATTAGAAGAATTTCATCATTTTCTGAACTTGAGACAGGTGTATTCAAGTGATCGTTAATAACCATATTTATGGACTCTTGAATTACACCAGTTCTCTTGTTAAGAACACGATATGCATTCAGAATATACCTTAAAAATATCTCTTCATCACTTTTGGTGTCAAACTTACCCAGATTTTCTCGATCACGTAAAATGTAGCACTTGCTACCAAAAATTCGAAAGTATTTGACAGTAGACTTTTTATCAAACCATATTTTATATACCATTTTACCATTTGATTTTCTAGTATAGACGCGATTAATTATATAACAAGCAGTATTTACGGCTTTAGCCCAAAGATTTTTAGGGAGCTTCATACTATTTAACATTACATTAGCCATTTCTTGAAGCATTCTATTTTTTCTATCTACTATACCATTTTTTTGTGGTATTTTGGGCACAGAAAATTCATATGATATTTCCTTATCACTGCAAAACTTCTTAAAATTGCTATTCTCAAATTCTGATCAATGATCACTATGGATCCCATAGACTAGAGATCCTTTTTTCGTTTAGATACGTTTAAGTATCCTTTTTACTTCATCGAGAGTTTCTGATTTGTCCCTTAAGAAGACTACCCACGTATATCTGGTAAAGTCATCAACAATTATCAGTATGTACTTCTTGCCTCCTCGACTTTCCGTTCTGGTTGGTCTAATAAGATCCATGTGGAGAAGTTCCAGCGGTTTAGATGTGGTATTGGAGTTCAGCTTTTTGTGAATACTCCTGATTTGTTTGCCGATTTGACATTCACCACATATTTTGTCTATTTTCTGTATTTTGGATAAGCCTCTTACCAATTCTCTTTTGCTCAATCTATACAAGTTGCGGTAGTGAACATGTCCAGGGCGTTTATGCCATCAAGGCATTTATGCTATAACTCAGTTTCATCGGTATGGACCGTGTAGCACGATAGATTAGATGAACTTGAATCACTTACAATGTAGCAGTTTTCAGAAGTTCTACGACCAGTTAATATTAGAGAACCATTTTTATTTAAAATTTCGCATCCTATGTTAGTAAATTTTACACTATGATTATTATCGCATATTTGAGAGATGCTTAATAAGTTGTGTTTTAACCCTTTTACATATAAAACATTTTCAAATAGAGAGAGGTTAAAGAGTTGAACCGTACCTTGGCCAACTATTTTGTAATTGTTACCATCACCGAATGTGACTGAACCATCAGTCATATCTTTAAGATTGGTTAACAAACCTCTGTCGCCAGTCATGTATCTGGAGCATCTACTGTTTAGGTACCACTTTGAATGGCTTGTAGCTTTGAAAGCAGTGTGGGCAACTAAGCAAGTAACCTTAAGAACCCATTTCATTACAGTCTTGGGTTTAGGAGTATAGTTGGACTTCTTATATTTGTAGTTGATAAAAGACTGACCCATTGAGTTAGATTTTAAGAGCTCCTTAAGTAAATCAACAATTTTCTCAGCTAAAGGATTATGATTTTGATTTTTATACTTGATATGGTTGCTTTTAGGTTTTAAGGTTTGAAAAGTCTTAGCCTTTTTAGAATAATTTTGACTCAGACTTTTTTCTTTTGAGTTTGGAGACTCCCCTTTCACAAATTTAGGTGAAGTATTCTTATGTTTGGGAGGAATACTTTTATCGTAATCCAATCCAGATCGATCGCCACATTTTCTAGATCCGGATAAAAGTTTTTCTAACTTCGGATCACCTTGGGCATACCTCTATATTTTTTTACACTCAAAAGTGAAGAAACTTCAAGTTTTAGTTTTTCATTTTCAGATTTTAAGTTTTCAACTTGGGAGTTTTTGAAATCTAAGTCGCACTTAGTTTTTTCAAAACAATCTAAAATGTGAGATTTTTCTAAAACAAGATTATCAAAATTTTCTTTAAGTTTTGAAAATTTTTCTTTTTGAAGTTTTAGTTTTACTGTAATTTTACAACTTTCCTTGAGTAGAGCATTATAAGCATCTTGAAGATCTTCTTCATTTTCATGATCACTATTCAGATTTTCTTCACTTGTTGAATCATCATAATCTGAAAAAGTGAACTTGGCTAGAGTCATAAGGGCTTAACTTCATTACCCGACTCGGTTTCAGAATCTTCTGACTCAGAAGAGGCTTCAGAGTAAGAAGATTCATCCCAAGTAGCCAACATTCCTTCTTTTAGGCTTGTCCTTTTTAGGATATTTGTTTGTTAGATGTCCATATTCATGGTAGTTGTAATATTGACTGTCTTTTAAAGATTTTTGAGTTTTAGAATTAGATATTTTCTTTTCATTAGGTTTTTGAAAATCAACCCTCTTTTTTAATTTTGAAAATCTTATAAAACTTTTTAGCTAAAAGGGTCATATCATCTTCAGAATTTTTCAAATCAGAATTACTACTATTTTCTTGAGAAATACTTTTAGAAGATTTAAGAGCGATGAATTTACCTTTAGGAGTTTTAAAGTTTAACTGATAGGTTTGTAATGAGCCAACTAATTCTTCTACCCTCATATTATCCATACCACAAAGTTCTTGGATCACAGTCACCTTTGTATTGAACCGTTCAGGTAGTGAGCATATTATCTTTGTACAGACTTTACTTTCTAGGATTCTATCACCAAGACCCCACATAGAGTTGACAATGTCATTTAATCTTGTATAAAAGTCCATAAAAGTTTCACTTTCTTCCATATGAACTTTCTCAAATTTGGTTGTGAGGATTCAGACTTTAGATTTCTTGACAATTGTTGTTCCCTCGTGTGTCATTTCTAAAACATCCTAGGCTTACTTTGCAGTATCATAGGATATAATTCTCTTAAATTCATCCGGTGATAGTGCGTAAGTGATTGCATTTAGAGCCTTTGCATTGACACTACTCTCACTTTTCTGAAGATTGGTATAAGTGAAATAAGGTATTACTTTTACAGTTATAGATCCATCGGTACCAGTCACTTCAGTGGTAGGAGGAGTCCAATTAGTCACTGTAGCTTGCCACACGCTCTCATCTATGGATTTTAAGAAAATTCTCATCCTGGCTTTTAAATAGGCATAATTGCAGCCATCAAATGGTGGAGGGCTAGTGACCGAAAGGCTATCAAAATTTGACATCTTACAAAGCTCAGATCGATTAGCTCAGGAAATTAATCCAAAAGAAATAATAATTAAAGTGAGTTATTAGGCTCTGATACCACTTGAAAAGGCTGAGCTAAGAGTCCTAGAGGGGGGTGAATAGGACTTTGCCAAATTAAAAATTAGATGTAAAATTTAAACAAATATAAATAAAGATAGCACTTAAATAATCCACAATGTAGAAACGTAAAACAACCTCAAGTGTATAAGTATTGAGAGGTTGATACAGATGTTGTTCTAAGGATAACCTTATACCTAGAACGGTCTGTGTATCAAAATCTTAAACCGATACAGAGGAATAAAGAAATAAATAGCAAATGAAATAACTAAGCTATTACAACATTCCCACACTTGCATAAAAGAAATTACAACATTCTCCACAAATGTATAAAGAAAAATTACAACATCCACAAAATGAAATATTCAATCAATCACCACAAGACTAGAAATTATAGTGGTTCGCTTGTGTGTACATCAACTGTTTAGAAAAACCGCCACACAACTACTTCACTCCTAATATCCTCACACAATGTATATTAGCGTTTACTGTAAAAATAGGTTTTTCAAGGTTCACCTAAAACCCTCACAATTGTGTCTTGCAAGTGGGCTTACACAATTCAAAAACCCCACACTTTGAGTTTTCTGGATCACCTCAGACAAACCAAAACAAAGAGATTTTTCTAGCACAATCTCAATGAAACCAAAAGAATGAATTCACAAAATTGTCAAATACTTATCTGAATATTCTCCTTTTGATACAACTCGGAAGAACCAATTCGGAGTAGAAGTTCAACGTAAAAGTTTAATATTCATACTCACTTGTGAAATGGTTCTAAGTTCTAAATTGATTTTAAATTAAATCATCTTGGGCTAGCTTGATTTGATTTTGATTCTAAGAAATGGGAATACATCAATCCCTCTTTCAAATAAGATTGGAATGTAGAAACTCAAAATTAAATACAAAGAAATCTAATTAAAGAGAATATAGAATGAGCACTAAATAGCTTAAGAATATCACTAACTTATCTCTCAGAGTGGCGTATTGATTTTGCTTGAATTGTATATCAAACTCTGAAAATCGTGCTATATTTATAAGTGCAGAAATTGTATCTTCGACTGGTCCTAAGGTCGGTTCGACTGGTCAAAGGACCAACAAACTTTTGAAAATTTAGGTGCGATAAGATCAGACCGTTCCACGACTGGTCGAAGGACCTGCTCGACCGGTCAAGTGGCCTCCACAACTGGTCGAGTCCTGTCCACGACTGGTCGTGTGAAACTCAAATTAGTTGTTGGACTTTGAGTCGAGCCTGCAGGACTGGTCGAATAGTTTCCAGGATTGGTCAAGGCTTCAAATTTTTTTTTTCTGAAAATAAGTAACAACCTTAGGACTGGTCGAGGATTTCTTGGACTAGTCAAGCCAGTACTAGGACTAGTCGAACTTAGTCTAAAACTAGTCGAAAAATAGACTATTCACTTAAAAAATGACCCAATTAAATTATGTATTCAAAATTACATATCCTATGGTTAATCTAGGGTCATTCATACCTTGGAAGTGATATATGAACATTGAATCTTCTTTTGCTTCAGTTGATAGTCATTCTTTGAAATTCACGAAGCTTGAGATGATGAAGCTTAAACTTGAGACTTTTGAAGCTTGAATATGACTAACATTGAAGCTTGAGCTTGAGGTTCAAAGTAAAGAACTTTGTCTTGACTTTAGATGAAGCTTTGAAACCTTGAACTTTAAAGCTTGAAGGAGTGAACTGTGTACTTGAACTTCTATATCTCTTAATCTTGCATTTGAAGTTCTTGATGTAAAGACATTTGATCTTGTACATGAGATGCAATGTCTTGAATTTGTAGATGAGCTACACAAGACATATATTCCAAGAGCTTTTGGCACTACAAAATTTGACAATAATAGGAGCTAGAAAACATAACACTTATAAATACATGGGTAGGTCCTCAGATCGACAATCAGTACATGTAACCTACGATTAGATTGTTTCAAAGAAACCAACTCATGGTCTTAGGATTTTTTTTAGAGGCGTCTAGATGGAATTGATTTACCTAATCTAAAACCAAATAATTGTCTTAACGTGAATTCCAAATAGGTATGGTATAAATTGGATTTAATAGTTTCTAGGATTGTCCAATTGTAACCTAAAAATTCAATTTACAACCCGGTAGTTGGATTAGGCGAATCAAGTGTTAGGGCGATTGAATGGTGGATCCCGCGACTTAGATTTTCAAATCCACGGTGAATGATTGGATTGATCTATCCAAGAGATGGAGATCTTGAAAATAGATTCCTATATCAATGTGGAGGTGCATTTTGAAGAATAACAGATGGACAGCTTGATGTATGGGTGAGGGTCATTTTCAACTGTTGGATTTAGGCTGGAATGTACGTGAACATTTGCTTAAGCTAGGCTTGTATTAGATTACATGGTAACACTTAAGTACTGGAAAGTACGGGGTGTTACTCCACACTAGGTGGTAAGCTTTGGTCTTGCATTAATGCACAAAACATTAAATGCGAGAGTCATTTGTTGCGTGGATTTGCTTATTTCTTGGATGAGCGTGGATAATAGATAATCGCAGTAGGCCCAAACCTGCTAAGCCGTGGCTAGAGACTATTGTAGTTTGATTTCAAATTTGGTGCCAAGCACCAAGATAGGCACATACATCGGAAATTGATCATGTATGAGTTCTAATAAGATCGATTTCCTATTCAACCACTTGCACAACATTGGTTAAGATAATTAGGCCATACTTAGAAGGTGGGTTCATCCTTTGAAAATATGTCACATCTTTGTCTTCTTTATAAAATGACTTTTTCTCTTTAATACACATAAAACAAAAAGGAAATTCTTATAGTCGAGCGTGGAGAACAGCTGTAGAACGCCTCTCTATATGGAGAACTTTGCTTAATACTCAAATTGAATCCAATGTATGAGTATAGACTCAGATTACAGTTAACGTTAATGGCCACTTGATTACTGCTACAGATTATACTAAGAAATGTAAATAACAAGTAAAGATGAAGGTTATACTAAGGAATGTGAATGACTGATAAATATAAAATTACACTAATGAATGTAAATGACAAATTTGGTTTGGTTTGGTTTGGTTGGTATGAAATTATTTCTTCTACTGAATTCTCTTGCTACTTGTAGCCTTAACTTGATCATTTGGATGCTTCTCACATTATGACTGTTGCTATAACTATTTCAGCACTACTAACCCTTTGGAGCCTTTTCCTCTTAGTTTGACACATGTCCTAGTAATCGCTTTAGCACGATCACCCTTCGCTTGACTACTTTCTCTTAATGGATGACGTGGCACTGCTCGATAAATACAAACTGTATCGCCACAAAATCCTCTCCACATATCTGAAGATCTACGAATACTCCATGCAACTCCCTGATGATTACACACAACCTTCTCTTATTGGCTAAATTAACAAAAATAGGGAGGAACAGAGACATGCGAGGGTAGGACACAATCTGTGTCTAAAAGAGTTGTATTGATTTGCTTTCTTAATTGCATGACTAGTAAACATTTATGGACAATGAACCTCATGATTGAAGTAAATACTAATCATAATACAACTATAAACAATTTGATGGTCCGGGTAGGTAAAACATAAAACACACACCAACCATGGTTCTTTTTGAACGGTTTAATTTGAATTGAATGTTTATTAATAATCACACATCTTGGTGGTATTTGTGCATCATATCAACAATCGTACATGCTCAAGGTACGAACTATCTTCCTCCACCCCACAGGAACATATCAAGTGAGGCCCACCAGAGACGGTGCTCCCTTATCGTGGGGCCCACCTTAATGTATGTATTCTATATCCATACCATTCATTCACTTTTCCATATCATTTTAAGGGATCCAATTATCAAGTGGGACCATACCATAGGAAATAGTAGTGAACGCCTTACCATTAAAAACTTCTTATGAGGCACCTTAATGCTTCATAGTTTTTATTTACCATTCAATTTGTTGATATGGTCACATAAGCTCGAATGAAGGGAGAAACAAATATCTCTTGATTCAAAACTTGTGGCCCATAATGAGTAATCACACCCCTTTCCTATGATATAGTCCACCTGATTATTGGACATGTTTCATTTTTTGGATACTACTTTAAAATAATCTAAAAAATGAATAAATGCCTGATATAGAATACATACATCAAGGTAGGTCCATGTAGTAAGGGGTTGCACTATCTATCTATTTTTCAGCCTATTTTAAAATTTGGGCAAAAATTAAGCGAATTGACCACACCGTAGGAAATATTGGTGATTGAATATTCGCCATTGAAAAGGCCTACTCTACCTTGATTCACCATTTCAAACATTACAAGTAGAGCTGGGCATTTTTGACCCGATTCGGTGGATCCGACCCAATCCGATCAGATCCGACCCGATTCGAACCGAACCGACGGCCTGGATCGGCGCGGTTCAAGTAGGGTCAGTCTGATCCGACCGTTCATCAGACCGAGTTCGGATCACTGTTAATCCGGACCGATCAGATCCAGAATCCGATCCGATCTGATTCGATCTGATCCGGTCATATAGTATCAGTACTACTTTTTCTGATGATATGGTCCACTTGAGCTTTAGATATGCATAAAATTTGGGTTCAACCCCTAAAATGATATAGAAAAATGAATGGACGGTGTGAATCAACCACATGCATTCACGGTGGGCCCACGTGTATTCACCATATATCAAAAGCCAACTCTACTGGATAGAATTCAAATTTTTGCTTGTATCACACGCAAGCTAGTACTGACAGAGTGACAGTGGTGACAGGTTGAGTAGCCAGCGGGACTCTTTATTGAAGTGACGTCACCAGGTTCTGTGGGACCCACCATGATGTATGTGTTGTATCCACACCATCCATCAATTTGTAAAGATCATTTTAGGCCATGAGAGAAGGAATGAGTTAGATCTAAATTTGGAGTGGACCCCACCACAGAAAACAGTGGGAAGAGTAACTCCTACCGTTGAAACCTTCCTAAGGTTCACCATGATGTTTATTTGAGATCCAACGTGTTCACAGGTTAACACAGACATGAAAGAAGGGAAAACACAAATCGAAAACTTCCGTGGGCCTTAGAAAATTTTAATGATGGGCATCACTCTCTCCATTGTTTTCTGTGGTGGGGTCCATTTTAGCTTTAGATCTGACTCATTCTTTGGCTCCTGCCCTAAATTGATATCTCTAAATGAATGGATGGTGCGGATATAACACATATATCATGGCGGGTCCCACAGAACTTGGTCACGTCACTTCAACAGGGATTATAGCTACTCAACCAGTAGCTAATCAGCATCCCACACAAGCTAGCTGTACAGCCAGCTATTGTAGGTACGTGCCGTGTGAAGATGAGCGCGTATGCGCCTCGAGCTCTGAGTTTTACGAATGGCTCAAATGAGATTACATGGGCCCTACCATAACATTTATTTTCCATCTAATCTATTAATAATGTTAAAAATATATGAATGAAGTGGAAAAGCAAATTTCATATTGATGTGAAATTTCTATGATCTGAAAAAGGGTTTTAATGGTAAACGATCAATCCCCCACTGTTTTTTTTGCAGTTTAGTCCAACTGATCTCTAGATCTGTCTTATTTTTCAGCTCAAGCCTTAAGACAAGCTTTCTAAACGGATGGAAGGTTTGGATATAAAACATACCTCTCTTTCGATTTGAATGGCACCCAACCCGATTTGGTTCTGTTTTTGTGACCGAGTTGGACTCGGTCTGGACCAGGCTAGCATAGCATCAGATCGGATCGGGTCAAATGACCTGGACTCAGTCCCAGATCGGATCGAGTTCGGGTCACGCCATGTAGAATCCGGACCGAGTCGGCTTGGGCCCAATTTGATCCGACTGGGTCCAATGCCCAGCTCTTATTACAGGGAAGGTTTTTCGATACCAGCACCGTAGAAATGATTGAGATAATGACTACTCTATCCATGCTCTTCGGTGGGACGAAAAAGCCTCCTTCCCTATCTTGAAATCCTTCGCAATACAATCCACATGATAAAACTCACAGATATCATCTTTTAGGGCTCATCGATCTAACGTGTTGATAAGGTTAACCACACCTAGATAGAGGGAAAAATATACAGATTGGCTTGCTCCAAAACTTTTGTAGCCCACAAAAATTGTTAATGATCATTTTACCCCTGTTTCTAATGATGTGCTCCACTTGAGACTTAGAACAATTTAATTTTTGACGTCACAACATAATATGAACTGGGAAAAATAGGAATGGCACGGATATAACATATTAACGGAGGTGATCCTCACATGGTGAGGATAATACCCACTAAGGTGTTACCCCGCTATCACCTAATATGCTCCCCCACTTGGTGACTGGACTAGGTGTTAGTGGGTGTTACCCTTACCATGGGCTCACCTCGATCATCTGTTTTATATCCATGCTGTCCATCCATTCTTTTTAAAAGATTTACTTCTCAGGCAGACCACATTATAGAAAACAACGATGATTGAATGTTCACCATTAAAAACTTGCTAGAGCACACTGTAAATTTTATTTGCCATCCAACCTATTGTTAAGGTCAACTACACCTGGATGGTAGGAAAAATATAAAGATTGGCTTGGTCCAAAACTTTTGTATACCAAAAAAATTTGTTAATAGTCATTTACCACTGTTTCCAACGATGTGGTTCACCTGAGACTTATATTTATTTAATTTTTGATATCACGTCATAAAATGAGTTGGGAAAATGGATGGACGGCGTGGATATACAACACATTGATTAAGGTGGGCCACATACGGTAAGGTAATACCCACTGAGGTGTTCACCGGGCAACACAACCAGCTACCGTCCATTGCAGCACACGAGCTGCGAGTTTTGAGGACGGGAATCCTCCACGACACCTGCGCTATGCCGCGCACGACGCGGATTGCGTACTACCCCCGCCCGTCCCTAGCTCCGAACGGGCAGTTCTGTGGGCGGGCCTACGGTGATATATCTGTACATCCAAGCCGTCTATCCCTTTTCTTAGATTATTTTAAGGCATCAAAACAAAAATAAGCAGATCCACTGCTCAAATGGACCACACTACAGATGACTCTTGCATTTAATGGAACTGAAATTTAATGCTTTATGTATTTTAATGCAACCAACCTTATTATTTGGTGTGGTCCACTTGAATGTTGGATCTACTTCATTTTTGTATTCATTCTTGAAATAATCTGAGAAAAGAAATTGACGGCTTGGATGTACAGATACATCACGGTGGGCCCGCCGACAGAACTGTCAGTTCGGAGCTAGGGACGGGCGGGGGTAGTACGCAATCCACGTCCGGCGGGGAAGCCGATTGGCTGGTGTACCATACACCACTCGATATGGCTGATGTGGGTACGTATCGTGCGAAGACGAGCCTGCGAGCGGAAACGGATTGGCGACTCCCCCTGCCACCGGCCAATGGCTGTGGTCGGTGTTCTGTGGGCCGCACCGTGATGTATGTGTTTCATCCATGCTGTCCATCTATTTTTATAGATCATTGTATGTTATAAAAGAAACATTGAGGTATATCAAATTCTCAAGTGGACCACATTACAAGAAACAGTGTTGAATGAACATTGACCATTAAAAACGTTTTGGGGGCCATAAAAGTTTTAGATCAAGCTGATGTTTATTTTTTTTCCTTCATCTGGGTCTTCATGACCTAATCAACAGATTGGATGTCAAATAAAAAGTACAGTGGACCTTAGGAGGATTTTAATGGTGAATATCCAATCATTATTGTTTTCCTGTGGTGTGGACCACCTGAGATTTATATCCCTATTATTTTTTGTATCAATCCATACAATGATCTGTAAAAATGGATGAACGGAATGGATGAAACAAATACATCATGGTGGGGCCTACACAGAGCACCGATCACCAGCCACGGGGCTGATGTCCGGGGGAGTAGCCAATCCGTCTCCCATGCAGCCCTGAGTTGTACGAACGGTTCAATGGAGATCAAAGTTACATTGCCCCCGAAATTTATATCCACACCGGTCATCCATTTTTAGAGATCATTTTCTAGCATGGCCCCAAAAATGATTCATATCCAAATCTTAAGTGAACCACACCACACAAAGGTGTAGGCACAATAATTCTTAACGTTAAAACATTCATAGGCCCACCATAATGTTTGTTTTCTATCCTATCTGTTCATGAGTTCGCGAAGAGAAAAAAAAACCCGAGAAAGGTTTCAATGGTAGACCTTCAATTCCCCATTGATTTTTGCAGTGTGGCCAGAGACCTGCGACTAGCTCTCCAAATGAAAAAAAATGGTTGGGATATAACGCGTACCACATGATAGGACCCACAGAAATGTGACATTAGTGCACTGGCTAGATTGGTGGGGTATGGTACACCAGCCAATCCGCTTCCACCGCCATTGAGTTGTGTGCCACACACCACCAACATTAGTGGTGTATCTAGGTCACCAAATTCCATTCATCCATTTTACCATGCCATTTTAGGGCATGGCCAAAAATATAGGCAAATCCTAATTTCGTATGGCCGCACAATAGGAAGCAGTGGGGATTGAATGCCTACCATTGAAAACTTGTTGGTTTTGTATCAAGTTGATATTTGTGTTTTCCGTAGGTGTGAACTTATAAACAGGCTGAATGTGAAGGTTTCAATGATGGGCATCATTGCCCCACTACTTTCTTTGGTGTGTGGTCTACTTCAGCTCGGGTCTTCCTCATTTGGGGGCCATGCCATAAAATGATTGAAAATGAATAGGTGGCATAGATATGTTATTGAAATTTTAGTTTTAAAATTAAATAAGTTTATTTTAAAATCATTACCTACCAAAACAATTTTGAAAAAACAAAAGAAAAATTGCCTTTTTGTTTAGTGTCATATTGAATAGAGTGAGAGAAAGCTTTTAATTTATAAGTTTTTAAGTGTGGAGTATTCTTGGAGAAATGGAGAGATGCCCGGTTTGCGTGTTGAACACATGCATGCATGTGCATGCTCGAGGCGTGGGCAGTGTGATTATAGTGGTGCACTTCAAACATGCGCGTCGTGTTGCAGAGTGGTCGCTCCCTCATGACCTTACGCGAACCGTCGTAAGATGGTGCGATCACGATGTGAGAGAGGGGTGTGAAGTGGCCTAGGCTTTATAGGCTGCTGGAAATGGTCAGATCAATGGATCCAAAATCATTGACTATTTTTTAGAACGATTAGTAGCCTTAAAACCAAAACGGTTTAAAAGCAAACAACCCTTGATGATCCAACGGTCAAGTTGTTGATCTAATGATCTAAAATGTTTAGAATATATTGCCAATGGTCAGAAATGTTTCACAAATGTTCTAAATCATTGATGGCCACCTGGCAACAGTTTACACCCCAGATGCTATATAAACTAGACCCTCCAGGTATAGAATTATTGAAGTCCAACAGATTCAATCAGAATCTGATCTAATCTTTCTAAACAATTTTCTCTTTTAAGTTTATTCAAGACCTTAACGAGTGACTCAAACATTGTCTGACTCACTGAGTTCGACTGACCACTAAACAAATCTGTCAGAGTTCTGAACTGCGTTAACTTAGTCCCTGAGTAGGTCCCTTCATGATTGCTGCACGCAGGACCTTTAGGGGTGTACACCGAGTCGAGCTGGCCTCAGCTTGACTCAGCTTGGTCAGCAGGCAAACCCAGCTCGTGTTCGGCTCGACTCGGTGACCGAGCCATCATGTCCAGCTCGACTTGGCTTGATCAGCAGATCGAACTAATTCGAGCTAAGTTCGAGCTCGAGCTTTCAAGTCGAGTTCGAGCTTTGGAGCCGAGTTCGACTTCAATTTTCGAGCCGAGTTTGAATTATAGTTTTCAAATTTTCGAGTTTTCGAGTTTGAGTTTAGTTTTTGAGATGAGATGAAGTTTGATGTCGGAACTAGAAAGTATCGAGTTAAAATTATAATTGTACTACATAACATTTAATAACACAATAAAGCAAAAAATAAAAAATAAAATATAAACTGAAGACTAATTATTAGTTTACTATTGTAGAAGAGATTCGTTTGTTGAGCTCGAGCTGCCATTCAATTCTTCATATACGTACTCGTTCACCTCTCCCTAATTAGAAGGTGGAGATAGCTTTTTATCGTCTTCTTGTATAGTTTGAATTATATTTTTTAAACTTTTTTTGTGAGCAGATTTATATGAGTTCTCGACGCCCCTGTAAAACGCACCAAAACTGGAGAGAAACTTAGATGAATTCTTACTCTTCTTCTTCTTATTTGTGCAGCTTGAACCTACTTCGACATCATATTGTCTTGTTGAAGGACATCACTGATGTGTAAAAGTCTCTTCCATAGTACGCTTTAAGGCGAGTTAGAATTGTTCTTCTTTCAATGCTAATAATTTAGCTTCCTCATCTGCCTTAGAAAGTTTGGATGGGGGAGTGGAAAGTTTTTTGTTTGAATTAATAAGTGCTTGAAAAAGAAGTTGGATTTCCTTTGGGGTTTTAGGATACGGTTTTATATTTCCACCCCAACATGATAAGTATAACCCGATCTGATTAGTTTTTATTAACAAATTAGAACTATTACCTCCCCAACTCGAATGCAACCAAACTTATGTACAAATTAATACTTCAACTGTATTTGGTGCAAGGGAGCTTTGAGTCTTGCTCACGACCCTACTCTCTTTGCTAAAAGCAGATTCTGATGCCACCGTTGAAATACGAATTGACAATGTATCTCGTGCCACCACCGATAGTGTAAGATATTTTCCTTTATAAACTCTCATTTTTTACCACCCTAAAACATCGAAGTCTGAATCCTACCATATTACGACTAACTCTTTGAAATACAAGTCTAACTCTGATTCTTTCGTTTCAGTATTTCTATTTTCTTTTGCTAAGAAAGATTTGTATTAATCGTCGAGTATAGTGTTAGAGCTTGTAGTAGCATACAATCTAACTTCTTTATCATTTGGTGTGGATCTTGTGGTTGTGTACGTATTGTACAATGCTTCGATTGCATCACGAACCTTAGAGGTTTTAGTTACTGCTTTTTCATCAGAATAAATCTTCATAAAGATGAACTTAACATAGCTCATCTTGCACCGATAATCAAGAACAACCGCTAAGGACATTAACAAATGGCATTCATCCCAGTACTTTTCGAACTTCATTTGCATACCAAGTGTCATAAGTTGCATGAAATCTGAACCTTTACTGACACTTTTCTTTAGGGCTTCCTTGATCTTCCACACAGCTAGAAGAACATATTTGCTGTGGGAAACTTATTTCCAGAAAATATTTTCGTGCAATTATAAAAAACTTTTAAAAGCTTGTGAATTTCTTTTGTTTTTCTCCAATATTCTTCAGTAGGCAATCAAGTATATATTCTATCACGAACTGCATATTTCGGAAATACAAGTTTTAATTCCACGATCGAATTCAACATTTCAAAAGTCGAATTCCAACGTGTGCATACATCTAACTTCAACATTTTTGAAGACTTCTCATTTAAACGTTGGACTATGTCATTATATATACTCAATCTTGAAGGTGAGCCCCCTTATGTACTTTACACACTCTCTCACATTCTCTATAGTTTGATTAATTGTTTTCAGCCCTTCTTGTACAATTATGTTTAGTATGTGTGCACAACACCGAACTTCAAATATTTTTTCCTCAAAAAATAAATTATTGGTTGCCTTGAACTGGTTACGTAAGAATGATATTACACTGTCATTTGTTGAAGCATTAAAGTTAATGAAAAAATTTTATTTTCAATGCCCCAATCTCGCAGACAGTTATAAATACAATCTGAAATAACCAAACCGGTATGAGGAGGTGAAAGGTGGCGGAAGTTCAATATTCTCTTAGAAAGTTTCTAATTTTTATTAACATAGTGTGTAGTCAATGAAATATATCTTTTTTTTATTAGACGCCGTCCACATATCAGAAGTCAAACTTACCCTTGAGACTGATGCCAAAACTACTTTTAGTTTTTTTCTCACTTGTATACATCTTCATGAACTCCCTCTTCACACTAACACGGGAGACCTTTTCAACTTAAAGATTAAGGAATTTACTATATCCCATGAAAACTTTACTCTCTATCATTTGAAATGGTTACTCATTAACGATCAAAAGTCTTGCATATCATTCATTCAACTTTTCTTTTTCAAACTTATTAATGGAAAGTTTACCTTGAGAACCATCTCATTCAGAATTTGTAAACGATAGAAACTGTTGGCCCGGAAGTGAAATTTTTTATCTCTTTGAACAACTTTGCCCATATCTTTTTAAATGAGTAGTCAACCCCCTGGGATTTTTACTGTACAGAGCTTTGCAGTGCACACATATGATCTTAGCTACATCATTAACTAGAATTTCTTCAAAATCATCCCACACAGCTGATCGTTTCTTTACTTACAGTTGTAGCTGAATACCCCTCTCTCTCAACAATAAGAGGAGATATAGCCGATGTACCGGCACCAGGGGTAGTTGGGACTTCATCTTCACTAGCCATCTTTAAATAATTAAATATAAAGATATAAAACTAACTTTTAGGCAATTATTAACACAAGTGGTGTGTCATCTATGTATAAATGTCCTCTAAAATTTCAACAATTTCCTAAGTGTTTAATCAGTCATCAATTTAATGTTGAATAGATTGTAATGCTTTCATTATTCAATTTAAATGCCATGAAAATTTTTGGCAACATCTCTCCTTATCTCTCCAGAATATATTAATCTTGTATTTAATTCACACGTCAACTATCCACACAAAGTGTGGATATTTGATGAGGAAATAAATATAATAAATATATCAAGAGAGAATTAAGAGAGACGAACAGAAACAAACATGTACATTTAAATTAGAATAAATGTGCATTTAAATTAGAATAAATGAAAATATTATTATCTATTCAATATTGAACTGTCCAAAAAGGGACAATTCGAGAATTTCTATGCATCCAAAAACACACTGAATATATGTTTGATAACATAAAAATTATCAAATGGGTAACTGATTATCCTACAATAAAACAATAAAATATTTAAAAAATGATGTTACTACTTACTGATTAAATTAACAATTAGCAATAACAATTAATAATTAAAGAAATGATGCTAACAAATTATAATTACCAATAACAATTAACAATAACAATTAAAAAAAATACTAAAATGAACATTACTTTACTATGCGGATTGAGTAACATTTCAAATCAAATCATTGTAAATGATAACTAATCTAACAAATAACATTAAGTCATACGATTACCAATCTAATATTAATTGAATATATATAATAATATTGATATATCACAATATATTGATTATATATGATTCAACCATCCAACCAAACCAATCATCCATCCATCCACATATTTATATGTAATATATAAATATAATATAGAGTTTACATAATATAATATAATATATATATAGTATATAACATTAATTTAATATATAATAATAATATTGATATATTATAATATATTTATTATCCATGATTTAACCATCCAACCAAACCAATCATTCATCCATCCATCAATCCATCCCATCCATGATCCATCCATCGATACCTCCAATCTATCCAAAAATCCTATCAATCATCCATCCATCCACATATTTATATGTAATATATAAATATAATATATAGTTTTCATAATATAATATTATAATATAATCTATATAGTATATAACATTAATTTAATATATATAATAATATTGATATATTATAATATATTTATTATCCATAATTCAACCATCCAACCAAACAAATCATCTATCCATCCATCAATCCATCCCATCCATGATCCATCCATCAATACCTCCTATCCATACAAACATCCAACCAATCATCCATCCATCCACCTATCTATCCCTCCCAATTTTCATCCATCAATCCACCCATCTATCCCTCCCAATTTCATCCATCCATCCATCCATCCACCCACCATCCATACACATATTTATATGTAATATATAAATATAATATAGGGTTTTCATAATATAATATTATAATATAATCTATGATTCTATATAGTATTATAAGTATTTACTGTTTATAAATTTCTTATTTCATAAATAATATATAATATATTTTTATTTATTGTTTTTATATATAATATATAAAGAAATTTAATAAATTAAAATGCTATTAAAAAGGGGTTCGATTTGAGTGCTTACCGGTGGGCAGGGCAGGCGACGACCGGACTATCGAGTGGCGGCAGGAGGAGGGCTAGCAGCAGGTTGCAGACGACCAAGCAGGCGAGTCACTGGTCGAGCAGAGGCCAGAGAGAGAGAGAGAGACAGAGTCGTTGTTGGTTTGGCAGAACGAGTAGAGAGAGAGAGTGAGAGAGAGGCTAAGTCGCCACTAGTTGGGAGGGACGATCAGAGAGAGAGTGAGAGAGAGAGAGAGAGAGGCCGCAGAGCCGCTGCTGGTCGGGAGGGACGAGCAGAGAGAGAGAGAGAGAGAGAGAGAGAGAGAGAGAGGGTCGGGTGAGCAGTTCTTTTTTCAAACAAAAGGGAAAGGGAGTAAAGTTTAGGGTTGTTTTTTCTTTTTATACCATCTGACTGAGTCGATCTAAGTTTGAGCTATATATTGAACCGAGTCGAGTCAAGCTCAAGCCAGCTCGAACTCAGTTTCAAGCTCTAAAAACCAGCTCGACTCGAATCGAACTGAGCCGAATTGAGCTCTTTCGAGCTGAGTTGAGCAAGTTGACTGAGCTAGCTCGGTTCGTGTACACCCCTAAGGACCTTAATAAAAATGCTTGTCTTATCCTGGAAGCAATTTGTATGTAACCCATTAGCGATCTCAATTCAACCGATTAGGGGGTAAATTAAACTTTAGGGATAACATATTACATATGTGATTCAACCCGGTGTTAATTTTATTTATCTTTCAGTTTCCAATATTATTTGTGAAATATTTTCCAACATATACTACATAAATCATGGCAGGCCCACACGCAATTTGCTTCTACCAGCACATACAACAATCGACCTTGGTTGGGCTCACCTTGTTGTGTTTTCATGACATCTACTTAGAACCTAAATCTGGCTATCTACAGGATGAATAACTGAGAGTAGATTCTAACCATAGGTTGTGTGTGAGTGGGCCACTATTTGTATATTCCATCCAATTCGTTCATAAAGTGATATGCACAAGGATGAATAAAAGTTCCAAAAATCTATCTAATCCAATCCTCATTTGAGCCACGCCGCATCAACTTAATAAGTTTATTCTCCTGCTTCGTATGACCCACCTGAGTTTTTGATTGGGATGATCTATGATTTGCATCACAAACTTTAAAAGGGCTTAGCTAATGGATGGAGTGAATATTACATTTGAAAAAGGTGGGAGCCACATGCCCTCAATTTTTTTACTTTGCTGTGAAGAATCCAACCCCGAGTATTGGCGTTGGAAAGTTGATAGCTAGACTAGGAATAGCGTAAAAAGAGTTAATTATGAAAACCGTATATCTTTTAGTCTATTTTCAAATATACGTCTCATTAGAAATACTTATGAATACACGCCCACCATTTAAAAATACGATGAAAAAGCAACCTATTTGACTTTGACTAACGATTCCTGACGGAAAGGCATCATTAAGGTCTCCAAAAGGCCATTTTGCCCCTGTTGCTTCATATTTGCAGTTGGACCCCAATTTTTTATGCTTGTTTTCGTAAGAAAGTTTACGGCTCACCTTTAGCATATAAAGTGATCCATGCTATCCATTTGTTTTGTAAGGCTATCTCATGGACTGATCATCTATGTTCCAGGAATGTCTCAATGATGTTCATAATCCAGATTTGGTTTTATTGTCGTGGGCTGCATTTGGATTAGATATGGCTGATTTTTTTACGTGAGGCCATAAATGAGTTGCCAAAGTAGATGGATGGAGTAGATCACGCATGTCACGTTCCAAACTCGGAAATTGGGCTCACAAAATTTTTATCGCTGAATCTGGTGCTGACAGCCTCCATAGTACCCCATTCTTTGCTCCTGGCACCTATATGCCAAATTTTGATCCTGGGATCCTACAAGGAAGATTTTCAATAAGATTTTTTTTTTTTTTTGCAATGGAGCATAACCACAAGTATAACCAAGTTACAAAACAACATCACCACATATCCACTATATCAAAAACTTTAAGTACAATGCAGAAAGATAAATACAAATATAGATATCGAAACTCCAAAAGCTCGGCTACACGCTCCTACCTCAGTGCTACTACGATCTAACGTCACCTGCACGCAACGATCGTGCATAAGCTTATGAAAAGCTTAGAGGGTGGTGTAAGTGTGTGCGCAAGGTAAGTGCCAAGTATGTAATATCAAAGTAATGCGAAAATATACTGGTAAGTCCATGAATACTATCAGCCGTGCCAAGGCTATGCGATATAAGGCACGAATGCTATCGGTCATATCAAGGCCATGCGATGTGAGGCCTAGGTAGCTAAATGTCATATGCAAAATGCAACACAAGCATGCTAGTCCTCATCAAGTACATATATCAGTACAGTTCTCCTCTGGGATATCATCGGGTCTAGTGCACTCCACACTAACTACCGCCTCCCTAGCCGCATAGCCCAGTGGGTGGAAGAGACCACACTATCCGCCTGACCAGTAGTCTGCCAATACCTACCTGGCTCGTCGATAGCAGACTCATTTGCGAGCTGGTCAAACTCAGCCTACCTTACAACTTCCTCACTTGAGTGGATAAGGCCACAACCTCTTCCAACCGACCAGACACAGTGGGAAACATAGCCTGCTGGTATTCGGCACTCGCGCGCTTTTGTATCCACTTGATCTAGACATTGGAGCATCTCTTGGTGCTAAAAAGGTTCTGAGACTTTCACCCAAGGACATCCTATGTGCCCACAGTACTAGAACTAATATTTTCGATATCCAATCCAGCCATCCATGATATGCCTATGGAGGCCACGACCCTGATGTCACTAGGGCGTATAGTGAATCACGTCACACGTGTAAGTGCTATAGTTTATAGCCCTTTTTGTTGTCAAATTTATGGTGTCAAAGACACTGTTATGAAGCTTACATCTGTGAAGAACAATGCTCTACTCAAGATCAACTTTGTTTGACAAGCACTGTTCACAAGTCAAGAATCTCAAGAAGCTTTTAAGTTCAACCTCAAGATCTCAAGAAGCTTTCAAGTTTGAGCTCCATCAAGACTTCAAGCCTAGCTACTTTCAAAGGTCTCTTGTCTCTAAGTTTCAATGTCCTTACTTTACTATTGAGGTATGATTGACCTTAGGTTGACCTTTAGAGTAGGTCATTCTAGATACATAATTCATATATTTTTTATATGTGAGTTTAGGCTGTTCTAAGACTAGTCTTGGACTTTGTTCGACTAGTCCTAGTACTGCTTCGACCTATCTAAGAATTTTCTACATCAGTCGTAAGTTTATTGTAAAATTCAAAAAATTTCTATTAGGCTTCGACTAGTCCTAGGGACTGTTCGACTAGTCGTATGAACGGTGTCGACTGTTGCTTCGACCAATCGTAGACCTACGACTCAAAGTACAGTATTAAAATTTGACTAGCTTTGACTAGTTGTGAGCAACATACGACTAGTCGTAGACCACCTACGACCAGTCGTGAAATCGCCAGATCTTATCGTGCCCGAATTTTCAAATATCTGTTGGTTCTAGACCAGTCGTAAAGTTCTTTAGACCAGTCGAAGACGTGATTTGCTCACCTATAAATAGAGGACGAATCTCAGAATAAAATATGAAATTCAAACTAATTTAATTTAGCCTTCTGAGAGATAAGTCTGTGCTTCATTTTAAGCTAAGTGTGCATATTTAATATTCTCTTTCTTTAGCTTTCCTTATTTGATTTTGTTCCTGTATTCCAATCTTATTTGAAAAGTGGAATTGCTATATTCCGTCTTCTTGGAATCCAAATCAAATAGAGCTACGCCCAATTGGTTTAATTTAAAATCTGTTAGAACTTAGAACATTACAAAGAGAGTATTGGACATTGAACTTTGAGATTCAAATCTCTACTCCGACTTGGTTCTTCTGGGCTGCTACAACGAAGGAGAAAGTCAGGTATTTTATGTTTATGTAATTTACTTTCAATTGGTTTTCTTTTGGGATTTGTCAGAAAAATCTCATTGTATTGGTTATCTGAGGAGAGCCAGGAAAACTCAGAAGAGGGGTTTTTTAATTGTGTAAGCCCACAGAGAAAAACACAATTGTGAAGGTTTTTGGTGAACCTGGAAAACCTATCTTTGATAGTGAATGCTGATATCCCATGTGTCAGGATATTAGGAGTGGAGTAGCGCTGTGTGGCTGTTGTTGAACAGTTGGTGTACACATAGGTGAACCACTATAACTCTGTCTTATGGTTTGAATGCTTGCTTAAGTTTTATATCTCTTTTCATTCAGATTTGTGGAATGTATGTGTGGATGTGAATGTTGTAAAATTTACATTTCAAGTACAGTGGGAATGTTGTAATAATTTAGTTTTAAATTCCTGCAATTTATTTCAATTCCTTACTATTTATTTATTCCTCTCCGATTTAAGTTTTTGATACAAAAGATGTTCTAGAAATAAGGTTGTCCTACCATAAACCCTTGGTTTTTATGGTGTAAGGTTGTCCTTAGAACTGAATTCGTATCAACCTCTCAATACTTGTTTAGTAAGGTTGCTTTTATTTCAGCATTGTGATTTGATTTAGTTTATTTGGCTATCTATCTTTCTTTATTTCGCTGTTAAAGTTTTATTTTGGCATTGTCCTATTCACCCCCCTCTAAGACATATAGCTAGGCCATTTCAACACGGAATGCGAAATGCATGAGTCACACTATCCAGTTATGCATCAAACCTGCGCGTACCGTGCGATCATGTCGGATACTCCGACTCATAAGGAGTCCCATAAATGTCTCAGCCCAATAGCGTATGCTATGAACAAACACTCCTCATAACAGACATACAAATGATGCGTATGGGCATGTATCATGATGTTATACTAAGCATTTTCTCAGTGTGTCTTACTGACTAAGTACATCAGCATGATTACCAGATATAGCAGGTGATGATCGGTCTTAACCAGTATGCTACTTACAAGAATAGGGGCTGAACGGTATAAAAGTTTATATGGAATAGTCCATGTTAGACTATCATAATCTATTCGAGGTACTAGTATATCATATATCCCAAGGCGGGGTCCACTTGAAAGGACAATGGAAAGTATCATCATCAATGGGGGCCTAACGGTTTGGGTTAGCCCACTAAGGAAAGATGAGAATGGGCCTAACAATGGGCCCTAGGGAGAGTTACAATGCAGACATTTAACCATCATTGCTTTTACAATGTGGACATCAAACCATCATTGCTCACAAGGCATGGCTAGTCAAAACATTATTACATACATCATGGTGGAATCACACATTGCAATGGACCTCATATACCTCACATTAGGCCTCACATACATCTCATTAGGCCTCACTCATGGTCCTTATATACATCAAGATGGGCCGAAACAATGGGCCTCATATACATCAAGGTGGGCCGCAACAATGGGCCACAACCCATGGGCCTCATATACATTAAGATGGGCCACAATAATGGGCCTTGTATACATCAAGATGGGCAGCAACAATGGGCCTCATATACATCAAGATGGGCCACAACAATGGGCCTTATATACATCAAGATGGGCCATAACAATGGGCCTTATATACATCAAGATGGGCCGCAACAATGGGCCTCATATACATCAAGATGGGCCCATCGTCCTAGCAGGACCATCTACACCATTCATCTATTTATAGAGATTATTTTAGAGCATTACCCAAAAAAAAATGAATCATATTGGGAGATCATCTGGACCGAACCACAAATAGCAGTGGAGATAATGATTCCCACCGTTAACAATACACAGGGCCCACCATAATGTTTATTTTCCATCCAATCTGTTCATAAGGTCACAAAGGCTTGGATTAAGAGGGAAAACAATTTCATATTGATCCAGAATTTCTGTGACCCTAAACAGTTTCAATGGTGGACATTCAATCTCCACTGATTTTTACAGTGTGGTCCACCTGATGGATAGATCTACTGGCATGGATGGACGGTGTGGATGTACATACATCATGCGAGACCCACAAAACTTGTTGCAGTCCATACAAATGGACGGTTTAGATAGCGGGTGGGACCCACAGAGCTTGCTAACATGTACAATAGCTATATAGTTGGCGTGTGGTAGACTAGCCAGTCCGCTCCCACCGTCCAGGGATTGGGATGGTGTGGATATAAGATACATACATCAATGTGGGGTCCACGGAACTTGTTGACGTCATCGGCAGCTAATTAGCTGTTGTGGACCACATAGATGAATGGTGTGAATAAAGCACATACATCAAGGTGTGCCTCACACCACACTGTCCAGATGGATGGTGTGGATATAAAATACATACAACAAGGTGGGTCCCATCCCACATGTGCAACACATGTGGGTGGGCCCACACATGTGCTGAAATGGATGGACGGTTATGGATATAACCATACCTCAGATCAGACCCACGGACCTTATTGATGTCCTTCCAGCAGCTATGGGCTGCTCGTCCAGATGGTGGATGGACGGTCTAGATTTAACGGTTTGGATGTAAAACATATACATTAAAGGTGGGTCCCACCTGAAATTTATATCTGTCTCATGCCATAAAATGATCTCCGTAAATGGTTGGATGGTATAGATGCAACACATACATCGTACGGGACCCACAGATTTGCTACGCTTATTACAGCGACTATATTGCTGCTCGTGGGTCCCTAGATGAACGGTTGGGATATAACACATCCCTCATGATCATGATCAGGGCCCACCTACTAACGTCAATACATCAACTATATAGCTGGGATGTGAGCCAATCTGCTTCCTGTAGGTAGAGGTGGGCATCGAGCCGAGTCGAGTCAAGGTGGGCCAAGCTCGGCTCGGCCTCAAGCTCAACATTGAAGCTTGGCTTGTTTGCCAAAGCTGTCGAGTCGAGTTCAAGTTGAGCTAGTGGTTCGAGTCAAGTCAAGTTTACCTCGGGTCGAGCTCGAGCTTGTTGGGTGAGAGAGTAATGGATTCTATTCTTTATCCTCCTCCATTGATGAAAAATTTAAAAATCTTAGGAGAATCAAAGTAAAACCCAATGAAAAAACTAAACAAAGCTTCGAATCGAATGAGGAAACCTGTAAGAACCAATCTGTTCTTGATCTTCTTCCACCAGCAGAAATCCAAGTACTAAAAAAGAAACAGAGCAGAACACATATTAGAAATCCAAGTAAAGAGCTTTAGCCAATCAGATAATTGGATTTCCTTGAAGCTCTAACAAATCTGAGAAGAACCCATCTCGGATTTCTTGGGTTTCTCGCCCAAGAAGTAGATCTCAAGAGATTGAAATCATACTATTGTGGAGCTGAAATGAAAACTGGTGGTGGTGGTCCGGGCGGGCATGCGGTTGGCAGCAGGTAGAGAAAGAGAAGAAAGGGAAAGGGAAATGGAAAGGGGGTACGTTCGATCGGGTAGAGACCCTAGGTTTTTTTTTATTTAAAAAAGTTAAAAGTTAAAACTTATAATATTAATAATATATATATATATATATTATATAAAATATATAATATATAATATATTTATTAATCGAGCCGAGTCGAGCTCGAGTTCGAGCTTCAAGTCGAGTCGAGTTGAAATGCCCCCGATCGAATTCGGCTTGAACTCAACTCGAGCTTCAAATAATTAGCTTGACTTGGTCCGAATCGGCCATTCAAGCCGAGTCAATCCGAACTGACTTGAGCCGAGTCGAGTGAGCTTTTCGAGCTAGCTTGACTCATGAATAGCCCTACCTGTGGGGTCCATGTCCCTAGACAGTGGCATGGATATAACATATATATCAGGTGGGTCCCACACGTGTGGCCCACTTGCATTAGGATAAAGCTGATATTTGTGTCTTGTATCTCCAGCAGCGCCTGCTGCTAGACGTTACAGATACAATACATAAATCATGGTGGTCCACACATGCGGACGGTGGATGAAACACTTACATCAAGTGGTCTCACATGTGGACAGCATGGATAAAAATACATACATTCATTGGGTGGGCCATCAAACAGGGGATAGAGAGAGAGAGAGAGAGAGAGAGAGAGAGAGAGAGAGAGAGAGAGAGAGAGAGAGAGAGATATTGGGAATCATGTGATGGAGGGGCCTGACCACTATGGGTCCCTCAATACATGATACAAAGCATACATCAAGATGAGTCCTAATAGGATCCATACCATCAATCGGTAGGCCCCACTTGGTCCATCATCAAAAAATAAAATCTAACCTACAAGTCACTCACCATTGGATCTTCTTGGTCCGATGGAATGCCAAACTCCTTAGCTCTCCTTTGATGAAGGTTGATGAAGGTTGGAGGGTTGAGATGGGAGACGAGAGGGGTAGGAAGTGGGCCATACACAAAGCTCTCTCTCCTTGGAAGTGCTTGGACGTCCACCTCTCTTAGTTACTTGGGAGAATGGGTGGAGAATGAGAGAGAGAGGTTGTAAGAGAGGTGATGGGTGTGATTGATGGATGTGAGTGATAGATGTACTTAACTTGAGAGTTGACTTAAGGTAGGTTGCTTGTCTTTGGGAGAAAAAAAGCATGGGTTGTAGATGTGATGTGTACTTGACTTGATTGATTGATGGGATGGGTTGTAGAGATTTTCTCAGGATTGTAAATGTGCGGCGATTCTTCGAGATAAACGAGGGCCCACATCTCCTGGCCTGGATATCGTATCGGTGTGCAATACACGGCGTTGGAACCGCGGTGAGAGCGTGGTCTCAATGGTACAAGTCTCAGGTTGAGCCGACACAGATTTATGGGATACGACTTAGGGTTGCACGCAAACGCCGATATAGGTCGCGGGTTGCCAGAATTCGATAGGGAGGATCGCGGAAGTTTATGAAATGGTACGGATTAGGATACAGGCCTTACAACACACATGTATAAAGGTGGGTCCAACTGAAAGGGCAAGGGCCTATCAGATCTAGTTTGACTATTATGGGCCATGTTTGGCTTTGATATGAATGATTTCTACATGAGGGACTGATATGAGATGCAAAAATAGATGGCCAACAAAGATCACTATTGAAAATATTGCATATTCTCCCTATTTATATCTTGGTTTTATGAACATGATAATGCTTAATGGGTATTTTTTATACATGTTTGTATTGTAAGGTGAATCTAAGAGGTTGGATTGAAAAGAATGTTAAACGCATGGGTTTGATGCTCAAGAATCACCAAGGAAATGAATAGATCTTAGGAGACCAAGATTAAAGATTTCAAGACCCCAAGATTCAAGGAAACTGAGTAAAGAAGGAAGGAAGTCGAAAGTGCAAAGTTTAGAAATTCACATAATTTGAACTTCACTATGTCATCGACCACCGGTCGATGACATTGAAGCCCGTGTTCGACGACATTAACCACGGGTCAATGAGATCAAAGAATTACACAAAAATCAAGTTTAGTTGCTAGACAAATTAGATGCATTTCTCGATAACATAGAAGCCCTGTTCGATGACAGCGGGATTTTTACAGATTTCTGGAGCAACTCGCTAGAACACTCTGTACACATTCTCGATTACTCGAACACCCTTTGATGACATCGAAGGACTGTTTGATGACATCGAAGGTATGTTCGATGGCATGAAGAGTTAGGTAGTGTGAAAGGTGCAATGCAGTGTGAAAAAGCATGACTTCCAGATTCAAGTTACGTTCGATGACATCGAAGGCGTTATGCAAAGTGCATAAATTTGAGGCAATTTTCAAAGATGGTTGGAGAAAGGATATAAATATGGGTTCTTTGACGAGTTCTAAACGTGAATTAGGTTTTTAAAAGCAGAGCCAAAGGGTGGAGCAACCTCCCAAGAGTTTTTCTTCTTTCCATATTTATTTTTAATGCTTTCTTTTAGGATTTTAGATCTAATCATGTCTATGGGGCTAAGAGGTGAAGCTTGTAGCGTGTTGGGATAATTTTCTTACTTAGATTCTTATTTTTCTTAAACTTCATTGATTTCTAGTTTGAATTTAAGGAATATTTTCAATTTTCTATAATTTATTGTGACTTAAATTATAATAGATGTGGTGATGGTTTTGAATATCTTATTTCCCTTTCTGAGATTGTGAGATCGGTAAATCCTGTTGTTCACCATCGTCTCCTGGGCATGGTAGGATAATGGAGTCCCTTCTAATCATCATAATACTCCTTCATGTGTGACTAGGTCAATAAAAAGTTCAGATTTAGTTTAATTGCTTCATCTTCCAATTGGATAGGATAGGACTCCGATTCCAATTGTGTTTCTTGAATTAAGTGAGGTAGCATCCTGATAGCTATAAGTGGATACTTAACGCTCTAGTTCCCTTTTAATTATTGATAATTTATTTACAATTACTCTCTCTTTTATTCTATATTTAGATTTAGATCTTATTCTAGTTTTACTTTAGTTACTTTCAGAATACGTATAAGTTTAGTCCCTGTGGATTCGACCTCGGTCTCACCGAGTTATTACTACATCGTGACCCTACACTTGGGGTTGTGAACAAGTTTTTGGCACCGTTGCCAAGGACTACAGTTGCATTTTTCTGAGATTAATTAGTTTTGGAATTAGTTTAAGATTAAGATTAGTTCTTCTCTTGTGTTTCTAGGTTAGAATTTTCTGAATTTATTTCTACAACTAACTTTGTTTTCTGTTTTGTAGAACCCTAGCATAGTAACTTTTCTTCAACTCTCTTTTATCTTTTCTAGATTTCTTATTTGCTTTATTTAGTTTTCTTTTTCTTAGGTTTAGTTTTGTTTAGTTGTTTGAAGGCTATAAGTGTTTCATGCCCAAGTGGGGTCGTGACAACACTCTCCGTCTCTTGAGTGGAGGAGAATTAGTTGAAGGGTTGCCTATCCATCACCGGATTAGACATCACTTAAGATCCTCTGAGTCAGTAGAAGTTATGACTGCACATCAACCTCAACACCCAGTCGAGGAGGCCCAAGATGAGAATGAGGTGCATCATGCACCCCCTCGTCATACTCTTTGAGATTATTTACAACTGGCAGGGGTGAGTACACCTTCCTACATGATATTTCCATTGAATGTAGGAATCGTGTATGTTAAACCGGAGGTGATTCAACTCCTTCCTAAGTTTCAAGGACTAGAATATGAAAGTCTATACTTGCATATGAAAGAGTTCGATGAGATAATATCTGCATTACACTTCCCAAACGTGTCTGAGGACACAGTAAGACTGAAATTATTTCCTTTCACTTTGAAAGAAAAGGCTAAGTCGTGGTTATATTCCTTAAAACCATGGTCCATTGGCACATGGGTTGAGATAACAAGGGAGTTCCTTAAAAGGTTCTTCCCATATTATAAAACGAATACCTTAAGGAAAGCAATCATGAATTTTGTGCAAAAAGAGGATAAGACCTTCTTCCAATGCTGGGAGCGATTTAAGGATCTTATAAATTCATGGCCACAACATGGCTACGAAACATGGCAGATAACAAGCTTCTTCTATGAAGGATTGACCTCATCAATGCGCCAATTTGTGGAGATGATGTGTAATGGGAAATTCATGAATAAGGAAGCTGATGATGTGTGAGATTATTTTGATAAACTCACTAAAAACACATAATCATGGGATACCTCTTCAAGAATTACCACTTCTAAGCCTACTCAATTAAAGGACAATGGAAGAATTTATGTTTTAAAAGAGGAAGATGATATAAATACAAGAATAGCCAAACTCACAAGAAAAGTCGAGGCCATGGAACTTAAGAAGGCAGAACTCAAAAAGGCTGTTGAAGTTATTTGTGGCATTTGTGCTTGTAACATACATACAACTGAAAATTTTCCAACAATTTCTGCTTTTTAAGAAATATCGAATGAGCAATCAAATGCTGTAAACAACTACCAAAGACCTTTCAGTGGACCCACCTCAAATACATATAATTTAAGTTGGAGAAACTATCCAAATTTCAGTTGGAGGAATGGATAAAGTGCTAGTACTCCTCAAGGGATCCTTAACCAATTTCTAAATCAAAGGAAACCTCAGGAGGATCTGGTCTTAAAACACATGCAAAACCAAGAGATTTTAAATCAGGGTATACTGCAAGCCTTTCAAAACCTTACAAAGGCCATACAAGGGCTTAAAACAAAAAATTCGATTGGGGAGAAAGGGATCCTTCCAGCCCAACCTCTCCCCAACCCAAAACCGCAATATGAAATAAGTGACCCAAGCTCTTTAAATCAGATGGAGCATGCTAAGTCTATCACCACTCTTAGGAGTGAGAAAATTATTGACAAAACTATTTTCGCAAGGGCTGAAAAGCCTAAGGACCTGAAAGAAATTGACACTGATAGACCTAACAATGCCCCACATGAGGAAGAACTAGAAAGAGTGAGTAGGCTAATTGCGCCATTCCCCCAGCGGTTGATTGCACCAAAACTTCTAGCTAACTCAGAATATTCTAGAGGTGCTGAAACATGTGAAAGTCAACATCCCTCTGCCAGATGTTGTGAAACAAATCCCCTCTTTCACTAAATTTCTGAAACATTTTTGTACAACTAAGAGATGACAGAGCATTTAAAATTTTTTTTTTCTGACAGAAAAGGTGAGTGCCATCCTCAAGCAAGATGTGCCACAAAAATATAAAGATCCTAGTAGCCCAACTATCACCTGTATAATGAAGTGCACGATTACATTGAAGTGCACGTCAATAGAATGAAGGGTGCTTAATAAAATCAAGCAGAATCTATTCTACACAAAATGAATATGTGTGCGTAGGAAGTCGATGTAATCGAAGAAGGCTCGATAACATCGAAGTTCAAATTTTATATATACCGAGGGTTGCTTCTTAGCAAAGTGAGTAATAATTAAAGGAACTTGAGAGAGTTATTGTAACCGATCATACCTTCATCCTCAAGCATTCTTTTCCCATAAGAGTTCATCATTCAATCCATAACACGAGCATTTACTGTCATTACTTGGATTAAATTATGAACTCTGGCATTCATTGAGTTTCCAGTTGCACCTTTTGTAGGAAAATCATTGTACCGAAACTCTTGAATGCTTGCTCATGGGAATCTTCTCTAGGTATTTAACTCATATCATTTAATAGAGAAGATAGCTCCAAAACCCTAAACCTCACAACCTCAGAGCATTTATCGAAACATTAGAAGCGGTTGCAGTTCAAAGGAAATGAAGACTCTTCATCAATAAAGAAGATCTTCAGATTGTGAGAGAAAGGGGTTCACTCACTTATTTGTTAGTATAAGGAGTCCATTGAGTCTTAAGCCCTTTCCTTGTAGGATTGGGATTCATAGTTTGAGTGATAAACTCACCAAGACCTTTTCATAAGGCCTATGATGGAAGAATACGTTGTCCTTGTATAGGACATGTTTGCCTTGTGTAGGCATGGGTTGCCTTATGTAGGCTCCCAAAAGAGTTTTAGGGTAGAACTCATTGCCTTTGTGTAGACATAAGTTGCCTTGTGTAGGCTCCTAAGGTCCTATTTGGACGGACGGATTGGATGGACTAGGTGGGACGGGATCACGCGATCCCATTGAGTAATCCTACGCGTGCGTTTGGATAAACTGATATAGCCAAACCGTCATAACCCATGGGTTAAAGAGGGTTTTAATGGTGAGAGATTGGGACGAGAACTGCGTCCCATCCCAAACCTCGAGCCCATCTCTGCAATCCAAGGAGGGATTTAAGGCGACTCTCATATCCCATCGTTCAGGTCTCGCAGTCGGCACCATCCATACCTGATGAAGATGCAATTCGTCTGGTCCCTTCGTCTACAAGTGTTGCATCATCTCCAAGTATGTGCGGATGCTCGCCTATATAGAGCCGGGCTACATCTCCTTCTTGCCGGTGTGTCTGTGTCCTGGAGTAGGTAAGGGGTTCATTGCATATTCAAAGTGATTGGCTAGTCCTGGTATGTGCATCCTTCTATGTTTATTTAATGATTTTTGTTGTATCTTTGGGATCTCCTTAGACTTGTAGATCTCCCTATGACACAATCGATACCCCCGTGTCGGATCCCTAGAGATTCATGGGACTTTGCTAGCACGGGGATTTGAGTGTTAGGGTAGCTTATTGGGGGTATCGAAACAGGGGTTATTGCCTTCATGCCCCTTTTGCTAAAGATTCATCGATGATGACAACTGTCAGGTGGATCGTAACTACATGTAGATCTTGGTAGCTGATTTGCCATGTTGGGATCCTTTTCTTACCATCGGATTAACAAAGTTCTATAGATTCGATAGTTAAAATGGGATGAAGAAAGTGTCATCTTTCCTTATGGTGGTTTTGAAGCCAACACACCTCAGGTGAGAAGTGGTAGTAGTAGTAATCAATGGATCTATCTTATTAGGTGCGTAGTGATTGTAGCAGCTTATGGTGCACTCATCAAAGCACATGGGCCTTTGTGGTTCATTGGCTGGGTTTGTTTTGTGGCATTCAAGTTCTTTTTACTTTTCCTTTATGGGTTTTGACATCATCATAATCCCTAAATCACTGGCATGTTATGATGAGAATTTGAAAATGGACCTTTTCTACTATTCTATTTTTTTTCAAAGTTGGTTTCTTTTCTTTTGGATCCATGTGTGGGTGGGATTTGATGAAGCATTTTTTTATTGCTGTTGATTGTTATTTTCTGTCCACATGAGATTATTAGTAATTCTGTTGTCGGTTGTATTATTGAAACTGAGATGATTGCCAACTTTCAACAATTTTCTCCCATCCATTCGACCGCTTTCCTTTTGGTGGGTTCCTTGCGGGCCATTAGAAAAACACCCTTATTTTGTCTATTCATTTTGTTGATGATCATGGTGACAAGGGCCTTTTAATTGAACGACCTGATTTGCATCAAGAAATATGATTTATTTGAATTAAAAATTATTTAAAATTTAATGGAGATGTATCAACAAGTAGTAAGGACCCCCAACATGGTGAAGATTATTTTGTAAGATCTGTGGTTACTAGAAGAATTGTTAATAGGACGATGAATGCTCTATTTACAGATGCCATGACAATGAGCAACAGGTAACAACTGGTAAATGAGAAGATTGAAAATTAGTAAATAACTCACAACTGGTAAAGGAGAATGAAAACTGGTTCTGTTGGTTTTAGAAATCTGTCTAAGCTCATTGTTTTAAGCACCTCTCGCCCAATGGGCTTCTTGGGTCTCCTTATTTTCCAACAAAGAGACTCAAAATGGCTAGAACTGTTGCTCCTGCTACTTGTTTGTTTGGGATTTAGGGTTATGTCCCTGGGCATTCTCAAGAACATGGAGATTGCTAGTGCAACCACATAGGAAGTAGGAGATGATATATGTGCTGTCACGGTCTGCTGGACAAGGAATTTGAGGCTGAACATCTTCTAGTTTTCAACTACAGACCATAGCAGGTGTTACCTGGGTCTATGATCTAATATACAAGCACTGATATCATCGTTGCAGGGTTACAATGCCTTTTGTGCAGAATTATGGGATGAAGCAGGATTTTTGTTTTATAACCTTTAGGTGGTCTGCTACCATTTTTTATGGTATATTGTTGAGTATGACTTAAAAACAAGCCTTATGTGTGAGAATTTTTCTAATAATTATTTGTATTACAGTTGTTGGAAATGTATGTATGTATGTATGTATGTGTGTGTGTGTGTGTGTGTGTGTGTGTGTACATACATACTATTTTGTAATGGTTATTTGTATTACTAACCAACTGTGAGCCCTATAGATGTATGGTTTTGTAGCTTTCTACTCTATCTAATTCATATATGGTTATATCTAGCAGCTGAAAAACTGGTCAGCTCTAACTATCCTATTCTACATTAGTAAGGAATATGGGTGCATGTTGTTACAAATAACATGTTATGCAGGTAACAAGTCCGAATGATCAAGATGTCCTATTCTCTCATTTTTATATTTTGATTTTTTTGGTTATGCAGATTCCTCATAAACAATCTCCACCGGAATTCTGATCTTCCATATATTTGCAGGTCCTTTACAGGTATGTTCTAAATATGTCAATTTCTTAGAGGAACCATGTGAAGCACAATTATGTATGAAAGTTAAATATCTAGTTCCTTGTTAGAAGAAATCTTCTCTATGAAACATTTAAGATGTGGGTTTCCATGATTGTGCCACATAATCTAATGTGCTAACAACATCCTACCATAGGTAGATGTTGAGATCACAAGACATTATGTTTAGTCCCAGCTGTTGCTATGTTTTATGTCAAGCCTAATCAACTACTAGCAATAATTCCTCATTTTAATTGCTTTTTATAATGATGTTGAATCAAATGCCACTACTTACCCTTTTCCTTCTTCTTTTTTCTGTACTAATCGAGCTCTTTTCCATTGGAAAGTAAAGGTTCCTCCACATTCTAATCGTTGGAGATATTCCACATGCACACGCACCATTCACCATGCCTGATGAGATGTCTATTAAAGTCAAATTAACACGCACATGCACATGCGCACACACCATTCTCCATACTTAATAAGGTTTCTATAAGGGTATTGTCACGCCCCAAACTCGGAAAACGGGCTCACAAAATTCCCGATCGCCGAATCCGGCGCCGACAGCCTCCGTAGAACCCCATTCTCGGACCCCGGCACCCATTCACCAGGTTCCGATCCTGGGATACTACAAGGAGGATTTTAAATCATTAGTCTGATTCATAATGAGCATAACAAAAGCATAACCCACAAACAATAACCACAAGAACACCACCACAAAATCCACTATGATCAAAAACTTTTGAGTACAATACGGCAGAAAGGGAAAATACAAAGTAATAAAAGAAACAAAACTCCAGAAGCTCGGCTGCACGCTCCAACTACAGCGAGACTGGCTGCGACTGCGTCCTGGCGTCACCTGCACGCATCAATCGTGCATAAGCTTATGGAAAGCTTAGAGGGTGGTGTAAGTATGTGCGCAATATAAACGTGCTCAAAATGCAAGGTCAGAGTGATGCGGAATCATGGAGATGAGCACATGAATGCAATCAGCCGTACCAAGGCTATGCGGTGCAAGATATGAATGCTATCGGCCATAACACAGCCATGCGATGCGAGATGCAACTCAAGCATGCCAATCCTCAACATGTATCAGTACAGTTCTCATTCTGGATAATCACCGAGGTTCAATACACTCCAAATGGCACTGTCGCTCTCCTAGCCGCACAGTCCAAGTAAGCGTAAGAAACCTCACTATCCGCCTGACCAATAGTCTGCCAACCTATCCGGCACGTCGATAGCGGACCCATTTGCGAGCTGGTCAAACTCAGCCTAGTTTGCCCCCTACCCTCGGGCGAGTAAGGCCACACTCCTTTCCAACCGACCACGACACAGTGGGAGACGCGGCCTCCTGGTATTCGGCCCTCATGCGCTCGTATATCCACTCTGTCTCGACGTTGGAGTCATCCTCTGGTACCATCGAGTTTAGGGATTTTCACCCAGGGACGTCTATGGCGCCCATATGCTAGAACCAAATATTTCTGGTTTTCAATCCTGCCATCCACGATGTCTCTGTGGAGGCTATGGCCCTGATGTCGCTAGGGCATACAGTAACTACAATCACACAAATGCAAGTGCATGAATCATACTATCAGTCATGCAACAGCCTTGTATATACCATGCACTTATATGAGGTAACTCCGCCTATCAGGGAGCCCATAAACAGTCTATCCAAAGGTATATGCTATGATCGGTCATTCCTCACATCAGGCATACATATGGTGCGAATGATCATGAATCATGCATCTATACTAAACATACATAAAGAGATGGGCTCTGCGCATAACGGAGATGGGCCTAGACGGCCTGCTTACCACGAGTATGGGCCTATCAGTGGCCTTAAGGAGTGTGACAATGCGGACATTTAACCAACATTGTCCTTACAATGTGGACGTCAAACCGACATTGTTCCTAAGGCATAGCCCGCCATAAAGTACCATTACACAAACCATAGGAAATCACACATTGCAATGGACCATATACATCTCATTGGGCCTCGACCCATAGTTCTCAGATACATTAAATGGGCCATCTCATATGGGCTTTATATAAATCAAGTGGGCCGCATTAGTGGGCCTTATGTACATTGCAATGGGCCATAACCCATGGGCCTTTAAATACGTTAAATGGGTCGAATCACATGGGCCTTATGTATATACCAAGGTGGGCCTCAATAATGGCCACAAATACACATCCAGGTGGGCCTCTACAACAGCCACAAGTACACATCAAGTGGGCCTCAACAACGGCCATATGGTTGAACAACTTGGATGCAACACATGCATCATGGTGGGGCCCATAGAGGCCCACCATCATATATATATATACATATATATATTATATATAATATTAATATATGTAAATGTATACAATATTATATATATATACATATAGATATATATATATATATCAATATGTATGTATGTATATCCACACACACACTCACACAAGTGCACACACACCCACATGCATACACACGTGCACACACGTGCACACTCACGTGCAGCAGGGAGGGGTGCCACCGTCCAGGAGGACGGTGCGGACGAACACATACATCAAGTAGGCCCCACCGTCCGTCTGGACGGTGGGCATGTAACACATGCATCACTGTGGGTCCCATGTGAGGCCCACCATAGCGTTTATCTTCCATCCGATCCGTTCATAAGGTCACACGGGCCAGGGTGAAGAGGAACAACAAATTTCAGCTTGATCTGGAACTTCTGTGGACCCAGAAAGGGTTTCAATGGTAAAGTTCAATTCACACTGTTTCTTGTGATGTGGGCCGCCCGAGCGTTGGATTGGCCTGATTTTTAGAGGGGGTCCACATCAGATAGTGGCCCACCAAATGGGCGGTGTGGATACAAAATATACATCATGGTGGGGCCCACGGATGGAGCCGTGGGTCCCTGCTTCTTGGCCGCCCGCCCGCCAGCCGCAGGCGCTGCCTGCACGTCCTGCAGCAGCAGTGTCAGCGCTGGCTCTCCACCGAGATGTGATTCACAATCCAGCCCACCCATTATGTGTACCCCACTTGGCTGAGGGTACAGACCAAGTTTTAGCCGCATCCAGATCTCAAGTAGGCCCCACCAAGGGTTTTTATATATTTAGACATGTCTTCACATGATTTTAGATGGTATGGCCCACCTGCGTTCCGTATAAGGCTGATTTTTGAGGTGGACGCGTGGACTGAGGGTACTCATCAAACGCACGGTGCTGATCGTCGAAACGCATCAAGATGGGGCCCACAGCTGGGCCGTGAGCCCCCAGCCCGTCCGCCCGTCGGTGGCCAGCGCAGGCAGCGCCTGCACGAGCGCTGGCAGCAGTAGCAGCAGCACTGCTGCTTTTTTTTTTTTGATTTTTTATTGTTTTCCTACGGATTTTAGTAGATGGGCCCAGTATTAGCAAGATCCACTCCAGCCATGAGTCCCTGTGGCTTGATACAAGCCCATAGAGTCCAATATTGGGATATTTTAGACATACAGGAGCATTAGGGAGGGATTTTAATGGCAATACCGCTATTTCCTTTTGTATGGCCCGCTTGATTATCAGATTAGTCCAAATTTTTGGTCCAACGGCTGAAATGAAATGGGTAACGGAATAGACGGCTTAGATTATACGTGTACATCAAGGTGAGGCCTGCATGAGTGGCCCACCACTCCTTCTCTTGGCTAGCCCGTTAGCACAGCCCACGTCAGTTTACACTTCACCGTTCGCCAGCGTCCAGCGTCCAGGGACGCTGGACGATATGCATGAATACATTAATGTGGTGGGTCCCACGCAGATGTGGCCCACCAATACTTATACATATAATATATATATTATATTATATTATATATATAATACATATTATATTATATATATTATATATATTATATAAAATATAACATATATTTACATATATAAAGCATTTGGCCCACCTAAACGGTGGATGGTGTGGATCATCACCTACAATAAGATGGGCCGCACCGTCTAATGTAGATGGACGGGTAGATGTAACACATATTGGTGGGATCCACACCATCACAAAGGAAGAGAGAGAGAGAGATAGAAAGAGAGATATGCGGTGAGATAGAGGAACCCCGCCACTATGGGCCCTCTTGAATAAATCACATACATCCAAATGGGTCCCACCAACAAGTGGGCCCTAAAATTTAAATTAATGGCCAATCACCCACCTTATCTTCCTTCTCCTTGCTCCCTTGGACTCCTTAGCTCCTTACCTTCACTTTTAATGGAGGTTGATGAAAGATGAATGGTTGAGATTGGAGATGAGAGGGTGGGCCACACTTGAAGTTGAGAGAGAGAGATGGATGAGTGAAATTTCTCATGGGATTTGAAAAAATTGCTAGAGAATGAGAGGGAGAGATAGAAATAATGGATGGAGGGATGGGTGGAGTGATGGTTGTAAGAAAGGAGTGATGAGAGGTATGGTTTAGTTTGAAATTGGTGGAGAAGAGGGATGGTTGAGGTTGAAAATGAGAAAAAGAGGAATGGTGAGGTGGAAAGATGGTGGACTTTTGGAAAAAGAGGGAATGGGTGAAGTACTTTGAGGTATGGTTGCATTTATGGTTAATTAGTGGGACTAATTGTGTAGAGATTCCCTCGAAATCCGCAACGCGCGGTGTTTCTTCGGAATAAACGCGAGCCCATCTTCTAGCCCGAGTATCGGTTCGGTGCGCAAGTCACGGCGCTGGAACCGCGGCGACGACGCGATCGCCAAGACATAAGTTTCAGATCGAGCCGACGTCGGTGCGTGGGACCTGGCTTAGGATCGTGCGCAAACACCGAATACGGTGCGAAGGTTGCCGAAATTTGACCGGAAGGACCGCGGAAGCTAACGGAATGGTACGGATTAGGACACGGGTCTTACAGCTCTCCCCACCAAATAAAAATTTCATCCTCGAAATTTACACAATCAACACAAGAAAAATAAATCATAATAGAAGAGGAAGCAAGGCATCGTCAAATAAATATCAGAGACAACATACAACATACAACATACAATCAATCATCAAAGAGATGAGGATAGCGCTCTCGAATCTCAGCCTCGCGCTCCCAAGATGCCTCATCAACAGAATGGTGACCCCACTGAACCTTCACCAAGGGGATGACCTTGGTCTGAAGGACCTGCTCCTTCCGATCAAGGATACGAACTGGCTGCTCGATGTACGAAGCGTCCTCACGAACCTCCAACGGCTGCCAGTCAATAACAGGAACTATGTCTGACCCACACTTCCTCAACATAGAGACATGAAAAACGTTGTGGACGCCAGACAACTGAGATGGTAAGGCAAGCCGATAGGCCACAACGCCAATGCGCTCAGTGATCTCGAAAGGTCCTATGAATCTCGGGGCAAGCTTGCCCTTCGCTCCAAATCTAACTACGCCCTTCATGGGCGAGACCTTGAGATACACATGGTCCCCTACATCAAACTCTAAGGGACGACGCCGGCGATCAGCAACACTCTTCTGCCGGCTCTGAGCTGTGCGCATCCTCTGCCTGATAATATCAATAACCTTTGATGTCTCCTGCACAAGCTCAGGACCTAGGAGACGCCGCTCTCCAACCTCGGTCCAACAACTCGGAGATCTACACGGTCTGCCATATAATGCCTCAAAAGGAGCCATGCCAATGGTCGCCTGATAGTTGTTGTTGTATGCGAACTCAGCCAATCGCAGATGCTCATCCCAGCTACCACCGAAGTCAATCACGCAGGCCCGAAGCATATCCTCAAGGATCTGGTTGACCCTTTCGGTCTGGCCATCGGTCTGCGGATGATACGCGGTACTGAGCTGCAAATCAGTGCCCATAGCTCTCTGAAAGCTCCTCCAGAATTGAGACGTGAATCTCGGATCTCGGTCAGAAACGATTGAGACTGGTACGCCGTGCAGTCTCACAATCTCCTCAAGGAATAACCTCGCAAGCCGGTCCAAAGGCCAAGTCGCACGAATCGCAAGAAAATGTGCCGACTTTGTCAGACGATCGACGACAACCCAAATGGCGTCATGACCGCGCTGAGTCCTCGGCAAACCCATAATAAAATCTGTGGATACGTGCTCCCACTTCCACATCGGGACGCTCAATGGCTGCAATAGACCAGGGGGTCTCTGATGACCGGCCTTGACACGCTGGCATGTGTCACACTCGGCCACAAAACTGGCAATCTGGTGCTTCATCCCTGCCCAATAATACTGCCTCCTCATATCACGGTACATCTTCGTCGAGCCAGGATGGATGGAAAACCGCGACCGATGTGCCTCGATCATAAGATCTCTGCGCAACTCAGGAATATCCGGGACACACAATCGGCCTCTAAAGCGAAGTCCACCATCAGCACCAATCTGCCAATCTGTCTGACTCTCAGATGTCGCATCTGCTCGGTAATCTTGTAACGACTCATCTGTCTGCTGAGCCTCGATCACCCTTGCGACAAGAGAGGGTTGAATCGACAGGCTCGATAACTGAACGATAGAAGACTGCAGACCAAAATCAAAGTCGTACTCTGCTATATCCTCGAGCATCTTCCACTCCTGAATCATCATATGTGCCACCAGGCCTCGTGGCTGACGGCTAAGGGCATCCGCCACCACATTCGCCTTGCACGGGTGGTACCGGAGGTCAAAATCATAATCCTTCAGAAGCTCCATCCAGCGTCTCTGTCTCATGTTCAGCTCAGACTGAGAAAATAGGTACTTCAAGCTCTTGTGGTCAGAGAAGAGCTCGAACCTAACCCCATAGAGATAGTGTCTCCACACCTTCAGTGCGAAGACAACTGCTGCCAGCTCCAAATCGTGCGTGGGGTAGTTCAGCTCATGAACCTTGAGCTGACGAGACGCAAATGCTACAGGTCTACCATGCTGCATCAGGACAGCACCCAATCCAATACGCGAAGCATCGGTAAATACCACGAATCCATCACCCCCAGAGGGAAGAGTGAGGACAGGAGCGGACGTCAGACGGTCCTTCAGCTCCATAAATGCTCGCTCACAGGCATCACTCCAAATAAACTCTGCACCCTTCCGAGTCAACTTGGTCAACGGGGCTGCAATACGGGAGAAGCCCTCAATGAAGCGCCGATAATATCCCGCTAAACCAAGGAAACTACGGATCTCGGACGTAGTCGTGGGCTGACTCCACTGACGCACTGCCTCAACCTTCGAGGGGTCCACTGCGACACCCTCCCTCGTCACCACGTGACCGAGGAATCTCACCTCCTCCTGCCAGAACTCACACTTCTCCAGCTTCGCATATAGCTGGTGCGCACGGAGGGTCTGCAAGGCGATCTCTAGATGCTGCATATGGTCCTCACGGGTCCTCGAATATATCAGAATGTCATCGATGAAGACCACAACAAACTGATCGAGATATGGACGAAAGACCTCGTTCATCAACTGCATGAAGACCACGGGTGCATTGGTCAGTCCAAAGGACATAACCTGAAACTCAAAATGACCATAACGCTTCCTGAAAGCTGTCTTCGGGATGTCCTCCTCTCGGACACGAATCTGATGATATCCAGAACGCAGGTCAATCTTCGAAAAGAACTGTGCACCCTGCAGCTGATCAAATAAATCATCTATCCTTGGGAGCGGGTACTTGTTCTTAATCGTGACCCGGTTGAGCTCGCGGTAATCTACGCAGAGCCTCAACGAGCCATCCTTCTTCCTAACGAAGAGTACCGGCGCTCCCCAAGGCGAACTGCTTGGACGAATAAATCCCAACTCACGCAACTCGTCCAACTGACACTGCAGCTCACGCAACTCCATCGGTGCATATGGTATGGGGCCTTCGAGATAGGCGTGGTACCGGGCACAAGATCAATCTAAAACTCGATATGGCGGCGAGGAGGCAATCCTGGAATCTCCTGGAACACGTCGGGGAAGTCGCAGACCACCGGCAACCGATCAATACACAAGGCAATAGGCTCCTCGACTGCGCAGGACATCAAACAAGATAACGGCTCTCCTCTGGGCTCAGCGATGAACTGGAACTGCGGCAAGCCTGGTATGCAGAATGTGACTGTCCTCGCAGAACAGTCCAAGATAGCGTGGTACTCGGCAAGCCAATCCATGCCCAAGATAACGTCGAAATCTGTCATCGGCAGCACAAATAAGTCAGCAGGCAAAAAGATATCACAGACAAGAACCGGACAAGATGGACAGAAACGGCCCAATACTGTGGTCCTCCCCAAGGGCGTCGATACGATCAATCCCTCACTAGTAGACTCTGTTTGCAATCCAGTCGATCAGCAGAAACCCTCGGACATGAATGAGTGAGAAGCGCCAGAATCAAATAATACTCGAGCGATGCATGAAGAGACGGGAAGTATACCCTCGACGACTCCTCCGGATGACTGCGGGTCCTGCTGAGCCGCGTAGAACCTAGCCTGAGCTGGCTGGGGAGGTGCCTGTCCCCTCTGAGGTCCCTGGTGCTGCTGCTGCCTCTGCGGCGGCCTATACTGCTGCCTCTGCTGCTGCTGGGGTCTCGGCGGCTGAGGTGGCTGTGGTCGCTGCTGATGGGGTCGCTGCTGAGGTCGCTGCTGTGCTGGAGGCTGCTGTGGTGCTCTCGGTGGATGTAGGTGAGGCTGCTGTGATCCTCTCGACTGCTGCAGATGAGGGCGAGGGCACTCAGACAAGCGATGCCCTGTCCCACCACATCCAAAACAAGTCCCTGCAAATGGCTGCTGGGGTGGCGCTGGAGATGCTGCTGGGGCTGCTGGTGCTCTAGCAGGTGGGTGGCTCCTGTACCTCTGTGGTCGTCGCTGCTGCTGGGAGCTACTGGAGGGGGTCTGCCTCTTCTGTCCCCTCCTCTGATCTCTGTCGGCCTGCGCGCCAGCCCACTCAGTCTCGTAGATCTGAGCCCTCCGCACTACAGCCTGAAAGGTCGGAAGCTCGTGCCCAATCACACGGCCTCGAAGACCGTAACGTAAGCCGCTCTCGAAACGGCGGGCCTTCCGCCCCTCATCATCAACCATATATGGCGCAAACCTCGATAGCGCCACGAAACGAGCCGCGTACTGTGCCACGGTCATATCCCCCTGCACCAGAGTCTCGAACTCCAGTGCCCTCTGGCGTCGAATGTGGTCAGGGAAGTACTGCTCCTCGAATCGGTCTACAAAATCATCCCATGTCCAGACGTAGTCAGGTCCTGCGACGCGGGTAACCGAGGTCCACCAGTGCTCGGCCTCGCCCTGAAAAAGAAACACTGCCAACCGAACTCGCTGCTCGGTCGTGCATGACATGGTATCGAAGATCTTCTCCACATCGGAGCGCCACCTCTCAGCTGCTGTCGGATCTGGCTCACCCTGGAAACGCGGAGGGTCAAACTGTCGGAACTCTCGAAGTAGGGCACTCGCGCGCTCCTGCTCTGCCTGGGCCGGTGAAACCACCGGGTGTCTGCTCTGCCCCTGGAGTGCGGCCGTCACAGCCTGCAGCATCTGCTGCAACTGAGAAGCACTCACGGATACGGTCGGATCCGCACTGGTATCTGGTGGAGGTGCAGCATCCTCAGGATGGGCAGTATGAACCTCTGGTAGAGGAGAGACATCCTCAGGCTGGGCAGTAGGAATCTCTGGTGGCGGAGCAGGGGTCGTAGGTGGTAGTGCGGGAGCCACAGGTGGTGGAGCTAAAGTATCCGATGATGGTGCGGGAGTCGATCGGGTCACTCTCCTGCGCGCCATGTCCTACAGGAAAGAGCGAAGGTGCCTATCAACTTAAAGGCTCGCGAAGGCACGCACGTTAAGAGTCGGTAATAAAAGATCGCTAGGCTATCCGAACTTAGGACTTAATCATTCATAGCAGACATGTAATGTTGTTCTTGGTTATTCCCGAGTTATGCTCTGATACCAACTTCTGTCACGCCCCAAACTCGGAAAACGGGCTCACAAAATTCCCGATCGCCGAATCCGGCGCCGACAGCCTCCGTAGAACCCCATTCTCGGACCCCGGCACCCATTCACCAGGTTCCGATCCTGGGATACTACAAGGAGGGTTTCAAATCATTAGTCTGATTTATAATGAGCATAACAAAAGCATAACCCACAAACAATAACCACAAGAACACCACCACAAAATCCACTATGATAAAAAACTTTTGAGTACAATACGGCAGAAAGGGAAAATACAAAGTAATAAAAGAAACAAAACTCCAGAAGCTCGGCTGCACGCTCCAACTACAGCGAGACTGGCTGCGACTGCGTCCTGGCGTCACCTGCACGCATCAATCGTGCATAAGCTTATGGAAAGCTTAGAGGGTGGTGTAAGTATGTGCGCAATATAAACGTGCTCAAAATGCAAGGTCAGAGTGATGTGGAATCATGGAGATGAGCACATGAATGCAATCAGCCGTACCAAGGCTATGCGGTGCAAGATATGAATGCTATCGGCCATAACACAGCCATGCGATGCGAGATGCAACTCAAGCATGCCAATCCTCAACATGTATCAGTACAGTTCTCATTCTGGATAATCACCGGGGTTCAATACACTCCAAATGGCACTGTCGCTCTCCTAGCCGCACAGTCCAAGTAAGCGTAAGAAACCTCACTATCCGCCTGACCAATAGTCTGCCAACCTATCCGACACGTCGATAGCGGACCCATTCGTGAGCTGGTCAAACTCAGCCTAGTATTGCCCCCTACCCTCGGGCGAGTAAGGCCACACTCCTTTCCAACCGACCACGACACAGTGGGAGACGCGGCCTCCTGGTATTCGGCCCTCATGCGCTCGTATATCCACTCGGTCTCGACGTTGGAGTCATCCTCTGGTACCATCGGGTTTAGGGATTTTCACCCAGGGACATCTATGGCGCCCGTATGCTAGAACCAAATATTTCCAGTATCCAATCCTGTCATCCACGATGTGTCTGTGGAGGCTATGGCCCTGATGTCGCTAGGGCATACAGTAACTACAATCACACAAATGCAAGTGCATGAATCATACTATCAGTCATGCAACAGCCTTGTATATACCATGCACTTATATGAGGTAACTCCGCCTATCAGGGAGCCCATAAATAGTCTATCCAAAGGTATATGCTATGATCGGTCATTCCTCACATCAGGCATACATATGGTGCGAATGATCATGAATCATGCATCTATACTAAACATACATAAAGAGATGGGCTCTGCGCATAACGGAGATGGGCCTAGACGGCCTGCTTACCACGAGTATGGGCCTATCAGTGGCCTTAAGGAGTGTGACAATGCGGACATTTAACCAACATTGTCCTTACAATGTGGACGTCAAACCGACATTATTCCCAAGGCATAGCCCGCCATAAAGTACCATTACACAAACCATAGGAAATCACACATTGCAATGGACCATATACATCTCATTGGGCCTCGACCCATAGTTCTCAGATACATTAAATGGGCCATCTCATATGGGCTTTATATAAATCAAGTGGGCCGCATTAGTGGGCCTTATGTACATTGCAATGGGCCATAACCCATGGGCCTTTAAATACGTTAAATGGGTCGAATCACATGGGCCTTATGTATATACCAAGGTGGGCCTCAATAATGGCCACAAATACACATCCAGGTGGGCCTCTACAACAGCCACAAGTACACATCAAGTGGGCCTCAACAACGGCCATATGGTTGAACAACTTGGATGCAACACATGCATCATGGTGGGGCCCATAGAGGCCCACCATCATATATATATATACATATATATATATTATATAATATTAATATATGTAAATGTATACAATATTATATATATATACATATAGATATATATATATATATATATATATCAATATGTATGTATGTATATCCACACACACACTCACACAAGTGCACACACACCCACATGCATACACACGTGCACACACGTGCACACTCACGTGCAAGGAGGGGTCCCACCGTCCAGGAGGACGGTGCGGACGAACACATACATCAGTAGGCCCCACCGTCCGTCTGGACGGTGGGCATGTAACACATGCATCATCAGTGGGTCCCATGTGAGGCCCACCATAGCGTTTATCTTCCATCCGATCCGCTTCATAAGGTCACACGGGCCAGGGTGAAGAGGAACAACAAATTTCAGCTTGATCCGGAACTTTTGGGACCAGAAAGGGTTTCAATGGTAAAGTTCAATTCACACTGTTTCTTGTGATGTGGGCCGCCCGAGCGTTGGATTGGCCTGATTTTTAGAGGGGGTCCACATCAGATAGTGGCCCACCAAATGGGCGGTGTGGATACAAAATATACATCATGGTGGGGCCCACGGATGGAGCCGTGGGTCCCTGCTTCTTGGCCGCCCGCCCGTGTAAAAACGCAGCAGCGTCTGCTGCTGTGTCAGTGGCAGCAGGCGCTGCCCTTGTATTTATTGTTTATTTATTTATTTTTTTTTGTTTTGGGGCCCACCGAGATGTGATTCACAATCCAGCCCACCCATTATGTGTACCCCACTTGGCTGAGGGTACAGACCAAGTTTCAGCCGCATCCAGATCTCAAGTAGGCCCCACCAAGGGTTTTTATATATTTAGACATGTCTTCACATGATTTTAGATGGTATGGCCCACCTGCGTTCCGTATAAGGCTGATTTTTGAGGTGGACGCGTGGACTGAGGGTACTCATCAAACGCACGGTGCTGATCGTCGAAACGCATCAAGATGGGGCCCACAGCTGGGCCGTGAGCCCCCAGCCCGTCCGCCCGTCGGTGGCCAGCGCAGGCAGCGCCTGCACGAGCGCTGGCAGCAGTAGCAGCAGCACTGCTGCTTTCTTTTTTTTTTTTTTTTGATTTTTATTGTTTTCCTACGGATTTTAGTAGATGGGCCCGGTATTAGCAAGATCCACTCCAGCCATGAGTCCCTGTGGCTTGATACAAGCCCATAGAGTCCAATATTAGGATATTTCAGACATACAGGAGCATTAGGGAGGGATTTTAATGGCAATACCGCTATTTCCTTTTGTATGGCCCGCTTGATTATCAGATTAGTCCAAATTTTTGGTCCAACGGCTGAAATGAAATGGGTAACGGAATAGACGGCTTAGATTATACGTGTACATCAAGGTGAGGCCTGCATGAGTGGCCCACCACTCCTTCTCTTGGCTAGCCCGTTAGCACAGCCCACGTCAGTTTACACTTCACCGTTCGCCAGCGTCCAGCGTCCAGGGACGCTGGACGATATGCATGAATACATTAATGTGGTGGGTCCCACGCAGATGTGGCCCACCAATACTTATACATATAATATATATATATTATATTATATTATATATATAATACATATTATATTATATATATTATATATATTATATAAAATATAACATATATTTACATATATAAAGCATTTGGCCCACCTAAACGATGGATGGTGTGGATCATCACCTACAATAAGATGGGCCGCACCGTCTAATGTAGATGGACGGGTAGATGTAACACATATTGGTGGGATCCACACCATCACAAAGGAAGAGAGAGAGAGAGATAGAAAGAGAGATATGCGGTGAGATAGAGGAACCCCGCCACTATGGGCCCTCTTGAATAAATCACATACATCCAAATGGGTCCCACCAACAAGTGGGCCCTAAAATTTAAATTAATGGCCAATCACCCACCTTATCTTCCTTCTCCTTGCTCCCTTGGACTCCTTAGCTCCTTACCTTCACTTTTAATGGAGGTTGATGAAAGATGAATGGTTGAGATTGAAGATGAGAGGGTGGGCCACACTTGAAGTTGAGAGAGAGAGATGGATGAGTGAAATTTCTCATGGGATTTGAAAAAATTGCTAGAGAATGAGAGGGAGAGATAGAAATAATGGATGGAGGGATGGTGGAGTGATGGTTGTAAGAAAGGAGTGATGAGAGGTATGGTTTAGTTTGAAATTGGTGGAGAAGAGGGATGGTTGAGGTTGAAAATGAGAAAAAGAGGAATGGTGAGGTGGAAAGATGGTGGACTTTTGGAAAAAGAGGGAATGGGTGAAGTACTTTGAGGTATGGTTGCATTTATGGTTAATTAGTGGGACTAATTGTGTAGAGATTCCCTCAAAATCCGCAACGCGCGGTGTTTCTTCGGAATAAACGCTGATCGGCATCTTCTTACCTGGGTATCGGTTCGGTGCGTAAGTCACGGCGCTGGAACCACGGCGACGACGCGATCGCCAAGACATAAGTTTCAGATCGAGCCGACGTCGGTGCGCGGGACCTGGCTTAGGATCGTGCGCAAACACCGAATACGGTGCGAAGGTTGCCGAAATTTGACCGGAAGGACCGCGGAAGCTAACGGAATGGTACGGATTAGGACACGGGTCTTACAGGTATCTTGAGGAAGCATACCACATCGAATGTTTGCGATCCTGAAAACTTCTATTTTGTTTGATAGATTTAAGCTCTAGTGTTGTTGTGGGCAAATCTGTCAACATCTTCTGTCTCTTGGGTTCTTGGACCCAATCCCACCACTTATATCATTTGCAAAGATTCCATTCTTTTTTTTTAAAGTTAGTATACGAAACTGTAAGAAGTATGTATCCAAAGAAACATTGCATGTTCATTTTAGAAAAGATGTATTTTTTTCCATAAATTTATGATCGTATCATTGCAACACCTTTCTGTGCATGCAATACACGTTGTTCATAATATTATAACGTGTTTATGTAGAATACATGATGTGCTTTGCTTCTCTCTGTGTCAAACGGTCAATACTTGTTCCATGTTTACATTTCCATATACGCAATAATATGGTTTGCAATCTATATTTTGTATGTTATGTGTAATGAGTCTAGCTTTTATTTTATTTGAACCTGGCCGAATAGAGTTATTTCTCTACCACATCTCCCCTGCTCATCCCTACCTAGCTCTTTTTAGATCATACTCTTAAATAATCAGTCAATGTAGGTTTACAGCATGGTAAAACATAAAATCATGGTGGGGTTGGTACCCAATCTACCCCCAAGCATCTCTCCCAACTTCCCAAGTTATTTTCTTGTTCACATGAAATGCACCATGCAATATTCTAACCCCTGCAAGTAGGGTTAGTAGCGAGTGAGACCCTAGTCGGTGTGGATTGACCATTTGGTTAGGGTAGATTATTTGCGTTTGGCTTTTATTTATATGAATAACAAAAGTATAGTATAATAGAGAAATACTTTATTGAATGCACTACATGCGCTAGTTGGGCATAAATACTCCTTAATAAGCATAAAAGCAGCTTTAAAGTCTTCTACTTCTACTTGTATACATAGGTGATATATAGATGATGGAAGACCAGATGAGGAAGAGATGTCCGAGTCCATCGTTGTTCTTGTAATGGTAGCATGCGTTGTAGCTGTTGGGGAATACTGTCGGTACTACATGTTGAGAGAGCCGGCTCATCAAGGGGATGATGTGCGGGCCAAATTAATCAATTCTATTATTTGCACAGGTGACAAAGACTGTATTACTCAACTCAGGATGAAGCAAGATGCATTTTTCCATCTATGTCAAGTAGTGCATGAGCGGATGACCCTACGCGATACACGAAATGTTAGTTTGGAGGAACAACTAGTCGTGTTCCTATATACACTAGGACATAATGTGCATAATTGCATGATAGGACATAGGTTCTGTCGTTCAGGTGAAACTATAAGTCGTCACTTTCACCGAGTTCTGGACGCAATAGTCTCCTTATACCCTGAATATGTTAAGCAGGCCGGCGTAGAAACCCCGAATGAGATTCAATCAAATCCACATTGGGCCACATACTTCAAGGTACCATTATCGAATAAGGGTTCCTTCATGAAGTTAAAAGTTAAATTTTACATCATTCATACTAATCTTATGGGCTTGAAAACTCTCCCCATATAGGATTGTGTTAGTGTAATTGACGGGACACATATTCCTGCACATATAAAAGCAGCACAACAGGCAAGCTTCCACAACTGAAAGGGTATATTGTCTCAAAATGTACTTGCTGCTTGTTATTTTGATATGTCAATATTATACGTGTTAGACGGATGGGAAGGTTCAACATCGAATGCAAGGGTCTTACATAACGCCCTGATGTGAAATGATGATCCTCTAATTGTGCCACCTGGTAATGAATCTTCACGATCATTCGCTCATCATTTGCTGCGTAAAATTGTGTTGTTGAAAGATTGAAAGAATAATTCCTACAATTATGTAGGTAAATACTTCATTGTTGACGCGGGTTATGCTCATTCACTAGGCTTCATGGCCCCTTATTGTGGAGTTCAATACCATCTGCAAGAGTATCGTACCAGGAGAGCACCCATGAATATGAAAGAATTATTCAACTATTGACAAGTGCAATTGCAAAATGCAATTGAGCAATGTTTGGGTGTGATGAAGGGTAAATTTTTAAATTTGAAGACGGTTGTGCAATATCCTTTTGATTCACAAGTCAAAATTGTTGTTGTTTGTTGTGTGCTTCATAATTTCATACGAAAAGAAAATGGATCAGACAGAGATTTGCATGATGTTGGTATACCTGTGGGTGACGTTGAGACTTATCTTACCCCAAATGAGGTATCAACAATTGATGAGAGGAAATGGCTAGTCCAAGTCACTTAATGAGAGAAAGATGAATGGATCAAAACTTATGATTGGATTGCAGAGCACATGTGGGTAGACGCCCAAAACAACAGTAGGATATAACAGGCCTATTCAATTGCCTAAGTACTTTGATTCTTAACATAGACATAATGGATACTCCATTTTTTGCATAAGTTCTACATATTACTATTTAGTATTTATATGCGGGTTTGATAATTTACTATGAAATATTAATTATCTTTTATTTCATTCTCATTGACATATTTGCTGATTGAATGATATTCAACTCGCCTCCATTTTCTTTTGTAACTGCCTTCCCATGTATACATAGGTGAGATGTCGGACATTTGGAGAGGTTCTACACAGACTCTGACAGAGTCACCGGTGAGAACCCAGGTCCTACTGATGCATTGTTTTTCACGTGAGAAGTCCGTCAAATCCCTTACAGAGCCTTCCTCTTACGCCGCTAAAATCAAATGGACCAAAACTATGAATTAAGTATTGTTTTACACCTTGATTGACCAAATTGTGTTAGGCCGAAAGGCTGATAATGGCTTCAAAAGAGAAGCCTACAAGCGGCCTCCGACGAGGTGTATAAACGTACTCAAATCTTTGTCAACTGGCAAAATGTCAAGAACAGATTGAGGTACTATAAGAGAGAGTATAATGATGTGAGGGACATGCTGGTTGCGAGTGACTTTGGTTGGGACAATGAGCGCATGGTCGTCATGACACCAGATGAAGTTTGGGAGGAATATCTGAAGGTAAGGATCCCTTAAATTATTATTTACTAACATTGAAGGTCAAATAATACACCTTCGAGATTTTCCTTTTAATAACAACGTGTCCAATCTAATTGCCAAACTCCCTTCATTATTTGTAGTCTTATTCGAGAGCTGAAAGGTTGCGTGGCAAGTGAATCGAACAGATGGATGATTTAGCGGTGATTGTAGGTTCTGACTAGGCTATGGGACGCTACACTCAAGGAAGTAGGAACCTAGCCGCGTCTTCATTGCGTGTTCATAGAGATTTGAACGAAGCATGGACAGAACTGGATGATGATGCTGATGCTACTGTGGAACTCTCCGAAGAAAATCTAAGGGAATCAGTTGGAAATTATGACCATTCAACTGAAAGACAATCAAGAGAAAATAGACCATTCCAAAACACTCCCACCTGTGGAATTGATTCTGAAAGTACTCCTGGTGGGAGTACGATAACAAAACGAATGTGACCTGCTCATCCCTGTGACATCCTAGGCATGTCTCTCACAACTATGGCAGAGGCAATGCGTAACTTTGGACTTAGGAAGGAGGTCAACCGAACAAGTAGGGTCTTAGACATCCTTGAAGAGGTTCAGGTGTTGACCAACTCTGACTTCATTGAGGTTGGTCTGCTCCTGAGTAGGGATGACAAGCTTGCATCCTTTTTTTTTAGTCTACGACCAGAACGTCGTGTTGATTTGCTGAAAAAAAAACTCTCTTTGATTTGAAGGGTAATAATGGTGGTGCTTAGTTGATGGAAGCAGATTATATGGGTTTTAAAACTTTCATATTTTCATTATGCTTTGGATAATATTTTGGTTGGGGGGGGGGGGGGGGGGTAGATTTAACGGACCTGTAATAACTAAATTATTATGTATTTGATTATGCTTGTAGTGGATCTATTTAGATTGCATGACAGGTATATGATCCACCTCATATGGTGCTACTTATATTTCAATAGGCAGGGGAGCAATCTGCACTGTGGTTGTAAACCACCCTATTGATGATGCATGTTGAATACTTCTACTCATCTTCATATAGACAGAAGTATACATCAAGTAGTCCTAATATAAGAATTACTTCTACTGACATTCTCAACCAGGGTCAATTCTAAATCGATACACGTATGTGGTTTGTATACAATTATATGTTTTAATTTTCTGTCTATTATTTGAATGCAGATGGGTTTTAGCAAATACTACGTCGTTCTTGTGGCCCGTCATCCAGGCATATACTTATCTTGGGACGAAGCACGGTTACATATAAAAGGATTTAACGGGGCTAGACACTAAGCCTTCAAATCAATGGTAGATGCAAGTGCATGGTGGAATTCTAACCAAGCATGTATCACAAGTGGATAGTCCACGTCACGGGATATCATACCTGCATACATACCCCAATGTTGTGGTGATGTTACTACATTGACTTCATCTACTAACTCGATCTAACATATTCATGGATCGTTGGTATGCAGGAGTACACAAACGGATGATTCTCCTATATCAATTGGGGAAAGAGTGGATGCAATAGTAACTGATATGTTGGTTATATTCATCATTTTGTATATTATCATAAGTTGTAGCTTGCACATGTAGTTACATATACTACTCCTTATTTTAGTTTAATGTTTGGTTCAATGAACTCATATATGGTGCTTGACGATGATTTCAATATCGAACTCTTAATTGCTTGTCTAATTATCTTGACTAGTAATGATTTTATGAAATGTATAACTATTTCAACATGATTTTATGGTAATCATGTTGGGCATTTTGTGGACATGTAAGTTTTGGATCATTCATAAGATGGCGTTGATAAATTATGTGTAATGCCCTGAATTTCGAGGGTCGAGCAAAGTTTTACTCTCGAGATTCCGAACATCACTTATGCTTATGGATGATGATATTCAGATTTCTTCCATTTTCATGAATTAAGCATGCATGGGATTATACTAAACAACATATTATACTCCAGATTTAATGAAATTAGACCACTGCGGAATTCTAAAACATGTCTATGTAAGTAGGTAGATGTTTCATAAAATTTGTTCGAGAGTATGTGTACGTAACCAGGTTTAATATATACATATATGATTTCAAAATAAACAAAACGTGGGATTGTAAATGTGTCCAACTAAGCCCAGGTGCCCCAGTGATCCCTGCGTAATGGTGCGTAGCATAGATCGGCCCGCCTGAGAGTTGGAAGTAGGAGAATTCCTCCTCCTCATCCAAGAAGTCCTGCTCCAGAGTATAGACGTCATCTGTACCTGCATCTAAATCAACGTCTGGTTGGTGTTTTAAAACACTATCTCAGAGTGGGAGTGAGTGATCAACTCAGTGGTTCTATAAGGTAAAAGTTGCACATGTTATCAAGTCAATTAAAGCAGTAATGATAAAGTAATCATAACAATCACTTCCTAACTACTCTTTTTAATGCAGGAATGAGGTGCAAGTAATGATGCATGCCCTCACATCAATGCTCCCTCACACGCGACTCCGACAACCTGTTTCATAAATGACAACGCTTCCTCAAAACGGTGCAACTCCAACGCCTTTTGGCTCATCCTAACTAATGTAGTGTGATGCATGGTCGTGTTAGCCAAGTAATTAATTATGCTCATTCATACAGTAAGTTTGGGAAGCTAGGGTACCTCCCTTTATATCATTAACCCAAATCGAACATTTGGCATTGGACAACCACAGTGGTCCTACTCCTATGTTTTGGATCCATCTAGGTTCATCACTCTTAGTTGAACACATATGATAGGCAAGTTGTAGGTTCGTCACTCCTAGTCAAACACATACGTTAGGCAAGTTACAAGAAGTTGTGCTCGCGTTCACTATGGGGAGGCTCGTCACCCCAGCGTAGGCCAACAGCATGAACACAGTGTCTCATACCACCATGCCCGGCTTACGAGTCTTAGTTGCTCATTGGTTACTACGGGGAGGCTCGTCACCCCAGCGTAGGCCAACAGCATGAACACAGTGTCTCATACCACCATGCCCGGCTTACGAGTCTTAGTTGCTCATTGGTTACTACGGGGAGGCTCGTCACCCCAGCGTAGGCTGATAGCTCGGACACGGTGTCCCATACCACCATGCCTGGCTCATGAGTCTTAGTGGATCGTGGTACCATGGTTAATGTGGATCTTTACATTGGTGAGAGGCACCTTAGATTCAAGCAATCGCGTCCATACATGGTAAACACACACAATAGGTTAATCGATTCATTAGGCAAGCTTGATTGGTATGGGCGCATGCTAACTTAATCGACATGGAGCGCGTGAGCACCCCTTGTGGCCTAGCCACTGTCGACAATCATCGTGCGACTCGAATTCGTCGAGTTTACCCAAGGTGGAGAGACTAATTCAACCACCTAAACAAAGACTTTTACCAATTGCCTGAGCTACGTTGGTAGCGCCAATCCTACTCAAATACAGCTAACAAACACGCATGATGTTCATCTCAGCATTCAATAAATAATCCATGTGGATTTCTCACTCGGGCATTTCATCAAACACAAACCATGCAAATGCAACATGCATTTAGTAATTGATTTCAAAGAGGAAAATATACATACACATAAAACAATGAATAATCCTACCTTAACACTCGTAATAAATATAATTCATCAACAATTTCACATTTAGACAATTTATTAAACACATAGGCAACACGTAGGCTACATTAGTTGCAACACATGTTTTATCAATTCTTTAGACAGAGAAATCCATATGCATATAACAATGATGAATCCTAGATTAGAAATCATGACAAGCATATATCATTTTTAATTGTTCATTTAAACATTTCAGTAAACACATAGATGCATCATTTACATATTACAGTTTATAGGTGTATTTCATACAAAAATCGGCGTATCTATGATAATATGATTATAAGACCCGTATCCTAGATTGTACTATTCTGTACACTTTTGTGTCCTCCCGGTTGAATGCCGTCGACCCGCGATCTGTTATCGGTGTTTATGTGTGACCCTAAGTCGTATCCTGTATTCCAAAGTCGGCTCAATCCGAGACTTGTACCCTAGCGACCGCACCGTTGCCGCGGTTTCGACGGGGCGTCTCGCGTGCCGAGGCGATACCCGGGTCAGGAGATGTGGGCCCGCGTTTAGTTCAAGGAAAACACCGCGCATTGCAATCCTGAGAGAATTCATCACATCAAATGTCAAGTACACATTACATCACTCCCATCACTCATACCCATCCCCAAGTACAACTACCCATCCCCAAAAGTCAACTTTCCATCACTTCACCCATCCCCCTCCCCATCACTCCATCACTCACATCACCTTTCTCTCTCATCTCTCTCTCATTTTTCTCCCAAGCTCCATGAGAGCAACCCACGTCCAAGCAAGCTTCAAGAGAGAGCTTTGTGTGGCCCACTCCCTACCACTCAATCCAACCCTTCAAAGCCGATCTCAACCGTTAAAATCCACCCCTTAGAGCTCTAGATCGCATCGATGGAAAGAGGAGTCCGAGAAGATCAAAGGTGGGTGATTTTATTATTTGATTTGTAATTTGAGGGCCCACATATGTTGGACCCATCTTAATGTATGATTTGTGTAAGGAGCCCATAGTGGCGGGGTCCCTCCACTACTCACGACTCTCTCTCTCTCTCTCTCTCTCCCTTTTGATGTGTGGTCCACCATGATGAATGTATTTTATCCATGCTGTTGTCCATTCAGCGCCCACCTTGTTGCCCAGTTTTGGGTGGGCTTGATCATGATGTATTTGTTTCATCCACACCATTTGCACGATGTTGTGGGCCCTTGATGTATGCAGCCCATCCATGTGGAGCCCATGTGATGTGTGGGATTCATCCCAGCTGTCCGTCCAACAAGCAGAGATGGTGGACTCCACTACCAGTAATGTCAACAAGTTCTGACCCCATTACGAGGTGTATGTTATATTCAAACCGTCCACCCATTTGAAGCTATGGCCCACCCCACACGTGTGGCATGTGTGGGGGTGGGACCCATCTTCATGCATGTATTCTGTACCCGCACTGTCTGTCCATGGACGGTGCTGAGGGACATACTATGATATTTTATCCAGGCCTTGGACGGCCTGGACCTTGCTGTTGCTGTTTCAAAAAAAATAAAAATAAAAATAAAAATAAAATTATGATATTATATGATATATTATATATATATGGTATATATAACACACACACACACACACACACACACACACACACACATATATATATCTGATGGGCCCCACGTGGGACCCACCTGCTTGTCAGCGCACCATCTAGATGGTTGGATGGTGGGCCACGTTGATGTATGTGTTGTATTACCATGCCGTCCATCCAAGACCATCAGGCCCTGGACGGTCCATGTGGACCACACGTGTGATGTATGTGTTGTATTATTGTGCCATCCATCCAGGACCGTCAGGCCTTGGACGGTCCAGATGGCCACACGCATGATGTGTGTTTTCTCCACACCGTCTATTTGTGGAGCCCCACACGTCATGAATGTGCATCGAGCCATTTGGCAGAGATCGTTTTATGACATTACATAGAGAATGAGGCAAATCCAGATCATTGGTCGGCCACGTGTGTGGACCCACCTTAGTGTATGTGTTTTATTCCACGAGATATGGGTTTTATCCATACCGTCCGTCTGTTTTGGATGGGCGGGACCCACCTTGACATAAGTGTTTTAGCCACGTGGCCCATCCCACATGTGTGGGTAGGATCCACATTAATGTATTTATTATATCTGTATCGTCTAGATCTTCTAGACGGTGGCCACACCCTGATGTAAATGTTTTATATCCCCGTCAACCATCTGTTTTTACCGGACCCACCTCGGATGTATGTGATCTATTCAAGCCGTCCATCTATTTTACCAGCATGCGACCACCATGATGTATTTATTTCATCCACACCATCCAGATTGTGCTGGATGGTGCTGGACAATGTTTGAACAGTGCTGGATTATGTTTGGGTAGTGTTGATTTACATGGACAATGTTTGGACAGTGCTAATCATCATTAGTGAGCCATGTGCCCCATAGAATGATAGCGTACGATGATACACATGTTACACCTGCAACTATTGAAATGATTTTTAGGTGTAATCCAAGCTCTTACTTGGGGCCCTCCTTGATGTATTTGTGGCCCATCCGTTAAGGCCCACCTTGATGCAAGTGCGGCCTTTATATGAGGCCCATGTGATATATTTAAGGCCCATGTGTAGGGCCCACTTATTGTGTATTTGAAGCCCATGGATTGTGGTCCGATGTGATATATTCATGGCCCATGTGCCGAGGCCCATTATGTTGTATTTCCAGCCCATTTGGTAAGGCCCAATGAGATGTATTTCTGGCCCATATGCCATGGCCCATTGTGATGTGTATTGGCCCATTAATGCGGCCCACTTGATGTATGAGGCCCATTGCTGTGGCCCATTGATGCGACCCATATGATGTATATGCGGCCCATGTAATGAGGCCCATTGTGATGTATTTCTGGCCCATATGTGTGGCCCAATGTGATGTATATGTGGCCCATGCAATGTGGCTCATAGTGATGTATATGTAGCCCTTGTGTGAGGCCCACTTGTTTTGTGTGAAGTCCACTGTAGTATGCGAGGCCCATATAGTGCGGCCCATTTGATGTATATGAGATCCATGTATTGCGGCCCATTGTGATGTATGTGAAGCCCATATGATGAGGCCCGATGTGATGTAGTCATGGCTCATGTGCCGAGGTCCACTGTGATGAGTATTTAGCCCATGAGTGAGACCCATAGGGATGTGTATTAGGTCCTTGTATGAGGCCATGGGCTTATGATACGTTTGACTTTATGTGGGCCACTTTTTGGGAGCAATGAAGGTTAAATGTCCACATTAATGGTGATGATGGTTAAATGTCCACATTGTGACCTCCCTTAGGTCATTTGTTAGGCTGATTATCGAAGCCGATTCCGATTTTTGATACCGATTCCGATTGTCGAGGTCGATTATTGAGGCGAATTTTGATTCTTGATTCCGATTCCGATTGTTGAGGCCGATTCCGATTTCGATTTCGATTATTAATTACAATTCCGATTGTCAAGGCCGATTGTTGAGGCCAATTTCGATTCTGATTGTATAGGCCGATTCTGATTGTCGAGGCCGATTGTTGAGGCCGATTCCAATTCCGATTATCGAGGCCGATTATCAAGATCGATTCTGATTCTGATTGTCGATACCAATTCCAATTGTCGATGCCAATTCCAATTGTCGAGATCGATTGTTGAGGCTGATTCCGATTGTCGAGGCCGATTATCGAGGCTGATTTTAATTGTTGATTCCGATTCTGATTGTATAGGCCGATTATCAAGGTGGATTCCGATTGTCGAGGCTGATTCTAATTGTCGAGGCCTAAACAGTCCGTATTTGAGGCTCATTGTGATGTGTATTCAGCCCGTGTTTAAGGCCTAATGTGATGTATATGAGGCCTTTGTGATGAGGCCCATTGTGGTGCATTTAAGGGCCAGGAAATGGAGCCCATTGTGATGTATATTAGGCTTGTGTGAGAGGCCCATCGTGATGTGTATTAAGCTCTTGAGTAAGGTCCATAGTGTTGTATATTAAGCCTTTGTGTGAGGCCATGAGTCCACTATATGTTAGGCTCTATGTTGGTCATTCCTTGGGGGCAATATTGGTTAAATGTCCACATTGTCGAGGCTGATTGTTGATGCCAGTTATTGATACCGATTATGAGTATGAGATAACATAGCATCATGATACATGTCCATACGCATCATCTGCATGTTTATTATGAGATGTGATTGACCATTGCATATGCCATAATACAGATGGTTTATGGGACTCCCTGATGGGTGGAGTGATCCCACATGAGTGCACGGTTTGCGCAGGATTGATGCATGATTGGGCTACATGACTCATGCATCTTACATTGTGTGATTGTGATTACTGTATGCCCTAGTGACATCAGGGTTGTGACAGCCACAAACATGTCGTGGATGGCCAGATAAGACACTGAAAATATTTGGTTCGAGCATTTGGGCACTTTGGATGTCCGTGAGTGAAAGTCCCTAAACCTTCGAGGCCAGGAGACACCTCAACATCGAGACCGAGTGGATACATGAGCGCTTGAGTGTCAAATACCAAGAAGTCACGTCTCCCACTGTGTTGTGGTGGGTTGGGAAGGGGTGTGGCCTTATTCGCCCGAGTGAGGGGGCTGTAAGCTAGGTTAAGTTTGACTAGCTCCCAAATGGGTCCGCTATCGACGAACCGGGTAGGCATTGGTATACTGCTGGTAGGCGGGTAGTGAGGTCTTTTTCACTCGCTGGGCTACACGGCCGGCTGGGACGGTAGCCAGCTTGAAGTATACTAGACCCTGTAATGATCCCAGAGATGTACGGTACTGATATGTGGACTTATTGAGCATGAGTTGCATATTCATTCATTCATTCACTATCCACTTAGGCAAGTGGTGCACAACTACTTGTTATGTGTACCTTCACAATGGCCAGGATTTTGGTTGGGGTGCGTGACTAACCTAAGATAAGGAGTTTACCACATTGAGTCCATATATCTAAATTTAGGTATGGGACTGGTTTGGATAGAAGTCCCTTGTGGTAGACCCCGTAGCTTGTGATACTATGTACTATCATCCCGACATCACACTCTAGCTTAGTCATTTCGTTCGCATCACATATTGCATTGCATCCTCAGCACATAACACTTGGTTTACTTTGTTTTTACATCGCATAGCCTGGATAAGGCTGATGGTATTTATAGACTTACCAGTATATTTCCACTTACTTTAATTACTCTGATATTACTTACTTGACACTTACCTTGTGCACACACTTTCACCACCCTCTAAGCTTTCTATAAGCTTTTGCATGATAGATGCGTGCAGATGGCGTTAGGTTGTAGTAGGGTCGAGCTTGGAGCATGCAACAGACTTCTAGAGTTTTGATTACAATATATGTATTTTCCTTTTAGCATTGTATTCAAATGTTTATATTAGTGGATATGTGATGATGATGTTGCCTTTATGATTTGGATAAACTTGTGGTTATGCTTCTTACGAGATAAATATACATTGAAAAATCTTCCTTGTAGGATCCCAGGATCGGAACCTGGTGTATGGACGCTGAGAGCCGAGAATGGGGTACTATGGAGGCCGTCGACACCAGATTCGGAGATAAAAAATTTTGTAAGCCCGGTTTCCGAGTTTGGGGTGTGAAAGAAGATGGTATCAAAGCATAACTTGGGAATACTTAAAGATAACATCACATATCTACTGATAGCTACCCTACACTCTATGATTGTTGAGAACTTCGAATGGTTAGATATCTGAGTTCGAATAACTTAGAGATTTTCTGATATAGCCCCCTATCGTTGAGATTGTGAGGCTACATAGTATTCCAATTTCGACCGTTTCTGATCCGGGATTCGAAGATTAGCGGGGTCATCATAGTGTCGATGAGGCATTTTAGGAGCAAGAGCCTGAGATACATAGACATTATCCCCATCTCTTAGGTGTTTGAAACTGGTTAGCTACGTTATGAAAGACTATCCTGAAGCTCTACTTCGATATTAAGGTTGGTATTTCTTACCCAAAATCGTAGCCAAAAGAGGTTTGGGTAGCAAAAGAAGGCGGTGATTACGCACGTGGATGCATGGGAGAAGATTTTCCATGGTGGCAGTGATCTCCCCAAGTTTCCACTTCCTCCTTTCTCTCTTTTCTCTTCTCTCTCCCCTAGGGTTTGCAAAATTCGTATATGACAGGAAGAGTGAAACGAGGGCTATTTATAGGCCCAGATGTGATGCAAATGGCCCCAGGGCCACTTTATACCTTGTTTATACCTCATGGGCGACTGTTTTTGATGAATAGGGCTCATAGGGAGGCCCACGACTCATCTACGTCATAGGGTACGCTCCCTAACAATGGATCCATAACAGGGCATAATTTCGGTGTGATCGGATAAGCCGATCAACCGTGGAGAACCTGTGTTAGATCAATGGTCATACGTGTCCAATCGGGGCCACAGTTATACGGATGTGTGCAGGGAAATTTCCTTTTCCCATGGGTGAAGTTTGGTCACAAACTAATGGTCTGAATTCTTCAACTTTGCATGAGAGCGAACGGCCTAATTCACTTAAGTTTCAGTTCACTTTCTAAGGATATTCGCGTTTCTCATGCTCTTAACTCACGGCTCATGTTGGGGGTTTCTGGATACTATTTGGGCTTGATTCCAGTGATGGTTGTCAAGCCCAGCAGGATGGACATAGTCCTATAGTTTCGCGGTCATCAGACCCCCGACGTGCGATCTAGCTCTATTATAGAGTTTCAATGTATTCCTAAGAATGACAGGCCCTCGGGATTTCTCCTAGGTCTTCAGGTAGCATTGAGCCAGTGGTACTCTTGATTTTATGCCTTCCTATTTGTAAAAATGGTGGCCCAAGCTTAATCCATGGATTACTTAGCTAAATTCCATCTAAGTTATATAACCGGACGCGGTCCTTGGGTTGTTCTGCCTGAGGTTGTACTTGGGTCTTTGTACGGATTTTTTCGGCATGTTACATTATGTTTATATCCATTTGTCGCATTTCATTATCTAAATGAACCGGCTTCGTATTCTACCACATGATGAAGTGGGCAACACTCTGAATATCATATGGCCATTTCACTGAAGGTAGGTATGGTCCTATAACCTATATGATTTACAATATATGTCTATCTAATGCATGCTGATGATTTGCACAGGAGACCACGAATCCAACCAAGTGTCAACCTACACACCTTGCATAGTTCGGCTGTTAAGATTCTGAGTAAGTGCATATTAATGGAAATTCGCATCGCATAATGAGATGTGCTTTATGTACTTTCCTCGTTCGACATTGAAACCAAACACCCTAGAAAAATGAAGGCTCAACTTACATGTCTAACATTGTTATTGTTTATGTCTAATGCAGGGTTACGATTTCGTCAAAGTTAATCCCCTCTTTCATATGGCTCTTTAAGATTTGGTTGATTAGTTAAGAGTACTTTGCATGTGTACAGCTGGACAAGCAATGGTTGTTCATCATGTCATTGTTGTTTCGTCATCTCTCTACCTATTTATTATCATTTTCTTTATATACATATAGGGTAAATCTCTATGTATGTACTTAAGACACTCACATATACATCTGTGAACATACCAAACATTCATTTTGATACAGCAAAATCTGTTTTTTTCCCCCTTCAGCTAGATTAGTAGGATGCATTTAACAAATTGAATTTGGCTGTCAAATGAAGAGGACAATGTGCCTTAGGATGACTTTAATGGTGGATAGTCAATCTATATTGTTTTCCTGTAATTTGACCGCAGTTGAGACTTATATCAACAAATGATGCAGTCACATACCCTAAATTGATCTATTACCATGATTTGAACGAAATGGATGAAACACATACATCATGGTGGGGCCTACTGATCACCGACTGCTACCATCAAGCTTGATGTAGATGGATTGGCTAGTACGTTCATGTTTCATATTACATATTACTTATCCACAATCCTACAAACAATTCAGTACATCACATGTCAAATGTGGGTTGCCTGAATTCCATGGGAGTCTTTCATCTACAATACAATCCAAACAGGGTCACCCGGTATTATGTGGGATATCAGGTGGAATGTCCATCCATTCCAAATGCCCTTGCTGAATTTACTGGTTTACACCACTCCTAGACAAGTCTCTGACAAGCAGCAATAAATGCCAGCTTCTAATCCCATCCCTTCAATTCCCATGGGATTTGATGGGACAAACACGACCTGAGTGTGTCCTTGTGTAGGACTCGTCGCCTTGTGTGGGTACCTAAGGTTGCCTTGTGTAGGCTCCTTAAATTCACCTTGTGTAGGTTGTGAAGGTTCATGGTAAACCTAATTTAAAACCATTGGATAGTGGAATTCGATACACTCTAGGAGAGAGTGCGTCTGCCGGGAGTAGAGTAAGCAAGTAGCTGAACCACTGTATATGATTGTGTTTGGGATTGCTTTTTGTGCATTAATCTAATTATGCTTATATATATAAAATGATTATTATAATGCATGATTTAGTAAATGTCTAAGTATTGATAGGAATCACATCCCACACATTATCATATACACTATCTTTATAGGCTAGATTCTTTACATGAAAATCTTATGTAAGCTTCTGTTTTGGACCCTCTATTGGCCTGGATACCAGAGAGTTACTTTGTATTACTCATCTTGATTAAAGTTAGGCATTGTTTGTTGTTATAGGAAAATAATATTTGAAAATTCCTATTCACTCCCTTCTAGGACATTTGGACATACTTCCATACTTCAGTAAAAGTGATTCTCCGACAATTTTAATTGGTATCAGAGCAGGTTCCTCTTAAAGGGTTTAACGACCTAAAGAGAGATCCTAACTGAAGTAGGAATTATGGCTAAAGGAGAGGGAACATTGGTCTCTCGACCTCTTATTTTCAATGGTTCAAATTATGCATATTGGAAAGCAAGAATGTACTATTTTCTGCAATCCTTGGACCATGATGTTTGGAAAATTGTTGAGAATGGATATGTGCCACCAACTGAACAAGTGGTACTAGAAAACGGCACAACCATCACCAAATCCAAACCAAAAGAAAAATGGACGACTTTTGATAAAGAAAATAAAACAAGTGAAGCAAAAGCCATGAATGCTATTTACTATGAAGTTTCAGAAGTGGTATTCAATCAGATCAGTATGAGTAAAACCTCAAAAGAAGCATGGGATTTATTGGAAACAACCCATGAAGGAACCAGTATAGTAAAGAGGTCAAGGTTGCAGTTCTTGACTACTCAATTTGAACATTTGAAAATGGAAGAGGATGAGACCTTTACGAAGTTTTTCGCAAAATTAAATATCATATGTAACTCCATGGGAGGACTTGGAGAGACAATTTTGGAACCTAAAATATGTAGGAAAATCTTGAGATCGCTACCGGAACGTTTTAACTCCAAAGTCACCACCATTGAAGAATGTAAGGAATATCGATGAAATGAAAGTAGAAGAACTGGTACGTTCTCTACAAACTTTTGAACTACATATTAAAGCACCCACAAAATCCAAAAATAATGTTCTCAAATCCTCTAAAATCATAACTACAAAAGAGGAATAAGAAAGTGAGAATGAAGATGGGGATGAAGAGGTTGCCCTCCTAGCTAAAAGATTCAAAATATTCATTAACAAGAACCATGGACAACCATACAATAACAAAGGGATACATTTGGACCGCAAGGGCCCAATAGGCAAATCCTTCAACGAGTCCAAAGAACTCCAATGTTACAACTATAGAAAGTATTGTCACATCTCTACGGAATGCCCCACAAATAAATCTAAGAGAAAAGCTATGGCAGCCACTTGGGATGACATTGATGACTCCAACTCAGAAACAAGTGAGTTAGAAAGTGATGGAGACCAAAAGTTATTGAAAATACTAATGGCCTCCACCACTACAATAATTTCTGAGGATTTTGAAGAGGAAGATGAGCTTAATCTTGAGAGAATCAAATATGGAAGAGGAACTACTGTCAAAAGTATTACTCTTAAAAAACTAATCAAGAATACTGAACTTCTAGAATTAGAAATTAAGAAATTGAAAAGGGAAAACAAAAGTTTGAGACTAGAAGTCGAAAACTCTAATCATACAACAGAACTAACTCGTAAATTCACTCAAGCAATGAAAAGTTAGAAAAACTTCTAAGCATGGGTAGTAATTCTAAAAACATGAAAGGCCTAGGATATGGAACAGATAAATCTAACTCTTCCTCTACTTCATCTGTGATGATAAATTCAACTATCTTAAACAAGAAAATCTGGTTGATTCATCTTGTCATCATTGTAGAAGAATGGGACATTACAAATGTGAATGTCCTACGCTCAAACAACCTCACCTTACTTCTAGGTTGAACTATAAAAATAAATGCAAATCATCTGGAAGTCACTCTAAAAAAGAATCTTCCTGCTTAAAGAAAGTGATTACCAAGTGGGTAACACAAAACAAATACAATTGCCTTGGGAATGATGTAAAAATGAACTCGGGCTCTTGTAATGATTGCTCCAAGTAAACCAACTAGTGATCATGACCTATCCTTTTGATATATTTTATAATGGGTCAAGTACTTCATAAGGGAGATGTAATAAGAAGTGAGCAAAAGAAGAATTCTTGAATGAGGACTAACTAAAGATATTGGTCAAGGTGTGTTAAAAAAAAATCTATCAAGTTGACTCAAGGATTTTTGAAAGCATAGGTAAATGAATACAAGTCTTTTTATAAGAGTCAATTAATAATCAACCACTTGACCAATAGTCTCTTCGCAAATATGGAGTTTGATGAGCTCAGGAAATTTTGATAAATACTCCATATAATCAAGCTATCATACATATTTTGGGATCAACATTGAAAATCATTTTAATATTTTGATGCCTCAATAGGACCAGAAAAGATTGATCTTCAAACCAAGTGTTTGTTGATCATCGGATGAAATACATGCAATCTAATCTATGGTCCATTTGCGCTAACTAGAACATTTGAGGATCTGTAGCCTCATTATTCTTTTTGAATATATATATTATATATTATTTTTTTTGGATGTACAAAATGCACGTTTATTGATAAATATATGAGTACATCGCCAAAAATAGGTTGGTGCATGCTGAACTGGTATAGACTGTCTCAAGTCTATTTCGATGCAATCGATGGATATTCGATGTCATTGAAAACACGTCAATGGTATTGAATACTACTCGATTGTATCGAAAATCTCACGAATCTCACTGACCTATCCAGACAATTTTTTGATTACATCGAACATGTTTTGATGATATCGAAATCCTTTCTTCGATAACATGGAACATACTTCAATAGCATTGAAACATTGGGACTTATATATACTGCACGGGCAGGATCTTTTTGTTTTCATCTTCTTCCTGCCGCTATTTGTCTCCCATTTTTCCTGGAGCTACATGATCTCTTTGCACTTCTTCTTTCATTATCATCGTGCTTCAAGACTAATAAGATCTCCCATATGTAATCCTTCACTTACATATTATCAGTGAGTCTTCCTAGGGTTTATTGAAATTCATTTGGGTTTTTTTTTTTTGTTTTTTTTGTTTCAGGTATTTTTCACTACATCCTTCCTACCATTTCCTTTTACTATGTCAAATATCAAAATGCCGAAGGAAAAAGGAAAACCGGCAGTTGTAGGAGAATCATCCAAGCCCGTTCGAACAAAAATGTGCAGTAGGCCTATATCCAAATGACCCGTGCCGGATAATCTAGTCTCTCCTCCTCAGTCTCCTGCTAGACATCCAGGGAGATCACAATGAAATGCTCATACTTAGGCTCCTCCTTCACCAGTTGAACCGAAAATAGTGATACCTTAGGTTCCTCCTCTGCTTGAGAATTTGTGTAAGACCCGTGTTCTAGTCCGTACCGTTCCGTTGGCTTCCGCGGTCCTTCTGGTCGAATTTTGGTAATCCTCAACCTGTATCCGACGTTTGTGCACGATCCTAAGCCGAGACCTACATGCCAAAGTCGTCTCGAACCGAAACCTTTACCTTGGCGATCGTGCCGTCGCTGCGATTTCAACGCCGCGACTTGCACACTGAACCGATACCCTGGTTAGAAGATGTGGGCCTGCGTTCAATTCGAAGAAAATGCCTTGCGTTGCGAATTTCGAGGGAATCTCTATAACATGTCTCATCAATCAATCAATCAATCAATGTCAAGTACAAGTCAAGTCACTCATACCCCAAGTACATCACCCCATCCCTTCCCATTCCCAAAGTCAACTCTCCCTCTCTCTCCACCCATCCCTTTCTTACAAGCCATCACTCCACCCATCACTCATCACACATCACTCCATCACCTCTTATCCTTCCCATCACCTCTCTCTCTCTCTCTCTCTCTCTCTCATTTCTCAAATCTCCCAAGCAACCCAAAGCTTCACACGTCCAAGCATTCCCAAGTTTTTTCAAAAACATCAAGTGTGGCCCACCCTCTCATCTCTCATCCACACCATCAAAATCTCATCTACCACCATTAAAAGTAAAGGCAAGGAGCTAAGGAGGCTAAGGGAGCAAGGAGAAGACCGATAGGAGGGTGATCTACCGTTGTTTTCAATTTTAAGGCCACTTGTTGTGGGACCCACTTGATGTATGTGTTGTATCAATGGAGGGCCCATAGTGGCGAGGTCCCTCCTCTCTATCACCGTATCTCTCTCTCTCTCTCTCTCTTTTTCTTTCCTCTCCCTAGAATGAAGTGGGCCCCACCAAATCATGTTAAATCCACTCCATTCATCAACGGTGAGGCCCACCACATTTTAGGCAAAATCCACCATCCGGTGGGAAGTCTCACATGTAGATATATATATATATATATATATATATATACACACACACACACAATATATTATATTTATATTATGCTTATATATAAATATACATATATATATATATATATATATATATATATATATAGTTGGTGGGCCCCATCCATGTGGGACCCACCACAATGCATGTGTTTATCCATGCCGTCTAGCGTCCCTAGACGTTGGACAGGCGTGACTAATATGGAGTGTGTATACTGACATGGATGTGTACTAATGGCTAACAAAAAAAATTTAGCCTTTTTTTTGGGTCAGGCCCCACCTTGATGAACGTTTATAATCCAAGCCATCCATCCTCTTCCTCAGGTCATTTTAGGTGTTGAGCCAAACTTTGAGGCCAATCTGATCATCAGGCGGACCATAGTATAGCAAATAGTGTTTCTACCATTGAAATACCGCCGGATGTTTCAGTATGCCAAAACCTGTCCAATATTGGACTCGTTGGGATTGTATCGAACCACAGGGACCAATGGCTGGGTTAGATTCGTTCGAGGTGGGCCCCACCTACCAAAAACCACTGGATTTTAGTTTTTTTTTAAAAATAAAAAAGTAAAACAGCAGCAGCGTTGCTGCCAGAAGATGCAGGCAGCGCCTGCGGCTACGTGGGCGGGTGGACGGACGAGCTGGCCCTCATGGCCCCAGCTATGGGCCCCACCGTGATGCGTTTCGAACATTAACACCATACATTTGATGGGTCCCCTCGGACCAGGAGGCCACCCCAAAAATCAGCCGTATACGGAACTCAGGTGGGCCACACCATCTAAAATCATGTGAAGACATGCCTAAAACATATAAAATCACTTGGTGGGACCTACCTGAAATTTGGATGCGGTTGAAACTTGGTCTGAATCCTTAGCCAAGTGGGACACACATAATGGGTGGGCTGGATTTGTGAACCACATCAGGTGGACTCCCTGTCCACGTGGCCCTATCAATAGGTTGGCTGGTAAATAAACATCACCGTGGGCCCCCAAGTCCATGTGAGCTCATGAATAGTTTGGATGGCAATGAACATCACCGTGGGCCCCTGGTCCACGTGACCTTATGAACTGTTGGATGGCAGATAAACAGTACAGTGGGCCCCCAGGTCCACGTGACCTTATGGACAGATTGGATGATAAATAAATATTTTATTACAGTGGGCCCTACCCTGGTCCACGTGACCCTATGAATATATTGGATGATAAATAAATATTACAGTGGGCCCTACCCTGGTCCACGTGACCCTTTGAACAGATTGAAGGCAAATAAACATTACAGTGGGCCCAAGTTGTGTGGCAAATAAACATTACTATGGGCCCCAGGTCTGAGTGACCTTATTAGTGGGTTGGATGAAAAAAAAAACATTATGGTAGGCCCCACATGGGACCCACTTATGTATGTATTGTAAACCACACCCTCCATTAGTGTTGTCCCCACCATGATGCATGTGTTTCATCCAACCCATCCAATCATTTGGAAATTATTTTAAGACCATGCGATGAGGCCCATCTTGGCGTATTTGTGGGCCGTTCATTGAGGCCCACTTTGATTTGTATAAGGCCCATTGTGATGTGTGCAAGGCCCATGGGTTATGGCCCATTGCAATGTACATATGGCCCGTATATGAGGCCCATATGATTAAGCCATCTTAATGTAGTTATGGCCCATCCACTGAGATATATATAAGGCCCATGTTGTGAGGCCATTTGATGTATTAGAGGCCCATGGGTCGAGGCCCAATGGGACGTACATAAGGCCCATTGTAGTGTAATTCCACCATGGTATATGTGTCAACCCTTATAGCGGGCTATGCTTTGGGAGCAATGATAGTTTGATGTCCACATTGCAAGGATGATGTTAGTTAAATGTTCGCATTGTCTCTCTCTCCCTAGGGCCCATTAATAGGCCCACACCTGTAATGTGTAGGCCGTCTAGGCCCATCTTCATTTTGATCAGAGCCCATCACCACATAACATGCTTAGTATAGATCCATGATTCATGATCATATGCATCATATGTATGCTTGATGTGAGGATTAACTGATCACTGCACATGCCTTCAGGTCTATTATTTATGGACTCCTTGATAGGCGAAGTTGCCCTACATGAGCGCTTGGTACGTGCAGGATTGTTGCATGTCTGAAAGTATGATTCATGCACTTGCATTTGTGTGATTGTGATTATTGTATGCCCTAGCGACATCATGGTCATAGCCTCCACAGACACATCGTGGGTGGCTGGATTGAATATCGAAAATATTGTTACTAAGCATCGGGGCGCCATAGATATCCCTGGGTGAAAATCCCTAAACCCGATGGTACCAGAGGATGATTCCAACGTCGAGACCGAGTGGATATATGAACGCATAAGGGCCGAATACTAGGAGGTCACGTCTCCCACTGTGTCGTGGTCGGTTGGAAAGGGGTGTGGCCTTACTCACCCGAGGATAAGGGGCAATACTAGGTTGAGTTTGACCAGCTCGTGAATGGGTCCGCTATCGACATGCCGGATAGGTATTGGTAGACTATTGGCCAGGCAGATAGTGAGGTTTCTTACGTTCACTTGGACTGTGTGGCTAGGAGAGCGACAGTGCCACTTAGAGTGTACTAAACCCCAGTGATTATCTAGAATGAGAACTGTACTGATACATGATGAGGATTGGCATGCTTAAGTTGCATCTCGCATCGCATGGCCGTATTATGGCCAATATCATTTATATCTTGCACCGTATAGCCTTGGTACGACTGATTACATTCATGTACTCATCACTATGACTCCGCATTGCTCTGACCTTCCATTCTAAGCACACTTATATTGCGCACACACTTACACTACCCTCTAAGCTTTCTATAAGCTTATGCATGATCGATGCGTGCAGGTGACGCCAGGACGCAATCGCAGCCATAGTCTCACCGCAGTTGGAGCGTGCAGCCGAGCTTCTGGAGTTTTTGTTACTTTCACTATATTGTATTTCCCTTTCATACGCATTGTACTCAAAAGTTTTTTATTATAGTGGATTTTGTGATGGTGTTCTTGTGGTTATTGTTCGTGGGTTATACTTTTGGTTATGCTCATTATGAATCAGACTGATGATTATAAATCCTCCTTGTAGCATCCCATGATCGGAACCTGGTGTATGGGTGCCGGGAGCCGAGAATGGGGTACTACGGAGGTTGTCGGCGCCGGATTCGGCGATTGAAAATTTTGTGAGCCTGCTTTCCGAGTTCGGGGCGTGACAATTTGTATGACAAATTTCGTACAAGAAAGATGGTGTACGAGAAAAGGGTGGATCGTGAATGCATTAGGCCTTTTGGGATAGAAGAAATATTGGAAAAAGTAGGATGGAGAAAAGTGCTAGATTTTGGAGGAACGGTTCGAAATGAACAAGTAATTCGGTTTCTCTCATACTATCACTCTCCAGTTCTTCATCCTACTTCCTTTGTAGTCACTATAGGTCAGACCTCAATTACAATCACCCTGGCTGTAGTCACTCAACTCATTGGTATTCTAGCCTCCTTCCGAGGGTTAACTGACCATGACTTTGACTCCATTGATGTTCGAGTAAAAGTTACATGTTACTTTTGTAATGGAGAAAATGTTCCGTGGTATCAAGGAAATGCGCTTCGGGCTTCCAATATGACAGACCATTATAGGGTACTCCACAGTATCTCTTGTGTAAATGTTTATCCTCGTGGGACAAACAAGTCGGACTTAACCCGTTACATGCTTGATGGTCTCTACAGTATCTGTTAAGGTATCCCCTTGTGCCTACCCACCATCATAGTACATCAAAATTGCTGATTGCATGCAGAGCACTAGAGACACGTTCATTCCATTTCCATATCTCATCCGTCTTCCGTCACGTCATGTCGGTTTAATGCTCACAACTGATCACCCCAAACCTACACCACAGTTCACTAAAATTAATATCAAATGAATGTGCTTGGACAGTAAGGGTGTGTCCTCATCAAGACTACATGATGAGGACCTACATGAAGAAACTGAAGCAGAGGTGGCAGAGACGGAAGCAGCTAATACTAACTATCCTACAGAAGATGAGCATCGTGAGCTCCCGCACACTTCGGAAAGGCATACCAAACGCCGCATGCCATATCGCGATTGATGGGAGTATATCTTGCAGCGGTTGGATGAGTAAGGCTGTCGTCTCTCGCATTTGGAGCAAGCTTCAGAAGTCATACAGAGATGCTTAGAATGGGTGGAACAAACAATCCAGAACTTCATCGCCACAATCACTTGTCGGTGAGATGATATCACTCCACTAGAGGGTGGCCCGTGTGCTTAGTCCAACTCTGTTTTTCTTGTAAAATTCAAGGGTTATAGGCTTCCGCATTGTTATCTTTTTGGATGCCTAGCCGATCTGATCAATCCTCATTTCCATATCTATAATCAGATTAAAGAATGCAAGACCCTTGATAGGTTGAAAAGTTTTGTTTTAACTGTGTGTTTGGATATTGGTGCCCAACTTGGGCTGTTGTTTTTTTTTTTTTTTAAAGATGGTGCATGATGATACATTTTTTTTTTTTTTGGATGATTATGCCCTTAAGGGCTTTTTGGATTATGATACTACCCAAGCTTGGGGTAGTTCTTTTGGTGATTAAATGATGATATCATTTCATGTGTTACTACTAGTTGTTGATGCCATTTATGTTTTATGTAGGTATATATCTCTATGGCATGATTACTTCACATTAAAGTTCTTAAATTGTATTTCTTCTCTTATAAACTTATGTGATCCTTCTCCCTCTAGCGTTGCATATAATTGCTAAATTCATACAATTTTATTAGCCAATCTCTTACATTTATTACCCTTTGCCAATGACTGACAAAAAGAGGGAGAACCATACTCCCAAGTATGCTGCTTTTGTGTTTTGTAAATCTTCAAATGCAGGAACTTAGGGGGAGTATGAACAAAGGGGAAGGTACAAGCAACTCAAGTCATATCAAGAATTAATTCAGTTGTAAATCTGTAAGGTATTGAGTTGATTGTAATAACCTAGGGTTTGTTCAGTTGTTTTGTCACGTAATTGACAAATGAGGATATTGAAAGTGCCTTGTTTTGTCAGATTACGTGATTGTTGAGTTAGTCTTCAAGTGAGCCTGAAGATGAAGATTAAAAGATCAAGACCTTAACCGTAAAGAAGCTTGAGTGCTCCAAATAGGTAAATGAAGCCTCACTTCCCTAACCAAATGCTTGAGGTATATGACCCAATTTAACTAAGTCGTACCCACAATACATCTTAAATCATCTTTTGGTAAGCTTAAATTTTGAATACTTAAAATATTTGAGGAGTAAACATGAACTATACAAGTAAAATCAATTTGCAATTGAAGACATTTTCGATTCTATCGAACATGGTTCGATTGCATTGAGAAATAGGCCCATTCTGTCCAGCAACAAAATCACCATCTGCTGAGAAATATTGATTATATTGAATAGAGTTCGATGATAGCGAAATTCAAATTTCGATAGCATTGAACCCGCTTTGATGGCATCGACTTAGGGCACTCCCTCTACACAAAAATATTCTCTTAGTGTTCATCAATATAATCGAATCACCTTCGATTACATCGAGAGTAAGTTCTCGATGGAATCGAAGACTGTTCGATTACATTGAAAATCAGGATCATTTTATCCAGCAAGACATTCAGGTATATACATCCTTTCGATTACATAAAAGACCATTCGATGTCATCGAACTTCAACACTCGAAAGCATTAAATGATGATCGATAGTATCGAAAATTGGGACAAAATCTTCCAGCAACAAAATGTAATTTTTCTAAAGAGAATCTGATGGGATCGAACCACCTCTCGATTACATTGAAGTACACGTCGATAGAATCGAAGGGTGCTCGATAAAATCGAGCAGAATCTATTCTACAAAAAAATGAATATATGTGTGTAGGAAGTCGATACAATTGAAGAAGGCTCGATAACATCGAAGTTCAAATTTCGATGTTATAGAAGACTACTCGATAGCATCAATAATGACAGATTTGTGCTGCCCCCCCCTCCCCCCATTTGTTTTATTTTTACTTTTGAGATTCTTCTTTATATATACCGAGGGTTGCTTCTTAACAAAGTGAGCAAGAATTGAAGGAACTTGAGAGAGTCATTGTAACCGATCATACCATCATCCTCAAGCCTTCTTTTCCCAAAGGTTCATCATTCAATCCATAACACGGGCATTTATTGTCATTTTCTTTACTTGGATTGAATTATGAAATCTGGCATTCATTGAGTTTCCAGTAGTACCTTTTGTAGCAAAATTATTGTACCGGAACTCTTGAATGCTTGCTCATGATAATCTTCTCCAGGTATTTAACTTATATCATTTAACAGATAAGATAGCTCTAAAACCCTGAACCTCACAACCTCAGAAGCGGTTGCGGTTCAAGGGAGCTGAAGACTCTTCATCAATAGAGAAGATCTTTAGATTGTGCGAGAAGGGGTCTCACTCATTTATTTGTAAGTATAAGGAGTCTATTGAGTCTAAATCCCTTTCCTTGTATAGGATTAGGATTTAGAGTTTGATTGACAAATATGTCAAGACCTTTTTATAAGGCCTCCGATGGGAGAATACGTTTTCCTTATATAGGACATGTTTGCCTTATGTAGGCATTGCCTAGTGTAGGCATTGATTGTCTTGTGTAGGCTCCTAGAAGAGTTCTTGGGTAGAACTCATTGCCGTTGTGTAGGCATATGTTGCCTTGTAATGGCTCCTAAATATGTCCTTATGTACGACTCGCCATCTTGTGTGGGCACTTAAGGTTGCCTTGTGTAGGCTCCTTAAGTTAACCTTATGTAGGTTATGAAGGTTTACGATAAATCTGATTTAAAATCATTGGATAGTGGAATCCAGTACACTTTAGGAGAGTGCGTCCGCTGGGAGTGAAGTAGGCAAGTACCCGAACCACTATATATGATTTTGTTGCATTGATCTAATTATGCTTATGTCTATCAAATGATTATTATGATGCATGATTTAGTAAATATCTAAGTATTGATAGGAATCACATCCCATACACTATCACATACACTATCTTTATAGGTTAGTTTCTTTACATGAAAATCTTGTGTAAATTTATGTGTTTTAGACCCTCTATTGGCCTAGATGCTATAGAGTTACTTTGCATTACTCATTTTAATTAAAGTTAGGCATTGTTTGTTGTTACAGAAAATAATATTTAAAAAATCCTATTCACCCCCCTCTAAGACATTTGGACATAGTTCCATACATAAGTAAAGGCAATTTTACCGCAACTTCACGGTGGACCGCACCCAAGTGAACTAAGGCCATCGGCTGGAATGTTGTTATTCGATTAGAAGGGAAAATAAATTTCTGCCTTTATTTCGCCCTAAACAAAACATCCTATAGGGCTGGATTTCAAAACGAAGAGGGAAATGGGGAAATCCCTAACCCTAATCCAGCTGATGCTGCTGCTGCTGCTGCTGCCACCTTTCCCTCTGCTAGGATCAGACGAACGCCGAAATCCCCGAAATCAGAAGGCTGCCGACGTTGATGACTGCTGGTAGCCATTACCTACTTCAGCCATCTTCCCTTGCAGAGGTTCGATAGGGTTTAAAGAGTCCAACTCTATTCGATCAACAACAATCGATTCTTATGGTTCTCGGGAAAACCAACATCGGAAAATAGAGGTGCTAGAGGAGAAGATGGATTTGCCGCTCTCGCCCATGGCTGCCGGCAGCGACAGAGGTGCAATTTCATCCCTTCTTTCTTCTACCTCATCCCCAATTTCTGATTTGGGATTCGAAATCCCTAATTTCCTGATTTGGGAATTCAAAATTCCAATTGCTGTATTCGGGGATTAAAATCCTCAATTTCTGTATTTGGAAATCGAAATTCGAAATCCCTAATTATTGAAGGGATTGAAGATTTTAATTTCTGGATTTAGGAATTAAATTCCAATTCGATTTGGGAATCAAATCCCTAATTTCTGGATTGATCCTCCGTACCTGGTGCACAGTGGATCTGATACCAACTGTAATACTATATGCATAATTGCAAGGACCTTGCTATGCATGGGATATGGAGATCAAAAGAACTAGATGACGTACCTTGTTGAGATGCCATTGTAGTTCGGATGCTAAAGTCTTCCTCTCCTTATACCCTTGGATAATACATGCATGGGTTGTTAATACATGGTTCTAGTTAGAGAAAAAACTGGGAAGAATAAAGCATTGGGATGTTAATGCATGGCTCTAGTTAGATAATCTCGTCTTCTTCAAATTTATCAACTAAACGTTCATTTGAATGTCAACCAAAACTCTGAATATTGTTGTCACGAATATAAGAGAAGTCTAGTTAGGTTTGCTTGTTCCGAGGTAGAGACGGGGGCAGGCAATCCACTTCCAACAATTTATAATTTGTCATTTTTTGAAATGAGAAATGTTGTCGCCTTTTAATAGTCAGCGTTGGTCAGACGGGCCGTCGTCAAATAAGGAAACCTAGTTTAATCAGAGGGGGTGTGGCTTTAAGTGGATGTTGGCATTTCCGACAGCTTTAAACTGTCAGTGAGCAATGCTGACTACTGCTTTTCCAACGGCCCTTCCAATGGCTAGAAGCCGTCGCGGAAGTAGTTGCCCTGTTTTTCATAGTATAGTCATTGGCAAACCGATTGCGATGGTGGGGCCTATCATTTCATTCTATTGATGTCCTGGGCATGTGGCATGCAAAAATACAGGGCCCATTATGGAGACCTTATACTATTTTAAATCAGGTTGATCTGCTCATCGGGTAGGTCACTGTATGTTGAGTCAAACAATTGATTGTCCACAAATTCTAAACATGTTACCTGATTTGCCGACCGGCTTGATTTTTGTGCCTGTCTATCATGATAGTGGGGCCCGCCGTTTCATAGCACTGATGTCCTGCACTAGGGGCATGTCGGTGGGAAAGATGGCATGGTAGATCCACATGTTGTGGTAGCTTGACTGTAGGTGATCAGTTCCCTTCAGACATGGACTGATAACCTACAGCCAACTATACCATAACCTGTGGTACAGTGACATATTTCATGCACCAGCCACCACTGCAGGAGATCACTATCATGAAAATGATAAGTCCCATCGTGAAGATCGCCTTCATAAAAAGTATTCTGATCTTGTAACTAGATTAACCAAACTAGTATGCTGAGTTGAACCATGGGCTGTCTATTTATTCCAACAAGATGGCCCACCTGATGAGCAGACTGGACTTACTTTTGTGCTGGGTGATCTAGGTAATGGACCTTAATTACTGTCGCAAGTGATATGATGGCAGGAAAGATGTCACCGTGGTACATTTGCCTGTCAGTGATTTGTTCTGTCAAGGATACAGGATGATGCCATGAGTTATTTAGCATCCTTACATTTCTACAATGTGTGTGCCAATTTCATGCCATGTATATGAATGCTTAGTGTCTGCTTTTGCTTCATGATAATCAAATAATTCTTACTTTTATTTTATTTAATTTGTAATTTTTAATTATGATAGTGGCATGGAAGTTCTACATAGCTCCCCCAATTTCATGAGGAAAACATGAGATGATCTGGTGGACTATCGTTGAGGGTGGAAAATTGGAAAGAAAGGCGATGATTAGACAACTCCCATTGTTGAATGTAACTTTTACCATAGCTCAAAAACCCAAAAACTTGAGTCAGACTTGATGTTCATCTGGTTCAGGTTCACTCGAAGACTCCACCACACTCGACTAGATTTTTAATTATTGTAAGTTGAAAATATTTGAGAGTGTTAGAGTACATTAGGTAGATTTAGATAATATTCTAAACAATCACTATAGAACATAACACAGACACAACAGTACATACACCCCTTGGTTGACATTGAGAGTTTGATTCTCTCCATTGTTCTTTTCATTTTTAATAAATTCTAACGCTGTGTTCGAGTAATGCCTAGTTCATGTGTTGATTCAACTGTGTCATCCAGTCAACTCAACGAATCTCTCCGAGTCCAGGCTGAGTTAATCCTAGCATTGAGTTTCCCAGTGATTCAGCTCAAAATCCCACTGTGTTGAGTTGACCCAACAAAATTCTAGTCGATTCAGCGAGTTTTAGAACTATGAGTTTTTGAAGTCAAATGGACCACCAAAATGGCAGACCCCACCATGAGATTTTGTAGAGTGCCTTAGCACTTTGTTCAAAATGAAAATTTTCTTGTGTTTTTTTCATGAGGTGTAGCCATGATCAAGGGCCTTTTATGTATGGTATTCTTTTCATTGTCCAGTTTTAACCAAGATGCATATTACTTGCCACTTTCATTTGGAGAATCCTTACAAGCATTGTAATGTTTAGACAAATTTACAAACAGGAACAAGCTCAAGGTGCCCAACAGAGCTAAAAGCCAGTAGTAGTTGTCCAGATGAGCTTCTCTCATGTCGTCTGAAAACCAGCTATGTTTCTGTCTACTGGAGCTGGTGATTAATTCAATGACTGAGATTAGGAGAGCACTAAGAAAGCTGCCAACACCAAAAACACTAAGGTAGAGAGCGATACCGATGGTTCTCATCCTATTCGGCACTTGGGTGTAGAAGAATTCTTGCATTCCGACAACTGTGAAAACATCAGAGATCCCCAAGAGGATGTACTGTGGTAGTAACCAGAAGATGCTCAGCGGAACTGTTGAAGTTCTTGAAAGTAGAAGATCAGGCTTTCGACTGATCCTGAGTCTCTTAGATTCGACAACCGCAGCGATGATCATAGCAATGATTGATAGAAACATTCCTATCCCTATCCTTTGCAGCACATTGCATCCTTTATCATCTCGAGTGAATATCCGTATAATTGGAATTATTATCTTGTCGTATAAAGGCATTAGGAGTATAATGGAGATGGTTATCGCACTCTGAAGTGTCGCCGGAGGAATCATGAAGTCTTCGCCGATGTTTCTTTTCATTGTCATTCCTTGTTTTGTGAAGAAAGTAGATGGTTGTTGGAATATCACAGCAAATGTCAGAAGCATCGCCCATATAGGCAATAGCCTCAGTATGGCTCTTGCACCATCAAATGGTAACTCACAACTGCTTGGGTTCATATCTGAGGATTTCGATCCGTCAATCTTGACTTGAAGCGCCTTCTTCTCTTGAAGCCTACAAAAATTACAAGCTTGAATTCAGAATCTCTCCAATTAACAATATTTTACTAACATTTTTCCATGAAAACAATCCAATGTTTTGAAACCTAGACTCATCATCAACCTATTCGTGTGGGCGGTTCGCTCCAACTCCTAGCTCTCTGCTAGGCCTTTTTTGGACAGAAATTGGCTTGACTGAAAATCACAAAAAACAGAACAAACTAACAGCTAATACGCTGTTAACTTTGTATTTGGATTCTTTAAGCTGAACTAGAAGTATGTTTGGTTGCACTAAATTCATGAAATATTGCACCAAATTAGACTGACTAGTCATGAAATATCATCATATTTCGAGCAACCCAATGCATAGTTCTATAGCTTGCTGTTTTGACTCAATTAAATTCGGCTGAGTCAGCTCAACTCGGTGAGATTTTTGCTGTCATTAGGAGAGAGTCCAAACAATGACTCGACCCTACTTTGGAAAGTCTTGTTGAGTTGACTTGCTAACTCAGTCTACCGGACTCAAGTTGACTCAAGCCTCGGGGTGGCAATGCGTCGGGTTCTTGCACCATGGCTTGCTTCTAGTTGTATGAATGAATGAATGGTTCGAATTTAAAATAAAGTCACCCCGTGTGTACAAACTCATACATATATGAGGTCGAGCTTTGTGGGTTTCACTGTAATGTGTGTTGGATATCTACACCAATAATTAGACCCATCCTTCTATGGTGGGCCATAGGCCGGCAATAAGATAAAATAAGCCCCATCAATGTATTAAGTGGGCAACACCATAGACAAAAGTTGGGAGTTGATGCACACCTTTGAAATCTTCCTGTTTCTGAAGTATGCAATTAGATGCACCCTTGCATGATGGTTCATGGTCCTAAAAATCAGCCCAATCAATGGATTAGGTGGGCCACACCATAGACATCAGTTGGGAGTGGATGCTCACCCGTTGAAACCTTTATGATTGTGATGTATTAAACATTCGAGCTATTCATTGTGTGCCCTCTTGATGAAGGAACTAAGCAAAATTCAGGTCATTTCAAAACATAGGTGCGTTCCACTAAGTGCTTTTAGAAGTTCTACGCCCGAATTCTTACTCTTCTAAATGGTGTGGCACACATGAAATCCCAATCTGATAGATTTTTAGTTAGTCCCATTTACTGGAGGTGACACAAATGATGCACGGTTTCCCAATCTGGTAGATTTTTAGTTACTCCCATTTACTAGAGGTGACACAAATGATGCACGGTTTGGATATCCAACACAAATCACAATGGGCCCACACCCATTTAAATTGAAGTTAGGGTTGATCCTACCTGAAAATTTCCCTATATGTTTGTGTGTGTGTGTGGGGAAATGGTACTATAAGGTCAACCTCGTGGGAACTTCCCATGAGGTCGAGATGTGTGGGCCCCAACGTGATATGTGACGAACATCAACACCATGCATTTCATAGGTCCCATTATCTAATGGGATATTCCAAAAATCAGCCGTATATGGAATTCAGGTGGGTCATATCTAAAACCATGTGAAGACATCCTAAAACATATAAAACACTTGTTGGGGACGACATGAGTTTTGGATGAGGCTGAAACTTGGTCTGAGCCCTCATCCAAGTGGGATACACACAATGGATGGGCTGGATTTATGAACCACATTTCAGTGGACCTAATAAATTATTATGAATGTTTTAATGGGAGCGTAACCCCTTTCAACTGTTGTATGTAGTGTGGCCCACCCAAGTGCTGGATTGACTTTAATATTTATATATATAGAGAGAGAGAGAGAGAGAGAGAGAGAGAGAGAGAGAGAGAGAGAGAGAGAGAGAGAGAGAGTTACTCCAGCTCGAAGCCATCAGAGTCTCTTGGCAATAAGCTAATCCTACCTCCCAGCAATTTCCTTACAGCTTCCTTGATGGAATGAACGATCGCGTCAAACGGCTTCTCTACAATCTTGGATTGCTTGTGTACATAGGAACGACTACCACATGAGAAAAAAACGATAGATGCTCCCATTGCAATGGTAGGGATAGCGAATCCCCATCCCCATCCATACGTATCTTGTATATACGACATAAAAGAAACACCCAAGAGGCTTCCACTGCATATACCAAAGTACCACCACTGAAAAAACGAAGTCTTCTTGTTTGTACTTTCCTTCACGTTGTTGCATGGCAACTCATCATCCTCCACATTCTCTAGCTGATCTGCTCCAAAGGCTTGTAAGCATGGATTGTATCCTCCTTGTCCTAATGAAATCAGATATAGAGAACAAAAGAGGGATGCTGATGATGATGATGATGATGCTGATGAGGTGTTGGCCCATAGAAGTGCTCGTGAGGTCAATGCCAATAGCCCCTAGTTTAGAGCAATTAAAATACAATGCATAAGAGTCCAATAACAAGAATTATCAATGTTCTCCATACTTGCATGAATAAGCTTTGGTGTAATAATCACCCTGGAATGATGCTCTTCACTTTGCATTTTTAGAGTTGAATATGACCTTTGAAACTTTTATTTATTTATTTATTTATAATATTCTAAAAATTTATCTAATTAGAGTTCTTTAGTCCAGGGTGTATGTTTTTCTTTTTCTTTTTAATTTATTCTTTTCTTCTTTCCTTAAAGGTTAGGCCTTCATGTTATTTTATTTCTTTTGGCCTTTATCTTAGATTAGTAATAAGAGAATCAGTTTTTCTTGTTTTCTCAAAAAATAAAAAAATAAAAAAAAAATTATCTAATACATAATGTGTGTACTATATATATATATATATATATATATATCGTGAAAACTACCTCTTAAACAGAATGGATGTCTTACATGTGTACCACCTAATAGAGGAGTGGCTCCACATTAAAAAGGATTTTTGACAAATTACCCCACTTTTATAAAATTCCAAAAAGCACTCACCCTTTCAAGAGACCAAACTCCTACCTTTTTCTCTCAATTAGCCAAATAACCTTGCCGTCACAAAACTATGACGGAAATCAAAAATTATTTTTTACATTTTTCATGAGCAAGTAACATTTTTTTTTTTCAAAAAAACAAAAAATTTATTTTTTACATGCACACACACCGCCACACACTCACACTGTAGTGGGTTTTCTCCACCTATGGATACTCGAACCCTTGATCGGGTGTTGAAACTCCTGTGAGTCTACCACCCGAGCAAGAGTAAGGATCCTCATGAGGAAGTAACATGATGCATATACAAAACCAGTTAAAAGATATGTTTACCTTCATGTGTAAACACGATCTTGTCCTTCTTGTACATAGATTTTCATATTACTTAAGGGGAAAAGTAGCATTTCACATTTCATAACATTAACATCGTTATTTATTGACTTGGGTCATAGTTATGTGAGGGAAAGAGTTTCTTTAATTTGTCGATGGTGGAAGAAAGATGAGGGTTTATTTATGAATACTCGAAAGTTAGGGGGTTGTTTAACAATTCTCCAAAAGGTTGTAGGCATGTCAGACTCCCAAAATGAGAAGAGAGAGAGAGAGAGAGAGAGAGGGGGGGGGGGGGGGGGTGTAAAATGTTGAGGGCAAATTTCTTTCCAAACTATTTGTGGACATGGAGATGTGGGCCCCATTTGGACACTATAATTTTCTAATATTTTATCTCCTTAGATTTTATAAGTCATAATGCGTTTAACTTCAAATGCAACCTAGGTTGTTTGGTTATTCCACTTACGATTATAATTAAATTACAATTTTGTATTATTTTTATGTTAGGTTGCCTATTATTTCTAAACTTATTGTAATAATGCATACCAATATATTATTAGGATCTTCTAAGGGGCCCACTTTTAATTGCTTATCCCTCCACCATTCATTGGACGGTTAAAGTTCATTAGATCAAATTAATTATTTTTTGGGAGGGATTTAGTAATTAAAGGTAGTCCTCACAATATGGATAATACAAATCAATGGTTGGTCAAAATTGGAGATGAGTGGTTCGATTAACCTGATGTTCAAGAGCAGCAGTATGAGTGCAAGAGCAGCAGTATGAGTGGATTGATATTAACGATCAATGGTTAGAATAGACCAATATCAATGATGAGTGGTTTGATTAGGCCAAAATTGGAGGTGAATTTTCTAGTTGGGTAAAATTGATTATCAATGGTTACGATAGGGCTAATATTATCAATGGGTTTGAAGATTGATGGTCTAATCATGCCAAAGTTGAAGAGAGAAATGGTCTGACTGGACCAATATTGAAGATCAACTGTTTCATTGAGTTGAAGTCCAAGATCAATAATATGATTGAGTGAATATTGAAGATCAATGGCTAGAGTGAATTAATATCAAAGATGAACGGTCTGATTGGGCCAAAAATAGAAATGAATGGTTTGATTTAAGCCAATGTTGATGATTAATGGACCGGTTAGTCCAATATTGAAGATGAACGATTGAATTGGGTCGATAATGAAGATGAACAATTTGATTAGACTGATGTCAAAACCGAATGGTTCGATTTAAATGATATTGAAGATCAACAATTCAATTCAGCTAAATTTGAAGATGAATGGTCCAATTGGTCTAATAGAAAAGATCTGAGATATGAATTGGCCAAAATCGGAAATGAATGGTCTGATTGGGTTTATATTTAAGATTAATAATGCATTTGAGTTGATATTGAAGATCAATGGTTAGAATGGACTAACGTCAAGAATGCATGGTCTTATCATGCCGAAATTGGAGATAATTAGTCTGATTGGGCAAATGTTGATGATCAACAGTCCCATTCAATTGATAATGATGATGGGCAATCTAATTAGACTGATGCGGTAGTGTACCGATCTAATTCAAACAATATTGAAGATCAACCGTTAGCTTAGGCTAAAATCAAAGATCAACTGTCCAATTGCACCAATATCAAACTATTCATCTCTAATATTATTCCAATCAAATCATTGTCTCCAATATATGCCCAATCCGATTATTGGTCTTCAATATCAAACCAACTGTACTATTCATCCCTAATTTGGCTCCATTGGATTGTTCAATGTCTATGCAATCAGACCATTGATCTTCAATATCTATTCAATCAGGCCATTCATCTTCAATTTTTGTTAAATTAGGCTGTGCTTCTTTGATGTCAATCCAATCATAGTATTGATCTTCTACATCAGCACAATCAGATTGTTGATCTTTAATATTTGATCGGCAGCATAATCAGATTGTTGATCATTAATATTTGATTAGCAGCACAATTAGATTGTTAATCTTTAATTTTTGATCATCAACACAATCAGATTGTTGATCTTCTACATCTTTGATATGGTTGGATTGAATTGATATCAAAGATGAACGGTTAGATTTGGTCATTCATCTTCAACATCAGTCAAGCCATACTGTTGATCTCCATTATGGGCATTCATCACCAACTTTGGGCTAATCAGATCGTTGATCTTTAATATCAATCCATTTAGACTATTGATTTTTTATTTTTATTTGCTTGGTTAGACTGTTAGTTATCATTCTAATTGGACCATTCAACTTTGATATTGATTTAATCAGATCATTATTGGACTTCAATATCCACCAAATTGAACCGTTGATCTCTAACAGTGGCCAATTATACATTTTTAATCATATTGTTCATCTCTATTAGTGGCCCAATCAAACTGTTGAACATCAAGATTGGCCTAATTGGACCATTCATCTTTAATTTCAATTAAAAAAGACTATTCACCTTTAGTATTATTCAAGATGGACCATCTAGCTTTAGTAGCGGTCTAATCAGACTGTTGATATTTAATATCAGCCCAATCATATTGATCGATTTCAGTCTGATTTGGTCCCACCTTTGGTTGTCAGTCCTCCTTAAAATCACTAGAATTGATGCCCTAACTATCATGATTGTGGATAGGGAAATGAATGGTGCATATTGATAATAATAGAGGTCGGGACATTAATTTGGACTATATACAATGTGAGGTCCATCGCGGAGAGGGTGTGAGAGATGAAAAGAAAGAGAGTGACATGTTGAATGAGTTAAGCTTCTAATTCTAATTAAGTTTGTAGAAATTAAGAAAATAAGTCATTATACATATATAATAACTTAAGATTATAATGTTAATGAGTGTTCCAAACACTTTTCAATAGTATAATGTCATTATCCGATAATGTATTATTTTTTATAATCTATAAGTAGGTCTATAATAAGCAATCCAAATGACGCCTTAAGGTTGAAACTGTTGCATTTTTTAATCTCACAAGTGGGCGACATGCTTACATAATTTAGACCTTTGGTCCACTACATCTCACATGGATAGACAATGCACAAAAATCTCTGCCATATGACTCTGGATTTCCAATTGTGAGTATGAAAAATGAATACTTCAACCATAAGGTGGGCCACAACCACAATCTTTGTCATATGAGTAGCTATATATTATTTGCTATGGTATGGCACATATGATGAGTGGATCGGCCTGATTTTTGCAGTAAATGGTTATAATGGTGGGTCCAGCCTTGATCTAATGCCTCAACCAAAAATGATAGAAAAGTCAGTCCTTTCCGAAACTCAGTTAGGCCCAAGTGCAACCAATGGCGAGCGTCCACTCTTAACTGTTCCTATTAGTGTGCGCCACTAAGGCTGTGGACTGTTCTGAATTTTGGGCCCTCCGCATAAATAAATAAATAAGTAAAAATAGGAACATTTGAGGGACGGTCGGACATCATGCATACAGCTAAACTCTTTGGTGGTGTGGACTATGGCCGCCTAATGGAAAATTGAGTCTGATCCACACATTCTATGAGCCACAACATAGAAACGATAGCCACGAATTTATTTTTTTTTAAAAAAAACCGAGCGTGCCCCCACTTGATAAGTGGATGGAGTTTATTTTAACATTAGGTGATCTCACGGTGGGACCAACCATTTGAACAGATTGGTTGTCAGATATAAATGATAGGATGGAAATCATCCACTTACGACACTTAAATAGGTTCAATCAATGTGACATACGTATTCGCCGTGTGTGCGCGTGGGAATTCTATAGTTCTCACTTTATGGAACGTGAGGTATGTCATCATAAAATTTTCGTGACACGTGGCATGTACAATCATGGATAACGATCGTCCATTCAGTCGTTCCATTGGAAGGAAGTCGTGGTGCTCAGATCTCTTGGGGCATATAAGCCTATCCTTTTATGACCTCAAGGCATGCAACAATGAGGGGGAACACTCATAATAAAACAAATACCTAGATTGGTGTTGGGGCCATTATTGTGGGTATATGGCATCCAACCCAGTGGGCCCCAGCATGATGAATAGATGCCCAAAAATCAAGCTGGTTTAATCATCAAGTGGGCCACCCCACTTGAATTTGTTGAGTGTTGGGAGTTTGGTCACGTTTCTTATGTTGTGAACTTCTTTCTGATGGGATGGGTCTGAATTTTAGGTGACCCCACAACTTCTCAAAGCACACCTGATGGATAGGTGGGATGGTTTAAACACACTAGGAGTGATGTGATCATTCTCCTACAGAAGGATGGACTTGGACGTTTTTTTTTCCTAAGCCTCACACGAACCCAGAGATGAGCATGAGACGACTTGACTCGGCAGACTAAACTTGTCCAACTCGTTCAGACCCGACTCAATCGATCTGAATTGAGTGGGTGAGTCAATCTGAATTGAACAGAATTCGTCCAATCCGTCAAACCGAGTTGAGTTCGGGTCACCCAATAACTAGACTTGACTCAACCCGAAATCCAACTCGGTACTGGCTCGAATCGATCCAAAAACCAACTCGTACAAAAAAAAAAAAACACAAGATTTGACATTTTAGATCTGAGATGTTGTGTAGCTGATGAAGAGGCTGCAATTCTGGCAGGTGCACATTCTGATTCATCCGAGTCAAGTCAGGTAAGCCCTAACTCGGTCTGACTCAAATCGATGCCCAGCTCTACACAAGCCCACACGGTAGGGATTTCACCACTTATGGGAAATCAAAACCAAGACCTCATGTTGAAACTCCTGAGAGTCTACCACCAAGACAAGGACTTGAACCCAGGGTAGACTCTTCATTTTATCATTACCACTAATTATAATATTTTATTACATGATAAGCGAAGACATTTGAATAGCTCAATTAGTTAAATCTAAATTAATCATGAGCTATAGTATATAATCTTCTACGACCAAACACAAACTAATATTAATTGTACAGTTCTTTGGGGCCTCTTATGGAATGTTTTTCTCCTTCAAGAGTTTTCTCAGGTGCAAGAAAAAAACATCAATATAACTCAATTAAAGAATAGTTAAACACAGCAATTAAAATCATCATCACATTCGAATTTAAGCAATGTTTTCATTGACTCAGCTGTTTGATTTGTTTGGAAGAGAAAGAATCTCACCACCACATAGAGCAGGGAGGAGACCAAGATGGTGGAATATCGATCCCAGTAAGAGTCGGCAAGAAATGCTCCAGCTAGAGGAAGCATCGACGTGACTCCACACCAAGTGTTCACACTCTTGGCGGCCGAAGAAGTGCTCATCTTCACAACATCCGTCAGATAGGTCACCAGATTAGATGCTACTCCCTTGTACGAGAACCTCTCTATGCTTGCCACCACTGCCAATCATAATGATTTCAGTACAATTTTTTAAAGAAAGCCAGCAAGATCTCTATTACCAAATTCTATATTACCATACTCTGATGCTAACTTCTCTCTCGCCCCATATGGATTACTTATGATCACCAACAATCAATGGATACCATGGTTACACGTGGGCCCAAAATTTTCATAGTTAAATGATCAAAGCCATTGGATTAAGGGTCGCAAAATGGTCCATCCATTACCATTCAAAGTGGAAATTACATATATTTGATGGTCTATCATGATCATAAGTGGGCCCAAGTGGGTTGGGTAGAGGAATTTCCAACGAATAAGTTAAGAAGAATTCATATGGAATCACTCTAATCAATATCAAACCATTCTAAGAATCTTTTCTTAATAAACTTCAACAGAGAGGCCATGACCTAAGTACGTAAGAATACATGTGGATGAGGAAAGAGAATTTACTATATTTACCTATGATGAGAACACATGACTTGCTTAGCCTTGTTGAACCTGTTCCTCCATCCATGAGAGAGAGAGGGGGAGAGAGAGAGAGAGAGGTATCAAGGTTAGTAAAAGAGGAGGAGATCCCTTGAATCGCCTCAAAAACTGAAAATGCAGCTCGTCAGTTTCTTTGATCTAATTACTATCATCCAATGCTTTGCCTAGTCAGTCCATTGGTAGAAAGTTCACTCCTTCGATGGTGCAATTGCTTAGTGGCCTTTAAATAGGGCACTTTATATTCTCTAGTACGTCTAATGAACTAGGTGGTCACTTCCACGTGTAAAGCTATTAATATAGAGTAATACATTATATCCTCACCATCAAAGGACTTCACTCGCAAACATCCACAACAACAGTGATAACAACTAAATTAATTAATTAAGTGAACGATGTTTTCACTCTCCGTATATTATATTTGCACATTTTAAGTCTGCCCCTTTCCGTGAGTCCGTGACCAATTACATGATGTTGTACATCGACTCATCATCATCATCATCATCATCATTATTATTTTGAAGAAAGGAATAATTTTATTATCAAAGAAGAAGGGCCAAAGCTCATATCCAACTAACAAAGATGTTCCGAGCTTAAAAACCCCATCTCAACTACATGTACAAATTAAGCCCATCTCCTGGGGGTGTAACTCGGGTGAGTTTGGGTTGGGTTAAGTCACAACTCGACCTCAAGAGGACCCATCCAACTCAAATTTCAACCCAAAATCAACCTGAAGTCCTCTATGCTCGACCCAATCTAGCCTAACTCGACCGAGTTAATTCAAATACATGTGATTATACCCGCCCAACTGTTAGGAAAACTACTTTTGGATACACCGAAAATAAATAATAAAATAAAATTATCACTAGGCTGAATCACGTATAAAATACGCTGTCCTTAAAGCACTGATGGATTACAGGTGAATTGCTTCGATAAGACAAGCCTTATTTGGATCCAGTGTAGTAATCACGATAGGTCCACTATGGAACAATTCTAACATTTAGACTATGGAGATGACAAAGTATTCTAATATGAAGCTATGGACCGTATCCTGATTTGATGGGGAGTTGGTGTGTTGAGATGATTAAATCCGGATATAGGCCTCGAGTTTAGACCCTTTCTTTGTGTGGTATTCAATGGTCGAGAACATTTGAAAACGTTTCGGCCGTTGTCCATTAATCTCAGATATTTCTAATCTGAGCGTTGGATCATCCTGGCCCGTCCGTTTTCGGACCGTTGTGGCTTTTAAGGTAGCTATCCGTTTAAGAAACGGTTGGACGTTTCGGATTTAAGATCTGACCGTTCTCAGTCACCTATAAAACCCAGGCTTATTTCCAACATTTTAGATCCACACCGCCCTAAGGCTCTGATCAGACCCATCGCACCGCGATCGCACCGAGGTCGCACCGAGTTCGCGCCGGTTCGCGTAAGGTCGCGAGGGAGCGACCACTCTGCGACACGATGCGCACGTGCGAAGTGCAAAGTGCGCCATCTAGCTCCACTACAGCCACACTGCCTCACTGCCCACCGAAGGTTTCATCTCTTCCAAAAAAGCTCCAAGTAAGAATACCCTTCTCAACATCTCATATAAACCACAAAAGTTTTCTCTGTATTTTTGATGTGGGACAAAGCACACACACCGCACTTTTTAATTTAAAAAATTCAAAAAGGTATTTTGGCGGGAAAATCCTGAAAATTTGAAAATTTGAATTTTCATTTTTTTAATTTTTTTTAAACCACAAAAAAGCAATACCAACCCACCCACCCACCCACCTGAATTCAAATCAGGTTGGCATTTTACGAACAAAACCCAGCTAAAGAACCTTGAAAACCGGACCCAACCTGACCCTAACTCGGGTTGGATTAGTTGGGTTAAGGATGACCTGATCATATATAGTCGCATCCCTGCAAATCTCTACGCAAGCAAGAAAAGCTGGGAACAACATAGATGATTTCCTGGGAAAGCCTTTGGCAGGAAGTCCGTGCCTTGGGAACCTAGGCTAACGGTGATGTTTGTGATAAATCCACTCTGTCCATCCATTTTGTGAGATCATTTTAGGACATGAGGCCAAAAAATGAGCTGAATCCAGTACTCAAGTTGGCCGAAAATCTGAGTATTGAATGTACACAGTTGAAATATTCGTGGGGCCACAGAAGTTTTGAATCAGGCTAATATTTGTTTTTTCATTTCATCCCAATAAGAATGACGTTATGAACGGTATGGATGGCATGTAAACATCACTGTCTACGTAGGAAGGTTTCAACAGTAGGAATATCCTTCCCCTTCTCTTCCTTCATTGCTGTTACTTGAGCCGTGAATCCTATTCACTTTTAGTCTAAGTCTTAAAATGAGCTCACAAAACAGATGAACAGATAGATTTCTCACAAGCATCATGGTGGGCCAACGTAGTTTTCCAGCGCAGGAGATTCCTGTTGTAGGCTTCGGCATTCGCAGGAAATCTTACACGAAATCCGCAGCCGGAAAAAAACCGTCCTCTATTCAATCCCATAGCGCTTGGCCGGAAAAAAACTATCCTCTAATCGATCCCATAGCCCTTGACCAAGAGACAAATAAGCCAGGACGCAGACACCCTAGCTAAGATATGACCATCATTTACACCAAACACTTCCTGCATAGCCGAGCAGGTGTGGCCCCAGTTAGGGGTGCACATCAAACCAGTAGAACCGTGGAACCGGACCGAAACCGATCCAACGGTCCGATTTGGTCCGGTTCTAGACTGCACTACTTCCGGATCCGATTCCAAAATTCCTAGGATCGTTGGATACGATTCGGTTCTGGTTTAGGGACATGTAGAACCGAACCGAACCATGGATCCGAACTGTGGCCCGAAACACTAATCTGTTTCTCCCACCTTCTCCCTCTCTCTTGCTGTCTCTCAAGTCTTAGTGAGTGCATGCGTGCGGCTGCTAGCTCCTGCCCAATCTCTCTCTCACTGTCTCCCTCTCTCTCGTCGACTGCATGCAATTGCCCAGGGCCCAGGACTCTGTTGCTGCGACACGACAGCAGCACCGCTGGATTCTACCAGGCTATCGGCAGCTGGCCGTATACCTCGAGCCATCATTCACTGTTTGATTTCCACTGCAAGTCTCTCTCTCTCTCTCTCTCTCTCTCTCTCGCCCTCGACCCATCATCCAACTTCTAATTTTCACTATGTCTCTCTCACAAAACCCATCTTTCTCTCTCAAAAAACCCATCTCTCTCGCCCTCGAGTTGTCGTTTGATTTCAACTTCAAGGGTCTCTCTCTCTCTCTCTCTCTCTCTCTCTCTCTCTCTCTCTCTCTCGTCGAGAACCGTGGAACTGATCCGGAAACGAACCGGTTTTCATAGTCTAGTTCCGGTTTGGTTCTAAGGTGCTAATGGTTTGGTTGCTGTTCCGAAAATCCTAGAACCGTTAGGAACGGTTTGGTTCCGGTTTCACCACAGAACCGAACTGAACCGACCCGTGTGCACCCCTAGCCCCAACCATACACAAGACAACGAGGCCAACGTATATATGCTATATTCATGCAATCCATTGGCTTTGTAAGATTATTTTAAGACATGAGCCCAAAAACAAAGAAGATATAAATCTCAGGTGGATTGCATTATAAGAAAACAGTGGCGATTGAACTACTTCTAAAAACTTCCTAAAGCATACTATAATGTTTTTGTAATTTTTATTTTCTAACCTATTGATAAGGTTGTATAAACCTGAATAAGTAGGAAAAGAAAAAAGAACAAATATCAGTTTGATCCAAAACTTTTGTGGCTCATTAATAGTCAATCAATGCTATTTCCTATGGTATGGTCCACCTAATAATTGCATTTACTTCATTTTTTGCACAATACCATAAAATGATATGGGAAAAAGGATGAACGGGTTGATACAGAATACACACATCAAGGGGGGACCCACAATAAGGGCTGCCCCGTCTTACGTGAGGCTGAGGCCACACCTAATACACTCCTCCTTCCTATCCCCAAATTATCCTAGAAATGACAACCTCTTGCCTATTTAGGTGAAGTGCTCAAACCTAGAGAAAATAGGGTTTTTAATATCCCTTCAGCTACAAATTCAGGTTTAAGAGAAAATGCCCACCAGTAACAAATCAACCAGGCGAGCCCATGCTAAATAGCTCGTCTTTGCATAACATGCAACATGTTGGAGTATTAAGTCCCTTGTTATACATTGATACACCATCTTTCGGCAACTTGAGCTTTTAGAAAAAGTTGTTATTTGACATGTTATTAAAACAAATGGTTAAGTATTCAAATCCTGAGCTTTTGAACACTTAACCATTTTTTTTCAATATCACTCGAATTGGTGACTTGAATTGAAACTCACTCGAATCAACTCAACTTGACTAAATGAGTCGGCTCCACACAACTCGAACTCATGCCATTAGGGCCTGTTTGGTAGGGCAGATTGGATGGGATTGGAAGATAGATCCTGGGATTGGCCAAGCGTGCCAAACAGGCACGGGATCCTGATCCCTGGATATAGCAATCCCATGGATCTTAAGACAATCCACTGACATCACCATCATTACCTTTAAATCCCATCCAATCCACCCTAATCCCTTCAAAATTACCTGGGACGTGTTTGGTTTAAGGGATTGAAAGGGATTGGAAGGTTTAATCCCGGGATTGGTCGGGCATGCCAAACAGTCCGGATATAGCAATCCCGGGATATAGCAATCCCATAGATCTCGCACCAATCCACTGACACAACTATCATTACCTTGAAATGCATGCAATCCGCTTTAATACCATCCAATTTGCTCGGCCAAACAGGCCCTTAATGAAGCTAGCAGTAAACTTCTATCACCTACACACATAATATTTTTATCTTTTAAGATGCATATTTTTATATTCATACATACAAATTTTATTTTTAGCGTAATTACATTCCTAATTTATATCAGACATGCCTTAAATTTGAAATGGTTAGTATCAGATAGTCCCTAAATTTGAAATGAAGGGTCGGTTTTCAGGTTAGGAATTATCTTTCAGATCATTAGTGATTTGCATGGTATGAACCTTGAATTATGACAAGTTCTGATGGGATTTCCTCCCAGGACTCGACCGATCGTGAGCCTCGCTCGACCGGTCATGGGTGGTGCTCGATCGGTCGAGTGGGGCTCGACTCAAAGTCTAGCGACCATCTAATTATTTTCTCTGAGGTGCTTGACCAGTCGAGGAAGGTGCTAGTCCAGTCGAGTGGGCCGCTCGACCGGTCGAAGACCCTGCTCGACCAGCCAAGGTTACGCAAATTTGTTTCGCGATTTTGTGCGGATTGTGGAATTTTAAGGCCCTTTCGCAAGGGGTACGAAAGGGAGTTTCCTAAACTATAAATAGGAGGTACCTAGGACTTTCTGGTAATGCAAGAGAGTTTCCTAAAGCTTTACAAGGGTTTGCTAAAGGGTTTAGGGCTATCAAAGTGAGAGAGAGAGAGAGAGAAAGAGAGAGATGAAGCTTATGGAAGGGAGGTTCTGCTCGTAGAGATGATCTACTGTGTGCTTGATATCTTAGCGCTTCTACGTCCTCGTAATCAGTTAGATCTCTCCATTTTTCTTTTATTCTCTTATTGTTTATCTACTCCTGCGTGAGTAAAGAAGGTTGTAACGTTCTACTTCATAGTAGATTGTTGATCTGGACGAGGTCCCATGGTTTTTACCTCTTTGAGGGTTTTCCATGTAAAAATCTCTTGTGTGGTGTGGTTTATACTTTGATTTATTTCATTGCTTTATTATCCCATAATTCTGGTTTGTTTTGGGAGGATAAATCCTAAGGTTTTATGTAAGGCCCCCAACAAAGTGGTATTAGAGCTAAGTTCATTGAACGGAGTGGGATCAGTTTTTTAATTATGGAAGGTGGCTCATCAAGGATGATCAGCCTCAATAGTTCTAACTGGACCATATGGAAGGCTAAGATAGAGGACTTGCTTTATTGCAAGGAACGATATTCTCCAATTTTAAGCATATCAGTAAAATTCAAGGATATGTCTGATGATGATTGGAAGAAGATAGATCGGAAGGCGGTGGGGTTTATTAGATAATGGCTAGATGATTCTGTGTTTCACCATGTGTCTACGGAGAACTCAGCTGCTAGCCTATGGCTGAAATTGGAAGGGTTGTATGAGAGGAAGACAGTCGGTAATAAAATCTTTCTGATAAGATGACTTGTGAATCTTAAGTTCAAAGATGGTGGTTCTGTGGTTGAACACATGAATGAGGTCAGCAATATAGTAAACCAGTTCTCTGCTATGAAGATGGTCCCGGATGATGAATTACAGGCTTTGTTATTGCTTAGTTCATTGCCTGACAGTTGGGAGACATTGGTGGTGTCTATAAGTAACTTCGCACCAGACGAAAAGATATCCATGGAATAGGTAACCAGTTGTCTTTTCAATGAGAAGACAAGGAAAAAGTCTCAGGGGTCTACTCAGCAAGAGGCCCTTGTGACACAAAAATGGGGGAGAGGAAAGAACAAAAAAGGCGGGAAGGCCCGAGATAAATCAAGAGGCAAGTCAAGTACCAAGAAGGATGTTGAATGCTGGAATTATGGTAAGAAGGGCCACTACAAGCATGAATGTCATGGTAAGAAGAACGACAAGAAAGGAAAAGGAAAGGAGAAGGAAGATGAATCAGATTCCATTGCGGTCGCTTCGGATGACGACGTTGTAGTTATTATTTTAGCAAATCATTATGTATGTCTCACGGTTATGAGTCAGGACACCGATTGGGTGATAGACTCGGGAGCTTCTTTTCACGCGACTCCAGGCAGGAACTTCTTCACAAGCTACAAGTCAGGTGACTTTGGGACCGTGAAGATGAGAAATTCTAGTGTATCAAAGATCGTAGGGGTCAGTGATATTTGGTGAAGACCGATGTGGGCTATACATTGGTTCATAGGGATGTGAGGTATATCCCAGACCTTCGCCTCAACTTGATGTTGATGGTAAGGCTGGATGATGATGGCTATGAAAGTCAGTTTGTGGGTTGGCGCTGGAAGCTCATCAAGGGTTCGTTAATCACAGCTAAAGGGAAGAAGTGTTGCACCCTTTATAAGGCAAGTGTCAGTGTATGCAAGGGTAGGTTGAATGCAGTGGAAGATTCAGCTATTGACATATGGCACAAGTGTCTAAGTCAAATGAGTGAAAAAGGGCTTCAGGTACTAGCAAAGAATCGGCTCCTTTCAGACGTGACAGGTATACCTCTCAAAACCTGTCTTGATTGTTTATCAGGGAAACATCATAGAGTTTCATTTATTAAATCTGCTTCTCTTGTTAATAAAGTGCATGCATTAGATTTGGTTTATTCTGATGTTTATGGTCCTATGAGGACAAAAACCTTGGGTAGGGTATTGTATTTTGTCACTTTTATAGATGATGTATCTAGGAGGGTTTGGGTTTATGCTTTGAAATCTAAGGACGAGGTCTTTGGTGTGTTTAAATTGTTTCATGCTATGGTCGAGGGAGAGACAAGTAGATCATTAAAGTGCATCCGCATTGACAATGGTGGTGAATACATCGGTGACTTTCATGAGTATTGTAAGTCTCTAGGTATACGCATGAACAGACGGTTCCCAAGACCCCCCAGCATAACGGTATAGCTGAGCGAATGAATTGCACCATTGTAGAGTGAATCAGATGCATGTTATCCCATGTGAAATTGCCCAAGACGTTCTGGGGAGAAGCAATGTATACGGCGGTGTATTTGATAAACAGGTCTCCATTAGCCTCGTTGAATGGAGAAGTGCATGAGAAGGTGTGGACTGGATAGGATCCATCGTACAGTTATCTCAAGGTATTTGGATGCAGGGCATCCGTTCACATACCAAAGGACGAGAGATCTAAGCTCGATATGAAGATTAGGCAGTGTGTAAGCCCCGTATCATAGACCGTACCATTCCATAGACTTCCGCGGTCTTCCTGGTCGAATTTCGGCAACCTTCGACCCTTAACCAGTATTTGCGCGTGACCCTAATTCACACGCCGTCAACCCGAGTCGATTCAACCCAGGACTTGTACCATAGAGACCGCACTGTCACCGCGGTTCCGATGCCGCGACTCGCACGCCGAGGCGATACCTTGGTTAGGAGATGTGGGCCAGCATTCGGTGCGAGGAAAACGCCGCGCGCGCGAATTCTGAGAGAATCTCTACGATTTGTCACATCAATCCATCAATCCATCAATCGCATCATGTCAAGTACATGTCAAGTACACATCACCTTTCACCCATTCCCAAGCAACCATAAAAGTCAAAAGTTCTTACAAGCCCATACCTTTCTTACACCAAAAATCCCAAAAGTCAAAAATCTCTTACACATCCATCACTCACCACATCCATCACTCAATCACCCATCACTCTCTCTCCCTTTACAAGTCTCTCTCTCTCTCTCTCTCTCATTTTCAAACTCATTCCCAAGCAAGAGAGAAAACACCATACATCCAAGCCTTTCCAAGCATTCCCAAGCAACAAGTGTGGCCCACCTTCCCACCCTCTCATCTCCCATCTCAACCATCCAAACCTCATCTCCTCCGTTGGAATCGAAGCTAAGGAGCTAAGGAAGCCAAGGGAGTAAGAAGATCAAGCGGTGGGTGCTTTGATAGAGTAGTTTTAATGTTTTTAAAGATGGGCCAAGTGAGGCCAACTAACCAATGGTTTGGATCTCACTTGGGACCCTAAGATGTGGCCGATGGCCCACTTTGATCATCATGATCATTCCATGATGGGGCCATTCTCCATGGACCCCATTATGATGTTTATTTTCTTGTATGCCTAGGGTCATCTAGACCGTCTATTTGAGTGGAGAAGGGTTCTTCACCGTTGGATTTTGATTTAATGGGCCCATGTGTAATGGGACCCACTTGATGTATGATTTAGTGCAAGGGAGGGCCCATAGTGTCGGGGTTCCTCCATCACGCGTGTCCCAGTCTCTATCCCTCTCTCTCCCTCTCTATTTCATTTTCTTTTATGAGATCATGATATGGTTGTGTGGCCCACTTGAATGCACCCCACCATGAAGCATGTATTTGATCCAAGCCATTTGTAGGTGGGGCCCACTTTTCATATATGTTGTGACCACACCATCCATCATTTGGTGGCCCACCTGAACAGGGCCCACGTGCTATGCCATACTATCTAGCGTCCAGGGACGCTGGACGTGTAACGGAAACAAAAATATTAGCTTGATTCACAAGCTTTTTGGGTGGAGCACTTGTTCAGGCCCCACCTTGATGAATGTCGTTAATCCAAGCCCTCCAACCTTTTCCCCAGACCATTTTAGGCGTTGAGCCGAAAAATGGAGCCAATCCGAGGTGCTGGCGGACCATAGCATAGCAAACAGTGTGTCTACCATTAAAATCTACCCTGAAGTTTTGATGTGCTAAAAATATATTGAATATTGGACTCGTTGGGTCTGTCTTGAGCAGTAAAGACCAATGGCTGGGGTGGATTTACATGATGCGGGCCGCACACCCGAAAAACTGCAAGTAAACGTGATTAAAAAAAAAAAAGTAAAATAAATAAATAAACATCAGCAGCAGCAGGCGCTGCCTGCGCACAGCGGACGGGTGAACGGGCGGACGAGTGGACGGCAGCAACCCATGGCCCCTGTCGTGGGCCCCACCGTGATGTATATTTGATATCCAATCCGTTCATTAGGTGGGCCACCCCCAGAAGTAGGTTCCCTCCAAATATCAGCCACATCTGAATCTCAGGTGGCCCACACGATAAGAAACAGTGGGATTGAGTGGCTGCCATTGAAACCCTTCTGGGTCCTCCCTCTCAGCGGATTGGATGGAAATTGAACATTTCGGTGGGCCCCAGGCCCACCTCCAGGTCCACGTGACCTTATAAACAGGTTGAATGGTAAATAAATATTACGGTGGGTCCCCCACCCTGACCGTGTGACCTTAAAAATAGGTTGGGTGGCAAATAAATATTACAGTGGGCCCCCAAGGTCCACGTGACCTTATGAATAGATTGGATTGCAAATAAATATTACAGTGGGCCCTAGGCCCATGTGACCCTATGAACAGTTTGGATGGAAAATAAACATTATGTTAGGCCTAGGTCGGGTGGAAAATAAACATTTTGGTGGGTCCTACTTAGGACCCACTTATGTATGTATTGTGTCCACACCTTTCATCAGTATGGACCTCCACCATGGAGTATGTGATTAATCTATGCCTTCCATCCCTATGGGACCTACCATGATGCATGAGTTTCATCCAAACCGTCCAACCATTTTGGAGATTTGTATAAGGCCATTAGTTGAGGCCATCTTAATGTATTTGTGGCCCGTGGTTGAGGCCCACTTTGAAAAGGAAGGATAGAAATGAATAGGGTTTTAGTTTTAGGGTTATATATATATATATATATATATATATATATATATATATATATATATATATATATATATAAGGCCCATGGGTTATGGCCCATTGCAATGTACATAAGGCCCATTGGTGCGGGCCATTGATGTGGCCCACTTGATGAATATAAGGCCCATATGATATGGCCCATTTGATGTATTTAAGGCCCAATGGGATGTACCTAAGGTCCATTGCAATGTGTGATCCCAACATAGTTTATGTAATGATGTTTACGATGGACTATGCCTTGTGAGCAATGATGGTTTGACGTCTACATTGCAAGTATAATGTTGGTTACATGTCCACATTACAACTCTCCCCAGGGCCCATTGTTTAGTTCGTACTTATTGTGTGTAGGCCGTTTAGGCCATTTGCGTTGTAAAGATAGTGCATTATTTTATAACATGTGTAGTATAGCTCCATAACTCATGATCATACGTATCATATGTATGCTTGATATGAGAAGTGACTGATCATAGCATATGTCTTCGGGCAGATTGTTTAAGGGCTCCCGGATAGGCGGTATTGCCCTACATGAGCGTACGATACGCGAAGGATTTTTGCATGACTGGATAGTGTAATTCATGCATTCGCATTGTGTGACATGGTTACCATACGCCTTAGCGACATCAGGGCCGTAGCCTCCACAGGCATATTATGGTTGGAAGGATTGGATACCGTAAATCTTATTCTACATGGGGTGTTATAGATATTCCTGGGTGAAAGTCTCTAAACCCTTATGGTACCAAGAGGTTGCTCCAACATCTAGACCGAGTGGGTGCATGAGCGTCGAGTGCCGATTACCAGACGGTCTCGCTTTCCACTATGTCGTGGTCGGTTGGAAGGGGGTGCAGCCTTACCCGCTTGAGAGGAGGGGGCAAAGCTAGGCTGAGTTTGATCAGCTCGAGGAATGGGTCCGCTATTGATGAGCCAAGCCCAATATTGGTAGGCGGATAGTGAGGTCTATTCCACTCACCTTATTGCGCGCGATGGGGCGGCAATCTGGTTGGAGTGTACTAGACCCCGGTGATATTTCAGAGTTGAGTTGTATTAATATGTGGACTTAGATGAGGATTCGTATGCTTGAGCTTGTATCTCGCATTACATGGCCTTGGTACGGCCGACATCATTCATATCTTGCATCGCATAGCCTTGGTACGATAGTGATATTCATGGATTCATCAGCATGTTCCGCACTACTCTAATACTGCATAATTATATTATTACCTTACGCACACACTTGCACCACCCTCTAAGCTTTCCATAAGCTTATGCACGACTGTTGCATGCAGGTGACGTTGGAGCACAGCAGCGCTGAGGCAGGAGCGCTTTGTTGATCATCTTGGAGCTTTTTGTTTATTATCATTGTATTTCCCTTTATGCTCATTGTACTTTTAAAGTGTTTGATTATAGTGAAAATGTGATGGAGTTTTTGATTGTTGTTTGTGGGTTATGCCTTTGGTTATGCTTATTACGAATCAAACTGATGTTGAAAATCCTCCTCGTAGCATCCCAGGATCGAAACCTGGCGAATGGGCGCTGAGAGTCGAAATGGGGTTCTGCGGAGGTTGTCGGCACCGGATTCGGTGATCGAAAATTTTGTGAGTCTGGTTTCTGAGTTTGGGGCATGACACAGTGTGTGTTGGAATTGTGCGTATCAAGATGTTTGATGGCATGGAGTGTATCTTGATCGAAGTGAGATACATTCCTGATTTGAGGAAGACATTGGTAAGCCAGAGAAGAACCATCCTAGTTCAGGTGAGCTAGAGGACATGGATCTGGTTATTCCTCCTGTGGTGTCTGATGATGGGGGAGTACAACAAGGTGCAGAGGACGAGAGAGTTCCTACAGAAGATGGACCGGGGGAGCAGGCCCCACTTGATCCACCTATTGAGCCACAGGTAAGGATGTCATCTAGGGACAGACAACCATCCAAGAGGTACTCACCGCATGAGTACATTATGCTCAATGATGGGGGAGAGCTAGAAGATTATTCTGAGGCCCTAGCCGATGAGTAAAAAGGAGAGTGGTTGAAAACTATGCAAGAGGAGATGAAATCCTTGCATAAGAACCACACTTATGATATGGTGAAATTGTCTAAGGGCAAGAAAGCTTTGAGCAACAAGTGGGTATTTAGAAAGAAAGTTGAGTAGAAGAATTCACAGACGAGGTTCAAGGCCAAACTTGTGGTGAAAGAGTTTGGTCAAAGGAAAGGCATAGACTTCAAGGAGATATTCTCACCAGTGGTGAAGATGACATCCATATGGGTGTTGCTTGGGTTGGCGGCTAGCATGGATCTGGAGATAGAGTGGTTAGATGTTAAAACTGCCTTCTTCCATGGTGACCTGGAAGAAGAGATCTACATGCACCAAGCAGAAGTGTTCGAAGTTAAAGGCAAAGAGCACATGGTGTGTAGGCTGAGAAAGAGCTTATATGGGTTGAAACAAGCTCCATGGCAATGATACAAGAAGTTTGACTCATTTATGTTTAAGCATGGGTATGACAGAACGGAGTCGGATCACTATGTACTCATGCTCAAGTTCTTAGACAACGATTTCTTCGTTCTGTTGTTATATGTTGATGACATGCTCATCATGGGAAAATATATCAAGAAGATCGACAGGCTAAAATAAGAGTTGGGCAAGTCGTTTACGATGAAAGACTTGGGCCTGGCTAAACAGATCCTAGGAATGGAGATAACCCGTGACAGAAGCAGAAGGAAGCTTTGGCTGTCACACGAGCGGTATATTGAGAAAGTCCTACAATGGTTTAATATGAATGCAGCGAAGCCAGTTAGTACTCCATTAGATGGTCACTTCAGATTAAGTGACAGGCAGTGTCCCAAGACGAAGGCAGAGGTGAAGAGATGCAGAAGATACCCTACACGTCAGATGTAGGAAGTTTGATGTATGCTATGGTGTGTACACGCCCAGACATAGCATATGTGGTTGGTGTTATCAGTCGGTATCTTGCCAATCCTGGGAAAGAGCATTGAACAACGGTTAAGTGGATACTGCGGTATCTAAGAAGCTCATCCAGGTTGAGCTTATGTTATGGTGACGGTAAACCTGTGTTAGAGGGCTGCACAGATGCAGATATGGCAGGTGACATAGACTCCAGGAAGTCTACATTGGGGTTCATGTTCACGTTTGCAGAGAGAGCAGTTTCTTGGCAGAGCAAGCTACAGAAGGTTATAGCATTGTCAACGATGGAGGCCAAGTATATTGTAATCACAGAGGCATGTAAAGAGATGCTTTAGATGAAGAGGTTCCTATAGGAATTTAGCATGAAGCAGGAGGAGCATGTAGTCTATTGTGATAGTCAAAGTACTATACACTTGAGCAAGAATCCAAGTCAGCATTTCAAATCGAAGCACATAGACATTCGATATCACTAGATCAGAGATATTTTAGAACAGAAGTTGTTACAGCTTGAGAAAGTCCTCACGGACGATAATGGGTCAGACATGATGACCAAGGCTTTGCTCAAGGGCAAGTTTGAGGTTTATAGAAACCAGACTGGCGTGAAGAAGGTGAATCCCACCTGGGTCAGAAAGGGGTAGTTTTGATGAGATTTCCTCCCAGGACTCGACCGGTCGTGAGCCTTACTCGAACGGTCATGGGTGACACTCGACCGGTCGGGTGGCGCTCGACTTAAAGTCCAGTGACTATCTGATTATTTTCTCCGAGGTGCTCGACCGGTCGAGTGGGCTATTCGACCAGTCGAGGACCCTGCTCTACCAGTCGAGGACCTTGCTCGACCAGTTGAGGTTACGCAAATTTATTCTGCGATTTTGTGCGGATTACAGAATTTTGAGGCCCTTTCGTAAGGGGTGTGAAAGGAAGTTTCCTAAACTATAAATAGGAGGTACTTAGGGCTTTTTAGGTAATGTAAGAGGGTTTCCTAAAGCTTTACAAGGGTTTGCTAAAGGGTTTAGGACTATCAAAGGTGAGAGAGAGAGAGAGGAAGCTTGTGGAAGGGAGATTCTGCTCGTAGAGGTGATCTACTGTGTGCTTGATATCTCAGCGCTTCTATGTCCTCGTAATTGGTTAGATCTCTCTGTTTTTCTTTTATTCTCTTATTATTTATCCACTCTTGCGTGAGTGAAGAAGGTTGTAACGTTCTACTTTATAGTGGATTGTTGATCTGGACGAGGTCCTGTGGTTTTTACCTCATTGAGAGTTTTCCACGTAAAAATCTCTTGTGTGGTGTGGTTTATGCTTTGATTTATTTCATTGCTTTATTATCTCATAATTCTGGTTTGTTTTGGGAGGCTAGATCCTAAGGTTTTGTGCAAGGCCCCCAACAAGTTCCTCACATGGCTCGGCAATTTAGACCTTTTCCACCATGCAGCTCTATAGATGGACGATGCCTTAAAATTTTCTAAGATCATAAGATACTCGTGAGTAACTTTTTTCAGCAGGATATTGCCATTTGCTGAATTTCTCTTCTTCACTATCCATTTTTTGGTCAGAAATTGAATAGTTAGGATCATGTTTTCAATGAGATTATGGGAGGTGGTCCCTATACAGTAAAAGAAAGTTGTAGTTGAATATGGTCCGTTTCAAAGGGCATCTCATTTTTACCCCCGCATTATGTACCATATAAAGAAACAAGGGGTAAATTGTAGGAAGATTTTCACTTTCCTTGTTCTTTATGAAAATTATACAACCCTTTCAACAGGGAAAACTTACAACTGAATGATAGGTGTAAAAGAGATTTCTTAGAGGTCTACAATAGGAGATAAGAGAGAGATGGAAGAAATATTTCTTGGGGATGAGATATCACTTGATATTGAGGTCATGAAATCATCTTGAATAGGACTCGAACAAGTGGAATGTTTGGTCTTGGATAGTGGTCTTGTCACATGAGAACTGGAAGGGCCTTATAATTGGATTTGTGAATATGTCTGGAATTAATCTTGGATAGAGATAAACTTATAAACTAGATATCAAAATTAGATTTTTCATGAATAAAGTAGAAGTTTATCTCAACGTGCTTGGTGAGAGCATGGAAAACATAGTTAGGTAGCTGCAACATTGTCACACAAAAGATAATATGTATGATGTTTCATTTGATCACTTTAGAATATGTGGCCTACACCAGTTTTAACTCGGGTTGAGCCTTAACAACCTTATAAATGACCGGATTAGAGTGTGAAGCCCTAAAGTCACACTTCAAATGGGCCTTAATGAGGTTAGCGATTATTACCCATTTTTGTTTAGCTCCTTTTGGAAGATCTGATTCAGTGATTTTATTTTCCTTGATGAGAGCTTTGGAACAAGTGGTCATTTTCCCTTATCAAATTTTAGATGATGAAGATATTGGATGGACAAGATTGATCTCTCAATTACATTGACTATATTTGTGATCTAACTATCAGATTTGAGCGAAAATTAATATAAGTAATATAAATAGTAAGATCTTCAGTGTGAACCAATCAAATTGTTTAGAATCTGTCCAGATATGGCAAGGATGATTGTGACCATTTACAAAGTGTTTTGAACAGAACTATATATATATATATATATATATATATATATATTCAGATCATACTAGGCCAAAATTCGTTTCCTAGCATAAGCAAGTCATTTTGAACATGACTAACGGCTCAGATTGACCAAAGAATGGCTTTATCATGGAGTATTGATCGTTCCAATCTGCATATGATAAACTTGGTAATTAAAAATCAATTAGACTTGGGTTGCCATTTCCAGTACAATTGAAGCCAACTAAATAATTGGACAGTTGGTGGGTTTCACCTAATAGACAACCCTAGTAATTCAATATATATGATATGTCAAAATAGAGTTTTAATATGGCCTAAGGTAGGACTATTACCCATTCTTCATGGCTAATATTCGTGGTGGACCATTAAAGAGTTAATCCATTTATCATTTTGAGAAATATATTTTAGCCTATATGCAGTCAACACTAGCAATATTTTGGACCATATCGGAACTTCTTTTAGAATGGTCCATTGAAGGCAAGACCATGTAGCAATTCTCGAATTTGGATGTGTTAAGATTGGAGTTGATTGTGCCAACCACCAACATGACCACAATTGAAAAGAGTCTTTACTTTTGGATTTGGGTACATAAAATTCAGTAATTCTCCATCTTAGAGTTGCTTTAAGTTACATTTATGTCCATCATGAATGGTGATCAGAATAAAGAAGTATCATTATTTAGTAGGACACAAGTAGTGTGGAGTGATTAGTATTGGTAATGTAATTAAGTTTATAAGATCCATCTTACCTAAAGTGTTGAGCATTTTAAATTTATGTGATTAGCATTGATCAACTTTATTTTTAGTAAAGCCACTTGTGTGGCTTAATTATCATTTAAAGATAATCAATGCTAATCACATAAATTTAAAGACGAGAGATTATGCTCTTGTATTGAGACATGCTTATTAATTTTTGTAAGTGCGTCCACTACCAAAAAAAGGGCAAAGGCTATGGATTTAATCCGTAGCCATAGACCTATAGCTACGGATTAAATCCATAGCACATCCGTGGCATGACCGTCATTGTAGGTCTCGAAACAATAGGTCTAAAACCTATGGCTACAGATCTAATCCGTAGTAATAGGTTAAAATAGCTACGGATATAATCTGTAGCAATTTTTTTTTTAGCCAAAAAAACCTACAGCCACGGATATTATTGGTAGCTAAAAGTAGTGTTGGATCCGTAGCAATATCCTGAATTTTATAACAGTTACGGTTAATATCTGTAGCTATAGCCTACATTAATTTTTTTTTTTTTTTTATTTATAATCATTCATTCATTCATTCAATTACCACCTGCATAATCATTCATTCATTCAATTACCACCTTCATAATCATTCATTCATTCGATTACAATCATTCATTCATTCAATTACCACCTTCATAATCATTCATTCATTCAATTACAATCATTCATTCATTCAATTACCACCTGCATAATCATTCATTCATTCAATTACAATCATTCATTCATTCAATTATCACCTGCATAATCATTCATTCATTTAATTACAATCACATATGAGCTGCCTCAGATTGAAGCAATTACTAATGGTGAAGAGTTACAAGACCATTCAGCAATGGTGAACCAAGAACCATTCTCTGGCCTCATATGAGCTGCCTCAGATTGAAGTAAGGCAAGAGAAACACTTTCATTTCAGTTGCGGATGACTTCCATAGCTAGCTGGTGAGCAGTCTTGTTCTGCAACTTTACAAGTTCATCCATGGCTTCATACGTGTCTTTGTCAGTAAAAAGCTTTAGATTAAATCGTGTCGGTGCCTTTCTTATGCCCTCCCACTTCTCAACTGTCTCTTTCAGTTTGTTAAAGCCCTACATAGGACAGGAAGAAACTTAATGTATGCTTACTTTGCCGGTATAGAACCGTTCGGATTTTCTATTAATTGCCCTGGGAATGATATGTAGATGAAAATGGGGCAAAACCGAGCATTAAGACACTGCTGATATAGAAATTTTCTGTGGTAGTGTTCTTTTAAAAATGGTTATACATTTACTAAATTTCAGATCCCAAAACCCATGAAATAATTCAAGTTGCAAGTATGGCTGGAAGAAATTCAGATGTTGTAAATAACATGACCCAAATACAAACTTGGGTACTCACCAGGCGGGTTGTGAAATCGCTGAAAGATTCTCTCTATTGGCGTTTGTGACTCCAGTTGTAGGTTTAGGGATTTGAGAATACATTTACATTTTAGGTTTAGGTTTGGGTTTTACGTTTTAGGTTTAGGTTTAAGTTTTACATTTAGGTTTAGGTTTAGGTTTAGGTTATAGGTTTAGATTTAGGTTAGGTTATAGGTTAAGGTTTAGGGAATTGAGTTTAAGTTATAGGTTATAGGTTATAGGTTAAGGTTTAGGCTATAGGTTAAGGTTTAGGTTTAGGAAATCGGGTTCCGGTTCGGGATCGAGTTTATGTTTGGGTTTTCAAGTTTAGGTTTAGGTTTAAGTTAGGGAGTTGAGATTAGGATTAGGTGTAGGTTTAGGTTTAGGGATTTGAGAATACATTTAGGTTTTAAGTTTAGGTTTAGGTTTTAGGTTATAGGTTAGGGTTATAGGTTTAGGTTTAGGTTTAGGTTATAGGTTAAGATTTTAGGTCATAGGTTTTAGTTTAGGTTAAGGTTATAGGTATAGGTTTAGGTTTAGGTTTTGGTTCTAAGCTATAGGTTTAGGGAATTGAGAATAGGTTAAGGTTTAGGTTTAGGAAATCGGGTTCGGGTTTAGGATTGGGTTTATGTTTGAGTTTTCAAGTTTAGGTATAGGTTTAGGTTAGGGAGTTGAGATTAGGATTAGGTGTAGGTTTAGGTTTAGGGATTTGAGAATAAATTTAAGTTTTAGGTTTAGGTTTAGGTTTTAGTTTATAGGTTAAGGTTATAGGTTTTGGTTAAGGTTAAGGTCGAGGTTTAGGTTTAGGTTTAGGTTAAGGTTGAGGTTTAGGTTATAGGTTAAGGTTTTAGGTCATAGGTTTTGGTTTAGGTTAAGGTTATAGGTTTAGATTAAGGTTTAGGTTTAGGTTTAGGTTAAGGTTTAGGTTTAGGTTATAAGCTATAGGTTTAGGGAATTGAGAATAGGTTAAGGTTTAGGTTTAAGAAATGGGGTTCGGGTTCGGGATCGGGTTTATGTTTGGGTTTTCAAGTTTAGGTATAGGTTTAGGTTAGGGAGTTGAGATTAGGATTAGGTGTAGGTTTAGGTTTAGGGATTTGAGAATACATTTAAGTTTTAGGTTTAGGTTTAGGTTTTAGTTTATAGGTTAAGGTTATAGGTTTAGGTTAAGGTTAAGGTTAAGGTTTAGGTTTAGGTTTAGGTTAAGGTTGAGGTTTAGGTTTTAGGTCATAGGTTTTGGTTTAGGTTAAGATTATAGGTTTAGATTAAGGTTTAGGTTTAGGTTTAGGTTTAGGTTATAAGCTATAGGTTTAGGGAATTGAGAATAGGTTAAGGTTTAAGTTTAGGAAATCGGGTTCGGGTTCGGGATCGGGTTTTGGTTTGAGTTTTCAAGTTTAGGTTTAGGTTTAGGTTAGAGAGTTGAGATTAGGATTAGATGTAGGTTTAGGTTTAGGGATTTGAGAATACATTTAGCTTTTAGGTTTAGGTTTAGGTTTTAGGTTTTAAGTTAAGGTTATAGGTTTAGGTTTAGGTTTAGGTTAAGTTTGAGGTTTAGGTTATAGGTTAAGGTTTTAGGTCATAGGTTTTAGTTTAAGTTAAGGTTATAGGTTTAGGTTTAGGTTTAGGTTAAGGTTTAGGTTATAAGATATAGCTTTAGGGAATTGAGAATAGGTTAAGGTTTAGGTTTAGGAAATCGGGTTCGGGTTTGGGATCAGGTTTATGTTTGGGTTTTCAAGTTTAGGTTTAGGTTTAGGTTAGGGAGTTGAGATTAGGATTAGGTGTACGTTTAGGTTTAGGGATTTGAGATTACATTTAGGTTTTAGGTTTAGGTTTAGGTTTTAGGTTATAGGTTAAGGTTATAGGTTTAGGTTAAGGTTTAGGTTTAGGTTATAGGTTAAGGTTTTAGGTCATAGGTTTTGGTTTAGCTTAAGGTTATAGGTATAGGTTAAGGTTTAGGTTAAGGTTTAGGTTTAGGTTATAAGCTATAGGTTTAGGGAATTGAGAATAGGTTAAGGTTTAGGTTTAGGAAATTGGGTTCGGGATCGGGTTTAGGTTTGGGTTTTCAAGTTTAGGTTTAAGTTTAGGTTAGAGAGTTGAGATTAGGATTAGATGTAAATTTAGGTTTAGGGATTTGAGAATACATTTAGGTTTTAGGTTTAGGTTTAGGTTTTAGGTTATAGGTTAAGGTTATAGGTTTAGGTTAAGGTTTAGGTTTAGGTTTAGGTTAAGGTTGAGGTTTAGGTTATAGGTTAAGGTTTTAGGTCATAGGTTTTGGTTTAGGTTTAGGTTTAGGTTAAGGTTTAGGTTTAGGTTTAGGTTTAGGTTATAAGATATAGGTTTAGGGAATTGAGAATAGGTTAAGGTTTAGGTTTAGGAAATCGGGTTCCGGTTTGGGATCGGGTTTATGTTTGGGTTTTCAAGTTTAGGTATGGGTTTAGGTTAGGGAGTTGATATTAGGATTAGGTGTAGGTTTAGGTTTAGGGATTTGAGAATACATTTAGGTTTTAAGTTTAGGTTTAGGTTTTGGGTTATAGGTTTAGGTTAAGGTTTAGGCTTAGGTTTAGGTTTAGGTTATAGGTTAAGGTTTTATGTTCACTCCCCAAGTATAGGGTTGTGATGTAGTAATAAACTCGGTGAGACTGAGGTCGAATCCCAAGGGACTGATACTTGTACGTTTCCTGAAAGTAGGTAGAAATAGAACTAGCCTAAGATGAAATCTAAATCCAATATAAAGTGATGAATAATAGTGAGAGATTAATCTAAAACTTAAGAGAAATCGGAGATAAGAAACTAGGGATTCAGAGGATCCACTTGTAAAAATCAGGGAGATCTTATGCCTGCTTCAAAAATCATGAAAATTAAACTGAATTTCATTTGATATAATTTTAAGGAGATGAAAGGTATATGAATTAGAGTGGATTCCATCACCAAACCATGCCTAGGAGACAAAGTCAACAACAGGATTAAACTAATTACCAACCAATCAGATGATTATGAAGGTTAGGAAGGGTACCGACATCCAACCATGCCCATGAGACGATGGCGAACAACAGGGCTTCCTGACGTCATAATCAAAATAAGGAAAAAGAGATACTCAAAGTCATTGCAAACCCATTGTAATTTCAGTCACAATAGGCCATTAAAAACTGAAAATATTCCCATAATAAAATTAAATCAAAAATCCATTCAATCTAAACAAAAGGCACAAGCAAATAGTTCTCCCATCACGCTACAAGCTTCACTTCTTAGCCCTAGCTAAGAGGTTTAGCCTAGCATAATTTTAATTAACTAAATCTCAAAAGAAAAGAAAAGGAAAAAAATAAAAACAAAAAAACAAACTCTGTCCTGTGCTTCACGCCCAAGCTCCCAGATTTCCTTTCCGTCTCTCACGTCTTTCTCTTATAAGCCAAAAGGACGTCGGCTCGGAGCGAGCGGAAGCTCCTTACGCACGTTGCTGGAGTTGGAACCATCCTTTCTTCACAGTCCGAATCATAGCAGGAATAGATTTCTTACACTATTTTTCCGGTGGGGCCCATTCTTGAATTCATACAGGAGATCCACTCCGTTCACCAGATTCTCCTCGAAATTTCGACCGGAGATGGTCGGTTTGGACTTGCATTAACATGGCCCATGGGATATTTTACGCCACCGTCCAACCTGCGTTTGAACAGCCGAGAACCCATACTCGCTCCCTTTTGAAATTCCGTCACCTAGTTCTTGGTGAAGATAAACCACGTGAGTCACATGGACGGTCTGGATCAGTGATCAGACTGATGGGCAGGGCCCACTGTAAAAACCCAGTGGATGGCACGTCCGTCACTGGACATTTCGCATGGCTTTATTTGGAAAGTTTGCAAAAAATAGGTGGAGCCCACTTCTGATGGTATTTTCGAAGATCTACTCCGCTCATCATTTTCTTAATAAAGTATAAGCCCATGGGTCAAAGTATGAAGTAGATCCAAACTCGAGGTGGGCCACACAATCAACCTGTGATGAGTCGATACCGAATGTTGAAGCAAACCTCTAGCTTACGTGCATGCATGCATATGGATTTCATTATATTTATAGAATTGCCACTCTGCCTTCTAGAAACGTCTGTCGTTCGTTCCTCCCTACTGCACCATCCAAAAGAAGTGAAATTTAGCAAATATCCACCATTTTTCGTGCTCTTTCCATCAGTTCAGTTTGGGTCCAGATTTCCCAAGGATGTCCAAGATGCTTTCTTAATGGTTATTGTCCTCTGATCTCTCTGTTGGGCCACTTCCACGAGGATCTAATGGCTGAAATTTGACGTGTACGGTTAATTTATGGTCCTCAGGACATGTATGAAGTTTCGAGCCGAGTGGATGGTGGAAACCCGGTGATCTTTCATTCTGACTAACTTTCAGGCCACTTAAGCTTCAGTTTCTTAATTTTCTCGGATCTCTGGCGTGTATATCCATCGATTTCGGTCCCCTGGAGTCCATTCCTTGCTCTGGTGACTTCGGAGTGTTAAATCCATGCTTTTAATATGCTTTTTCAATCAAAGCTCCTTATTACATCCTGCAATAAAAACACGATTAAATTATAATAAGGCATTATCGTGTACGTAAAATCAGGCAGTAATCGGGGTCTGATATGCAATATTCGACCCTCAACATTTTAGGTCATAAGTTTTGGTTTAGGTTAAGTTTATAGGTTTAGGTTTAGGTTTAGGTTAAGGTTTAGGTTTTGGTTTAGGTTATAAGATATAGGTTTAGGGAATTGAGAATAGGTTAAGGTTTAGGGTTAAGAAATTGGGTTCGGGTTCGGGATCGGGTTTATGTTTGGATTTTCAAGTTTAGGTATGGGTTTAGGTCAAGGAGTTGAGATTAGGATTAGGTGTAGGTTTAAGTTTAGGGATTTGAGAATACATTTAAGTTTTAAGTTTAGGTTTAGGTTTAGGTTATAGGTTAAGGTTTTAGGTCATAGGTTTTAGTTTAGGTTAAGGTTATAAGTATAGGTTAAGGTTTAGGTTTAGGTTTAGGTTAAGGTTTAGGTTTAGGTTTAGGTTATAAGCTATAGGTTTAGGGAATTGAGAATAGGTTAAGGTTTAGGTTTAGGAAATCGGGTTCAGGTTCGGGATCGGGTTTATGTTTGGGTTTTCAAGTTTATGTTTAGGTTTAGGTTAGAGAGTTGAGATTAGGATTAGATGTAAGTTTAGGTTTAGGGATTTGAGAATACATTTAAGTTTTAGGTTTAGGTTTAGGTTTTAGGTTTTAGCTTAAGGTTATAGGTTTAGGTTTAGGTTTTGGTTAAGGTTGAGGTTTAGGTTATAGGTTAAGGTTTTAGGTCATAGGTTTTGGTTTAGGTTAAAGTTATAGGTTTAGGTTAAGGTTTAGGTTTAAGTTTAGGTTATAAGATTTAGGTTTAGGGAATTGAGAATAGGTTAAGGTTTAGGTTTAGGAAATCGGGTTAGGGTTCGGGATCTGGTTTATGTTTGGGTTTTCAAGTTTAGGTATGGGTTTAGGTTAGAGAGTTGAGATTAAGATTAGGTGTAGGTTTAAGTTTAGGGATTTGAGAATACATTTAGGTTTTAGGTTTAGGTTTAGGTTTTAGGTTATAGGTTAAGGTTATAGGTTTAGGTTAAGGTTTAGGTTTAGGTTATAGGTTAAGGTTTTAGGTCATAGGTTTTGGTTTAGGTTAAGGTTATAGGTTTAGGTTTAGGTTTAGGTTAAGGTTTAGGTTTAGGTTTAGGTTATAAGATATAGGTTTAGGGTATTGAGAATAGGTTAAGGTTTAGGTTTAGGAAATCGGGTTCGGGTTCGGGATCGGGTTTAAGTTTGGATTTTCAAGTTTAGGTTTAGGTTTAGGTTAGGGAGTTGAGATTAGGATTAGGTGTAGGTTTAGGTTTAGGGATTTGAGAATACATTTAGGTTTTGGGTTTAGGTTTAGGTTTAGGTTATAGGTTTAGGTTTAGGTTTAGGTTTAGGTTTAGGTTAGGTTATGGGTTAAGGTTTAGGGAATTGCGTTTAGGTTATAGGTTAAGGTTTAGGGAATTGAGTTTAGGTTATAGGTTATAGGTTATAGGTTAAGTTTTAGGTTTAGGTTATAGTTTTTGGGATTTGAGAATAGGTTTAGGTTAAGGTTAGAAGTTTAGGTTAAGGTTATAAGTATAGGTTTAGGTTATACGTTATAGGTTAAGGTTATAAGTTTAGGTTAAGGTTATAAGTTAAGGTTTAGGTTTAGGTTATAAGTATAGGTTTTGGGATTTGAGAATAGGTTTAGGTTAAGGTTAGAAGTTTAGGTTTAGGTTATATGTATAGGTTTAGGTTATAGGTTAAGGTTAATGTTGTAGGTTATAGGTTTTGCTTATAAGTATAGGTTTAGGTTATAAGTATAGGTTTAGGTTAGCTTATAGGTTAAGGTTTAGGGAATTGAGTTTAGGTTATAGGTTCATGTTATAGGTTATAGGTTATAGGTTTAGGTTATAGGTTTTTGGGATTTGAGAATAGGTTTAGGTTATAAGTATAGATTTAGGTTAGGTTGTAGGTTAAAGTTTAGGGAATTGAGTTTAGGTTATAGGTTTAGGTTATAGGTTATAGGTTTAGGTTAAGGTTTAGGTTGTAGTTATAGGTTTTGGGATTTGAGAATGGGTTTAGGTTATAGGATAAGGGTGTGGTCCCTACAAATACAGATATAAACATGGCCTACACTAATTGGCCAGGCCCTTCCAATGCTGTCCATAGGAAATGCACAGCTTCATCATGGTCATAACAGCGGTTCCCATCTTCTAGGGACCCCCGCTCATCCGGATAGCTCCGACGCACATTTGGGTCTACTCCATTAATGGCGACCAAATACATAAACACGGCCTGTCCAAATGGCCAGGTCACTCCAATGCTATCCATAGGAAATGGACAGCTTCATCGTGGTCATAACAGCGGTTTCCACCTTTCAGGGACCCCCGCTCAATATCCAGATAGCTCCGACGCACATCTGGGTCTGCTCCATCAATTTTTACGAAATTATGCATGTCCTGCTCATGTGTATGCCTAATATTGCCAATGCATAGGATTCAACATAAATACCTTTTCATGATTTAATGAAGGAAACTCGAGGGTTTTTCTTACCTTCCATTGTATGCTTCCAAGGTTCAGATGGCCCTTGAAACACACATACATCCTGAGAACCGCTTCTCAAAACCGCAGACTGTTTTGTTTTGAAACTCGATCATCTCACCTGAAAACCTGTCACATAATGAATAACTGTAACCACAATGATAACTATTGTGAATGTACTATAATGAACAAATTATTATTATTATATATAACTATAATTACAACATAGATATCATGCACACGATATCCATAATATATTGTTTGATGAACTACACATGTGCATTCTTGACAAGAGACGTACGTTATAAGTTTTGGGATTTGAGAATAGGTTTAGGTTGGGTTATAGGTTAAGGTTTAGGTTTAGGTTATAAGTTTTGGGATTTGAGAATAGGTTTAGGTTATAAGTTTAGGTTTAGGTTGGGTTATGAGTTAAGGTTTAGGTTTAGGTTATAGGTTTTGGGATTTGAGAATAGGTTTAGGTTATAAGTTTAGGTTTAGGTTTAGGTTATAGGTTTAGGTTAAGGTTTAAGTTAAGGTTATAGGGTTTATGTTATAGGTTATAGGTTTAGGTTTAAGTTATAGGTTTAGGTTTAGGTTTAGGTTAGGATTAGGTGTAGGTTTAGGTTTAGGGATTTGAGAATACGTTAAGGTTTAGGTTTAGGAAATCGGGTTCGGGTTATAGGTTTAGGTTTAGGTTAGGTTATAGGTTAAAGTTTAGGTTAAGGTTTAAGTTTAGGTTTAGGTCATAGGTTTTGGGATTTGAAAATAGGTTTAGGTTAAGGTTATAAGTATAGGTTTAGGAGATCGGGTTCGGGTTCAGGATCGGGTTTAGGTTTGGGTTTTCAAGTTTAGGTTTAGGTTTATGTTAGGGAGTTGAGATTAAGATTAGGTTTAGGTTTAGGTTTAGGGATTTGAGAAAAAGTTAAGGTTTAGGTTTAGGAAATCGAGTTCGAGTTATAGGTTTAGGTTTAGGTTAGGTTATAGGTTAAGGTTTAGGAAATTGAGTTTAGGTTATAGGTTTAGGTTATAGGTTATAGGTTTAGGTTTAACCTTATATAATTAAATAAAATGTAAAAACCTTATTTAATTAAATAATAATAATAGTAATAAAGTAATTACTTTTTCAACATTAACTTAAAGTTTTCATGAACAAAGATGGGCAAGTAAAAATCTGCGTCCATAGACACCTCTCATAGCCACGCACGCCACGCATGTGAAACGTTATTTTCAAACCAAACTACACTCACTATTTTCAAATCTCACGCGGTCACTTCATTCCCCCACTCTCTCCCTCAATTTTCCCACTCTCACATCTCCGTCTCTCTCTCTCTTGAAGCAAAAAAGAAGAAAAAAAAAATCTCTTTTATGTTTTTTCAATCCATCTTCCATTTTCTTTTTAACAAGAAAATCCATATTTACTAATATTCCCATTTTTCTATTTTTCAAAAGAATGAGTTCGGACTCCGAAAGCGTCGGCTCCAGCACTCGTACTTTCAGCCCAAACCCTAACCAAGGACTCTAAGGAACCTCATGAGCCTCCCCACACCTCAGATTGCATATGGTCATGGTTCAAATGTAAAATGGTAACACAAAAATAAAAAATTAACATCACTATCATACATGGAATTTGACAAAAATGAACTAGGCTCATGTATCATACTTTCAAGGAAAATGTGTACCTCCCTTGTTATGTCAATAACATGAGAAGGACCTGAAGTCAAGGATTCGTGTACCTGATAAGAGTTCAGAGAAGTCATTAAGAATAGAAGTATGACCAAATGACAATAAGCCAGCTGATAAAAATAAATGGTTAAGATTTTTAAACAAAATTATCATTATGGTTTCAAGGAAGGTCCATTTATCTCCCCAATGTTGAGTCATCTCAAAAGCAAAGGATTAGTAAAAAGCCAAAAACCAAACAATATTATTGCAAAGGACCAGTGCAACTAAGTTATAGTGAAGACAGCACATAGAGAAATGGAGAAATTACAACGATTACTTTATATCGGGAGGTAAAGAGCACTAAGTACAATGTAGCTAACAAAGGAGTTTTTTCCTAGAAACATTGTGTTTTTAAGACTGAACATTAGGTGAAAGAAAGAAATGACAATTTCAAAACAAACTTCTTGAGACAACAGACATGTTGTCTCCAAGTATCCCACCATACAAAAGCCAATGGATGACCAATTTGATTAAGGACCTGATTTTAGAAAAATGCCTTAGAATGGCCAAATCTTCTTTTGGGGTCATGAGCCCCATGCTCCTTTAAAATCTTGTATAAGACAGAAGATAGCCAATGCACATCAAAACCAAATGACACTTACACAGATTTCTTTGGCATTAGACTTCACTAGTTGAAGAGTCGCTTGGGTGTAAATCTCATCAGCATCTCTCTCTGCCTGTAGTTCCAAGCAATATAAGCAACCAGACAGGTATTAGAGAGCATCTACTAAGGGAAACATAAGGACTAAAGGAAGATTGAGTATGAGTTAAAACATGCATGTAGTGTAACATTGTGAACCTGGCACATCAACTAAGATGGGAGACTTAAGTAGCTAGGAACATGTAAGTTTGCAGCTCTGTTAGTTAAAACTACCACCTGTCACACAACAACTCATCTTGAAACATATATATTTCAAAGGGACCTATCAATTTGTTCCTTAGCGAAACCAAGTCCACTTGGTTTTGGCAAGTTCTAAAGCCTTGGTTGGTGTAGCACATATGTAATTTTCACTGTTTATTTAGATGTCTCAGAAGCCAACACCAATTAGTCGGGATAAGGCTTAGATGATGGTGATTTAGATGTCTCATAAGTGGCAAACAAATTGAAGAACTGAGAAGCATAGAGCAGTTGGAAATCAAAGTCCCAATCTAGTTAAAATAAGTTCACTACTCAAAGTTCACTACATGTAAAAACACTTCTCCATTAAACACATCATTTTGACATTATGTATCTAAGAAATTTCTTATGGTGTGGTCCATAACAAAATTCTCCATCATCACTATTTCTCATGGTGTGGTCCACCTGAGAAACCCATTTGATGTTGAATTTGCCTAGAAATGTAGCCCACATCTTTTGGGCATAACCGAAATGAGCATGCAGAAATTGTGGGGTGCCTAGCCACCATAACTTCAATGAATTTCCTGCAACATACCTTTGGATTTTGTGCTCAAGAAAACATTTCAAAAAAAAAAAAATGAAAGTAGCATGCTTATTAAGCAGAACCTGTAGCCACTTACACCAAGTGCAGTTGCATGTGTAGCCCCCTGCTTCAGCAGCCAGGATGGGTTTTCCTGCCCAAAAAAAACCATTTACCACCTGCCAATTGCAAGCTAAAGTATCCAATCAACAACCTTATACCCCACTCATTTGTCTTGGTGTTAGGAGTAGGGATATAGAGTATCAATAGCCCAACTCAAAAGTTCCAAGCCTTAACAAGCTAACATTGGTCATCTCAACAAGATAACACAATTTTAATTTCAAAAGCAATGTTTCTACTGGTCCATGGTGTGTAAGCTACAGGCCTTAAGCTGCCACGATGAAAGAAACTCTACTTAATCTAGTTCACCACCTGTTATCTAGTTCCCAAATGGATCCCAAATGGGCATTTGATGAAAATAGTATTTCAGCATTCTAATGGGCATTTGATGAATGTTGAGTCCTCTTCAGATGAAAATAGTATTTCAGCATGCTAATAGCATCTAGTTCACCACCTGTTATCTAGTTCCCAAATGGATCCCAAATGGGCATTCGATGAACGTTGTGGATAAAACTCCTAGATCACAGAGGAGAAGATGAAATCAAACGGAACTACTATGGTGGATAGAGTGAACCCTATCTGATCGTTTAATGAAACCATGCCTTTACTAAAGGGGCATAGTAGAAAAATGAGAAATCTAATTCTTTAGTCGATAAGCATTGGATATATATGGACTAAATTAATATTAGAGAATGAAAAATTAATGAAGTCAAATGAACGTGTGAACAAACTGGATTTGGGTGATGATGAAACTGAAAGTAAATGGACTAATAAAGAGCACAAGTGTCATTAAATATAAGCTTAGTTGGATATGAGGAAGCTGACCCCATTTAGTTGGGATAAGGCTCATATTATGATGGGGTGGATAGAGGGAATTATAACATATCATGATAGATTTTTTAGTTCCACATTTGTATAAAGCAGCCCGTCCACACACCATCTCATGTGGCAATGTCGTTGTGTGAAATCCAAGCTTTCCATTAGGTTCAAGTGAGTCCCTCTGTGTAGATGCCATGGCCCCAAAGTTAGGCTGGTGCACCCATCACATGTGCTATAATATTATAAACAAAAGGAAATCTTTAAAAAAAAGTGGTAAGGTTCTTTTAGCTGTTGACTTGCTTTATACTGTGGCCCATATGATTAGTGGACTTACCTAATTTTAGTCCAATGCATTTAAGAAGTTAGGGCCACTCAATGGATGGCCTGGATCTCACATCAATGTGCCATGTTGGCCGATGTGGTGGAATATGGTCTGCCTTACACATGTCGATTAGAAAAACTCCATGACATAAACACTATAAGAAAGTAATGCTAGTCAAGTAAAAGATGCATGTGATGGGATTTTTTTCTTCAACACAAAAACATTAGGGACACAAAGTCTTCCCTAATATTCAAGCTTTTTCATACTTTTTTTAATCTATCTATACCCTGTATTTAGATTTTTTTTTATTTGGAAAAATGATTGATTATCTTCACAAGTCAATTTTGATATCCATAGGCTTTTTTCCAACTTTGGTGGGACGAGCAAAATGAGGAAACACAAGAAGTAGTGAAGAAATTGGTAGACTCTGGCCAGTTCAAGTTCATGTATGCAGTTCTTAAGTTCTATTACCAGTTTTCGCTGTTGAAATTGAATTTATTTTATTTTTCATTTTTATGCCGTCAGAGTAATTTGCAAATTGTTGCTTAGAAATGGTGGCTGGTGCATGCATGATGAAGCAACGTGTCATTACATAGTTATGATCGATCAAACAACTCTAGGTCACCGCTTGATAAAGAACCAATTCAACAAGGTTCCATGTGTTGGATGGCAGATCGATCCTTTTGGGCATTCTGCTGTACAAGCTTTCAAAGGTCACAATGAAAAACTCTTAATGTTCATAAAATTGTTTAAAACTTAAAAGCATTGAAATGAGAATAAAACAAATAAATAAGTGAAATTAGGAAAGCAAAGAGAACGATTAGGAAATTGAAGATAATCGGTTTACTGCCTTTGTTATCGTAGGCTTTACCTTAGGGCACCCAGGGCGGGGTACCTTGCCTAGGTGACCTAAAGCTAGAGTCTAGGTGATCCTAAAAACTAACCTTAGTGAAATTTTAGTAATTAATACTGTTAAGTACTAAACATTTCATTTGCCTTTTGGCTCTTGTTAACTTTAGACCATGCTTGCTACTTTAATTCAACCACATTCTTCAGGTGAACTCATTTCTGCTACAAGTATGTTTTGCAACTGTCTCAAACAATCAATACATTTCTTTGATCGTCAGTCATCATCTGTATGGATTGCTTAATCTTCTTTTTATTATAAATGAACATGGCCATCCATTTTTTATGCTCCGAATCGGATGGTAACAACCATTTAAGATTAATGGAGTTTTCAAGATGGCCATTAAAGAGTAATGTAATACCCATCCCTAGAGCCAGAACATTACTGTACAATCGGATGGTGGAATCCAAACAAACCCAAGGTAGACTGCAAAACCATAAAAAATGGTGGAATCCAAATGTAATGACCCGGGAAATTTCATGCAAAGACCCGAGTACTACCTCAAATTCCTTAGAAGTTAAATGTGGGTTAATTAACGCTAAACTCAATTTCTTGTGAAATTAGCACCAATCACTTTAAATTTGATCTACAATACTCAAAACCCGTAGAATCGTTAGTGCTATATTACCTTAAAATTTAGGATTCAACGCTAAATCCAGTTGCTCTCGGGAGTACTTGGAAACCTTGTATCGGACCTGGATCGCGCGTCGAAAGTCCGATAGCGATGATCTTAGACAATTATGATCACCTGGTTGGGCTTGACCATTACCTCAAAAATTAAGGCCAGATGATGTCCTGAGTCGATTTGCTTGAGTCCGGAGTAAAGAGGGTGAGAAAGGTGAGAAATTAAATGTGAATTTATGAAATCTGAGTAGTGTCGCTTGCGCGACGATTTTAAGCAATCTAACCGTTGAATTCTGACCCAAATTTACCCTCGGATCAGGGAAGATGGCCCAGGCATGTATAGTACCAATGGACCTGATCGAGTTTCGGTGACCGTTAAATTGAGACTGGTCCACCATGAGCGATCTGTAAATCCGATCGGTACAAAAACTCAGCCTGACCTAGATCTATGGTCAGTGAGCTTAATTCCGTCCGCACGTGAAAAAAGGACCACCAGAAGTGCTCTGTTGGACCAATATAGACCTGATTTGGTTATAACCTAAGTATACCTTGACCCTGGGGCTATTTTCATCCATTTTAGGCCTATATATAGACCTTAAAACCCTCACTCTCAATTCCATACAAATGTCCTAAACCCTAGCTAAGATAGAGAGAGGAAAAGAGAGAAAGTGAGAGAGAAGTTAGTGAATTATCTTGAGATTCTTCCCTGTTACTCTGCGTCTCTAAACCATCACTTCTGAATCGTTATTCCAGTGATTCTAAGTTCATTCTTGGGTAAGTCAATCAAACCCTAGTCTATTTTGGAGCTTAGAATAGTCTAAGTATTGATGTAATTCATTTTATTCATGCCTTAGGTTTTCTAGTCGCCGTTGACGAAGACTTATCGTCTGAATCTGATCTGTTGCGCACTTTCTAGTTTAAGGTGCGGACTATATTCGTATAGGTTATGGTTTTTAAGGCTTTCAATGTCAGATAATGGTTTATTATTGTTGTGGGTGTAATTTCACATGCCAAATGCGATGTTCATTTTACGTTCCTGATATATATGAGCTATATTGAGATTCGTGTATTCTATGTATACGTAGAAAGTATCGTATACGTATGAAATACGAGCATATGTTTGCCATGATTAATTATCGTGTATTTGTGCTAGTTATATGTGTGTCAACTCCTTGGCAAAAGGAATTGTCCAAATGTGTGTTATCACCAACATACATCATGTATGTTGGAATATGTAGTCTAAGTGTTTGTAGAAATGTCTGAATGATCAAGTGTGTAATATATTATCTTGTTTACGGACGTTGAGAAGAGATTCTCAACTATCTTATTGGTGTGTATAATTTTCTACATGCAATTTACATTCTTTGTTGTTTAAATTCAATAACTACTTATGTGTAAATCCATGTTAAGTTGATATTCATCAAATGCTCACATACTGTATGATTAGAATTATTGATCCATTACTGTTCTAAATTATTAGTATAAATATCTGTTATGATTGAAGATGTTTGGGACTATGAAATAGTCCAGGAAATCGGTAACAAACCTTGAGTTCGTGGCCAAGGTTGTTTTCGCCACGTATGATATGTTTGATGAACTTGAGTCGTATTAAGGTTGACGGCAGTGGTTTGCCACACGGAGTGTTTGCGCACTCTATGTCATTCAACTCAACGTGCGCTCGTGCTAGTCAAATTTGTCAAGTGACCCGATTGTCTCGGTGGATGTGCACCATGTATGGACGCTTTTGTTTGAATCTAGGGTACCAAACTTACTAATGTAATCCCGTTAACCATTGTACCTCGATCCACTAAGACTCATGAGCCGGGCATGGTGGTATGGGACACCGTGGTCGAGCTATCGGCCTACGCTGGGGTGACGATCCTCCCCGTAGTGACCAGTGAGCACACTAGACTCGTGAGCCGATTATGATGGCATGAGACACTATATTCATGCTGTCGGCCTACATTGATTGGTGACGAGCCCTTTGTAGTGACCTCGAGCATACCTTGATACTACATTGAGGCGACGAGCCTTAGGGTAGTAACTAAAATATGATAAGCATGCATTGATTGGTGACGAGCCCTTTGCAGCGACCTAGAACCATATGATCGTATGAGATTGTCTAGGACTAACGACCCTAGAATGGATCACTGTATGAGAGTTGATATGAGGAAGGTACCTTAGCTTCCCAATCCTGCTGTATGAAAAGGACTAATAATAACTTGGTAATCATGTTCATGCACCGCATTGCATGTGTGTTGGCGTCGTTGGTACTGCGGGAGGTTGTCATGCGTACCATAAGATAAAGACGCTGAGGGAGTGCAGGCGAGAGCATGCATCATTTCTACATACATCCTTGCATTAACAAGAATAATTAGGACGTGTTTGATTGTATTGCCTTATCATTACTACTTGATTGATTTGATAACATGTTAACTTTTACTGTATAGTTCCACTAAGTTGATCACTCACTCCCACATTCTGGGACGGTGTTTCAACACCAACCAGACTCTGTCTTAGATGCAGATGATGATGTGACCCCTGAGGCAGAGCAGGAGTATGAGGATGATGAGGACGCATTTTCTTTCATGCAGTTTTCAAGCGGGTTCATGTGAGCCGTGTCCTGATCTACGGGGATTCTGGGTTTTCTTTTATAATAGATAATTTCATTTTGATACTTGTATCTTGAAGACAAACACTTGTAATTATAACCTGACAGAGCATATATATCATAGGGACTTGCACATGTACACATATATTTCTTTAAGTCTTCCGCTTGCACTTTCACTCATCACTGAATTATGTTTGCAGTTTGGCTTAATCTATTCCATGTTTTATGCACTCATACAGACAACATACATGCATCATTGCATATGTTGCATAAGTGATGTTTTGAAACTCGAGAGCTGAGTTATACTCGACCCCCGAATTTCAGGGCGTTACACTAAACAAACCCAAATTGAATATAGAACCAAAAGAGAAAGCACTGCTCTGGTTGAAGTAGCACAAAATAGAAGAGTAGTGAGTAGATTAACTTAGCAATAAAGCCTCTGCTTCCTATACTATAACTGAATTAAAAAAATATATAAAAAGTATATAAAAAAACCCAAGACTAGAGGTCCGTATTGACATACCTTTGCTGCAAAAAACAGGAGCCATTTGAGGTGAGGGATTAAGAGCAAGGATTTGGGAATCCATGGATTTAAAATCTCCCATGTTTATTTTTTGTTGGGGATTTGCCAAATTCATACATCCATAAACTCATGGATATGAAGTAAATCCAAATTCGAAAATCCCAAGGAATCAACAACGATGCCAGTCTTTTTGGGCTTGAACAAATTTTCGGAACGGGAATCCCTAAATCCCCAAATCCCCAAATCGGTATTGAGATTGAGAAAAATTGAGAGAGAGAGAGAGAGATACCTCACAGTCCCCAAATCCCTACCCCTCACGGCGTGGGTAGGGCGTTCGGCAGCGGTCCGCCCGAGAGAGTTCAGAGAGAGAGGAAGAGAGATACAGAGAGACAGAGGAGGGAGAGGATGCGAGAGAGAGCTCGAGGTGGGTGGAGAGATCAGAGAGAGGAAGAGAGATTTAGAGATGGGTTTTGGGAGGCTGCTGCGCGCGGGAGAAAATGGCAGACGATTTGGGAGGGGCACGTTTCATTTTTAGGAAGACGCGTTTCATTTTGGCAGGGGCGCGGGACGGATGGCCCATTTGGACATTGGATTTTAGGACGGTTAGGACGGTGGGGCCCACCGTGATGTATTTTATTTATCTACTCCGTCCATTAATTTTAAAGTCTTATTTTAAGTGTTGATACAAAAAAATGAGTCAGATTGAAGCTGTAAGAAGACCACACAACATATTAACAATAAAAATTTAATTTTTATTATTTCGTATGGTGTGGTCCACTTTGACCTTTAATCTACATAATTTTTGGGCTCATCCACTGAAATTATATATCAGAATTGATGAGCGGCTTAGATCAAACACATATATTCTAATGGGTCCCATGGAGCCCTTTAAGCACCATTAAGGTTATTGGGAGGAGGTACGTTTTAGCTACAGACCCATCAGGTTTTAGCTACGGATTAAATCTGTAGCAAAATTGCTACGGATTAAATCCGTAGCCAAAAACTTTCAAAGTCCGTGGCCTTTGCTCGATTTTTTGGTAGTGGTCTATTTTACTCGTACAAATATAAACTTTTCAAACATTTAATCTCAATACATTTCTATAATATCTTTAACTAGAATCAATTATTTCAAATGGAAAGAATCCATTGAAATTACCTTAAGTTGCATGGCATAAACCTTACCTTGGAAGAAGGTGGGCCTCATAAGATATTTGACACTAGTTTGGAGTCAAAGATCACATATTACAAGGCTTGGCTCAAGTCAAATAAAATGTATCTCAAGATCATAAAGCACCAAGTGTCTAAAACAATGTTGGGTGTCATACCTTATTAGTGCCTCGTTTTGTCAATGACATATGCTAGGAAGTCTTGAGTCAGTTGAGCCCTTATTAGAAGACATTGAAGACTGAAAATTTAAAGACTTAAAGCATCAAGGCTTGAAGATAACAAGTACATTGAGGTGCCTTGGAAATCCTTACCCTAAATCCCTTTACTTCGAAAAAAACTTACCTCTAGGTGATTCTTCACCCATAGGTAAATCTTTGTTTAATCATGCTAATCCTTAATCTTAAAATGAACATTATTAGCTAGGCTCATAAAGGCTTAGAATTACTGGAAACTAGAAAACTCAGATAGTAGGTTTTTGGAGACTGTTGATCAAATTGACAGTCCATCAACTTGATTTGATCGATCGAAGGTAGGGGGGTACACGATCGAGCTAGCTCAGTTAGCTCACTTGACTCGACTTAAAAAAGCTCGATTCAACTCAGTTCGAAGCTAAGTTCGAGCCGAGTCGAGCTGAGTTTTGGAGCTCGAAAATGAGTTCGAGCAGGCCCCAGCTCAACTCGACTCGGATCGAATCCAACTCGATTCGAACTCGGATCGAACTAGTTCGGTGACTTGGTTACTTTGCCATTGATGTTGCTCATCAACTGTTTGATAAAATGACTCAAAGAAATGTGGTTGGTGACAAGGAAGATTTGGTTAGTGGCAAGGAAGGTTTGGCTGGTGGCAAGGTGGCAAGGAAGGTATGTACATGAAACAAATACCTTTTTTCTATTTGTTCTTATTTTTATTTTTATTTTATTTTTATGTTACTTAGAAGGTGTTTGAGAAAATACATGTAAAACTATTGCCTCTGTTTATAAAACAGTGAGATTTTGAAGTTGCAGTTCAAGTGTTTGTGGAAATGCCTCAATGGCGAACTTGGCCCGAGCTGCTGATCGAACCGAGCCGAGCTGGCAAGTCATGCTCGAGGACCGAGCCGAGCCGAGTTCGAGTTGAGGTCAGCCACTGTTCGAGCCGAGTCGAGCTGAGGCCAACTTGACTCGATTCGACTCGATGTACACCCCTAATCGAAGGTTCTGATCAAAGGGAACCGAAACTTTCCAGCAATTAATCTAAACATTTCAGTAAAACTTCGATTGATCGAAGCAATCGGTTTCTACCCATTTTATAGCCATTGCAAATATGTTTTTTAAATAATGGGCATCCACACCTCTTTGTAAATGATGAATTTTGGTGATTTAGAAATCCTAGTGTATTCCACTCTATCCTATTATTCATATGATCTATTTCAAATGGATTTATGTCATTTTCTCGGTGATTCTTCACTCTAGAGAACATTCTAAGCCCTACATGATATCTTGTATTTCTTAGAAATTAAAAACAAATTTTATATGTAACTCATTGTCTATTATCCTCTAAAATGTCCATTTAGATAAATTATATAATTGAAGGAGATCGATTACAAGATTACAAGCTCGGGCAAAAGGCAATCGCAATTACAGTGGGCGTGACGATAGTTTTAGCCCTAATCAGCTCCTATAGCTTGACTTATTTTACACCCTCGTAGAGTCATCCTTAAAAGTTGGCCTACTCATTATTGAAAATCCAAAGTGAATGGTTTTAATCTCATCCATGCATGCCACGCAAGCAGAAATTGAGTGGAGTAAAAAAAAAAAACACTACACCTCACCAAGCACCAAAGGACATTGTCAGGTACCTGAGTTCAACACTGGCTGATGGACGGGTTATCTTTCACCCAATGCCACGTAGTATCAACCTGCAGATATATACAATGGCATGGTTGTATTGGCCGACACGACATGACACATCTGCATGCAGTTGAGGAAGGCAGGATCCACTCAGGTCCTTTGAATCCCTGACAGTGGGCTACTGAGATATATGCGCCTTATCCCTTCATCCGTTTTGGGACCTTGTGTTAGGGCATGATCCAAAGAATGAAGAAGATCTAATTCTCATATGGGCTATGACGTAGGAAACAGTGGTGATTGAACGCCCACTCTTTAAAATTTATTGGAAGCTTCCTCATGTTTATTTGCCATTTATCTTATTATTGATAAGGGCTCACAAATCTAAATGAAGGGACCCTACAAATATCTGCTTAATCTAATACTTTTGTGGCCCTAAAATGTTTTTTATCGTGGTCGTTCAATTACTGTTGTTTATCTGGTGTGGTCCACTAGATATTTAGATTACCTTATTTTTTGGGTCATGCACTAAAATGAGATGGAAAAAGGTTAGACATCATGGATATAAGACATATGGATCAAGGTGGGCCCCACAGTCATAAACCCAAGGAAGCTGATTGGCTGGTGTACCACACACCGGCTATATACCTGGTGTGGCTACGTGTCGTGTGAAGGCGAGCGATGATGCTCCTGTAGCTCCGAGTTGTACGAACGGTTCAAAGGATATCAAAGTTACATGGCTCCAAAATGATTTATTTATTATACCTACACCGTTCATCCATTTTTTGAGATTATTTTAGAGCATGATACAAAAATTTAATCACATATAAATTTCAAATGGACCACACCACAAATAGCAGCAGGGAGAATGATTTTCACCGTTAAAACATTCGTGGGGCCCACCATAACGTTTATTCTCCATCCAATCTATTCATAATGTCACAAAGATATGGATGAAAAATCAAAACAAATATCATATTGATCCAAAACTTCTGTGACCCACAAAAGGATTTCAATGATAGACGTTCAATCCCCTACTTTTTTCACTGTGGTCCATTTTATATTTATATCTATCTTAATTTTCATCTCAAGACTTACCACGATCTCCCAAAATCGATGGACGGTTTGGATATAACAGTTACCTCACGATGGGACCCACAGAACTTGCTGACGTCAATACACTAGCCGATCCGCTTCAGAAACCGGACGCGGATTGCGTCCTACCACCGCCCGTCTGTAGACCCGAACCGGCAGTTCTGTGGGCGGGCCCGTTGTGATGTATCGGTTTATCCCCTCCGTTCATCCCTCCTCTGGGATTATTATAAGAAATGTGGACAAAAATGAGTCAGATCCAACGTTCAGGTAGACCACACCAAATAATAAGCTTGGTTGGATCATGACAAAGCATTAAATGCAAGAGTCATCTGTGGTGTGATCCACTTGAGTGTTTGATTTGTCTCATTTTTAGGATTATACCTTAAAATGATCCGAAAGGAGGAATGGACGGCGTGGATAAACCGATACATCACAGTGAGCCCGCCTACAGAACTGACCGTTTGTGGCTCGAGGCGGGCGGGGGTAGAACGTAATCCGCGTCCTTCCGAAACCCACTGACCTCGGTGGATCCACTGGAGCTGTGTCCGCAGTTGAGTGCAAAGCCTGCGATGATTTCCACCATTTTACGAGCAACTTTCTATTTTGGCGGCATTCATTCTCTAAGCAATGGTAGTCACCTGCATCTCTCCGTAAGTTAGCCGGACGCGGATTTCCTGCGAAAGCCTTTCGCAGGAAGTTCCTGCGCAAGGATCTGGGTGGGGCCCACTACAATGTATGTGAGAAATCCATTCCGTCCATCCGTTTTGAGATCTCATTTTAGGGCATGCGACAAAAAATGAGGCGGATAAAAAACTCAAGTGAATCACACGAGAGGGAAAATTAGGGAAAGAAATTTCTACCGTTGAAATCTTTCCAGTCTCCACCTTGATGTTTATATGTTATCTAAACCGTTTATAAGGCCATTGTCAATGGGATGAAGTGAAAAAATAAAAAATATAGACTGATACAATAATTTTTTTGGGCATAAGAATGCTTCAACGGTGCTCACTGAATGATCACTGTTTCCTCTCGTGTGTCCCACTTTAGTTTTATATACACCTAATTTTTAATCTCAAGTGCTTAAATGATCTCAAAAAATGGATGGAAGGATTGGATTTATCAAAAACATGTCGGTGGGCCCCACCCAGCATCCTTGCGCAGGAACTTCCTGCGAAAGGCTTTCGCAGGAACTTCCTGCGAAATCTGCGTCCAAGTTAGCCTAACATACATGTCAAGCAAATGGTGTTCATGCATGCGAATATCACTTAAGCATAAAAATCAAACATGTTAATTGATATAGTGCGGGTCACATGGACAACTTCATGGCAAATGGATCAAAAAGGGTCAGATGGCAAGGTAATGCGGACCGTGAGAATTTAAAACGGACATATCTTGCGAACTTGAATGAGCTATTGGATGTACATATATGATTTTGAAGTAGGATGAGCAAGTTTAGCCTAGGGGTGCACATGGGTCGATTTAGTCTAGTTCTCGGGTGAAACCGGAACCGAACCGATCCTAATGGTTCTAGGATATTTAGAACTGGAACTGGACCGTTAGCACCCTAGAACCGAACCAAAACCGGATCATTAAAACCGATTTGGTTCCGGATCGGTTCCACAGTTCTTAACTTTTTATAATCCAACCCAATTGCATGTTTTATTTTATAATCTAGCCCATGTCCATTCGTGTTGTGATCCATTTGATGAATCGTTTAGATATTGTATAAGGTGTGCAAAAATACATTTATGTAAACAATCAAATGATACATTGTAAATCATAAATTATGAGTCAAATATGGAAACAATCGAAGGGTTCCTAGTTCAGTTACAGGTTCGGTTCCACGGTTCGGTTCCGCAGTTCGAATCTACGATTCGATTCTACGGATCGGTTCACGGTTTATTTTGATTCTATATACCCTAGACTGAGAATCGAACCGATGGAATCGAATCTTTGATTTTCGAATTGGAATCGGAACTGGACCAAACCAGACCATTTGGTCAGTTCCAGTCCAGTTCCACGGTTCTACCAGTTCAATGTGCACCCCTAATTTAGCCACCTAACCCCTCTTACGCTAGGTTGCCCACACTGAATTTATGAAATACCATCACGGTTAGTTTTAGTTCAAGTATAACTCTTCATCCGTTGGGATCTAGAGTTACGCACAACATGAAAAGTGCTTAGAATAATAATAATTAAGAGAACATCGTGATGAAGCTAAATAGGCCACATTATTTTTGGCCAAAAACCATGCAGTAGGAATCACAACGGTCAGTCTACCATTTAGAGTAAATTGTGAATTATAGGAGTTTTAGTTGTAATGTGATTTTGAAACTTCTTCCATGTCTTCGTATCCCTATTTAAAGAGGTGTTATTCTCGAGGAAGATGGCGTTCATTCCTTATGTCATGCACTCATTAAAATGGCCACACAAGTAATTGAACGGGACCATCAGGAAGTCTTCTCTAAGCCGTCCACCTTAGGCCCTGATTAGGTCTCATACACAAGTTCCACGTGGCACGTGAGATGACTTGTACGTTAACCTACAGCAAGTTGTAGCAGATGAGGACTCTAGATTCCCTAACAATAATCCCAACAACATACATAGGTGGTTGCCTCCAAATGCACAAAAGTGGAAAAGCACGACGAATATAAAAAACCGAAGGAAGTAGTGACGATTTCGTAGAAACGCACTCGTCGGGAGGTTACGAAAAGATAAGAAAGTGTCATCAGCCGTTCGTTTTTATTGCTTGCCAAGGCGGATCTCACTCACTTGAAGGGGTGGTGGCAGGAATGAAATAGTCCACAACACCTGTTTTAGCAGCCGTATAGAAAACCCTAGTTCTGTGGGCCTCACAATGTTTTATATTAAATCCAATCCGTCCATCGGATGAGAAACTTTATTTGAACCGTAAATACAAAATATAAGCTTGATTAAAAGATTAAAAAATCTTGTGGGGGATACTGATGGGAAGAATGCAAAATTGCTCCTAAAACATTTAAGCTCGCACAGTGGTCCATCTGATGTTCAGATCAGGCTGGCTTTTGTATTTTAAATTCATTCCAGAGAGTGAACCCTGATTGATGGATTTGATAAAAGATGGACACTGTAGTGGCCCCACATGCATACCTATACGGTTGATGTCCCATTATCATTTTTCCCTGTAGTGGACCGTCTAACTTGCTGAACATTGTGGGACCCACAAAGCTTGGGTGAGGTTTGGGTCGGAAACGGATTGGCTACTCCTGTGGCTGCTGGTCGGTGCTCTGTGGGCTCCACAATGAAGTATGTCTTTTATCCATGCTGTTCATTCATTTTTAAAGATCATTTTAGGGCTTGATCCCAAAATTGAGAGGGAAATAAATCTCAGGTGAAACACACCACAGGAAAACAATACTGATTGGATATCCACCATTGGAATCCTCCTGAGGCCTACTGTACTGTTTATTTGACATCCAATCCGTTGATTATGTCGTACAGACCTAGATGAAGGGGGAAAAAAATATCAGCTTGATCCAAAACTTTTATGGCCCCCAAAAAGTTTTTAATGGTCTACGTTCAATCAAAGATTTTTCCTTGTAATGTGGTCCACTTGATATTCGGATATATCTCCTTTTTAGTCTAATATTATAAAATGATCTAGAAAAACAGATAGACGGAATGGATGAAACAAAAACATCATGGTGGGGCCCACATAGCACCGACCACTAGCCATTGGCTGGTGGAAGGCTTTTCCGTTTGGGTCCGGGTTACCAGGTCTTGTTTTGTGCGCCCAACCACCCTCATGCTCGGTGGTCCCAGGACAGGTCATGGCCAGTCTCTCCTGACAAACTGCTTTTGCAAGACATCCGTACCCGGCAAAGATAGGCCATATCATAAAAATCACCTGGCACTAAAATCATGCCTTTCATAAAATCTAAAATCTAAAGATCATGCCGGTCCTCTCATTAGGTGGGCCACACCGTTGGAATCAATTTACAACCGACTGTCAATATCAACATAAACGTGCAGTGGGTCTGTCTGATTTTTAAAATGCATGATCTTGGTTATGGGGCCCAGCGTTTGGATGGTATGGATTTCCTAAAAAAAATGGCATGTAGGCCTTCAGGTGTTCTGTTATCAGTAGCCACACCCTCAACCACAAGATCATGGGCACTAATGCGCTGCTTTCTGCTTTTGATTCCTGTCTCTTCCTGATTGCAGAAAAAGATTCAAGCAACCAACAAAAAGATTAAGATCACTTTGATAGTGGTCCATTATCAGTGCATATGTCTATCCCTGGTGGTTTGCTCTCATACAACCCCACCTAGTGCAATGTGGTACCTCGGGACTTTAGCCCTTCAATCGGGCTGTCTCCAACAATCCAAACCGTTTATACGATTTGTCTCACCTTCCATGGTGTATAAACAACCAATAAAATCTTTCAGATGTGATTATTTCAACCATTTGAAATTTGGCTCTTTTGCTTTGAAATGGATGGCTATTGTAATTTGTATAAAAATGGATTGAAATATTTAATGTGAGATTTTTTCTCTTTTGGGACAGCTCCAATCAATGGGAAGCTGTATCACATAAACGGTTTGGATTATTGAAAATAAACCAATTCCAGTGGCTGAGGTCTTGATGTATTGTAGTGCAATGCATTGGGATTTATTCAAACAATTCCTGAGGATGACCCAGCCCAGTCAAACAATGCATCACTTATGAAGTGCTTGCTGTGACTCCATGCTCCTATGATTGGTGATGCTGGACCCATCGTGTAGTGGGCTTTACTGCAGATGATCCATGTGTGGAAATAAAATTCTTTAACACATTCCTAGCAGTCATTTTCTGGCCTTCATACGGAAAGTAAAAACTTCCATGGTCATGACTCTCTCTCTCTCTCTCTCTCTCTAAGGTTCTATATATATATATATATATATATATATATAGATATATATATATATATATATATATATATATATATATATATATATATGTGGGAAAAAGGTTTTATGCGGTCGAGCTCATGGGGACTTCCTGTGAGGTGGAGCTGTGTGGGCCCCACCGTGATGCGTGTCAACCATCAACACCATCAGTTAGATACACCATTCCATGGTGGGCCTGGGGCTTAAAAATCAAGTCAATCCGTGACTTCTGTGGGCCACACCAGATACAAAAGTTGAGAGGGATTACCCTCCATTAAAACATTCATAATCATTTTTTGGGCCTACCGAGATGTGGTTCAAAAATCAAGCCCATCCATTATGTGTGTCCCAATTGGATGAGGGGTCAGACCAAGTTTCAGATGCATACAAATTTCAGGTTGGCCCCACAAAGTGCTTTTATATGTTTTAGGCATGTCTTTGCATGATTTTAGATGGTATGGCCCAGCTGAGTTCCGTATACGACTGATTTTTGGGATATCCCATTATTTAAAGGGGACCCATCAAATGCATGGTGTTGATGTTCGACACACATCAGGGTGGGGTGTGTGTGTGTGTATATATATATATATATATATATATATATATATATATATATATAGGGTACTAGTATTATTCGATTAGAGATGTTTCATACCATGGGCTATTGGTAATAAGGCCAATCAATTGGACTTAACGGTTCCCTAATCAGAAGGGTATGTGGGCAGCAGCATGGAAATGAACTACTTCCGTTCACACCAAATTGAAAATCTACTCATATATCTGTGTACGTACGGTGGATTCCATCAATGCTGAGTAAGCCCGCGTAATCCTGACTGTTTCAAAGTTACAGTTGAGGTGCTCCATCATCTTTATTATTATTTTTAAAAAAAGAGGGAATCTTTCCTGATTTCATGCCATGTGTCTTGCCTCTAATGGTCCTGATGATATGATGCGCAAAAGATACTTCACTCACCCCATGTAAACTAGCATGCTTTATCATATCTATACTATAATATATACACATGGTGACTGGTTTTTGAATATATATATATATATATATATATATATTCTTTAGGAGATAATGTTTTTAGGGTGGAGAACTCTGAAATGATGGGAAGTCATTTTCAATAGCATTGGGGATACCTTGAGAACATGAAAATGTGATTACTATCCAGTGCGCTGTTGAGATTTTACCTGTAATAAGCCTTTAAATGTCTTATATTTTATATGAAAACAACTAATCATGTGAATAACCTTCCCTTCTTTTTCGATGTCGGACTCCTCTATTTCTGTAGGTTTTTTTTTTTTTTGTTACACACACGCTCTCCCCCACACAGGCACTCCAACCCCTTATCTCAATGTTGAAACGCAGTCTATTTGTGTAGTATGTTTTCACCTTCTCTCCCTTACTTTAGCTCCACACGTGCTGCATGTGCCACTTCTCTGTTCTTGATAGTTTAAATCTATTGACTTAGAAAATATATCAAAGAGGCTATTTGCTTCTTTGGAAATGTGCCCGATTTTCCATCTACCTATCCTTTATATTTACAGTCTACAGTTTTGGATCAGCTTCCTAGTTCTCCTGTTTAGCTCTGCCTATTTACAAAGACAGTTGATTGTAAGGAGTCACCTTTATTTCGAGCTATGAAACTTGTAACTTGAGAAGAAGCACAAGGCCCAAAAATAAGGCCAAACATTTAGCTATGTTAGCTGAACACTTAAAGATTTCACTGCATATATAATGATAAATTGGCCAATGAATGGAAAATCAAGTCCCGCCTTATCTTTGCTAGGGAATGAGAGTTTTGGGGATAATGTATTACAGAACTCCTTGTTAAATCATTTAATCTTACTGATCACTTGCTCTATAGTTGTCACAAGGTATTGATATACGACAACGTTTCTGGTGAACGAAATTTCCCTTTTCTGCTATTAGATGGAGCACCAAGGTCAGTTGAGAACATATCAGTCTAGTGGTTCCAGATTTCATCTACAATTTGCAATTGTAAGAATAATTAGAGGTCATCATCCTCATTACACATCTATATTAGAAAGAATCTGTATATTGATTTGTGAATCACTTGTTAAGGCTTTAACAATAAAAAACTAAAAATTTAACTTTTGGGTAGGCCGGTATTTTAAAATCGACTTCCATCTGTTATAATTATATGAATGAGTGGAATTAATGAAGCCTCTCATGAGAAGAAGGCTGATTTGATTGTGATTTCTCAGTTCTCTTGTGGTGCCCAGATATGGATCAACAGTTAGTTTGGAGAATCCAATCTGCCATTGGCGAAGATCACATCGATGGGATCAACTGTCCCATCTCCTTGCGGGCTGAGTCAGTGGCCTGGATTGATGGATGCCATTGAGTAAGATGTTGGAATGAGCAACATCAATCATTCTCTAATTTCTTTTCTGCTATCCATAATCCAAACGGATCTTACAGAAAAATACTTTTCCAGGCCAGTAAGGGGTTCACCTGTAGGAGTGAATTACAAAATGATCAATGTCAAAGATACTTAACCTTGATAATTCTCACCTATGTGAACTTATCATCGTCGTGGATCCTCAAAACATTCTTCGTAATATATGGCTAATCGGAAAATTCAGCAACTGAATTATGAGGCTATCCATGTTAGTGGGTAAGAAATTTTTGTTCTAGCCTACTGTTTGATGTGGTTGTTGGAAGGTGAGTTCCACATAAAGCTTATTTGAAGTTTCTTAATCTCCTGAATAACTTTAAATTGTAGGCAAGTAATAATCATAAGGTGGTTAGAAATGCTGTACATGGATTATTTTACCAGAGTGTGTAACATCTTAAATTTTCATGGCTAGAGTTTATATTCGTGCCCGAGGAAATCGGGTGTTAATAATATAAGAATTTGGATGTCTCCAGGTCTTGCCTTGAATTCCTTCTCATCTAGATCATATCTAATTACATTCAGGAAGGTAATAATCCATAAGAATAAAATCTACTGCATTTATCATTCCATAATTAAATAAATTTATCAAATGCTCTCTCAATGGGAGCTTATTACAATATTTGAGCTGCGTAGCGGAAATATAAATAAAATAACATAAACTATTTTTTTTCTATTCTATTTTGCAAAATCTTCCATCAGGAGTTGATCTTCTGGATCCTCAACCTATACGTCACCTGCATCATCTATACAGTTGGAGAGAGTTAACGCCCTACTCATAGTGATAGCCATCCTTTAAGATTATCAATAATTTAAGAGGTTCATAAAGTAATGTAAAGGTTCTGATATGTTTCATACTCCACTACTACAAGTGGTATCAGTATGCGTAATTAACGTATATATGAATGCATGCCTAGCAGAGTGTGTACAGCTCATTATACATAGTGATTATCACAATGTGGAATACGATTCATAGAAAACCCGAATTGTCTCGCATTCTCACACCACGAAGATTCACTGGCATGTCCGACACTACTGTGAATTTACGTGAACACCTCGAGGTAGCACAACATATGATTCGGGTAAATTACGTAACATGATTTGTTTGTGGAGCTACTATTTGTGATATCCAATCTTGAAAGTGATGTAACACACATTGTGAATTACTTACATCGATTTGTGCACTACTATCTAAAAATTTATAGAATTACATATCGACCAAGAGGGTCTTTACCTAGAGCGCATTATGTCCATGATATAATATTTGAATCACTACTTGTGATACCTCCAACACATCACTTGCATTAAAGAGAATGTAAACTGAATCCTGGGAGTTCTAAAATATCAAGACACATGTTCAAGCCTTATAGGTAAATAGCACAAGGCTTACTAAAGCGGAGAGTAGCAATAGCTAACTCAATATAGAGGAGAGTGGCAATGGCCAACTCAATAATAAGGAGAGTAACAATGACTATCTCAACAAAGAGGAGTATGACAATGACCAATTCAATAATAAGGAGAGTAGCAATGACCAACTCAAAAGAGAAGAGTAGCAAGGGCTAATTCTCAAAATTAATAAGGCATAGGCAAGGCTTGTATCCATCGTCTCACATATATTTATAAAGATCACCTGTAATTAAAGTCATACCGTAATTTCCAAAGGATAGACAATTGATGGTGGTAAAATTATACAATCGTAGGAAGAGAATCATAGTAACATAAAAATGTGTAAAAAGGCAATTAAATTATACTAAATTAAATTAAGGTAAGCTTAAAGGAAAAACTCTCACCTCTAGTGTTATTTCTTCTTTGAATGTTGGTATGCATTGGATGATTTAGCCCTTAATCTAGTATTTAAGAATTTGGATGGTTAGATTTAAATTAACTATTTGATCTTCTTCTTTTTTTGGTTTGATGTCAAAACATTGAGAGAGGAAGGAGAAAAAGAGTATGAGAGGGAGAAGGTTGGACATGGGTACCCCTGTCGTTTCAACTCGCCACTTAGCGAGTTGTTTGGCTCTGCCTTTCTCCTGCTATGAATCTTTTCTTCTTCCCTCTTTCTCTTTCTCTTTCCTTCTCTTGCTTTCTTCCTTTCTTTCTCTTCCTTTCTCTATGGTACGTTGTTCTTAGTCGGGGGTTTAATATGCCTCTTAGGAGGTTCTAGAAATTTCCAGCGTGACTGGTTTGCTTGGCCGACCTTGTGGGTTAGCATCTTGTGTAAAAAGAAAGAGAATTGTTTCGCTAGGATGACGCATCTTGTGCACGGTGAGTTCATTTATTGTCATCAAATTCGTTCGATCTTCCTAGATGTATGTTTTCTACAGGTTGTAGTCCATCTTGGGGCCATCTATTCACTCCCCAAGTATAGGGTTGTGATGTAGTAATAAACTCGGTGAGACCGAGGTCGAATCCCAAGGGACTGAAACCTATACGTAATCTGGAACTAAGTAGAATTAGAACTAGACTAAGATGAAATCTAAATCGAATAAATATGAGGGAATAATGGTGAAAGTATTAATTTAAAACTTATAAATTCAAAGGTAGGAAACTAGGGTGCCAAGGATCCACTTATAGCAATTGGGAAGATACCTTGCATAATTCAAGGACACAACTAGAATCGGAGTCTTATCTTATCCAGTTAGTAAGAAGAGATTTGACAGATCTCTAAATTTCTCATGGATCTAATCATCAACAGATACAATTGGTGTAGATTTAGAAGTGATTCCATCACTTAGCCATGTGTAAGAACCGTATCCTAGCCCGTACCGTTCTGTAGACTCCCGAGGTCCTCCCGGTCGAATTTCGGTGACCCATGATCTGTTGTCGGTGTTTATGCGTAATCCTGAGTCATGTCCCGTATATCAGAGTCAGCTCGACTCAAAACTTGTACCCTAGCGACCATGCCGTCGCTGTGGTTCTAACGCCGCATATTACGCACCGAGGCGATACCTAGGCCAGGAGATGTGGGCCCGCGTTCAGTTCTAGGAAAATATCATGCAGTTGCAAAACGCAAGAGAGAACATGTCAAATTAATCCTATCAATCCCATCAATTACCATATCATGTCAAGTACAATACCATCCCCAAAGTCAACTCTTTCTCTTACACACCCTTACATGTCAAGTACATATCACTTACTCCATCACCCATCACTCCATCACCCATCCCTCTCTCTTATTACATCCAATCCTCTCTCTCTCTCTCTCTCTCTCTCTCTCTCTCTCTCTCATTTCTCTATTTTCAAGCAAGCAACCCAACGTCCATGAGAGCTCCATGAGAGAGCTTGGTGTGGCCCATCTTCCTACCCCCTCATCTCCCATCTCCACCGTCCAATCTCCATCATCCTCCGTTAAAGTCGACGCCGAGGAGCTAGGGATTTCATCAGACCAAGAAGAAAAGAAAATGGTGGGTGATTTTATTATTTGATTTGATGATTTGAGGGCCCACTTGTGGTGGGACCCATCTTGATGGATGCATTGTATAGAGGGATCCATAGTGGTGGGGTCCCTCCACTACTTCGATTTCCATTTCTCTCTCTCTCTCTCTTTTCCCTTTTTGTGGCCCACCTTGAAGTTGATCCACACCATCCACGCTGATGTGGACCCATCATGATGTATTTATTATACTTGCATCATCCAGCAGAACTGGATGGTGGAGATCCACCCACCTAATGTGTCTGCATGTGTACAGTGCACTGGTTGTGGGGCCACCTTGATGTGTATGCTTTATGTACACCTTCCAACAATCTGGACGGTGCAACCCACTTGTACCCTTGCACTGGATGTGGGGCCTTGCCTGGATGAATGTGTTCACACTAGACATGGCGGTGGACCCCACCTATGATGTACATATCCAAGCCGTTCGTACGTGGGACCCACCTAAAGTATGTGTTGTATCCAGCGTCCAGCAGTTGGATGGTGGTACACACCGTTGCTATATGTGGTTTATATCCATGCCACCATCTGTTTTAAGGTGAGGGCCCACCCCACACGTGTGGGCAGGTGGGACCCACCTTGATTAATGTGTTTTATATTCACACCGCCCAGTTGTATGGACGTGGGACCTACCACTGAATGAATGATCAGCACCGTCCATCATTTGGACGATGGTAACTTGTATGAGGTATGCATTGTATCCATGCTGTCCAGCCCTGAATGCTGGACAACGGGAAAAACACTGGCATCAGCTTCATTCCAACTAGTGGGCCACATGTGTGGACCCACCTGATGTATGTTTTGCATCCACTATCCATCAAGGATGGTGGAATTCACTGTGATTTGTGTATTTCATCCTCATCGTACAACAGATCTGGATGGTGAGGTCTGCCAGATAAATGTGGTGCATTCACACCATCCACTCATGTGGGGTCCACCATGACATATGTGTGGTATTTGGACTGTCCAGCAACGCTGGACGTGGTCTACCTTGATGTAATTATTTTGTATCCGATGGTGGGTACGTACCATGATGTACGTGTTTCACCACACCGTTCAGCCATTTGAGATGGTGGGTGAGACCCACGTGATGTACCTGTTTCATCCTCACCGTCCATATATCAGGTGGACCACACTGTACAAAACAGTGGTGAATTGAATGTCCACCATTGAAACCCTTTTTGGGTCACAGAAGTTTTGGATCTATATGAAAACTGTTTTTCCTCTTACTTCAGGTATTTGTGACCTTATGATCAAATTGGGTGGGAAGTAATGTTATGGTGGGGCCCACGATGATGTAGTTTGTATCCACACTGTCCATTTAAGGACGGTGCCAAGTGGTGCCACGCGTGATGTATGGGTCTTATCACACCGTCCAGGGTGCTGGACGGTGGGACCCACCTCTGATACATATGTTACATCCAGACCATCCATCTGGGTCTAATTATGAGGTTATTGTTATATCCAAACCGTCCATCTACTTGGACAGAAGCTATGTGGGCCTGATCATGTGGTAAATGCTAATCCAAACTGTCCCTCAAATCAGCGAGCTCGTCTTAAGGCTTGAGATTAAAAATGAGGTAGATCTATCAGGTGGACCACATTGCAGAAAACAGTGGAGGATTAAATGCTTACCATTGAAACCGTTTTGGGGATCACAGGTTCTGGATCAATATGATATTTGTTTTTCCCATTGGTTTAGGTCTTTGTGACCATATGAACAAATTGAATGGAAGATAAACATTATAGCGGGCCTTGGTAATTTTAAGGGTGGAAATCATTATCACCACTGTTATTTGTGGTATGGTACAGGTGATCTCTTATATGATTCATTTTTTTGATAATACTCTAAATTGATCTCTAACAATAGATGAATGGTGTAGTGGTATGGCCCGTTAATGCAGCCCATATGATGTATTTTGGGCCCATTTGGTGAGGCCCAATATGATGTATTTAGGGCCCATTCGTTGAGGCCTAATGCAATGTATTTTGGGCCCATTTAGTGAGGCCCGATGTAATGTATTTGGGGCTCATTTGGTGAGGCCCGTTGTGATGTATTTGGGGCCCATTTGACAAGTTCCGATGTGATATCAAAGACCCTTGTATAAGGCCCAATATGATGTATTTAGGGCCCATTCGTTAAGGCCCAATGTGATGTATTTTGGGCCCATTTAGTGAGGCCCGATGTAATGTATTTAAGGCCCATTTGGTGAGGCCCGTTATGATGTATTTGAGGCCCATGGATGTGGCCCATCATTATGTATTTGAAGCCCATGAGATATGGCCCGTGTGATGTGTATTAGGCCCGTGTCATGCGGCCCATTGTGACATATATTAGGTTAGTGTGGGCAGCCCATTGTGATGCATATTAGGCCCATTTGTCGTGGCCCATTGTGATGTATCTCCGGTCCATACGATTAGGCCCATTGTGATGTATTTTGGCCCATATGATGAGGCTCATTGCAATGTATATCAGACCTTTGTGTGAGGCCATGGGCCCACTATATGTTTAGCTTTGGCTCTATGTGGGCTACTGCTTGGGGGCAATGTTAGTTAAATGTCCACATTGATGGGCAATGATGGTTAAATGTCTATATTGTGACTTTCCCTTAGGCCCTTTGTTAGGCCGATTCTAATTGTCGAGGCCAATTCCGATTGTTGAGGCCGATTTCGATTGTTAATACCGATTCCGATTGTTGAGGCTGATTCCGATTCCGATTGTCAAGGTCGATTGTTAAGGCCGATTCCGATTCTAATTATTGACGCCGATTTCGATTTTGATTGTTGAGGCCGATTTCGATTCCGACTGTTGAGGTCAATTATTGAGGCCAGTTCCGATTATCAATTCTGATTCCGATTGTCGAGGCCGATTGTTGAGGCCGATTTTGATTTCGATTGTCGAGGCCAATTTCTATTCCGATTGTTGAGGCCGATTTCAATTCCGATTATCAAGGTTGATTATCGAGGACGATTGTTAAGGCTGATTCCGATTCTGATTATTGAGGCCGATTCCGATTCCGACTGTCGAGGTCGATTATCGAGGCCGATTGTTGATGCCGATTCCGATTCCAATTTCGATTGTCAAGGCCAATTGTCGACGCCGATTCCGATTGTCGAGGCCTATTGTTGAGGCCAATTCTGATTCTGATTGTTGAGGCCAATTCTAATTCTGATTGTTGAGGCCGATTTCGTTTCCGATTGTCGAGGCCGATTCCGGTTGTTGAGGCTAATTCCAAATCCGATTATTAAGGCCGATTCCGATTCCGATTATTAAGGCTGATTCCGATTCCGATTATCGAGGTCGATTCCAATTGTCGAGGCCCAATGTGATGTATATGCGGCCTATATTTGAGATCCATTGTGATTTGCATTTAGCCCGTGTTTGAGGCCCAATGTGATGTATATGCGGCCCATATTTGAAGCCCGTTGTGATGTGTATTCAGCCCGTGTTTAAGGCCTAATATGAGGCCTATGTGAGAGGCCCATTGTGGTGCATTTGAGGGCCAGGTGATGAAGCCCATTGTGATATATATTAGGCCCATATGAGAGGCCCATCGTGATGTGTATTAAGCTCTCGAGTGAGGCCCATGGTGTTGTATATTAGGCCCTTGTGTGAGGCCATGGGTTCACTATATATTAGACTTTATGTGGGCCATTCCTTGGGGACAATGTTGGTTAAATGTCCACATTGTCGAGGCCGATTGTTGATATCGGTTATTTATATCGATTATGAGTATGTGACAGCATAGTATCATGATACATGCCCATATGCATCATCCGCATGTTTATTATGAGATGCGATTGACCATTGCATATGCTATAGTACAGATGATTTATGGGACTCCCTGATAGGTAGAGTTATCCCACATGAGCGCACGGTATGCGCAGGATTGATGCATGATTGGACTACATGACTCGTGCATCTTACATTGTGTGCTTATGATTGCTATATGCCCTAACAACAACAGGGCTGTGACCTCCATAGGCATGTCGTGGATGACCAGATGGGACACTGAAAATGTTTAAGTTCGAGAATTTAGGCAGTTTAGATGTCCGTGGGTGAAAGTCCCAAAACCTTCGAGGCTAGGAGACGCCCCAAATCAGATCGAGTGGATACATGACCACCCGAGTGTCGAATACCAGGAGGTCGCGTCTCCCACTATGTCGTGGTTGGTTGGGAGGGGGTGTAGCCTTATCCGCCCGAGTAAGGGCTTTGTAAGCTAAGGTGAGTTTGACCAGCTCCCAAATGGGTCCACTATCGACGAGCCGGGTAGGCATTGGTATACTATTAGCAGGCGGGTATTGAGATATTTTCCACTCACTGGGTTACACGGCCGGCTGGGGCAATAGCCAGCTTGGAATGTACTAGACCTTGGTAATGATCCTAGAGGTGTACAGTACTGATTAAGCAGGAGTTGTATACTCAGTATTATACTCATTTATTCATTCATTCACTATCCACATGGGCTGGTGGTGCGCAACTAATTGATATATGTACTTTCACAATGACTAGGATTTCGGTTGGGGTGCGCGACTAACCTGAGATCAAGAACTTACCACATTAAGTGTATCTATCCAATTTTAGGTATGGGACTGGTTTGGATAGAAGTCTTTCGTGATAAGCCCCATAGGCTACAATACCACGTACTATCATCCCGACTTCACACTGCAGCTTGGTCATTTCATTTGCACCACATATTGCATATTGCATTACATCCTCGGCATATGACATTTTGGGTTGCTATGTTTTTGCATTTATATGACTTAGATGAGGCTGATGATATTTGTAGCTCTTCCGAATTACATATTGTATTGCATCCTCGATATCTGATATTTGGTTCAATATGTATCTACATTACATAGCCGATTTACATTACTTTCTCAGTATATGACATTGGCTTGCTATATCTTTTCATCGCATATCCTGGATGAGATTGATGATATTTTTATGGACTTGTCAGTATTTCCACTTACTTTGATATCGTATGATTCATGATCTTGCCAATATTTCTGACATTGTATGATTATGATATTGCATTGAATACTTGGCACTTATCTTGCACACACACTTTCACCACCCTCTAAGCTTTTATAAGCTTATGTATGATAGATGAGTGCAGGTGGCATTAGGTCGCAGCAACGTTGAGCTTAGAGCATGCAGTGGACTTCTAGAGCTTTGATTTTGACATATGTATTTCCCTTTCAGCATTGTATTCAAATGTCTATATTAGTAGATATGTGATGATGATGTTGCCTTTGTGATTTGGGTAAACTTGTGGTTATGCTTCTTACGAGATAAATATATGTTGGAAAATCCTCCTTATAGGATCCCAGGATCAGAATCTCGCGTATGTATGATGGGAGCCGAGAATAGGGTACTACGGAGGCTGTCGGCACCAGATTCGGTGATCGGAAATTTTATGAGACCGGTTTCCGAGTCTGAGGCGTGACACTATGCCCAAGAGACTATGGCAAACAACAACAATTTACCAATCTCACAGCCAATCATGAGAGAATTGTAAAAGTTATGAAGGATTCCATCACCCTACCATGCCCATGAGACGATGGTGAACAACGGATCTTACTAATTTTTATAATCTCAATAATGGAAAACATACTTAAAGCTATCGTAGATCTATTGTAATTTAAGTCACAACAAACCATTAAAAACTAAAAGTATATTTTCATAATTAAATTGAAATCCACGAAAATCCATAAAACATGAATTAAAGCAAAGCAACCATCCTAATCATGCTAGAAGCTTCACCTCTTAGGCCTAGCTAAGAGGTTTAGCCAGCCATGGATATAATCAAGCTAATCTCTTAAACAACAATAAAAAGATAAGAAAAAACTCTTCCATGTGCACCCGATGCCTCCACGGTTGCTCAGGATCTAGGATCTGATGATGATCCCCTCTCTCTCTCTCTCACCCTTTATAGGTGCTGAAGACGGTGGATGTGTGTAGAGCACCGACCTGCCTTTCGCAGGCTACTTGCAACAGGGCCGGACTCTGTATCGTGCAACAACAGGGCTTCCTGCATAAGGATGATTGGTGGGGCCTGATTTAGCTGTCATTTGAGAGATCCATATCATCCATCAGCTTCTCCTCAGAATTTCTACCGGGTATGGCTTGTTTTGATCATCCGTTGATGCGGCCTAGGGAAGAATTCCTGCTGCAACGATATTTGAATGGTCCTCTTGTGATCGTTGTAGCGGACATGTATGCGTGTATGGATAAAAATGGTCAGAATTCTTCTGACCAGATTGAGTCCCTCTACATGATGGACGGTTTAGATTGATCTTTTGAACTAAGATGGAGGCCCACTAGCGATCGACGATGCCCTTGCTTGCGAACAGAGTCGGCGTACCTCGACGCTGTGATGGCTTGTGTCCTACCGATTGATGTCAGGCAGGAAATCTACACCGTCCATTGAAATTCCCTCGAAAAATCGTTCGGAAAGGGCTTGTTTGGCTTGGATTAGGTGTGGTCCACCAATCTTTCTGCTCCACCGTCCATCTTGCGCTTGATTGCGATTTACAGGTGTGTGCACGCATGGGAACAGAAGGACAACTAGGTAAGGGTTTTGCACCTCCTCTGGAGAGTATGGATGGTCCAGATCATCTGAAAGGATGATGGGTGGGCCCTACTACCCAAAAACAGTCGGACAATGTCCGTTCACTGCCTTTTCTTGAAATTTTGAGAAGAAGAGTCGGTCAGCCCTTTGTTTGACCAGACTCTCAGTCCGTTGCACCTCTCGTGCACATGTACCCTATGTACATGCAATGTACATGTGGGGTCCATCTATCCATTTTACTACCTCATTTAAGGGGTTGAAACCAAAATTGAAGTGTATTCAGATATCAGGTGGGCCCCAAATCAGAGTTTTATGGGCTGATCTGTCCGTTGGGCCAGTTCCACGAGGATCCAATGGATGAAATTTGATGTGTATAGTTAATTTATGGTCTTCAGGCCATATATGAAGTTTCAAGCCGAACAGATGGTGGAAACCCTATGAACTTGCATTCTGGATGACTTTCAGGCCACTTGAGTTTTTGTTTCTTGATTTTTTCAGATCTCTGAGTTGTAAATCCGTCGATCTTGGTCTCTTGGGGTCCATCCCTTGCCTTGGTGAATTCTGAGCATTAAATCCATGCTTTTAGTACCCTGTTTCAGTCCAAGCTCGTAAATATACCTTGCATCACAAACACGATTAAATTGGGACGTTAAATAGTACCATGTTCATAAATCCAGGCAGTAACTGGGGTCTGATATGCAATATTTGACCCTCAACACCATTAGATCGACGGTTGGTTTGCCAAGGCAGCATTGGGACAACGATCACCGCTCCACGCTCGGTTGAGAAGACAAGATCTGTCCTAATGGTGGATCTTGTTCCAACCATTTTCTATTCAATCGGAACCTGTAAACGGTGTGGATTGTTTGTCTTATGCCCTTTGGGCTATGGGGTTATTGGTTTGGATACACTTCGTTGGTGAGTTTTCACGAAACTCTCCTTCGTTGGTGAGTTCCGCTACGTAAAATCCGTTAGTAAGTTGCCTTGTTTTCTCATTTCCTTTCTTGGTTGTGAGAATCCAGAAACTCCAGGGAACTCGTTGTGCATGGAGCTTCTTGTTCTTGCAAGATCAGCACGTGATATCCTTGGACGAAGGAGGGACGGTGTGCGATTTCACGTTTTGGCCGAAGAAGTGTCGGTGTCTGGTGTTTTAAAAATGCTTGCTAGCGGGAAGGTAAAAGGAATTTGATTTTATCGGGCGTGGTTGGGTCAAACCTTGTTTGACCGAACCTTAACTCTCGATGCACCGCGGTTGCACATAGCTAGTGTACACTCACAGTTAGTGTGGGGTCTGCTGCGGTGTTTGGGAAATCTATTCCGTCCATTTACCTTGCTAGTTGTTAATATGCCCATTCCTAAGATTTTGGATGTATATGGGCCTTAAGAGTGTCACACAAACCACTTGTTTCCCTAGTTATGAATTACAGGTCGTTACAAAGTGAGACACCCAACAGATAGATAATATGTTGGCTTTCTATTACAGGACAATTAACCACTTCCAATAAAAGCTCGAACTGATAGAGCATGGTGAATCAATCCCTTTATCTCATAGCCTAGGCCCCACATCACATGGGTTAGGACGTCGGCTGAACTCCCCTTGTGGGCCCCACTTCACATGGGTTCCTCTTCACATGAGCCGCTACCTCACACGGGTGGGGCCCCCCTCACATGGGCCACCCACCCCGATGTGCCCCTTCATCCCACAGGCAACCCCACTCGAGTCTAGTGTGAAAATGCCCCTGCATTACTTTCCAACCCACAAGTCTATTGGAAAATCTATCCAAAATATATTGGTAGTCCACTTTTTAATTTTTTTAAAATTATTAATAATAAGTTCACTAAGATAGCGGAAGATGCCGGTGCATTTTCTGAACTGGAGGATCCTACTGATAGACCTTTTGGATTTTTAGGAGAGGGTTGGGGTGATTATGGAGAATAACATATATATTGATGATTTTGAGTAGGTTACCTTTTGACTAGCCTCCTTACACTATGTGATGATCATCAACGATATTCCTATAGGCTGATAGGGACACGTTAGAGGAAAGGAGGATACATCGGTAAGAAATAGGCGAGGAACTTCTGAATTTGTACCAGATGTTCTAATTGAGTTGTTGAGACCAACATATATTGAGTGTTGGATGTAGGTGAAAAGTGCCTCCCTACAAAGGATAATGAGATACAAAAAGAAAAGGTACCCCAGAAAAAGACCCTTGTGTGGCTTCATGATTCCTTGAGGATAATCCATTCACCATGATTAAGAAGGATGTTGTTATACATTCTATAATAAGTGATATCCATCTGTGTCATAATTGAACATTTCATGATTTATTCTAGGAAGCGTAGATTCTATTGTATAATTTCTCAATAGATGGTTAAGATAAATCATCACATTTTTCGTTTTTCCATAACAATAATGAAAAAAGACCACAGGCAATCAAAATGTTGTCATGAATGCATTTCGATGAGTCAAGTCTACTTGCAATGGTGAATTTAGTTTATTGAGGAGAGTACGCATTCAAGACTTAGAATTGTAACCCCTTTCATTTCTTAGATCATTCATAAGAACTAATAATGGATTCGTGGCCGTTGCTAAGCTAGAACGATAAGGGGCTTATAAACAATGTTGTTGCACTAAGAAGTATTCACATGACTCCCTCACACAACCTATCTACTGAATTAATGCTTTGTGGCTATCTACATTAGCACAAAGGAGGCTTCTCTGTGGCTATTTTACTGGAGTTTTATCCAACTTTGATGCTAGGTTTGGGCTATTTGAGTGATTTTATTTGCCTTTCTTCTTTTAATTGTAGCAAGTTAAAAAACTTTAGTATTTCTCTTCCAATATGAACCAATTGTTAAGAGATTTTTTTTAAAGCAAATGGTTTCTTGTTACTTCAATAATTAATGATATTCCAACATAAGGGATTTGAGCAAGGGAAGAATTGAGAGGGTTGTCACTCCGTTGGATATTATTGATAGTTATTTGGGTTTGAATGATCCACTTATAAATGACATTAATGACATTCTTATTCCATTGCTTCAACATATCCCTTGTAATTTTCAGTGTAAAAGTTATTAGAGTTGCTCATATGTGTATTATACACTATTCTCACTATTAGAACTCATCTATTTGGATGTGAAAAGTCCTAAATCTGAAAGCTCTTCGACATAATGGGGCTAAAGGGGTTTTGGATTTAGGATAATAGAATAGTGATGAGAGGATAACAAAGGAAAGTAACTAATAAAGTGTTAAGGAAGAGTGTTCACCACCAGAGATTTGTCAGGGCTCTATTCAGCTACTAATCCTTTGCAATAGTTAATCCTAGTGATTTGATTCTAGAGAAGCCAATTTTGATTTGCGTTTAGGCATTTATGTTGTGACTAAATTGATGAACCGAGTCTTAGGAGGTAGGTTGTTCACACCCTAAGTATAGGGTTGTGATGTAGTAATAATCTCGGTATGACTGAGGTCGAATCCATAGGGACTGAACCTTGTACGTAATCTAAAAGTATAACGCCCTGAAATTCGAGGGTCGAGCATAACTCAGCTCCCGAGTTTCAAAACATCACTTATGCAACATATCAAATGATGGATGTATGTTGTCTGTATGAGTGCATAAAACATGGAATTGATTAAGCCAAACTGCAAATATAATTCAGGGATAAGTGAAGAACGTAAGCGGAAGACTTAATGAAATATATGTGTACATGTGCACATCCCTGAAATACATATACATACCAGGTCGTATTACAAGTGTTGCTATCAAAATTACAAGTATCAAATTACATCATTGAATTCCAAAAGAAATCCCAGCATCCCGCGCAACAGAACAAGGCTCAGTAGAACCCGTCTGAAAACTGCATGAAAGAAAATGCAGCCTCATCATCCTCGATCTCCTGCTCTGCCTCAGAGGTCTCAGCAACATCTGCAGCTAAGACAGAGTCTGGTGGGTGTTTAAACACCGCCCCAGAACGAGGGGATGAGTGATCAACTCAGTGGAACAATAAAGGAAAGGTTAAGATGTTATCAATTCAATCAAGCAGTAATGATAAGGCAGAACAATCAAACATGTCCTAAATACTCTTGTTAATGCAAGGATGCATGTAGAATGATGCGTGCCCTCGCGCGTACACCCTCAGCGTCTTCATCTTACGTTACACATGACATCGCCTCAAAGTGCGCCACGTCTTCAAAGCACATGCAAATGCGGTGCATGAACATGATTACCAAGTTGTTATTAGTCCTTTTCATACAGCAAGATTGGGAAGCTAAGGTACCTTCCTCATATCAACGTCCAAACAGTGATCCATTCTAGGGTCGTCAGTCTTAGGCATCTCATACGATCATATGGTTTTAGGTCATTGCAAAGGACTCGTCACCAATCAATGCACGCCTATCATACCTTCGTTACTACAATAAGGCTCGTCACCTCAATGTGGTATCCAGGCATGCTCGAGGTCACTACAAAGGGCTCGTCACCAATCAATGTAGGCCGACAGCACGAATCGGCTCACGAGTTTGGTTGCTCACTGGTCACTACGGGGAGGCTCATCACCCCAGCGTAGGCCGACAGCTCGACCACGGTGTCCTATACCACCATGTCCGGTTCATGAGTCTTAGCGGATTAAGGTACAACGGTTTACAGGATTTGCACTAGTAAGTTTGGTACCCTAGATTCAAACAATAACGTCCATACATGGTGAACATACATCGGACAATCGGGTTACTTGACGAACTCGACTAGCATGAGCGCACGTTGGGTTGAACGACATAGAGTGCGCAAACACTCCGTGTGGCCAAACCACTGCCGACAACTCTAATACGACTCGGGTTCGCCAAATCACGTCCTATGTGGTGAAAGCAACCTCAGCCACAATCTCAAGGCCGATTACCGATTTCCTAGACTATTCCATAGTCCCAAACACATTCCACTATAACAGATATTCATATCAACAATTTAGAATAGTAATGGAACAACAACTCAAATCACATGGTATGTAAGCATTTGAAGAGTAATCAACTTTAACATGGATTTTCATATAAGTAATACTTGAAATTTAATAACAAGGAATATGACTTGCATGTGGTAAATCATACACATCAATAGGAGTGTTGAGAATCGCTCCTCAACGCCCGCAAGTAGGTAAGTATATTACACTTTAGATCATACAGACATTTCTACAAACACTTAGAATACATAGTTCAACATACATGGCGTATGTTGAAATACACGCATTTGGACAATTCCTTTTGCCAAGGAGTTGTCACACATACAATTAGCATAAGTATATGACAATTAATCATGGCAAACACAGGTTCATATTTTATACATATACGGTACTTCCTACATATACATAGGATACACAAACCGCAATATAACACATGCATATCAGGAACGCAAGATAAACATAGCATTTGACATGTGAAATCTCATCTATAATAAGAATAAACCATTAGCTGGCGTTGAAAGCCTTGAAAACCATAACCTATACAATTAAAGTCCGCACCTTAACCAGAAATGGAACACCGAACTGATTCAGACAATATGTCTTCGTCAACGGCGACTAGATAACCTAAGACAAGAATAGAAATGAGCTACAACAACACATAAACTATTCTAAGCTCTAAAACAGATTAGGGTTAGGTTAACTTACCCAATGATGAACTTAGAATCGCTGGAATAACGATCCTAAAGTGGAGGTTTAAGGATGAAGAAGAACAGGAAAGAATCTAAGGATGATTCACCAACTTCTCTCTCACTTTCTCTCTCTTTCCCTTTCTCTTTCTTAGCTAGGGTTAGGAAATTTGTATGGAAAAGAGAGTTAAGGTTTTAAGGTCTATATATAGGCCTAACATTAATGAAAACAACCCCAGGGCCAAGGTATACTTAGGTTATAACTAAAACAAGCCTCTCTCGATCCAACGGAGCACTTCCGGTGGGCCTTTTTTTCCACGAAATGTCGAACTTAAGCTCACTTACCATGGATCTAGGTTAGACTGAGTTTTCGTACCGACCGGATCTTCAGATCAGCCGTGGCGGACCACACTCAATTCAACGGTCACCGAATCTCGATCAGGTCCACAAGCACAAGAATATGCCTGGGCCATCTTCCCTGATCCGAGGGTGAAATTGGGTCAGAATCCAACGGTCAGATTGCTTAAAATCGTCGCGCAAGCGACACGACTCAGATTTCATAAAATCACATTTAATTTCTCACTGTTCTCACACTCTTCGTTCCGGACTCAATCAAATCGACCCAGAACATCATCTGGACTTGATTTTTGAAGCAATGGCTAAGTCCAACATGGTAACCAATACAGCCTAAGATCTTCACTATCGGACTTATGACGCGCAGTCCAGGTCTGATCCAAAACTTCTAAAAATTTCCAAGAGCAACTAGATTTAGCGATGGATCCCAGATTTCAGAGTAACTTAGCGCTCATTATTCTACAGATTTTGAGTCATGCAGATCAAATTTAAAGTGATTGATGCAAATTTCACAAGCAATCGAGTTTAGCGTTAATTACCCCAATTAACAGCTTGTAAGGAAATAGAGGTAGTACTCGGGTCTTGGCATAAAAATTTTCGGGTCATTACAATCTACCTCCCTTAAAGAAAATTTCATCCTCGAAATTCGTACCTTCTCATATTCCTCAAGGATCTGAGGGTAGCTCTTTCTAACCTCAGCTTCGGTTTCCCAAGTAGCCTCTTCCTCACTATGATGCGTCCATAGAACTTTCACAAGAGGGATGACCTTGCTACGCAATACTTGTTCCTTCCTGTCTAGAATACGTGTCGGTCCCAGTACATATGTGGCATCCTCGCTCAACTGCACCTGCTCCTAACTGATAATATGCGAAGGATCAGGAACGTACTTCTTCAGCATAGAAACATGAAATACGTTATGCACGTCCGCAAGAGGTGTGGGCAAAGCAAGGCGGTATGCTACCGTTCCCACTCGATCAAGAATCTAAAATGGACCAATAAATCTTGGCGTGAGCTTTCCCTTCTTACCGAACCGTAGAACTCCCTTCATAGGAGAGACCTTAAGAAATACATGGTCTCCAACCTCAAACTCAAGCGGTCGCCGCCTCGTATCAGCGTAACTCTTCTGCCTACTCTGGGCTGTCAAAAGTCGACGTCGAATAATGTCAACTTTCTCTGAAGTCGCCTGCACCAACTCCGGGCCAATCAAACTACGCTCGCCAACTTCTGCCCAGCAATGCGGTGCTCTACACGGGCGACCATACAACGCCTCATAGGGAGCTATGCCAATACTCCCCTGAAAACTATTATTATACGCCAACTCTGCATACTAGAGACAATCATCCAACTCTCCTTGAAATTCAAAATATAAGCTCGCAACATGTCTTCCAGGATCTGATTCATGCGTTCCGTCTGCCCATCTGTCTGCGGATGAAACGCGGTGCTGAACTTCAATTTCACACCCATCGCTTCCTGGATACGAGTCCAGAAGATAGATGTAAAATGAGTCTCTGTCAAACACGATCTCCAAGGGAACTCCATGCAGACGTACAATCTTCTTGATATATAATCTAGCCAACTCGTTTATAGAGTTTGTGACTCTAATCGGTAAGAAGTGAGTCGACTTTGTCAATCGGTCGACTATCACCCAAATAGAGTCATGTCCCTTCCTTGTTCTCGGCAACCCAGAAATAAAATCCATAGAGATGAAGTCCCACTTCCATTCTGCTATGGGCATGGGCTAAAACAACCCAGGAGGTCGGCGATGCTCTGCCTTGACCTACTGGCACGTGAGACAACGAGATACAAACTCAGTAATGTGGACCTTCATGTTGTCCCACTAATAAGATCTTCTTATATCCTGATACATCTTCGTGCTACCTGGATGCATCGCAAGCTTAGAACTATGGGCTATCTCGAGAACCTTCCGTCTCAAGTCAAGAATGTCTGGGACACATAACCGGCCATGAAATCGTAGGCCCCCATCAGAACTAACACTCCAGTCAGAGTTCTCATCTGTACCAACCCGCTTTCTCATCTTCGCCAGAAACTCATCATCTGCTTGAGCTGCAACGATCTTCTCATCGATGAGGGGCTATACACAAACGTGTGCGATAACTTCATACGGCTCTTCTACCGTAAGCTTCTGCTCAAAATCTCGCACAAACTCCAACATGTCCCATTCTGCTATCATCAGCGGAGCTGCAAACTCAATAGCCTTCTTACGACTCAACGTGTCTGCCATAAGGTTCGCTTTGCCCGGATGGTAAGAAACATCGAACTTAAAGTCTTTCAATGTTTCCATCCATCGGCGCTGCCTCATATTCAAGTCACGCTGCGTGAAAATATACTTAAGGCTCTTGTGGTCGCAAAAGAGCTCGAACTCCTCTCCATAAAGGTAATGTCTCCAGAGCTTTAATGCGAAAATGACAGCTGCTAACTCCAGGTCGTGCGTAGGGTAATTCTCTTCGTGTTTCCTCAACTGTCTCGAAGCATAAGCAATCACCCTGTCCTTCTGCATAAGGACTCAACTCAGACCAACACGAGAGGTGTCAGTATATATAATATACTTAACCCCTTGCTCTAACAATATTAGCATAGGGGCGGACGTCAACTTGTCCTTCAGCTCCTGAAAAGCTAACTCCGTCATCTCATTCCAAGCAAACTTCAAATCTTTCCGTGTTAACTGAGACAACGGTCTGGCTATCTTCGAGAAGTCTTGTATGAAGCGTCGATAATAGCCTGTTAGACCCAGAAAGCTCCTTACCTCAGTAACTGAACCAGGCTGCTTCTAATCCTGCACTGTAGCTACCTTGGCAAGATCGATAGCTAGCCTTTCCTTGGACACCACATGTCCCAGGAACTTGACTTTCTCTTTCCAGAAATCACACTTCTTGAACTGCGTAAAAAGCTGATTCTCCCTGAGAGTATCCAAAATCGCTCTTAAGTGCTCCTCATGCTCTTTCCGACTCGCAGAATATATCAAGATGTCATCAATAAAGACAATGACGAATCTGAATAAGAATGGTCGAAACACTTTGTTCATCAGATCCATGAACACGGCCGGTGCGTTCGTAAGACCGAACGACATCACAAGGAACTCATAGTGATCGAAGCTAGTCCTGAAAGTGGTCTTCTACACGTCCTCATTCTTGACATGCAACTGGTGATACCCTGACTGCAGATCAACCTTCGAGAAGTACCGTGCCCCCTTCAACTGATCAAACAGATCATCAATCCTAGGCAAAGGGTACTTATTCTTCATAGTGACCTGATTTAACCTGCGATAATCAATACATAATCGCAAAGAACCATCTTTCTTCTTCACAAACAAGATAGGTGCTCTCCAAGGAGACACACTAGGCCGAATAAAGCCCAATTCCAACAAACCATCTATCTGCTTACTCAATTCCTCCATTTCACTCTGAGGCATATGATAGGTGGGCAAAGAAATGGGCGCCGCACCAGGCATGAGATCGATAGTAAAGTCAATCTCACGCTGAGGAGGTAATCCAGGAATCGACTCAACCACGTCTTCAAACTCCCGAAATACAGTCGTGCTTTCGAACGTCGATCCATCCATACTCTCTAACAGAGAAGTATAATAATCAAAACGAAAAGGGTAACTGACCTTAACTGGGAAAGTAACTGTCTCGCCCTCATGTCCATGGATTGTCACCGACCTTGCTTCACAATCAATCTCTGCTCGCATCCTCGTGAGCCAATCCATACCTATAATAACATCGTAATGAAAAATAGGTGCGATAAAGAAATCAACACGAATCGATCTACTTCTTAGATCAACCCAACAGTCCATACAACGCTTGTTCATAGCAGAGGAAATCCCCGTAACGGTAGTGAGCGTCACTCTCTTTATAGAAATAGTGCTCAAACTCAAACGCTTAACTGCTGCGTATGATATAAGAGAAGTAGTGGACCCTATATCCACCAACATAGAAACGGGACTACCTTCAATATGCGCTGTAACCTCGAAGGATCTCAGTAACATGTCAGACATAGGCGCTTTAGCTGTGAGCGCATGAACTCGAGCCTGCTGTTGACGGTTCGGTGGAGGAACCATGGGCCGCTGAGGTGGCCTGAAGCTAAGTACTAAAGGTCTGAAGGATGGATGAGCTGGCACTGAATGAAGAGGTGGAGGTGAAATAAACTGAGGCATCGGACGGCTAATCCTCTGCTGTGGAGTAAAACCACTGGCCTGCATACGCGAGAAGCAAAAACGATCCAAATGCCCCGTCTTCCCACAATACGAATAGCGAAGATCAGCTTGCATCTGCTGAGCGGGCGGCGCTAAATGCCTCAGAGGAGAATCTACCCGCGACCTCTTGCCGAGAAAAGGCACAGGTCTGGGAGCCAAAGGTGCTCGCATACAGGACGACCTGTCCCCGTCCTGCTCTACTCACAAGGACATGCTCACCAACTACGCATAGGAAGAAATGCTAGCACAGCATATCTTTGATCGGATTTCAGGCCTCAATCCCTTAGAAAAGCGCCGCATCCTCATCGGCTGATCGCCCAGAATCAAAGGAACATACCGACCTAGCTCAGTGAACCGGTTCTCATATTCTGTCACCGACAGCCCTCCCTGGCGGAGGTGAAGGAACTCACTTTCCTTCTCATGTCGGTACGTAACCGGGAACTACTTCTCATGGAAGCGTGCCTCAAACGCCTGCCACGACCACTCATATCCTTCCTCGACAGTGCAAAGAATACCGTCCCACCATAAACTGGCCTCCTTCTCAAACATGAAGGAGGCAAGCTTGACCTGCTCAACCTCAGAGCAGTGCAGCGGTCTCAGCATCTTAGAGATGCGATCAATCCAATACTCGGCCTCCTCGGGTCTATGAGAACCCGCAAAGGTGGGACATCATAAGCGTTGGAATCGTTCAATAGTGCTGCTCGCACTAGCGCTCCCAGATGGGGGCATAGGTGAAGCAGGAGGAGTCGCCCCCACTGACTGAGCAAAGATGCCAGCCATAGAAGATAGAAACTGCTGCTGCTACTGCTGAATCTGCTGCTGCTGCATCAACAGCATCATCTGCTCAAACCTATCAGAAGGCGGAGCAGACGAAGATGCACGGCTCGGCTCAGGAACCGAAGGCGTGACTGGAGGAGCCATAGGTGGAATCATAGGTGTCGGCCCAACACCAGCATGAGACGGGCCCAACTGTGGATCCGTCTATCTATCGCTCAGGGGAGGAACCCCGACAAGCGATTCAACCAAAGAGAGATGGGCCGAAGTCTTCGAACCCTTAGGAGGCATACCCTACATTCAATAGAGGATGCATCCTGTAAGATTCTATACCCACATAATCCACCCACACAACAATCACAGCACAACTTCAACAATAAACAACATACATTTCATTTAGCAAAATTATCGTAATACAAGTAGTGCAGCATTACATGAATCACGACAGGGAAAGCATGTGAACTACAACATCTAAAACTTCAAACAACAACAAACAACTTCCAACTACAAAAGCCAACAACGGCTACAGATAGAAAGAAACAATAAAACAAAGCAAAGGATGACTACAACGACAACTACTCGTCAGAATCAGGAGATAGAGGCGGGGCACCCTTATCCTGCAAGCAACACAGGATAGACTTCAGAGTTCGAGTCACCTTTTTGAACTTATGCTTCACAAGGTCTCGAAGATCCATGATATTCTGGCGTAGAACAGCCTGCCCTTCCTCAAGCCGAGCAATACGGGCATCCCTGACAGCCTGATCTGTGCTCTGCTCTGGTGCAACAGGAGGAGAGCTCTCACTCGTATCCTGTGCCTCAACCTCTTCCTCGTCCTTCTCTGTTTCTTCTTCAATCTGAGCTCCACCTTCTGCATAACTCTCATCCTCATCACTCTTTGGCTCATCCTCACTCTCTGAGGCCTGTCGACGAGGACCAATCTCCATCTACTTAAGGGTCGTCAGATTAATGTGACGAACAGGAACCGGCTTCTCTGCACCAAGCCTATAGCCAAACTCATGTGCAAGCTTACAGATAAGTCGACCAAATGGGAGCGATTCGGTCCTCCTAGTCGAACGAGTGATAAGGATAATCTGGCGCAAGATGTACGTCGGCATGCATAACTTCACTCCTTACCCCACCTAATATAGAAAATCTACCATCAGGCGCGTACACTCGTTGCGGTTGCTTCACCTTGGATATACATTGAACGTACACATGTGGTGAAGCAAGCGAAAGTCATCCGTCATGTAGGTAGCTAGAAGACTTCGATTTGGCTGCCACTCGACTAGACGACCACATAGGAACAGGGTGTGACGATCCCTCTCGCGCATACTGTTCAAATTCTTCTCACTGGCATGCACCTCACCAAGTGGCACATTCAGGAGTCGAGATATCAAAGCGACGTTGACCGTGGCCTCCCGACCGCTACCACAAGGAATCTTGAACTATAGAGGCTCCAGCGAAGGATCACGAATGCTGGCATAAAAAGCTCGAACAGTACTTGCATTCGTGTGATACTCGCCCTCAAACAAGGGACACCAACCAGCCCCTTCCAGATGCTCCAACAATAGAAACTCGCCAAATAGCCATGGATTAACATGAGCCTCAAAAAGGACCCTACAGCCTTCATAGACTCCATGCGATAGCTCCGCCAACAAAGTTCTTCCAATGGGAGCTTGAGGATTAAGGTCCCGCTTGGTCTGAAACTCACGGGCGGCGGTCGTGCTCGCGGCGGCACCTCTCAGCCTCCGTGCTCGGGTTGGACGGCTAGACCTGGCTTCATCCACGGGCGCTCTTTTCTTCCCCATCAAAGAAAGAAGGGTAGAGATGAAAAATATGGTCGTGATAAACTCAAAGAGGGCCATGAGAAATGAGAGAAAGAGAGAAATAAGAAGAATGGTGAAGCTCCCACACACTTGAGATCCCAAAAAAGGATTTGAGAGCCCAAATGAGAAGAAAAGGAGATGTAAACAGCAATGGGGGGTGAGGTTTTGAGATGGGTTGGTTGAGTGTGCACGAAAATGAAAGAAGAAGAAGATTTGGGGAGGATTTGGTGGAGTTTGGAGAGGAACTTGGAGAAAATGAGAGCTAGGGAGGGTGAGTTGTGAAGGAAGTAGGGCTTAGAAAGGGTTTTAATCAACAAACCATGGAAGAGTGGGCCACACTAGGCCCCATACTTGTTGGCCTGAGCCGGTCCGCCCAGCCTGGCCCGTTATCGGCGAGGGCTCGCCGAATCGGCGAGGACATCGCCGGTCTCTGGACCGTCCATCGATGGCTCGTCGTTTGGGCGAGGTCCTCTTGGTCCCTTATGCTCTAATTGAGGTGGGTCCCCCTGGAATTGCCCAGATCGGCCCCTTTGCTTGGTTCGACGCCTATCAGTCCATTCGGGTAGAAATCTGATACAAACAGAGATTTCCAGACAATTGAAGGGTTGAGATGGGAAGATAAACCATCTAGACTCATTAATAGATGGTTTAGAAGAGATTTCAGGTCGCTGTGTGTGATCAGGAGTGCGGACAGACTTGATCTCGGTGATCATTTTCAGTAAACTTTCATCGATAGAAGCAACGGAACACAAACACACAATCTACGATAAAATCGCACCCAAATACACTAAAGTAGTGACAACGTGCGGTGTGTGACCATAACCCAGGTCTGGTTTAATCCAATTCATGCTTTGATACCAACTTATAACGCCTTGAAATTCGGGGGTCGAGCATAACTCAGCTCCTGAGTTTCAAAACATCACTTATGCAACATATCAAATGATGGATGTATGTTGCCTGTATGAGTGCATAAAACATGGAATAGATTAAGCCAAACTGCAAATATAATTCAGGGATAAGTGAAGAACGCAAGCGGAAGACTTAATGAAATATATGTGTACATGTGCACATCCCTGAAATACATATACATACCAGGTCGTATTACAAGTGTTGCTATCAAAATTACAAGTATCAAATTACATCATTTAATCCCAAAAGAAATCCCAGCATCCCGCGCATCAGAACAAGGCTCACTGGAACCCGTCTAAAAACTATATGAAAGAAAATGCAGCCTCATCATCCTCGATCTCCTGCTCTGCCTCAGAGGTCTCAGCAACATCTGCAGCTAAGACAGAGTCTGGTGGGTGTTTAAACACCGCCCCAGAATGAGGGGATGAGTGATCAACTCAGTGGAACAATAAATCAAAGGTTAAGATGTTATCAATTCAATCAAGCAGTAATGATAAAGCAGAATAATCATACATGTCCTAAATACTCTTGTTAATGCAAGGATGCATGTAAAATGATGCGTGCCCTCGTGCGTACACCCTCAGCGTCTTCATCTTACGTTACGCATGACATCACCTCAAAGTGCGCCACGTCTTCAAAGCACATGCAAATGCGGTGCATGAACATGATTACCAAGTTGTTATTAGTCCTTTTTATACAGCAGGATTGGGAAGCTAAGGTACCTTCCTCATATCAACGTCCAAACAGTGATCCATTCTAGGGTCGTCAGTCCTAGGCATCTCATACGATCATATGGTTTTAGGTCGTTGCAAAGGGCTCGTCACCAATCAATGCATGCCTATCATACCTTCGTTACTATAATAAGGCTCGTCACCTCAATGCGGTATCCAGGCATGCTCGAGGTCACTACAAAGGGCTCGTCACCAATCAATGTAGGCCGACAGCACGAATATAGTGTCCCATACCACCATAATCGGCTCACGAGTTTGGTTGCTCACTAGTCACTACGGGGAGGCTCGTCACCCCAGCATAGGCTGACAGCTCGACCACGGTGTCCCATACCACCATGTCCGGCTCATGAGTCTTAGCGGATTAAGGTACAACGGTTTACAGGATTTGCACTGGTAAGTTTAGTACCCTAAATTCAAACAATAGCGTCCATACATGGTGAACATATATCGGACAATCGGGTTACTTGACGAACTGGACTAGCATGAGCACACATTGGGTTGAACGACATAGAGTACGCAAACACTCCGTGTGGCCAAACCACTACCGACAACTATAATACGACTCGGGTTCACCAAATCACGTCCTATGTGGTGAAAGCAACCTCAGCCACAATCTCAAGGCCGATTACCGATTTCCTGGACTATTCCATAGTCCCAAACACATTCCACTACAACAGATATTCATATTAACAATTTAGAATAGTAATGGAACAACAACTCAAATCACATAGTATGTAAGCATTTGAAGAGTAATCAACTTTAACATGGATTTTTACATAAGTAATACTTGAAATTTAACAACAAGGAATATGACTTGCATGTGGTAAATCATACACATCAATAGGAGTGTTGAGAATCGCTCCTCAACGCCCGCAAGTATTTAAGTATTTTACACTTTAGATCATACAGACATTTCTATAAACACTTAGAATACATAGTTCAACATACATGGCGTATGTTGAAATACACGCATTTGGACAATTCCTTTTGCCAAGGAGTTGTCACACATACAATTAGAATAAGTATGCGACAATTAATCATGGCAAACACGGGTTCATATTTTATACATATACGGTACTTCCTACATATACATAGAATACACAAATCGCAATATAACACATGCATATCAGGAACGTAAGATAAACATAGCATTTGACAAGTGAAATCTCATCCATAACAAGAATAAACCATTAACTGGCATTGAAAGCCTTGAAAACCATAACCTATATAATTAAAGTCTGCACCTTAACCAGAAATGGAACACCGAACTGATTCAGACAATATGTCTTCGTCAACGGCGACTAGATAACTTAAGACAAGAATAGAAATGAGCTACAACAACACATAAACTATTCTAAGCTCTAAAACAGATTAGGGTTAGGTTAACTTACCCAAGGATGAACTTAGAATCGCTGGAATAACGATCCTAAAGTGGAGGTTTAAGGATGAAGAAGAACAGGAAAGAATCTAAGGATGATTCACCAACTTCTCTCTCACTTTCTCTCTCTTTCCCTTTCTCTTTCTTAGCTAGGGTTAGGAAATTCGTATGGAAAAGTGAGTTAGGGTTTTAAGGTCTATATATAGGCCTAACATTAATGAAAACAACCCCAGGGCCAAGGTATACTTAGGTTATAACCAAAACAAGCCTCTCTCGATCCAACGGAGCACTTCCGGTGGGCCTTTTTTTCATAAAAGGTCAGACTTAAGCTCCCTGACCATGGATCTAGGTCAGACTGAGTTTTCGTACCAACCGAATCTTCAGATCAGCCGTGGCGTGCCACACTCAATTCAACGGTCACCGAATCTCGATCAGGTCCACAAGCATAAGGACATGCCTGGGCCATCTTCCCTGATCTGAGGGTAAAATTGGGTCAGAATCCAACGGTCAGATTGCTTAAAATCGTCGCGCAAGCAACACGACTCAGATTTCATAAAATCACATTTAATTTCTCACCGTTCTCACACTCTTCGCTCCGGACTCAATCAAATCGACCCAGAACATCATCTGGACTTGATTTTTGAGGTGATGGCCAAGTCCAACATGGTGACCAATACAGCCTAAGATCTTCGCTATCGGACATACGACCCGCGGTCCAGGTCCGATCCAGAACTTCTAAAAATTTCCAAGAGCAACTGGATTTAGTGATGGATCCCAGATTTCAGAGTAACCTAGCGCTAACTATTCTACAGATTTTGAGTCATGCAGATCAAATTTAAAGTGATTGATGCAAATTTCACAAGCAATCGAGTTTAACACTAATTACCCCAATTAACAGCTTCTAAGGAAAATAGAGGTAGTACTCGGGTCTTGGCACAAAATTTTCTGGGTCATTACAAAAAGTAACTTGAACTAGAACTAGGAGAAGATATAATCTAAACCAGAAAAATTAAGGGAATAATGATGAATTTAATTAACTAAAATTTACAGAATCAAAGGTGGGAAACTAGGTTGCCAAGGATCCACTTGTAGAGATCAGCGAGATCTATCCTTGATCCAAGAACACAACTGGACTCAAATTTCTATCTTCATCTAGTCAGAGGATATAACATTAAAAATCAAATCTGAACTTCCTTTGATTTAGTTTTCAAGAGATGAGAAGGATGTGAATTAGAATGGATTCCATCACAACGCCATGCCCATAAGACGATGGCAAACAACAGAATGTAACCAGTCCACAACTAATCTAAGGTGATTATGAATATTAAGAAGGGTTCCATCATCCAACCATGCCCAGGAGACGATGGTGAACAACAGGGCCTCCTAAATTCACAATCTCATAATAAAAAGAACATACTCAAAGCTATTACAATTCTATTGTAATTTGAGTAACAATAAACCATTAAAAATTGAAAGTATATCTTATAATCAAACTAGAATCGAAGCGAGTTCAACACATGAATCAAAGCCCTAGAAACCAACCCATCATGTTACAAGCTTCGCCTCTTAGCCGTAGCTAAGAGGTTTATCCTAACATGGTCACGCTAAAACCAGGAAAAACATAAAGGGAAAGAAGAAAAACAGAGATGAAGGAGATAATTTGTTGATGCCGGCCACGATCTCGCCCTTTCTCTTGTGCTCCACATCCCGAAAGATGCCTCCATGGCTGCCCGTCTACCTGGATCAAATGATGGCTGCCTCTCTCTCTCTCTCTCTCTCTCTCTCTCTCCCTCCCTCCCTCCCTCCCTCCCTTTTATAAGAGCAGGGCCTCGGTGGGAGGTTGCATGAGTAGCCTTTACACATCCAGAAAATGCAAACGGCAAGAGAGTCTTGCATTTGGATACATTTTTGGGATGCTGAAAGCCTCAGCCCGAAAATTTGACTTCATGTGTAGGGTCAAGACCCCCTTCTCCATCATTTGAACGGTCTGGATCACGAATTCGACTGTGATTATGATCACAAAATGGCCCACAGTGGTCAGATTTGTCGGACGTACGACCTTGCATATGGAGCTGCGCTGGAATGCTTCGTGGGTCCCACAGTGATGTTTGCAGTGAAAGTCACCCCGTCAATCAGATTCTTGGCGAAAGACTAATAAAAAAAGAGTGGTTTTGGTCAAGTTTTGGTGCGGTCTACTGTATAAAATTAACTCACTGTTCATCCTGCGTTTTCTGGCGATCCATGTGTGTACGTGTATATGGGGCCAGAAGGCCACCGTGGTGAGGGTTGTGCCCCCCTTTGGTTGCAATGGACGGTTAGAATCATCCATTTGGATGATGGGTGGGCCCTACTACTCAAAACTGGTCGGACGCTGTCCGTCCGCTGGTTTCAGTGCGAGAGGGAGACGAGTCAAAGGTGTTTTGATCGAACTCTCTGTTTGGTGCACCTCCCGTGCACATGTGTTATTGGTCCAATGTGATGTAGATGAGAAATCCACTTCGTCCATCCATTTTGTCATCCCATTTATGGGGTTGAGACCAAAATTGAAGCATATTCAGATATCAAGTGGGCCCTAAATCAGGGATTTAGTGGATGATCTGTCCGTTGGACCACTTCCACAAGGATCCAATGGCTGAAATTTGACGTGTACAGTTAATTTATGGTCTTTAGGCCAGATATAAAGTTTCGAACCGAACGGATGGTGGGAACCTTGTGATCTTGCATTCTGGATGATTTTTCGGTTCCTTTAACATCAATTTCTTTCTCTGATCTCTGGCGTATAAATCCTTCGATCTCGATCCCTTGGGGTCTATCCCTTGCCTTGGTGACTTCTGAGCATTAAATCTATGCTTTTAGCACCTTTTTTCAGTCCAGGCTCCTAAATTTACCTTGCAACAAAGACATGATTAAAATAGGATATTAAACAGTATCATGTTCATAAAATCAGGTAATAACTAGGGTCTAATATGCAATATTTGACCCTTAGTATAATCCCCAACCAGCATTTTGTTAGTCCCAAGCAAGTATACAAAAAATTAGTTGAGAATCTAAATTTTTATAAACTCGAGTGATTTTTGAAAAATAATCCAATTAATAGAATTCTAAGATGCATTAATGTTGAGCATGACTTTATCCTAGACTCAAGCGCACAGTAAACTTCATGGTCAAGTTCAAATTAGTAATCCATCGATTAAGACAATTCTAAACATTGAGTTCCATGGGTGTATAGTGTAACCTTAGCTTATCACAATTAAAGAACCAATGTCAATTTTCATGATAACATTAATAATCAAAAGAGCATTTAGGATAACCATAACCTAAACCAAAACTTACCTTACAGTTCAACTTTCCATTCTTCCAGCTTTTGATTTTTCCATTGATGGCTTTCACGCTATGTTAATCTTTTATAGGTAAAGCCAAGGTGGGGAATCGAACCCTCACCTATAGAGAGCAAACCCATGGTGAAGACCATTCACCCAATCCTTTCGAAGACAACTGTTTTTCTAGCTAGGTATTATTTTTTATTTCTTTGAACATGATGGACAAATTCCCTAGGTTGGTTCCTTCAATGCTTAATACTTACCAGGTTAATAATTCAATATCGAACTGAAACCTTAAAGTATAAGCTAGATGTGACATGTGAAATCATGACTCAATCAATGTTTAAAACTTCTAATAATGGATTAGTAATTTGAACTCAACTGTGAAATCTAAAGATAGCTGAATCCAAGAGTCATAAATTACTAACATTACGTATCTTATACTTCTAAATCAAATACGGTCTTCAAAATCACTTCAAATTCACAAGAATTTCTAAGAAAAAAATTTAAAAATTTTCATAATTTTCGCTTAAGACCAAGAAAATACTGATTAGGTAAACTAATCTCCCATCCCCAACCTAAAATCTACATTGTCCTCAATGTAAAGGATATATGTATGCACTGTATGTGAGACAATGAAAGTAAAGGAGAAGAAATGGAAAGATAATACTTGATGACAGGGTTAAGAAGATTTTTCCTAAAGGGATTTCAGCGTGAAGGCGGCTCAGTACAAGAGTTAATCCAACGAAAGTAAACTATCCTAAAATAACTGGAAAGTAAACTAACCTAACGGAATAAAGCCGACTAACTTAGAACGATATAAAGCAAACTACCCTAGTCTTATGAAAGTAGGGGAAAGGATACTCAGTCATGCCACGAGGTTCCTCTTCCAGCCAATATCTTGATAAATTTCTCAGTAGGTTTCTCAACAAGATCATCCAAAAGCCCTTTTTGTAATAGGCTTGGATGCCCTGAAGCATGAATTCCTAGAGAAATTTATGGACCTCAACAAAAAATTGTCGTTGAATCGCTCGAGGTATCCAAAGTATATATGATTCACCTGTGACAGAGTAAGTTTCAGAGTTAGTATTCTATGGTGAATCAGAGACTACACGTAAATAAAATTTAAAAAAATTCATAGAAAGTAATGTAGTCTCGATACATTCCGGAGTTTCAGACTCTGGTTTAATTTTTAGTTCCTCCTCCATTAATGGTAAGCATTCAAGATCTATGGAGGGAAAGATTTCAGAGTACGTGTTCACTCGATCCGTGACAACCATCGAGGTATTGTCGTGCAAGGCATCCATTATTTCTTTTATCATAGGATCATTTGAATCTACAAAATGTGTCAAACAATCATTCAAAGAGTTGAAAATTTTCACATTGAAATCTATAATGAGATGCTCAAGGACTCCATCATCTTTAAAAGTAGATGGAGGTACTCTCTCTTCCTCCAGCCCTACATAGACAAATTGAGGGTCTGTAGACGAAGTATTGATGTGAGGACTCTGTTCATTGATACTACTCAGAAAAGGCATTAAATCATCAAAACTTGACAGCTCAAATGGTGGCCTTAACTGTGTCGTTTCAAATTCCAGAGTCATATCGAGCAACTCGTCCCTCTCCCGAATCAAATCATCATTCAATTCAGGGGAGTGGTCCAAACATGTCTCACAAGAGTTAGAAGGGTCGATGGTAAGGAGCTCATCTTCCAGTTTTAAATCAGACATATCAGGTGAGTAGAGTAGCTCATTATGACCAATCACTTAGTGTACTTCTTGATCATTGACCTAGACCAAACTTGAGATTAATTCTAGGGGAATTTGGGTTGCACATTCATGGTCGTCATCCTAATACACATCATCTTCCAATTCAGTTCAATACATTCTTGGGATGGGATCACTTTCCTCACATTCTTTTTCTAAATTGGGTTGAGGTTCGAATAAACTAACCTCTCTTGCATCATTGAAACCTAGTGTGTTATGTGAGTGAAGTGTGTAATCATCATTATATTTGAAAGACACCCACGTCTCTTGATTATTCTTTTGAACCATCATCGAGATCGACTCATTGGGAAATTGAATCATATGCTCATTAATAGAATCCAACTCCACGTTCCAAATTCCAGAGTTCTCCACAATCCCCTCACATGAACTCTACTGTTGAATATCTTTTCTAAGTTCTTGCAGTCTTTGAAGTGTATTTTGCTGGTTGAGCCCTAGAGTTTGGAAGAAATTTTGAATTGAAGTCTCTTGGATTGTTTCTGGTCGAATTTTAAAGGTAAAAGACCCAAGAGGATTATCACTTGAATTAAGCACTTCCAAAGTTTTTCTAATTTCTGCAAGACAGTCCATGTTACGCTAAAATGAATCCTCTTAGATCGTTTTTGCTTAGATCTCAAAGGTAGGGTATCCAAGAGAATAATCATTATAACATGTTGTTGATTCATCTTTCCAATTTTGATGTTTCCACTGGTTATAGTCATACGGATCATATGTGAGAGAATATTATGGTTGATAATAGTCCTCATTCCCATAATTATCATTACGTAAGGGCTTCTTAACTGATGAAGCATAATATTCCAGTCGGTTCTCAATGATGGTTTTAGAAAAATCTTAAGATATAGGTTGAATTCCATCATAATCATTATACATTCCTCTCCAATATATCTTATCCATCTCAGCATATTGATGTACCCATTTTTCCATGGTGAAACGTTAACTCTGAATCTAATCCTAAAAAAAGTAAAGAAAAGATCCTACAACAGTATGGAAAGTAAAAGGAGGAGAAGTTAGAATAAAATTATCAAATTAGAAGTTCCTATGTCAAGATCCTGCAAAAGAAAACAAAAGAAATTAGTTTCTAAAAAGAAAATCCTAGAATTAGAAAATTTCTAAAAATAGAAAAATAAAACCCTAATCTAAAAAAAAAAAGAAAAATAAAAGAATTAGAAAGAGATTACCAATTTAGAAAGTCTATCTCAAAGTCCTACATAATTAGAAAGTTATGTTAGTTTCTAAAAAAAGTTAAACAGAAAAACCTAAACCCAAGTTAGAAAACTCTAATCTCAACCTAATTTTAGAGCTATTTAATTTCAGAAAAACATAACCGTCGATCCCTGGCAAAAGCGCCAAAAACTTGTTCACACCCCCAAAAACTTATTCACACCCCAAGTATAGGGTTGTGATATAGAAATATTCTTGCTAAGACCGAGGTCGAATCCATAGGGACTGAACCTTGTACGTAATCTGAAAGTAACTTGAACTCAAACTAAGAGAAGTTGTAATCTAAACCAGGGAAATTATGAGAATAATTATTAATTTAATTAACTAAAATTTATAAAATCAAAGGTGGGAAACTAGGGTGTGAAGGATCCACTTGTAGAGATCAAGGAGATCTATGGTTAATCTAAGAACACAACTGGAATTAAAGTCCTATCTTCATCTAGTCAGAGGATGTGAGGCCCGTATCCTAGCTCGTACCGTTTCGTTGGCTCCCGCGGTCCTTCCGGTCGAATTCCGGCAACCTTCGCACCGTATCCAATGATTGCGTACAATCCTAAGGGGAGTCCTGCATACCGAAGTTGGCTCGAACCGAAACCTGTATCATAGCGACCGTATCGTCGCCGCGGTTCCAACGCCACGACTCGTGCACCAAACCGATGCCCAGGCCAGGAGATGTGAGCCAACGTTCATTCCGAAGAAACGCCGCGCGTTGCGAATTTCGAGAGAATCTCTACAACATGTCACATCCATCAAGTCAAGTACATCACCCATACCCCATGCCACCTCACCCTATCTTAAGTACCAATGACCACTCCCTCTTTTCCCATAAGTCAAACTCTCTCTCCCTACCCATCACTCTTTTACCAAAATTCAAATAAGCCCATACCATCCATATCCTTTTCTTACAACACCCATTCCACCCACCCATTTTTTCATCCCATCACTCTCTCTCTCTCCATCTCATTCCATTTCAAGCTTCCATGAGAGGAAATCTCTAAGGAGAGAAGAATGCAAGAGGGGATCCATTTTCCTAACCCCTCATCCAACCATCCAACCCTTCAAAATTCATCTCACTCCCATAAAAAAGGAGCTTAAGAGCCAAGAAGTCCAAGGAGCCAAAGAAGGAGGCCATAGGTGGGTGATTCACCTTTGATTTTTTTATTTATTGGCCCACTTGTGGTGGAACCCACTTTGATGTATGTGTTAGGGGCCCATAGTGGCGGGGCCCCTCCATCTCGTCTCTCTTTCCCTCTCTTCTTCATCTTTTTCTTATGGTGATGGTGAAACCATGTGACCCATCTGAATGGACCCCACCATGAAGTATGAATCATATCTATGCCGTTCATGCGTTGGACCCACCTCGATGGACTGTCCAGCGGACGGGATTGCTGCCCGTCCGTCTGGACAGGCCGAATGAAGAAATACACAAGTATTAGCTTGATGGTGGGCCACGCTGCCGTGGACCCCACTCTGACCTGATGTACACGATAGCAAATCCAAGACATCTAGACCAGTGGGCCAGAGCCACTGGACGCGTGCAGTCCAGATCGTCCAGTAAGGCCTGGACGTTGGAGTGTGAATGCATGTAGTTTTTTTTTGTTGTTACACATATAATATATATATATATACTATATATACATGTATGCATGATATGGTGGGCCCCACGTGGGACCCACTTGATGAGAAATGGATTGACTGGTGCGTCTCACACCAGCTTATAGCTGCTCTATTGCAGTGGCGAGTTCGGTGGACCCACACATGATATATGTGATTCATCCATGCTGCCTTTCAACACCGTCCATTGCTGGACGGTGTCATGTGGGGCCACCGTGACGCATAGGTTTAATCCACACCGTCCATTAATGATGGGACCCACCCCTGATACGTTTGTACCTAACCGTCCATCAAAGGACGTGCTGATAGGTGTCCAGCAGTTGTGGGGACCACCCAGATATGTGTGTTATATCCCATTGTCCTTTGGACGGAGGGGATTACCTGGCTACACAGCTGCTATATCTAGACCTCAGTGAGTGAGTTCTGTGGATCTGATTACGGAGTATGTGTCCAACCGTTCATCTGCTACGTGGGACCCACCTTGCTATATTTGCTATCCACGGCGACCAGATCATCCAGACCGTCCGTTAGACGGACATCCAACCTCCTGGACAATGGACGTTGGGCTCCCTTTTCAAATATAATATTATATTATGTTTTTATGAATATGTGTGTATATACATATTATACTAATATAAATGATATTATATGGTGGGCCCTACGTGGAACCCACCGTGGTACATGTGCTTTACCCTGCTGCAACAGCAGCCGTGGGACCCAACTTGTGGCATGTATAGTATATCCACTCCGTGCATCTGACCAGATGGCGTGGACCCCACTACAATACACGTGCTTCACGTCCAGCACATCCCAGCCGTTCGTCCATTGGTGGGAACCACCCTGATGTGAGTGTTTTATCTGCACCACCCATCTGATGAATATTAGGACCGTCCATTACGTGGGACCCACCTGATCTACCATCCACACACCAGTTGTATGGCTGTGTATCACATCAGCAAGTCTATGTGAGGCCCACATATGAGGCATGTGTTGTATCCTCAACGTCCATCCGTTTGGGGACGTGGACCCCAACGTTGATGTATTTATTCTATATCCACTCTATCCATCTGTCCCGGGGTGGTGTGGGGCCCACGTTGATGTAAATATTGTATGTCCATGCCACCCATCAGTCGGGCCACAATATGATGTATGTGTTTTATCTATAACGTTTATAGGACGGTGGGCCCTACCGTGGTGTATGTATTTTATCAACATCGTCCAGTTGGGACGGGACCCACCTGAGGTATGTTTTGTGTGCACGCCGTTCTTAGGATGCGGTCCACCGTGATATATGTTTTATCCTTGCCATCCATCAATTCTTAGGCCCACCCGAAGCATGTGTTTTATTAGGTTCAATTGCTGGTTGATTGAGGCTTATTGTGAATGTATGAGGCCTATCGTGAGGTGTGTGTTGTATACACACTATCCCATCTTGCAGGCCCACCATGTTGTATATGGTCCATATTCATGTTGTCCATTTATTCTGAACCGTATGGGTTGTCCCATCAGGCCCATTGTGACGCATATGAGGCCGTTGGCGTGGCCCGTTGATACGACCCACTAGATGTATATGAGGCCCGTTGGTGCGGCCCATTTGAGGTATTTGGGGCCCATTTGGTGAGGCCCGATGTGATGTGCTTGGGGCCCATTTGATAAGGCCCGATGTGACATATGAGGCCCTTGATTAAGGCCCGATATGATGTATTGTGGTCCATTCGATAAGGCCCAAAATGATGTACATGAGACCATTGTGTGAGGCCCATGGTGATGTATGTGAGACTCTTGTGCAGGGCCCATTGTGATGCCCATGAGACCCTCGTGTGAGGCCCATTGAGAAGTATGACCCGTTGCATTGTATATATGAGGCTCAATTAGGATATGTGAGTCCACCAAAATGAGTGTGGAATGTTTATGAAGCTCATCCATTTTCTTAGAAACTGTGGACCTCATTATAGGATAAGATCCAAGTGGGCCATACCCTGGGGCAATAGTGGTTAAATGTCCACCTCGATGGGCAATGATGGTTGAAAGTCCTCATGTGACCTTCCCTTAGGCCTTTGGTTAGTCCGATTGTATAGGCCAATTTCGATTGTATAGGCCGATTCTGATTTGTCATGGCCGATTACCGGTTATCGATCGAGGCCAATTATCGATTCTGATTTGTCATGGCCGATTGCCGATTATCAATCGAGGTCGATTATCGATTCTAATTTGTCGTGGCCGTTTGCCGATTACCGATCGAGGTCAATAACCGATTTTGATTTGTCATGGTCGTTTGCCGATTATCGATCGAGATCGATTAGCGACTCTGGTTTATCGTGGCCGTTTGCCGACTATTAATCGAGGCCAATTACCGATTATGATGTGTCGTGACCGATTGCCGATTCCGATTGTCGGGGACCAATGTGATGTATATGCGACCCGACGTGATGTGTGTTCAGCCCATGTCTGAGGCCCAATGTGATGTATATGAGGTCTATATGAAGAGCCCATTGCGATGCATTTGAGGGTCGGGCGATGGAGCCCATTGTGATGTATGTTAGGCCCATGAGAAAGGCCCATTGTGATGTATTCACGGCCCATGATGCATGGCCCATTCGATGTATTCGAGACCCATGTGTAGGGCCCACATGTCATATATTTGAGGCCCATGGGCAAGGCCCACCTGTTATGTATATGTGTCCCTTGAGTAAGGCCCACTGTGTTGTATATCAAGCCTTTGTGTGAGGCCGTAGGCCTATTATATGTTTGGCTCTATATGGGTCATTCCTTGGGGGCAATGTTGGTTAAATGTCCACATTGTCGAGGTCGATTGTCGGTGCCGGTTGTTGATACCAGTTATAAGTATGTGACAGCATAGCATCATGATACATGCCCATACGCATCATCTGCATGTTTGTTATGAGATGTAGTTGATCATTGCATATGTCATTGAGCATGTTGTTATGAGACTCCCTGATAGGCGGAGGTTATCTCACTTGAGCACGCTGTATGCACAGGATTAATGCATGACTAGATTGTATGATTCATGCATCTCGCATTATGATTACTGTACGCCCTAGCGACATCAGGGCCGTAGTCTCCACAGGCGTATCGTGGATGGCCAATGGGACACCGGAAATATTTGGTTCTAGCATACGGGCGCCATAGATGTCCCTGGGTGAAAATCCCTAAACCTCCGAGGCCAGGAGACGCCCCAACGTCGAGACCGAGTGGATGCATGAGCGCCCGAGTGCCGAATACTAGGAGGCCGCGTCTCCCACTGTGTCGTGGTCGGTTGGGAGGGGGTGTGGCCTTACCCGCCCGAGGGTAGGGGGCAATACTAGGCTGAGTTTGACCAGCTCGTGAATGGGTCCGCTATCGACGTGCCGGATAGGTATTGGCAGACTATTGGCCAGGCGGATAGTGAGGTTTCTTACACTCACTTGGACTGTGCGGCTAGGAGAGCGGCAGTGCCATTTGGAGTGTACTAAACCCCGGTGATGATCCCAGAGATGAACTGTACTGATATGTGGATTTAGTGAGCAGGAGTTGCATACTCATTCATGCATTCATTTATTCACTATCTACTCGGGTTGGTGGTATGCAACTAGTTGTTATGTGTGCCTTCGCAATGGCCAGAATTTCGGTTGGGGCGCGCGACTAACCTGAGATCAGGAGTTTACCACATTGAGTCTGACTATCCAAATTTAGGTATGGGACTGGTTTGGATAGAAGTCCCTTGTGATGGACCCCATAGCCTGCGATACTACGTACTACCATCCCGACTTCACACTCCAGCATGGTCATTTCATTCGCACCGCATATTGCATTACATCCGCGGCATACGACATCTTGGGTTACTGTGCTTTTGCATTTATATGGTCTAGATATGGCTGACGTATTTGTGAATACATATACCCCATTGCATTCTCGCATTTGATATTTGGCTCTTTATGACTCCTCGTTTGCGTAGCTATTATATATTGCGTATTTTGATATTGATTGGCTCATGGACTTGTTCGTATTTCCGCTTACTCTGTTATCATATGATATATGATCTTGTGAGTATTTTTGTTTACTCTGATAATTCCTGCTCTTGCCAGTATTTCTGCTTACTCAGATAATTCATGATCTTGCTAGTATCTTTGCTTATTCTGATATTGTACAATTTATGGATTACCAGTACTTCCAGTTTGTATGATAATGGCAGTGTATTGAATACTTGGCACTTACCTTGTGCACATACTTACACCACCCTCTGAGCTTTCTATAAGCTTATGCACGATAGATGCGTGCAGGTGTTATTAGGTTGCAGCAGCATTGAGCTTGGAGCGTGCAGTTGTATTCTGGAGCTTTGATTTCGATATATGTATTTTTCCCTTTCAGCATTGTACTCAAATGATTATATTAGTGGATATATGATGATGATGTTGCCTTTGTGAATTGGGTAATCTTGTGGTTATGCTTATTATGAGTTAAATGTACAAAAAAAAAATCCTCCTTGTAGGATCCCAGGATCGGATTCTGGCGTATGGACGCTAGGACCTGAGAATGGGGTACTACGGAGGCTGTCGGCACCGAATTCGGTGATCGGGATTCCTGCGAATCTGATTTCTGGGTTTGGGGCGTGACAGAGGATATAACATTAAAAATCAAATCTGAACTTCCTTTGATTTAGTTTTCAAGAGATGAGAAGGATGTGAATTAGAATGGATTCCATCACAAGGCCATGCCCATGAGACAATGGCAAATAAAAAATGTAACCAATCCACAACCAATCTAAGGTGATTATGAACGCTAAGAAGGGTTCTATCATCCAACCATGCCCAGGAGACGATGGTGAACAACAGGGCCTCTTAAATTCACAATCTCATAATAAAAAGAACATGTTTAAAGCTATTGTAGATCTGCTGTAATTTGAGTCACAATAAACCATTAAAAACTAAAAGTATATCTTATAATCAAACTAGAATCAAAGCGAGTTCAACACATGAATCAAAGCCCTAGGAACAAATCCATCACACTACAAGCTTCGCCTCTTAGCCCTAGCTAAGAGGTTTAGCCTGGCATGGTCATGCTAAAACTAGGAAAAACATGAAGGGAAAGAAGAAAAATAGAGATGAAGGAGAAAACTTGTTGAAGCCAGCCACAATCTCGCCCTTTTTCTTATGCTACGCGTCCCCAAAGATGCCTCCACGGCTGCCCATTTACTTGGATCTGATGATGGTTGCCTCTCTCTCTCTCTCTCTCTCTCTCTCTCTCTCTCCCTTTTATAAGATCAGGGGATCGGTGGGAGCTTGCGTGCGTAGCCTTTACGCATCCAGTAAACCAAACCGCAAGAGAGTCTTGCTTTTGGATACATTTTTGGGATGCTGAAAGCCTCAGCCTGAAAATCTGACTTCATGGGTAAGGTCAAGACCCCCTTCTCCATCATCTGAACGGTCTGGATCACGAATCCGACCGTGATTATGATCACGGAATGGTCCACAGTGGCCGGATCTGTCGGACGCATGGCCTTATGTATGAAACTGCGCTGGAATGTTCGGTGGGTCCCACAGTGATGTTTGCAGCAAAATCCATCCTGTCCATCGGATTCCTGGTGAAAAACCAATCGAAAAGGAGTGATTTTGGTGTGGTCCACTATATAAAATTAACTCGCCATTCATCCTGCATTTTCTGGCGATCCACGTGTGTTTGTGCCTATAAGGCTAAAAGGCCACCATGGTGAGGGTTGTGCGCCCCCTCTGGTCGCAATGGGTGGTCCAAATCATCCATTTGGATGATGGGTGGGCCCCACTACTTAAAATGTAATGACCTTGGAAATTTTTTGTGCTAATCTTTCCTTAAGTAATTGTTTTTGGGGTAATTAGCGTTATACTCGATTGCTTGTGAAATTTGCATCAATCACTTTAAATTGTATCTGCATGACTCAAAACTTGTAGATTAGTTAGCGCTATGTTACTCTGAAATTTGGGATTCATCGCTAAATCTAGTTGTTCTGGGAAATTTTTGGAAGTTTTGGATCAGACCTGGACCGCACGTTGAAAGTCCGATAGCGATGATCTTAGGCTGTTGCGGTCACCGTGTTGGGCTTGGTCATCACCTCGAAAATCAAGTCCATGTGATGTTCTGGGTCGATTTGATTGAGTTCGGAGTGAAAAGTGTGAGAACGGTTGGAAATTTAATAAGCTTTTATGAAATCTGAGTCATGTCGCTTGTGCGATGATTTTAAGCAATCTGACCATTGGATTCTGACCCAATTTCACCCTCTGATTAGGGAAGGTGGCTCAGGCATATCCTTGTGCTTGTGGACCTGATCGAGATTCTGTGACCGTTGAATTGAGTGTGATCCGCCACGGCTGATCTGAAGAGCCGGTCGGTACGAAAACTCAGCTTGACCTAGATCCATGGTCAGTGAGCTTAAGTCCGACCTTTCGTGGTTATAGGCCCACCAGAAGTGCTTCGTTGGATCGTGAGAGGCAAGTTTTGGTTATACCCTAAGTATACTTTGGCCCTGGGGTTATTTTCATCAACTTTAGGCCTATTTATAGTCCTTAAACCCTAGCTCTCTTTTCCATACGAGTTTTCTCTAACCCTAGCTAAGAGAGAGAGAGTGGAAAAGAGAGAGTAACTGAGAGAGAAGTTGGTGAATCATCTTGGATTCTTTCTTGTTCTTCTTCATCCTTGAACCTTCACTTTGAATCATTATTTTGACGATTCCGAGTTCATCTTTGGGTAAGTTAACCTAACCCTAATCTGTGTTAGAGCTTAGAATAGTCTTGGTGTTGTTGTATCTCATTTCTATTCTTGCTTTAGGGTATTCTATCGCCGTTGACGAAGACAACTCGTCTGAAATCAATTCAATATTCTTTTCTGACTTAAGGTGCGGACTTTAAGTGTATAGGTTATGGTTTTCAAGGCTTTCAATGCCAGTTAATGGTTTATTCTTGTTATGGATGAGATTTCACATGCCAAATGTTGTGTTTACATTACTTTCCTGATATGCATGTGTTACTTTGAGATTTGTGTATTCTATGTGTATGTTTAAAGTACCGTATGCGTATAAAACATGCACTTGTGTTTGCCATGATTATTTGTCATGTATGTATGCTAGATGTATGTGTGACAACTCCTCGGCAAAGGGAATTGTCCAAATGCGTGTTTTTCAACATACGTCATGTTTGTTGTTTTATGTATTCTAAGTGTTTGTAGAAATGTCTGAATGATCTAAAGTGTGATATTTGAACCTAGTATGAGCGTTGAGGAGCGATTCTCAACTCTCCCACTGGTGTGTATGATTTCCTTCTTGTAAGTTACATTCCTTGTTGTTTAAATTCAAGGATTACTTATGCTTACATTTATGTTAAGTTGATATTCTTCAAATGCTTGAGTACCACATGATTTGAGTTGTTGTTCCATTACTGTTCTACATTTAATACGAATATCTGTTGAAGTGTAATGTGTTTGGGACTATGAATAGTCCAGGAAATCGGTAATCTGCCTTAAGGTTGTGGCTGAGATTGTTTTCGCCACAACGGATGTAATTAGACGAACCCGAGTCGTATTAGAGTTGGCGACAGTGGTTTGGCAACGCAGAGTGTTTGCGCACTCTATGTCGTTCAACCCAACGTGCGCTCGTGCTAGTCGAGTTCGTTAAGTAACCCGATTGTCCGATGTATGTCCACTATGTATGGACGCTACTATTTGAATCTAGGGTACCGAACTTACCGATGAAATTCTATTAACCATGGTAGCTTGATCCGCTAAGACTCATGGGCCGGACATGGTGGTATGGGACACCGTGGTTGAGCTGTCGGCCTACGCTGGGGTGACGAGCCTCCCCGTAGTGACCAGTGAGCAACCAAACTCGTGAGCCGATTATGGTGGTATGGGACACTATATTCATGCTGTCGGCCTACATTGATTAGTGACGAGCCCTTTGTAGTGACCTCGAGCATACCTGGATACCGCATTGAGGTGACAAGCCTTGGTGTAGTAACGAAGGTATGATAGGTGTGCATTGATTGGTGACGAGCCCTTTGCAACGACCTCAAACCATATGACCATATGAGATGTCTAGGACTGACGACCCTAGAATGGACCAATGAAGTGCAATTGAGAAAATTTAATTTTTCATCTTTTGTTTCTGGACTGTTTTGGCTTTAGTTCGATGCCATTAATGTGGGGTTCGATGCCATTGACGGTCTGTCGATGACATCGAAGTCTCATCGAATGTATTACAAATTTTATGGAGATCTGTGTATCTGTAGAATTTGTTTCCAATTTTATTTGTGATTCTCCTAGAGGCTATATATAGGAGTGTAATCGGGGTCAATGAGAATTTCAAGGGCTTTCTAATTCGTTCCTCAGTTTTAAAGGGCTTATAAGGGAGATTCGATGCTTGTTCGAATTGGGTATTCTCTCTATCTCTTTTAATTTCCCCTTTCATAGTGTTTACTGTCGGTTTGTGCCATAGTTTTTTTCCACAAGGGTTTTTCCACGTTAAATTTGGTGTATTTGCATTATGCTTGCTTGGTGTCATTGGATTACTTTACTTGATTCATCTTTGTGTGCTTCGACGGTCCCCCAACAAGTGGTGTTAGAGATAACGTTGGGGCACGGGCTTGAATATGAAAGTAAGTATCAATGACTGCCAATCTCAAGTATGATGTTGAGAAGTAATCTGGGAAAAATAATTTTAAAATATGTAAGGTCAAAATGATTGGCCTATTAGTTCAACAATGATTGGATGAGGTCCTTGAGAAGTGACTTGAACCTAAGAAAGATGATGAATGGAACAAGTTGGACAAGAAAGCGAAAACCTCCATCCAATTGTGCTTAACGGATGAGGGAAAAATCTGTAGCAAGTTTGTGGGCGAAGTTAGAGGACATCTATGTGAAGAAGTCCCTTGAAAATCGCCTACACTTGAAGTTATAGTTGTTCAACTTTAAGATGATAGAGGGAGGAGGTGTTGAGACACATATTAGCAACTTTAACAAGATGATATGCAAATTACTGGATATGGAGGAAGTGTTTAATGATGAAGATCAGGCATGTATCTTGTTGAATTCACTCCAAGCTTCATATGAATCTTTTAAAGACATGTGCATCAGAAACTTATCCCTTAGTGTTAACACTGTTATCTTAGCCCTTCAGGGAAAGACGATGAGAAAGAAAAATGGTAACATGGGATACCTCTACCGATGCATTGTTTACGAGGGGTTAAAATTCTGAGCGGGACACGAGATCTTTTCGATTGAGATCCAAATCTAAGGGCAATAGTAAGGGAAAGTTAAAGTGTTAGAAATGTGTGCTTTCTGGGCACATGAAGAAGGATTGTACAAATCCTAAAGCAAGACGAGAGAACATAGAGGCTTCCTCCAGGGAGGCAACACCACATAATCAGATGAGGATATGAGTGGAAGTAATGTGCTATCAGTGTCTATGGTCAAACACTCACACAATGATTGTGGGGACCAATGGATTATGGATACTGGTGCATCATATCACATGACTTCTCATCAAAGTTGGTTCACTAGTTACAGAGAGCATGATGATGGCCAGGTATTTATGGACAATGATAATACCTGTAATGTTGTGGGTGCTAGATCGGTGCGTATAAAAACATTTGATGGTATGGAGCATACCTTAATTGAGGTGAGACATGTTCTTGACATGAGGAAGAGCATGATATCTCTTGGAGCACTCAACGTGCTTAGGTGTAAGTTCACCGATTTTAATGGAGTCCTTAAAGTTTCAAAAGAGGCACTCATAGTCATGAAAGCACAAAGGAGCGAGAACCTTTATTTGTTGATCAGGAGCACTTCAACAGGTGGAGCTGTAACAGCTATAATGGATTTCACGTCTGCACATATGTGTGCCATGCACTTCTAGGCCACATGAGCGAGCGGGGCATGAATGTACTTTTTTATAGTTATTTAATTCCAGCCTTTAGAAGTATTGATTTTAATATATGTGAGCATTACATATGTGATAAACATTCAAAGTTATCTTTTAAGTCTAGTAAACATGTATGTAAGAGTGTTCCTGATTATGTGCATTGTCATATTTGGGGGCTGTTGCCCATGGTTTCTGCCAGAGGGTTGTCATGGTTTGTTACATTCATTGATGACTACTCTAGGAAAATATGTATTTATTTCATGAAAAATAAATCCAATGTTTTCATTGACTTCAAGCAATGAAAAGTGATGGTGGAAAAATAGTCAAGGTGAAAGGTAAAAATCCTAAGGACAAATAATGGTGGTGATTTTACTTCAACTGAATTTAATCAATATTGTAAAGATAAAGGGATCATAAGGCACAACATAATGTGCCACATGCCTGAGAAAAAACAGTGTGGCTAAGCGGATGAATCAGACTTTCTTGTAAAGGGCCCAATGCATAATTAGTAATGCTAGGTTAGGCAAGGACTTATGGACTGAGGCCATTGACACGACTTGCTATTTGGTAAATCAATCCCCTTCTACTACGATTGATGATAAAATTTCAGAGGAAGTATGGAGTGGTCAGAAGGTAGAGTATTCAAGATTGCATGTATTTGATTGTGAAGTTTACTCTCATGTACCATTAGTTGAGAAATAAGCTAAACCAAAGAGCCAAAAATTACATCTTTTTTGGCTATAGTGGTGGTGGTGTGAATGATTACAGGTTATGTGATCAGGTCACATGGAAGATCATCATTAGCAGGTACGTTAAATTCAACGAAGGGTCCTTATTTCGCAAGAAGGAGCAGGATAAATTAGAAAAGTTAGTTGTAGATGTTCAGATTGGCAAAGATGTTACTTGGGCAGAGACATGCATAGACAGAGGTACAGGAGCAAGTGGAGCAACTACCTGTGAGAAGGAATTCATCGTGAGGTTGCAGGTTACCGGATAGATATAAGGATGACTTAAATATCGCATATGCCCTCGTTACAGATAAGGAGGACGAGTCTACTCTTTAGAAGGCTCTTGATGAACCTGATGCAAAAAAGTAAAAAGCAGTGATGAATGACGAGATAGACTTCTTGTATAAGAATGAGACTTAGGAGCTTGTGGAGCTTCCAGTTGGCGAAAAGTGATTGAGTGTAAATAAATCTTTAAGAAGAAATGTGATAGATACAAAGCAAGATTAGTAACGAAGGGTTATGCTCAGAGAGAATGAATCAACTTCACAGAAATATTCACGCTGGTTGTAAAACAAGTATCTATCAGATTCATGTTGGCACTGGTTGCCCAATACGATTTAGAGCTAGAACAGATGAACATGAAGACTGCATTCCTACACGAGAAATTGAAAGAACATATTTACATGAAGCAACCAGAGGGCTACAAAGTATAAGGGACATATAACAAGGTTTATAACTTAAAGAGGTCATTGTACAACTTAAAATAGTTGCCTAGGCAGTGTTATAAAAAAATTGATCCTTTCATGTTGAGTCGGAAGTTTTCAAGGAGTGAATATGATAATTGTGTTTATTATAAGACATTGATTAATGACAAATTTATTCTCCTAGTATGTATGTTGATGACATGTTGATCACTAGTAAAAATAACATATTTGAGATCGACTAGTTGAAGACTCAGCTATCATGGACATTCGAGATGAAAGATCCAGGAGCTGTAAAGAAGGTTCTCGACATATATATAAACAGAAACATGAAGAGGAGTATGCTTTGGTTATCACAGGAGGAATATCTTGAGAAGGTATTGATAAAGTATGTGATGGACAAGGCGAAACCGGTTAGTGTTTCCCACACAACTCACTTCAGGATATCTTCATAATAATGTACTAAAACATATGAAGAAAAGCAGGATATGTATCGTGTGCCTTATTCAAATGCAGTTGATAGTTTGATGTATGCCATGGTTTGTACAAGATCGGATATTTCACATGCGGGGGGTGTTGTAAGAAGATACATGTTTAACCCCGAAAAGCAACACTAAGAAGCGGTGAAATGACTACTTCGATATATTTGAAGTACAAAGGACTACATCTTAATCTTTGAGAAAATAGGGGCCAAGTTAGTTGGGTACATGGATTCAGATTACATAGGTAATGTGGATTCTAAAAGGTCGACTTCATGTTACTCATTTGTGCTAGTGGGTGGAACGATTAGTTGAATGTCAAAGCTTCAGTTTATGGTGAAACTTTCTATAAGCAAAGTAAAGTATATGGTTGTGAAAGAGGCATTCGAGAAAGATATTTAGTTGAGAGAGATGATAAATCGGTTGGGGCTTCAACAGGAGGCTGTGTCGATTAATTATGATAGCGAGAGTGCTATCAATTTGGCCAAAAACTCATTTTATTATTCACATAGTAAACATATTGATGTTCGTTACCATTTTATCCAACAGGTGCTTGAGGAATGAGACATGACTTTTGAGAAAATTCACACCAGCGTGAATCTGACAAATATGCTCACCAAGGGGTTCCTGCAGAGAAGTTCAAGTTTTGTGCAACTTCTTTAAGCTTGGCGAAGGCATAAAAGGCGGATGAAATATGCATGAGAAGTAACGATAAAGCTATGATGCAAGACAAATATAAGAGAAGAGGAAAAAAAACTATACGATTAAAGATTGAAGACATGGTGGATATTGTTGTTTTTGATGTCTTAAATCAATTTAAACAGGGTCATCGACAGACCATTCGATGCCATCGAGTACTGTTTGATGCCATCGAACAGATGGTCGATCCCATCGAGAAATTCAAAATTTCTCTACTTGGTTGTTAGACTATTTAGGTGCCTGTTCGATGCCATCGAAACTTAAGTTTAATGTCATCGAGACCTATCGTGCAAAAAAAATAATAATTCAATTTTTCATGTTTTGTCTCTGGATTGTTTTGGCGTTAGTTCTAAGCCATAGATTATTTGTCGATGATATCGAAGTCTCATTAAACGTTTCATCGAACGTATCACAGATTTTACACAGATCTACAGAATTCTTTTCCCATTTTGTTTGTGATTCTCCTGGAGGATATATATAATGGTGTAATTGGGATAAAAGCGAATTCTATGGGCTTTCTAATTTGTTCCTAGTGTTTCAAAGGGCTTGTAACAGAGATTCGAGGTTTGTTCGAATCAGGTATTCTCTCTATCTCTTATAATTTATGCTTGCATAGTGTTTATTGTTGCTTTGTGTCGTGGTTTTTTTCCACAAGGGTTTTTCCACGCTAAATTCAGTGTGTTTGCATTATGCTTACTTGGTGTGATTGGATTACTTCACTTGATTCCTATGTGCTTCCGCGGTCCCCCAACAAGATGACGGGAGTTAGAATCTCCATTCAAACAACACGTTAAAGAGAAATATTCATGAACCACAATTCATTCCGTAATCATCGTCTTATATTTTTTTTTTGGTTACCATATAGAATCATTAAGAGCCATTGATTCACGTTGATTTCACATATAATGGCCTGAATAGCCTGCTCAAGTACATTGGTCGCTTTGCATTTGACATCTTCTGCAAACCAAATCATTCATCGTCCCCTGGAAAGGCCAGTGACAGTATGAAAATGATGCCCATCTATCATTTTAATTACTTTCATGTGGTATAGGGTATTAGGAAGGTTTGGAAATGGGTTTCCAGTTAATACACCAACATTTTTAGGTGAGTTGCCTGATGTGTTCAAGGAATGATCTTGGTCAGAGCACCTAGTTGCACACTTAGTGCTCCAGGATGGAACTTTCATGAGGAAATGTTAAGATAAAGAACATACCTTCATCATTTTCAGGCACCTTTCTTGGATCCAAGTAGTGTATGATGGTGGATATTCAGGCACTTAGAAATTGTACGCATGGCATTCATTAACACAAATTAAATAAACTAAGTTGTGGAACTCATTGTTGCTATCTTACGATCTCAAAAACAAATTCGTCGAACAATCCCACCCTCCTGTTGATGAAATATAGTCATTAGGTTTTATTCATTTTAATCATATAATAGACATCCACCAATCCCATAGTCACAATAAAATAAATTGGAAGTTTTGCTTAATGATACATCAGAACTAGGAAATATAGTTGGAAGGTTTAATGAAGATGGTCATGATTATACATTCAATGTAATTTCGTACCGAAAATTTTAAAATTGGCATATTTTTCAGGCATTTCTTGTTACAATTCTCTCATAACAGTCAAAGGCCTTGGCTGGTGGCGTTGAAACATGAAAAAATAATGCCGGCCTGTGAAATGCAAGAGCAATGCATTATGATGCTTGCTTAATATTGTGGCATTGAAACATGAAAAAATAATGCCGGCCTATGAAATGCAAGAGCAATGCATTATGATGATTGCTAATAGAAGTACATCTCCAATAAATCTTAGTGAAAGTCCACTTAAAATTGTGTATTATAATAAGTGGGGACTTGTACTGGCAACTTCCTTTATGGTGCATTTGGTTGCATCAAATCATGAAATCTTTAATGATATTTGTTGCAACCAAACGCACCCTGAGACACCCATTTTTGTGGATTCCATCTAGCAAAATGTATTTGATCGGCATGTAGAATGTGTCAGAGATACATTCCTAGCATGGTTGGACCAAAAGAAGGTGGACCATAAATTGATCATAACTTTTGATCCGGGTGTCATTATGGGATGCACAACTTGTTAATCTTTACTGAAATGGGTCATCCGAGGTCAACTGACCCACAAAGTGGGTCGCATCTGTCCGTTTGGCCAGAAAACACGCACTTTCAGCTCAAAAACGAAAATTTAAGAAAAATTATTATTTTTAATAATTTTGATTTTTGATTTTTTTATTTTTAGAGTTTTAGATTTTTCTTCTTTTTTAGAAATACCTTGTAATCATGATAGGACTCTTCTAGCAAAAGTTTATTTGAAATTTTTATTTTTGGAAATTAAGCTTTAGAAGAGTTTTATTAGAATTATGACTTTTACTAGAGTTAGAATTTTACTAGTCTTAGTAATTATGAATTTTAGGGAGTTCAGGTTGGAGTTTGATTATGAAACTTCTTCCTAGTTTTGGTATCACTATTTAAGAGATTGTAAATTCAATTTTATTATCTATTAATTAAAATTTGAAATTTCTAGAATTTATATATATTTTCTTATTTTTCTCATGGATTCGAGATATCACTTTGTGGCGTCCAGAGAAGCTCCGTGGATTTGGAGTAGTTATACCCTTAAGGAAGATGGTGATCGACCTCATCACGCCCATCCCGGCGTCAATATCATAATCAGAGCACCAATACATTGGTTCTAGCCCCACCCATGAGTCTGAAATTAGAAATCCTTGCATGTTCCCAAGTATAGCGTTACCCAACTCTCATGCATGTGCACTCAACTTCCATCATCAAAACCACTGACATTGACATTTTCTCTGCATAGTCTAAATCCACTCTGAACAACATAAGTCCATTCACACAATCTAGAGCAACTTACATTTACATGGCTCCATTTCTAAAATATACATCCACTAACATTGATATACTGGGCTCACCTTGTTGGCCCTACATCATGTGGGCCCAAGCAATGGTTGTAGCCTCTTTTATGGTTTAAGCTCATTTAAATTGACAAATCATCTCCATGATCTAGGCCCAGTTACATTGGCAAAGGTCCATTTCATTGATCTAGTGAGGCCATCTATTTTGACAGGGGCCCACTTCCATGAGGCCCAGTTATATTAACATAGTCCCAATTCCTATTATCCAGCGTACCCAAATTCAACCCATGACTTTATTATATCCAATCAAATCAGCTTTGGGACGTGCTTGGACCTACTTAGCTTGGTCTGTGAGCCGAGCATGCCCTTGCATGCATGGCCTAATCGATTTTCAGGCGGGCTTGGGCTCAATGCTAATCAATCTTGTATGTTGACTTTTACTTTGAACCCTCCAAATTATCTATTTCTTTGTAGATGTGTGGCCTACCTTATCAACTGATAGAGTAAGAAAATTCAAGTGGGGAAAAAGAGATGTTACCAATATTTGGTCTGGGACAGGTCACGTCTGGGCCCAACCAAATGCTCCCTTAATCTCTTTGGTTCTCAATAACAAAAAACCTTACACTTCAGTAAATTGTTTCCAAGTATCCCCCAATAACCCTCGCCCAATTAATCATAGCCATTCATTGCATGTACCCATCATCATTAGTTTCCTTGCAATGTGGGCCGGTTCAATCCTGCCCAACTCGGCCTGGCTCAGGTCACAAAAAGGCTTTTCTTGCTATTTAGTTATTTGATACTGAATTTATTAGGAAAGTTCATAAATATTTAAAATTGTTAGATGTTGTATAAATAATATAAAACAGAATATAAATCAACAATATTATATGTAGCTTGGTGGCTAATAGGGCTACTTAGATTTATATAGGTTGGATGTTTGATAGGTTGGGTATTTGATTTTCACTATTCCCTGTTTTTTGATGTTTCAGTTGACTCGACTGGTATTGCTGAGTCATTCCCAGTGCAAAGTCTCTAGCAACCAAAGTTGAATTTTCTGCATTTTGGGTTGGGAAATGGGCTTTTAGGCCAATTAGTGAACGAGCAAGCCTCACCCATCTATGAAATGGGCCCAAAAATGTCATGTCATCTTGGCTCATGGGTTGGGCTCAGGTATGGATTTTGGGCTCATTTAGTAAATGGATCAGTGTAACAATCCATATCTTTGCCACTTAGGATTCCAAAAGTTCTTATAAAGTTTCTCACTAAAATTATTTTAATTCATCACCTAGTGGTCTTTAATCCGTGATCCCAACGAAGACAAGGGTGTTACCATTAAAGGAACTATGCAAATTCAAATAGAAACCCTTAGGAACTTATCAAATATGCCCAATCACCTAAATCTTAGGGTTACCTTTGAAATCTGATTATATAAAATCTTGATCTAGTTGACCAATCACTAACTAATCAAGATAGCTGTAACTAAATGTAGATCCACTTAAAGCGAAGATAACAAATGATTTAGATCTTGACTATCCTACACACCTAAAGCAAATTGACTTATTTAATCTTTTAACAAAAAAGTAATGATTAAATATTATTATGACCAAATTATCAATTTTGCTAATTCCAAATAGGTCAATATGAACTTAGCTAATTAAAACTCTAATCATTGTACACAAAAAATCTCGCCACTTAATTCATTATAGAAATGCTCTGATTATCCAAACAAGCTCTAAACCACTTGTTAGTGGGCCACTAAACTCGAAACTATATAAAAATATTCATCTTAGAGGGTTCAACATTCATCGTGGGAGATCAAGCTAAGATCGTTCCTCAAGTTATTCAATTTGGGCTTGCAAGGCAAGTGCATGAGATGTGTGAATCCGCGGTCGATCGTGGAATGGGCAGTGGTTCAAGGTCAACCGCGAAAATCCACGGTCAACCATGATTGTGTGCGCAAGTGTGCATGTGTGGGATATTATAAAGCCCCTTAGTGTTTCATTCATCACATTTCTTCACTTTTAAATAGCCCTATATCTCTCTCCAAACCCTAGTGATGCCCTAGATGTGATTAAAGACCCTACTTATATAGGTTTTGCTGAAATTGGCCTAAGAAACTTCAGGTTGAAGACACTTCTCGTTAAAAATAAAAAAGTAATAATAATAATAAATAAATAAAATAATTGGAGAAACAACGTCCAGGGTTAACCTTACCAATCCACAATCAACCGCACTTTATTCAGATGTCCATGGTCGACCAGAAAATTCCACCATCGACCCTGAAATTCCGGGACCCTGAAATTCTGGCCCTAAGTTTCAGTCCATTTAGACATTTTAAGTACACTGATTTCAAAAATTCGTATCTTCTTCAATAAAGCTCTGATTGAAGTAATTCAAAAGCCAAAACGAACCTTTGTGAGTTTAGTTTAAAGAAAATTTAAAAAAAATAAAATAAATAAAATAAAATGAGCTTGATTTTAAGATGTTTTGGAACTAGATAAAAAATCATCAATTTCAGATAGCCGGTACTTCTGGAATTTTTAAAAAATTTTGTAGAATTCCAAATGAAACAAAATTTAGTAAGACAAAAGTATAATGATGAATTAAAAAAAAATTTATAAAAATAATTTAATAATGAAAAGAGTAAAAAATATTACCAACAACTGATTTATTAAAACTGAAAATTTCTGCAACTACAAGTTGTCAATGGACCAAACGTATCTTTTTAATCTTAGAGTTTTAGGATTCAGTGTCTTCTTAGGAATTGTTTCAAATCATCCCATGAATCATCTTGTGTGATAAAATTAGATTTTTTTATAATATATTTTACTATTTCAAGCAATTTCTAGTTTAGACGAATTAGTACTTTTGATTTGGGTTTGCATCCTATCATGTAGAGCATTGTAATTTTCTTTTAAGGTCAGATTTCAATAAAATGTTCCAAATTATCTTATCCCCTTGTGGATTCATGAGCCCTGACACCTGGTGAATTCAAGGTTCATATTACATTGAGGAGACAACGTTCTTCCCTTTGGCTTTTCGATGCCCTTCTTGGTCTTGCAAGCTTCAAACCTCCAAAATATCATGGAATTTCCAATTCTTCATTCCCTTTTTGAATCAACAAAATCAAAGTGTTGTGGGCCCATAACTCACAGGCCATAGGATCGAAACGATAACATAAAGACAAAATCTTATGCCCTTGGAAACCTATCTAAAATAGTCGTTTGACCATAAGCATAGTGGGAAATTCATAACCCACAAAGTTGAACATAAATTAAATAGGAACACTCTTTGAACACGAACCCAAAGATAATCTAACTTCCCAATGATTTATGATATTCCTCAAACATCTAGAATGATCAGATTACAGAATTATGGAACTATACACCTGTGCACGAGACATTTACAGCTTGACCCGATTCCCAATCCTGGGTGACTATCAATGGACTCACTGCTTTGACCAAGCAGAAGATTAGGATTCACAAGGATTATAAAGAGAGACAACGAGCTTTCTGTGACGTATCAGATTCAAACCCACTACAACCATTTTCCTTTTTAGTCAAACATTAAAAATAGATTTTTATTTTTACTTTGGATGGTGGGGAAATATTGTCATTAATCCTAATCCTTTGAAAAAAAATTAGGAAATCTTGAGGGTGAAATGTTTTTAGGGGGACCTCAGTTGATTAAATTTAACATATACCCTTACTTATACATCAGCATATTACAATGGACTCCGTAGAAACTTGGGCATCATGAATTGTAATGACCTTACCAATTCGCATTAAAGAAACATTAATAAATTTTGGAGAAAAAATTTGTTTTAATGGGGGTAGATTATAACAACCCATATTTTTGTCACTTAGAATTCCAAAAATCCTTATAAAGTTTCTTGCTAGAATAATTTTAATCCATCACTTAGTGGTCTTTAATTCATGATTTTAACGAAAACACAAGTATTACTATTAAAGGAACTGTGCAAATTCAATTAGACACCCTTAGGAACTTATTCAATATGCCCAATCACTTAAATCTTTGGGTTAGCCTTGAGATTTGATTATCTAAAATCCTAATCTATCCAACCTATCACTAACTAATCAAGATAGTTGTAACTAAATGGAGATCTACTTAAAGTTAGCTAATAACTCGTTTAGTGGAAAATCAATTATTAAGGATTATTATAACCGAATCGCCGTTTCTACTAATTGAAAATAGGTCACTCTATGAACTTGCCTAATCAAGGCTCTAATTATCGTATACGAAAATATCGCCACTTAATTCATTACAGAAATACCTTGATTATCCGACCATGCTCTAGACTGCTCATTAGTATACCATTAAACTCGAAACTATATAAAGATGTTTATCTTAGAGGGTTTGAAATCCATCGTGGGAGATCAACTTAAGATCGTGGGAAGGGTGACCTTTCAGTCCTAGTGGTCTTTAATTCACGATTTTAACGAAAACACAAGTGTTACCATCAAAAATAGGATTATGCCAATATAAAAATTAAAGAACCGAAAGATTAAATAAATTAGAACTAATCATAAATCTTAGCTGTAATAGTATTGAGAAATTGATTCAAATCTTGTTCAAAGGATAACCTCAAACCAAAAAAAGATGTTTTAAGTAGGATAACTTGATTTCTTGAACGTAGTAATAATCAAGATCGCAAACTAAAATAAGAGGAAAAGGAAGAAAGCTAACTATTATAAGCATTCACCACATGTACATGAAAAAATTATAACCATTCAACACATATACATCACATACATCATTTACCACAAAATACCAAGAGTTATAGTGGTTTAGCGTGTACACCAACTGTTCTCAAATAGCCACACCTACTCCACTCCCAATAATCACAACCCACGTGATATTGGCGTTCACTAAAAATCAAGGTTTTCTCAGGTTCACCTTAAAACCTATACAGTTGTGTTTTCAAATGGGCTATCACAATCAAAACCCCACGCTAAGATTTTTTGACTATCTCAGTCAAAACTAATACAGAGATTTTTTTGATATCTTAAGAAACTAAAAATGAATAAATAATATTTATCATCTTCTGAAGACACTCTTTGATGTAGCCTGTAGAACCACTTTTCTTGATGTATAAATGTTCAATGTCCAATAACACAATCAAGGGTTATAGATTCTAAATTGATTTTAAATTAATTCAAACCTGGGCTACTTATTTGAATTCCTTAGATCTCATAAGGAAGCATATGTATTCCCTTTAAAACATAAGATTCATGAAAGAGAGATTATGAAATTTCAAAAAAAGTTATTAAAAGATTAAAATTACCGTGCTATAGCTTGAATAAGATGATGACTTTTTCCTCTCAAAGTGAAGACTTCTATACTTCAAACAAAAATGTGCATAAATCATATACCTTGCATGCCATTCACATTAATGGGCGTAAATAATACTGCTACATGAGCGGGGCCCATGCATTAGCAAGCTCCAAACTCCTTGAGGGTGCTCCATTGATGTATGTATTTTATGCATGTGGCAACCATCCATTTTTTTCATATAATTTTAAAACATGAGTTAAAAAATGAAGCACATCCAAAACTCATGTGGACCACACCAGGAAAAAAAAAACAGTGGTGATTGAATGGTTACTATTAAACACTTCTTGGGACCACAAAAGTTTTAACTTAAGCTGATATTTATATTTTCCGTTCATACCCGTCTGTGTAACCCAATCGCAAATAAACATTTTAGTGGGCCTACTAAGTTTTTAATAGTGGGTGTTCAATCACCACTGTTTTCTTGTGGTGTGGTCCACTTAAAATTTGGATATATCTTATTTTTGGTTCCGTAACTTAAAATGATTTGAAAAAAAAAAATGGATGGCATAGATAAGACACATCTTGGTTGCGCAAAGCACTATCGGACAGCCGCCTCGCAGCTGGCAGCATCAGCAAGCGATCCGCGTCCGCTTGTTCACATGAACGCGCATAACTATGGTGGGTGTATTCTACGGGAAACTTGTGCGTATGGGCCACGCAAACGCCTGCAACATGCGCAATGAATCTTATAACCTTTATTACACATATACATCCACATGTGTCTTGTACGGTTGCATCCGCAGGTATCTACGCATTCATTCACGGAACTCAGATTGGATAGTACCGCGTTTAGTACTCGTGCTCCAAAAGCCATGTAGGCCCCAGCACGATGTATGTGTTTTGTCGTCCATTTTCTAGCTCATTTTAGGGCATAATCCAAAAATGAGGGAAATCCAAATCTAAGGTGGGCCACACCATAGGACATAATGGTGATTGAACGTCCACTGTTAAAAACTTCCTAATGTTACAAAAGTTTTAGATCAAGCTGATATTTATGCGTCCCTTTATCAAGGTCTGACTGACTTGATCAGCAGGTTTTGTGTTTCCATCGAGCTCTGCATGACCTAATCAACAAGTTGGATGGCAAATAATCATTACAGCGGGCTTAAGGAAGCTTTTAACGGTCAGCATTTAATCACCACTGTTTCCTGTGGTGTGCAACGTACTTGAGAATTGAATTTACCTCAATCTTAAGCTAATATACAAAAATGGTCTTGCAAAATAAATGGACGGTGTAGATAAATCACATACATCATAGTGGGGCCACGGAGCTTTTCCGGCACCGACCGGCATTACTGAATCCGAGTCACATGCACTTGAGAAAAAAATGCATGAACAGATAGAATATAAACACGTGCACACGTGTCAGACATATAGGTGCATAGGTGTGAAAATATCACTAGGCCTTAAAAAAATCCTTGCAAACATGGTCAACATATACCATGTATGTTGATCACAGTGCTTTGCATTCACACATAGCATATCTCACACACCTACAATATCCGAATATTTATAGATGTGTCCACATTTCTTTCTATGCATCAGTATGAAAGGTACGTGAATATGTCCAATCTGGCAACCATATCTTATTCATGCACTAGGTACACGATGTGGTATGTATCTTCATATTTTACCAATGGGCTTAACCCACTTGAATTACATGCCCAAAAATAGCTGCCGGCACAAATAAACTACTTATAAGAGTGCACATGCATGTGCATTGACAGGTCAGTGGACTGATGCATGAAACCTGTCCAACACACAGTTGGGTAAAATAAATAAATAAATAAAGCAAAACGAATGAAGTGGGCCTCTCTCTCTCTCTCTCTCTCTCTCTCTCTCTCTCTCTCTTTGTTTTTTTTGTTTTTTTGTTTTTTTTTAATAGGTCTTTAATTCCACGGCCACGGCTGCCCATACAAATCTCTTGGTGGGACAACTGTTGTCCGTGATCAAATCCAAGCTGTTCAGATTTGGGTTCGGATGCACAAATGGGCCTAAGTCCAAAATATGTCAAACACTTAATAATGAAAATAGCAGATAAGAGATTAGAAAACCATAACTTCACTGCCATCCTTGAGATAGATATTGTTCTTATCTTTATAATGGTTGAAACAGATTGAAAATCTTAAGTCCTTGTGATGAATCACAAAGATAAGACATATACAAAACATGCCTTGGAAGTGAGCCTCCAAGTGTGTACCTAATAATGAAACAGGTATAGACCTCTTAGCGACTGTGGGATTGTTCCAATTGCTTGGGACGGTTGATTCAATGGGACCATTGAATTTGGGATTGGGCTTGTATCTGGGATGACGGGATTGTGCTCTAGTTTGGGCTTGTTGGGTCGTGCTCGGATTAAGCCTGACTGTATGCTTTGAGCCTATATGCTTGGGGTAATTGGCATGGTTCGGGTTTGTTTCTGAATGTGTATCGCGTAGCTAATAAACACCAAATGACTTAAAAAATAAACCGAACCATCTGCTTATCCTTAGCTGATAGCGATAGGTGGTTGGAATGGTGGGTTTGAGCCTGGTTATTTTGGTGACTGTCCATTTGTGTTGGTCCCTGTTGGATGAGTTGGAGAGTCGATTTTCCAATAATGGCTTTCAGTGCTATTGTGAAGATTCGATCCATAAGAAAGATGTGCTAATGACTTTGTTGAACAAAAATTTATCATTGAATCTAGAAAGAACTTGGCTCAACTGAATGCTTTATTAGAATTGGATTCCAAGCAATGCGATTGATTATTATTATTATTAATGAAGAGTCATACTCAAACTAAAACCTATTATAAATAGTAAAAACGAAAATAAAACAGGATTTTGACCGCTAATCTGATGATATTTCACAAATTTGGCATGGGCAACTCGGCATAGAGGGGTTGGGTGGCTAAAGTAGCTCGTCCTATGTCAAGCCCGTGTTCTAGTGTCCATTTCGTTCCGTATGATCCCGCGGTCTTTCCGGTCAAATCTCAGCAACTTGAGACCCTTAAATTTTATTTGCACACGACCTTGAGTTCCATCTTGTAAACCCGAAGCGATTTAGCCCTAAACTTACGCCATTGCGACCGCGTCATCGCCATGATTCCGACGACACGTCTCGTGCGCCAATCCGACGTCTAGATCATAAGTTGTGGCTCGCGCACTATAAAGGTCATGGACCGCATGTTGCGGGACCCACTTATCATATGGCACCATTCTCAACTGGGGTGACATCACCCAAAGTTATCATTGCTTTTTAATCAAGCATTGATTGTCTTACATCTCATTATGGCATGCCTCCTTACAATTAATGATGGCCTTACAAAGCCATCATTACATATCTCTCTCTTATCCCTCTTTCTCCTTCTCCATTTCTATTCCTTGCAATCTCCAACCGGCCATGAAAGCTCCCAAATCCAACAACTACAAGCTTTAGCCCCTCCTAATCCAACCCTCCAAACCCCATCTCCACCGTTAAAATCCCTCCCTTGAAGCTGAGAAGATCGAAGGTGGAAGGAGAAGGAGATTTAGAGCCTTGAGGTGGGTGCTTCTTTCTCTCTCTCTCCCTTTCCTTATTTCTTTGTAATGGTGTGGCCGTGTGGCCCACTCGGATGGACCCCACCTTGATGTATGTCTCATCCACACCATCCCATACATTTGGTGGCCCACCTGAGCAAGGCCCACCTAGATATTTGTTGTATCCAAAACCTACCCAGCGTCCCTGGACGCTGGACTTTAGTGAAGGGTGAACGGACAGTGTGGTGTCCTGTCCGTCAAAGCAAAGATATCAGTTTGATTAAAAATTTTGGGTGGACCCCTCATGTAGGCCCCACCTTGATGTATCAGTCTAATCCACGCTGTCCATTCCGTTCCCTAGCTCAATTTAGATGTTGAGCCAAAATATGAGGCCAATCCGATTATCGGGCGGGCCATGCCATAGGGAAAATAGTGGTTTTACCGTTAAAAACTAATCTGATGTTCCTATACACCAAAATACCATGAATATTGGGCTTGATGAGTCTGTCTTGATCCATGGGATCCAACAGCTGGGACGGATTTCCCTAACGTGGGTCCTGGATGTGAAAAACCTTAATAAAACGAAAAAAAATAAAAATAAAAATAAAAAGGAAAAGGGAGGCTGCTGCAGCAGGCGCTGCTGCTGTCAGCAGCGTACGCAGGCACTGCTGCACTGGCATGAAGAACAGGCTGGGCCTTACAGCCCCAGCTATGGGCCCCATTGTGATGCGTTTCGGACATCAACACCGTGCATTTGGCACGTCCCCTTTAAATTATGGGATAACCCAAAAATCAGCCATATACGGAACTTAGGTGGGCCACAGAATCTAAAATCATGTGAAGACAAGCCTAAAATATATAAAAACACCTGGTGGGGGCCTACCTGAAATTTGGATACGGCTGAAACTTGGTCTGGACCCTTCATTCAAGTGGGACACCCGCAATGGGTGGGCTGGATTTGTAAACCCCATCTCGGTGGGCCTGATAATGATTATGAATGTTTTCAATGGAGGGTAGCCCTCTTAACTGTTGTATTTGGTGCGGCCCACACAAGTCACGGACTGACTTGATTTTTGAGACCTAGGCCCACGCTGGAATGGTGCATCTGACCGATGGGTTAGATGTTTCGCAAACATCAACGGTGGGGCCCACACAGCTCGACGAGCACGATGTACCTTTTCCCATATATATGGTAGGCCCTGCATGGAACCCACCTTTGTTGTGTCTCTGGTTGTGTCAAAGAAGGAAAAAGAAAAAAAAAGAAAAAAAAAAAAAGAAATAGGAAAGGAAAAGAGGACAGGCAGCCACGTACTGCTCTCTCTCTATCTCTCTCTCTATCTCTCTCTTTCTCTCTCTTTGAACCTCAGTGGGTTGTAGGCCCCACATGATGTAAGTGTTTTGGCATGCTGCCCATCTGTTTCGTTGGTGGGGCCCACTGTCACCTAGCGACAGCAAGTTATGTGGGTCCCACCACTATATATATTATATATTATATACTATATATATATTTCATATTATATATTTTATAATATGTATATGGTGGTGGGCCCTACGTGGGACCCACCTTTGCCCTCCAAGTGCAGCCAGTTGTGGTGCAGCAGCCATCTAGCTGCTCCTTTATTGGCAGCAGGCCCAACATTAATGTATATCGACACTGCCTAGTATTTGAATAGTGGGGCTCACCATGATGTAAGTGTTGTATCCATGCCGTCCAACCAATTGTGAGATCATTTTACAACATGGGAAGATAGTGGTGAGTCAGATTTAAAGTTCGAGTGGACCCCACCATTTAAATAGTAGACAGTGACATCCACCGTTCAAACTTTTAAGGGCCATGGTAGTTTCCAATTAAGCTGATATTGTTTTCACTCCATTTATCCCTATGTTATCTTATGAATAGGTCGGGTTTTAAAATACATAAGGGCATGGCCGACTTGATATATATGAGGCCCACCGATGCGACCTATTTGATATACATGAAGCCGATGGTGTGACCCATATAATGCGGCCCATGTGAGGTGGCCCACTTAACATATGAGGCCCAGGTGCGAGGTCCACCTGTTGTGTATTCGAGGCCCAATGAGATGTATGTTGGCCCATATGACGAGGCCTATGTGACGTAATTGAGGCCCATCATGATTGTACGTAAGGCCAAGGGCCACTATGCGTATGGCTCTATGTGGGCCACTCCTTGGGAGCAATGTTGGTTAGATGTTCACATTGATGAGCAATGATGGTTGGATGTCCACATTGTGACATTCCCTTAGGTTTTGTTAGGTCCATTCTTATCATTCTCTTAGTGGGTTAACCCTAATCAGTGGGCCCCTTTCACCATAGACGGATGACTCCGTGCTATCGAATTTGATATAACCATGGTTGAGTGTAGATTTTTATACTATGGTTGATTGGCTGATCATTTATGGACCCCGCTTTATTTATCTACTGATTACCGGTGCTAGTTATTGAGGCCGACGCCGATTATCGACCCTAATTATCGGTGCTGATTATCGACGCTGATTACCAATTTTGATTGTCGTGACCGATTGCCGATTCGGATTGATTTAACCGATTGTTGATTAGCGATCGAGGTCGATTATCTTGAAAGATTGCCGATTAGCGATCGAGGCCGTATCATGACCGATTGCCGATTCTGATTGACGTGACCGATTTGTCGATTCCGATTGACTTGACTGATTGCCGATTAGCGATCGAGGTCGTTTATCATGACCGATTGCTGATTCCGATTGACGTGATCGATTGCCGATTTTCAATTGACGTGACCGATTTGCCTATTCTAATTATCAATCGTTCCAATTGTCGTGACCGATTTGCCCACTCCGATTATCGATCGATTCGACTCTCGTGACCGATTTGTCGATTCTGATTATCGATCGATCCGATTCTCGTGACCGATTTACCGATTCTGATTGTCGATCAATCTAATTGACGTGACCGATTTGCCGACTCTGATTATCGATCGATTTGATTCTCGTGACCGATTTGCCGATTCTGATTATCGATCAATTCTGATTGTTATGGCCGATTGCCGATTCCGATCATCAAGGCCGATTATTGATCAATTCCAATTGTTATGGTCGATTATCGAAGTCAATCACCGAGGCTGATTCTGATCGCTGATTCCTACTATTGAGGTCCATTCTGATGAGCATTTGGCCTCGGCCTGATGCATTTGAGAGCAATGTAATGTATGTGAAGCTCATGTAAAAGGCCCATTATGATGTATTAAGCTCTTGAGTGAGGCCTATGATGTTGTATACTAGGCCCTTGTGTGAGGCCATGGATCCACTATATGTTAGACTCTATGTGGGTTATTCCTTGAGGGCAATGCTGGTTAAATGTCCACATTGTCGAGATCGATTGTCGATGCCGATTATTGATACCGATTATGAGTATGTGACAGCATAGTATCATGATACATACCCATACGCATCATTACATATTTGTTATGAGATGAGGTTGATTATTGCATTTGTCATTGAGCATATTCTTATGAGACTCCCTGATAGGCGGAGGTTATCTCACATGAGCGCACGGTATTCACAGGATTGATGCATGACTGGATTGTATGACTCATGCACCTTGCATTATGATTACTATACATCCTATCGACATCAGGGCCGCAGCCGCCACATGTATTTCATGGATGGCCAGATGGGACACCGGAATTGGTGTTATAGATATCCCTGGGTGAAAGTCCCTAAACCCTCTTGATTCCAGAGGTTGCTCCAACGTCCAGACCGAGTGGATGCATGAGCGCATGAGGGCCGCATACCTTTAGGCAGCGTCTCCCACTGTATCGTGGTCGGTTGGAAGGGGGTATGGCCTTACCTGCCCGAGAGGAGGGGGCAATGCTAGGCTGAGTCTGACCAGCTCGAGGAATAGGTCCGCTATCGACGAGTCGGGCCCGATATTGGCAGGTGGATAGTGAGGTCTCTTCCACTCACCTTGTTGCGCGCGATGGGCCGACAATCTGGTTTAGAGTGTAATAGACCCCGATGATTTTTTTCAGAGAGTAACCGCACTAATATGTGGACTTATATATTGAGCAGGAATTACATATTCATTCATTCATTCCTTCACTATCCACTCGGGTTGGTGGTGCGTAACTATTTGCTACGTGTACCTTCGCATGACCAGGATTTCGGTTGGGCGCACAACCAACCTGAGATTAGGAGTTTATTACATTGAGTCTGACTATCCAAATTTAGGTATGAGACTGGTTTGGATAGAAGTCCCTTGTGGTGGACCCCGTAGTCTACGATACTACGTACTATCATCCCGACTTCACACTCCAACATGGTCATTCCATTCGCACCGCATATCGCATTACATTCGCAACATATGATAACTGAGGTTACTATGTTTATGCATTTATATGGCCTAGATACGACTGGCTATATTCGTGGACTCATCATCGGCATCTAATATTTGGCTTGTTATCTCCGCATTGCATAGCTGATCTGCATTGCTTCATCAGTATATGATATTGTTTTTATTATATTTCTGCATCGTATAGTCTGGATAAGGCTGATGGTATTTATGGCCCTATCAGTAGGTTTTCGCATTGCTCTGATATCGTATCTTGTCAGTATTTCTATTTATTCCATTGTCTGATTCATAGCATTGTATTGCATACTTGGCACTTACATTGTACACACACTTTCACCACCCTCTAAGCTTTCTATAAGCTTATGCACGATAGATGCGTGCAAGTGTTATTAGGTTGTAGTAGCGTTGAGCTTGGAGCGTGCAGTTGTCTTCTGGAGCTTTGATTTCAATATATGTATTTCCCTTTCAGCATTATACTCAAATGATTATATTAGTGGATATGTGATGATGATGTTGCCTTTGTGAATTGGGTAATCTTGTGGTTATGCTTATTATGAGTTAAATGTATATATATATATATAAAAATCCTCCTTGTAGGATCCCAAGATCGGAATTTGGCGTATGGACGTTAGGAGCCGAAAATGGGGTACTACGGAGGCTGTTGACACCGGACTCAGCGATCGTGATTCCTGTGAATCCGATTTCCGGGTTTGGGGCGTGACATCCTATCCCAAAATCATATATGGTACGTTGAATAACTCTGTCCGGATTGTGAGATATGCCCGATTTAAGGTCTGACGGTCCGGATGACTTCTGTCGTCGACCGGGCCTTTTCTAATTCATCTTCACCTTGAAACTATTTGTGACCCGCTCTACATCATATTTGGTGATATAATCCACAAGTCTCGGAGGTTATTGAGAAGGTTGGATCAACCAACGTGGATTGTGATTTGATGTTCATGCGGTTTGGTCTATTCTTATCAGCACGTTTTGAGCCCTTAATCTGTGACCCTTTATTTGCATAAGCTTCCGAATGCACTATGGACTGTTCCTGGCCTAGATTTCGTCAGAGCTATTTCCAATCCTTAATCAGGACCAATTTGGACTATTCCTTTAATCAAATCTGGGCCAGGTTTTAGGGAAAAAATGGTTCTAGATTTTTGATGGAGCCAGACATATTTTGGCCATTATTAGGCTTCATTTTGCTGTTTAAATGGCCTCATCTTGCAAAAATTTTAACCTCTATTTTTCCAAAGAATTGCACATTTTAAACGAGTAACCAAGTTGAGTAAGTCGAGTTAATAGACAACTGCATCTAGAAATTGAACATTCTATGTTTTAAGTTGAGCCACCGAGTTCTGGAAATATGGTTGAAATATGGTTTGGAAAGCAACTCTAGTATTTCCATGCGATTGGTCTCAAATGCGAGTGACCTTTTACTCTTCATGTAGAAAGTATGAAGTAATCCACATAAATGGATGAAAATACAAAAATAATATTGAATTGTTAGAGAGACACTACAAGAAAAAAATACATTTACCAGTGGTCGAAAGTACGGGTAAAAGTTTTTTTAAAAAAAGCGCCGGAAAAACCTTTACCGGAGCTTAGACCAACGCCAACAAAGGGGTGCATCGGGAAATGATTTACCGGTGCTAATCATACTTTACCGGCGCTTTTGCGGTCGCTGTAATTGTGTAGACTTTTTCAGCGCCCATTATCTTTTTATCGGCACGTTCTTGTGGTTGCCGGTAATCTCTGATAAAGCGCCATCAAAAGTTGAAAAAGCGCTGGGAAAAGTCTATCCAAGCACCGGTAAAAGTATTCCAAAACACAGTTTCTCGCCACATTTAATCATGGAAAAATGCAGATAAAAAGTCTATACAAGCGTCGGTAAAAGTCTTCCAAAGGGCTATAGAGATTCGAGAGGCCCCGGCCGGGTTAAAAGCCGTGCAATCTGCAGCACAAGGCAATAGTTTATTTATTTTTTTCATAATTTAATTGAAATATGTATTTTTTTAAAAAAAATATTTGAAATCTAAAAAATATTGTAACATGCAATATTTATTCCAGCTAAACACTAGGAAAATCCTAGTAACGGCCCCATTACCCTCAAGAACATATAATGTAAATGTAACATCCTGGTGTATTAGTCATCTTGACCATATGGTAATTTATAGTAAGGCTATGTATATACATCATCACATATTTACAATACCGGTCAAACATCATGTGTAGAAGGGTTGGTATCATAAAATGTGCATAAACGTGTAGCTTGCATGCCATTCACATTAGTGGGCAGGGTATACCTATTATTTATTGCTAGATGAGTGGGGCCATGCATTAGCAAGCTCCAAACTCCTTAATGGTGCTCCTTGGACCCCCCATGATGTATGCATTTTATGCATGTCCCATCTATCCATTTTTTCATATCATTTTAAAACATGAGTTCAAAAATGAGGCAGATCCAAAACTCATGTGGACCACACCCAGAAAAAAAAAAAGAAGCCAACAGTGGTGATTGAATGGTCACTATTAAAAACTTCTTGGGACCACAAAAGTTTTAATTGAAGCTGATATTTATATTTTCTGTTCATACATGTCTGTGTAACCTACTCAACAGGTTGGGTGGCAAATAAACATTATAGCTGGCCTAAGAAGTTTTTAATTATGAGTGTTCAATCACCACTGTTTTCTTGTGGTGTAGTCCACCTGAAATTTGGATATATCTTATTTTTGATTTCATACCTTAAAATGATATGGAAAAATAAATGGACGGCATGGATAAGACACATACATCTTGGTTGGGAAAAGCACTGTCCAGTAGCCACCTCGCAGCTGGCAGCATCAGCAAGCGATCCACGTCCACTTGTTCCTAAGAACACGCATAATTGTGGTGGGTGTATTCTACGGCAAACTTGTGCGTATGGGCCACGCAAACGCATGCAACACATGCACAATGAATCTTATAGCTTTTATTACACATGTAAATCCACGTGTGTCTTATACGCTTGCATCCGCCCGCATCTATGCATTCTTTCATGGAACTCGGATTGGATAGTACTGCGTTTAGTACCCAATTGGCCGCTGGTCGGTGCTCGAAAAGCCGCGTAGGCCCACCACAATGTATGTGTTTTGTCCACACTGTCCATCCCTTTTCGATCTCATTTTAGGGCATGATCCAAAATTGAGGGAAATCCAAATCTAAGGTGGGCCACACACCATAAGAAACAATGGTGATTGAGCATCCACCATTAAAAACTTACTTAGGTTACAAAAGTTTTGGATCAAGCTGATATTTATGCTTCCTTTTGTCAAGGTCTAACTGAGTTGATCAACAGGTTATTTGTTCCATCCAGCTCTGCTTGACCTAATCAACAAGTTGGACGGCAAATAATCACTACAACAGGCTTAAGGAAGTTTTTAACATTCGGCATTTAATCACCACTGTTTCCTGTGGTGTGCATCGCACCGGAGAATTGAATTGCCTTAATCTTAAGCTAATATACAAAAATGCTTTGCAAATGGATGGACGGTATAGATAAAGCACATACATCATGGTGGGCCCATAGAACTATTCTGGTACCGACCTGCACCAAGTGGGTACTGTAGGAATCCGAGTCACATGCACTCTAGAAAAAATGCATGAACAGGAGCGTATAAACGCGTGCACATGGGTCAGACATTTAGGTGCACAGGTATGAAAATATCACTAGGCTTAACAAAATAAAATAAAATAAAATAAAAATCCTTGCAGCACATGGTCAACATATACCATGCATGTTGATCACGGTGCTGAGCTTTCACACATAGCATATCTCACACATGTACAATATCCGAATATTCATAGATGTGTCCACATTTATTTCTATCCATCAGGGTATGAAAGGTACATAAATATGTCCAATCTGGACAACCACATCATATTCATGCACTAGGTACAAGATGTGTTATGTATCTTCATATTTTACCAATGGGCTTAATCCACTTGAATTTCATGCTCAAAAATAGCACAAATCAACTACTTGTAAGAGTGCACATGCATGTGCATAGACAGGTCAGTGGACTGATGCATGAAACTGGTCTAACACACAATTGGGTAAAATAAATAAATAAAGCAAATTAAAACGAATGAAGCAGGCCTCCTGAAAAATCTAAGATAACTCTCTCTCTCAATATTATTATCATTTTTGTTTTTAAACAGGTCTTTAATTCCATGGCCACTGCTGCCCATACAAATCTCTTAGTGGGACTACTGTTGTCCGTGATCAAATCCAAGCTGTCAAGATTTGGGTTCGGATGCACAAATGGGCCTAAGTCCAAAATCATGTGAAAATAGGAGATAAGAGATTAGAAAACTATTACTTCCATCCTTGAAATAGATTCCTGGTCTTATCTTCATAACGGTTGAAACGGATTGAAAATCTAAGTCCTTTTGATGAATTGCAAAGATAAGACATATACAAAACATGCTTTGTGAGTGAGCTTACAAGTGTGTCCCTAATAATTAAACAAGGTATAGACCTCTTAATTAATGACTGTGGGATTGTTCCATTTGTTAGTTGGAATGGTTGATTTAAGCAGTCCATTCAATTTGGGATGACTGGATTGTGCTCTAGTTTGGGCCTGTTGGGTTCATGCTCGGATTGGGTCTGACTGTAGTCTTTGAGCCTATATGCTTGGGGTGACTGGCATGGTTTGGGCTTGGATCTGAATGTGTGTCAACTGAGTAGCTAACGAACACCAAGTAGCTTAAACTGAACCATCTGCTTCTCCTTAGCTGATAGCGACTGACACAAATCCAAAAGGTTAGCAAAGGTGGTTTTAATGGTGGGTTTGAGCCCGGTTATTTTGGTGACTATCCATTTCCAACACTGGTCCCTGTTGGATGAGTTGGACAGTCGAATTTCCAATAATGGCTTATGGATTGCTTTATTAAAACATTTTTGGCATATGTTTTGCTATATTCTTATTAAACTTGACCTTTTTCACTTAGCCATGTTTGAGGGGGAGTAATATAAGACATCTATCAAAGTGGTTATGACCTATCTTTGCATAAGGCGCTTGCTAGGATTCCACATGCAACATTCAATCGTGTGATTTCCTAACTGCATGTACTTTCCTAACCAAGTGGTGTAATCGTGCTTCGGATAATTTTCTAACTACACCTAACTACTTTAGGTAGTTTCCTAAGCCATATAAATCTTTTGAGTGCGGATCCTCTGCCTCTCGGAGGCAGGAACTCCCTGCCTCCAGCGTTTTCATTGGCCAACGTCACCATAAGTGCCACGTCATTAAAATTTTTAAATATATTAAAAAAAGTACATTTAATAAGAAGTATAACGGAGACGTTAACGGAAGCGGTTTGCGTGCCGAGTAACTCAGCACGGTAAACATACCGAGTAAAGTCTGTGGTGGAGCCCACCGTCGTCATTCGTGCATTGTATCAACTCCATCCATCTCTTTTATCATCTAATTTTAGGGTTTTACAACAAAAATTAATCATATTCAAAGATCAAGTGGACCACACCACCTGAAACAGTGTGAATTGAATTCTACCGTTGAAAAGTTGTTGGGGGCCCATAGAAGTTTTATATCAAGATGATATTTGTTTTTTCCATTCATCCATGTCTTTGTGATCTTATGAACAGTTTGGATGAAATATAAACATCATTGGGGGCTTAGAAACATTTCAATGGTGAAAATCAATACTTCCACTATTTCATTTGGTATGGTCTACTTGAGCTTTTGATATACTTCAGTTTTGGGCTCAACCCCTAAAATGATCCGAAAAAATGGATGGACGGCGTGGATAAACCACATGAATTCACAGTGGGCCCAACAGAGTTTACTCAGTACAATAAGACTCGTACGCAATCCGATTTCACATGTCTAGACGCGGATTTCCTACTAAAGCCTTTTGCAGTAAGATCCTGCGCAAGGATTTCAGATGGGCCCACTACCACGTTTGTGATAAATTCAACTCGTTCATCCATTTTTAGATATCATTTTAGGACATAATACCAAAACTAAGGTGTATACAAAACTCAAATGGGCCACACGAGAGGAAACAGTAAAAATGACCTTATAAACAGTTTGGATGGCATATAAACATCAAGACACCTAGGAAGGCTTCAACTATAGGAATTTCTTTCTCCACTGTTTCATCTTGTATGGCCCAGTTGAGTTTTTTATCATCCTAATTTTTGGTTACATGTCTTAAAATGAGCTCTAAAAATGGATGAATGCATTGAAATTCCTATAAACATCATGGTGGACCCCACCATACATCTCAATGCTGGAACTTCATACAAAAGGCTTTCCCCGGTAAATCCGTGTCCACGGTTTGGATTGGCTACTCCCCTGCCACTCAGTGTTATGTGGGCCCACCATGATGTATGTGTTTCATCCATGCCGTCCATTTATTTTTCTAGATCATTTTATGGTCTGAGACCAAAAATGAGGTATAACCCAATCTCAAGTGGACCATATTACATGAAATAGTGTTGAATGAATGTTGACCATTAAAAACTTTTGGGGGGCCATAAACGTTTTGGATGAAGCTTTTCCCTTCATCTGGGTCTTTATGACCAAACCAACAGATTGGATGTCAAATAAATAGTATGGTGGGCTTTAGGAGGACTTTAATGATGGATATCCAATCAACATTGTTTTCTTGTGGTGTGGTCCATATGAGATTATATCCCTCTCAATTTTGGGATCAAGCCCTAAAATTATATGTAAAAATAGATTAATGGAATGGATGAAATACATAAATCATGGTGGGGCCCACAGAGTACCGACCACGACCACCACCGGGCTGGTGGTGGGGAGAGTAGCCAATCCGCTTTCATTTCCATTTGGGATTTAGTGTCACATTGAGCAGTGAGACTCGCTACTGAAGTGATGTCACCTATTTATATGCATTCCACCATGATATATGTTTTGTATCCACACCGTCCATCCATTTGGAGAGATCATTTTAGGGCATGAGCCAAAGAATGAATAAGATCCAAAACTCGAGTGGACCCCACCACAGAAAATAGTGGAGAGCGTCATGCCCACCATTTATTACGACTGAATCCAATCTAAACCTCGTCACTTTGTCTACTGAACCCCGTCACTTTGTACTGCAACCTCGTCACTTTGTACTGCAACCCCGTTACTTTATCTATTGAACCCTGTCACTTAGTGTTGCAACCTCGTCACTTTGTCTAGTGAACCCCGTCACTTTGTTTACTGAACCCCGTCATTTTATACTGCAACCCCGTTACTTTATCTACTGAATTCCGTCACTTTGTACTGCAACATCGTCACTTTGTCTACTGGACCCCATTACTTTGTGTTATAACCTCGTTACTTTGTCTACTATACCCCCGTCACTTTGTGCCTCAACCTCGTCACTTTATCTAGTGAACCCCGTCACTTTGTACTGCAACCCCATCACTTTGTCTACTGAACCCCGTCACTTTGTACTGCAACCCCGTCACTTTGTCTATTGTACTCCGTCACTTTGTACTACAACCCTGCCACTTTGTCCACTGAACCTCGTCACTTTATACTACAACCCCATCACTTTGTCTACTGAACCTCGTCACTTTGTGCTGTAACCCCGTCACTTTGTCTGCTGAACCCCATCACTTTGTACTGCAGTAGGCAAATTGACGGGGTTGCAATACAAAGTGACGGGGTTCAGTAGACAAAGTGACAGGGTTGCAGTACAAAGTGACGGAGTACAGTAGACAAAGTGATGATGTTGCAGTACAAAGTGACAGGATTCAGTAGACAAAGTGACAGAGTTGTAGTACAAAGTGACGGGGTTCAGTAGACAAAGTGATGGGGTTGCAATACAAAATGAAGGGGTTCAGTAGATAAAGTGATGGGGTTGCAGTACAAAATGAAGGGGTTTAGTAGACAAAGTGATAAGGTTGCGGCACAAAGTGACGGAGTATAGTAGACGAAGTGACGAGGTTGTAGCACAAAGTTATGGGGTTCAATAGACAAAGTGACGATGTTGCAGTACAAAGTGACAGAGTTCAGTAGACAAAGTGGCGGGGTTCAGTAGACAAAGTGACGGGGTTGCAGTACAAAGTGACGAAGTTCACTAGACAAAATGACGAGGTTGCAACACTAATTTTTACATATAATTTTAGGGGTTGACCCCAAAAATGAGAGGGATATAAATCTCATATAGACCACACCACAGGAAAACAATGGTGATTTGATATCCATCATTAAAGTCCTCCTAAGGCCCACCGTACTATTTATTTGACATCCAATCTATTGGTTTGATCATAAAGACCCCAGATGAAGGGAAAAGCTTGATCTAAAACTTTTATGGCCCCGAAAAAGTTTTTAATGGTCAACGTTCATTCAACACTATTTCATGTAATGTGGTCCACTTGAGATTGGGTTATACCTCATATTTGGTCTTAGATCATAGAATGATCTAGAAAAATAAATGGACGGCATGGATGAAACACATACATCATGGTGGGCCCACATAGTACCGAGTGGCAGGGGAGTAGCCAGTCCGTTTCCAATGGAAACCGTGGACGCAGATTCACCGGGAAAAGCCTTTTGCATGAAGTTCCAGCACTGGGATGTATGGTGGGGTCCACCATGATGTTTATAAGAATTTCAATCCATTCATCCATTTTTAGATCTCATTTTAAGACATGTAACTAAAAATTAGGATGATCAAAAACTCAATTGGGCCATATAAAATGAAACGGTGGAAAAAGAAATTCCTATGATTGAAGCCTTCCTAGGCGTCTTGATGTTTATATGCCATCCAAACTGTTTATAAGGTCATTTTTACTAGGATGAAGTGAAAACACCAAAATATTAGGCCGATGCAAAACTTTTGTGGCCATATAAATATTTTAATGGTAGACACTAAATCCCCACTGTTTCCTCTCGTGTGGCCCATTTGAGTTTTGTATACACCTTAGTTTTGGTATTATGTCTTAAAATGATATCTAAAAATGGATGAACGGGTTGGATTTATCAAAAATGTCACAGTTGGCCCATCCAAAATCCTTGCGCAGGATCTTACTGCAAAAGGCTTTGGCAGGAAATCCGCGTCCCCGTTATACACGTGAAATCGGATGGCATACGAGTCTTATCGTATTGAGTAAACTCTGTTGAGCCCACTGTGAATTCATGTCATTTATCCACGCCGTCCATCCATTTTTTCAGATCATTTTAGGAGTTGAGCCCAAAATTGAAGTATATCAAAAGCTCAAGTACACCATACCAAAGGAAACAGTGGAAGTATTGATTTTCACCATTGAAATGTTTCTAAGCTCCCAATGATGTTTATTTTTCATCCAAACTGTTCATAAGATCACAAAGACATGGATGAATGGAAAAAACAAATATCATCTTGATATAAAACTTCTGTGGGCCCCCAACAACTTTTCAATAGTGGAATTCAATTCACACTGTTTCAGGTGGTGTGGTCCACTTGATCTTTGGATATGATTAATTTTTGTTATAAAACCGTAAAAGTAGATGATAAAAGAGATGGATGGAGTTGATACAATGCACGAATGACGACTGTGGGCTCCACGGACTTTACTCAGTACGCTTACCCTACTGATTTACTCGGCACAAAAACCGCTTCTGTTTAACGTCTCCGTTATACTTCTTATTAAATGTATTTTTTTAATATATTTAAAATATCTGATTACATGGCGCTTATACTGACGTTGACCAATGAAAACGCGGGAGGCAGGGAGTTCCTGCCTCCGGGAGGCAGAGGATCCGCACTCAAATCTTTTATACAATCTTACAAACTCTTTAAAAAAAATAAAAATAAAATAAAAAATAAAATAAAATGTAACACACCTATCGTGGCTCATGCTTATAAAAGAGCTAGACATTTCTCAACCGTCTCTTACTATTCTATAGTGCAGGGTCCACAGGCCTTTCCTAACGAAATCTTCATGCCACGTGGACTGAAAAAATGCTGGAACCCCTTCCGAACTTGTTGCATAAGAGAAGATGAGAGAGGAACGTTCGATTCGCGTTAAAGCTTCTTCATAATCTTGATTGGGCAGAACTTTGGAATCCTTGTACAATCTGGGGAGAAAACACAAACTTTGGAACTTTCCATCTCTAAACAGATGGAAATGAAGCCTAAACACAAAATAAAAGATTTGTGAGGAAAATTGCAGTGGAAATGGGAGAAAATCACATCCGAAAAGTGCATCTCACACATTTACACAGGCATGCGGAAAATCTGATTTTTCATAAGCTTGGAGGATCACCACCATTGTTTGGGCCACTCATCAAACCGTCAAAGTATATGGAAGATCCTAAGTGTCAAAAATCGAGCCCGAGAGCTCCTACACATGCAGCCTTCCTTTGCTGGGATTGGGCCTGGGCCTTGTGGCACCATGGGCATGGAGACTGAAGCAGGTATGCAGAGCCCACTTGGATGAGGCCCATTAGAATGATGCTTGCATGGAGGGAATGGACGGATCACTTGAACTTACAATCTTCACATTATTTGGAGCATTGAAATTGTTGAGTGACTGGGGATCAACCGCGGGGAAGAATGCTGTTGTTGTGGCTGAGGACTGTATTATACAGTTTGATCCATTTCAAATGCTGCTTAAGCATCCATGCATGCACACATCACACAAGGGACCACTTTCTTAAATGGCTAAGTCTAGTTGACGATGATGTCCACCTTTGGTTCGGCCCACTTACTTTCACAATCATTCGCTGCGAAAGTAGGATCCACGTCCAAAGGGAAGTAGTGCATAATGGTACAACATCAGCAGCGTTGGAAAATGACTCTTAGGTGATGCCCATTGGCTAGGGGGCCCACGTGGATATCTACGTACAGTCTTTTCTCTCCATCTCTATCTTCTCTTTCTCATAGTCTCTCTTCTCTCTATGTGTAACCTTCAGTATACTTTCTATTAAAAATAGTAAATGGAGAGAGAGAGAGAGAGAGAGAGAGAGAGAGAGAGAGAGAGAGAGAGAGAGAGAGAGAGAGAGAGAGAGAGAGAGAATAGAAAGATAAGAAAACAAGGAGAAGAAAAAGAGAGGAAAGTAAGAAGAACAAAGGGAGATTAGAGTGGGGCCCTGACGCACGGATGGACGTGATGAGGAAGAGCAGCACTGTCTTCCTCAGGGTGATAACTATTCCAAATCCACGAACTTACTCTGGACTCCTCACAGAGATACCTCGAATCCACGAAGAAAATAAGAAAATAGAAATAATTTTAGAAATTCATAATAAATTGATTGATGATTAAAACGAGTTTACAACCTTCTTAAATAATAACATGAAACCTAGGAAGAAGTTTCGGAATTAAACTACAACTAAAACTCCTAGAAATCGTGACTAACTGTAAATAGTAAACTTACTATTTATATACAAACGTGATTCCTACTAGACATGACGGTTTTCACCCAAAAATAAGTGTCCTAGTTGGCTCAACTATGCTATTCTCCTAATTATTCTAAGCGCTTTTAATGTTCATGTTGGATGCAACTCCTAAAGCTCAACAAATGAAGAGTTATAATCAAATGTTAACTTACTATAAATAATAAAAATGAAAATAAAACAAAAATTCAACCGTGGATCTGATGGAATCTCACAAATTCGGCATAGGCAACCTGGCGTAGCAGGGGTGGGTGGCTAAAGTAGCTCGTCCTACTCCAAAATCATATAGGACACGTCTGATAACTCATTCCGGTTTGTGAGATACAACCATTTTAAGGTTTTGATGGTCCAGATCACTTTCGCCTCCGATCGAGCCTTTTCTAGTCCATTTTGGCCATGAAGTTGTACGCGACCCGCTCTATATCAGGCCCATTTTGCGTGACTTGACTGAGACCATTAATTGTCGGTCATCGGTTGATCTTTGATCTAGGGAGTGAAGAGGCTGATTGTTTATATTTTTTTGTTGGTTTGATATGGAGCCATGTTGCGTGACTTGATTGAGACATTTGCTTGTCCATGGCCCACCATCAGTATCAGAGCGGTAGATTGACACATAATAGTGGTAGATTACAGGTGGTGTGATCCCACCATTTTACAAAAATAAAATAAAATAAAAAGAAGCCCCAGGGTATACACAAGTCTAACATGTTTTTCATTCCCACCGAGTCAGTGGTCTTCACCATTAGCTTGGCATGTCACGTGACTTGTTATGGACTGCATTCTATATGTTCTTTGTATGATGTGCGGTCCTTGTCGCAGAATGGTTGTGTTGTTATTACGCGCGAAAGTACTTTTCACAATTGCCCTTTTCCTAAAGTGCGAGACATGTCGTCGATTGCTTGGTGTTAGCTTATTGGTCATGCACCACCCATCCATATGCATCAAGGACCAGACACAATCAATTCAACTAAAGCTAAATCAATCAATATGCATGATTTAGATTTTAAAAACAAGGAGAAGTTCAATTTAGGAGCATCCTTTTAAAGGATGATAAAGCTTTTTCACACTTCTAGCTACAACCCCATTTTCAAGAGCTCTGCTCTCCAACTATTGATTATTCCATGTTCTCTGACCCTGACCCACCTAGGAACTGAATCCCCATCACATTTTTCACTCCTTCACAAAATTTCCCATAACCATAGAGAAAGACAGCAGCTCAAAGTGAGAGGGGAGCATCTAAGCCGTGGGAATGGGATCCTATGTGGTCTCATATATAGAGATTCCCAGTGGGCTTTGGCCACTGGGGCTCTTCTCTGCCCACTGGGGCTCTTCTCTCAAGTTTCCTGTGGGCTCTCACAACCAAGAAACTAGAAAAGAACCAACATTCTTCCACATTATCATCACCCCATCATCATTTGGCCCAAGCCCCAAACATGAATTCCATAGATGATTTTGAAGATCCACAGTTGGATTATTATTATTTTCATATAAGTTAGTACTAAAAGAAAATAAATGTATTGAAATGCACAAACCCGTTGTTTTCATTTATAAAAAGTATTTTAAAAATCCTTTGGACATAGTAGACTGCATGCATGAGCTCATGACTTACTAGGCTTCTCAATTAGCATAGCCTTTGATGGTGAGAAATTCGATGCAACATGACTTTATGGTATAAAATCTTGTTGAGCTATCATGGGACCCACATGTTTCGCTGAATTGACCAAACCTCCTGTGCATGCCATTTCGGTTCTTAAGAATCACAGCATGTAACAAAGCCACTCAATGCGGTAACAAAATCCCCACAACTAATTTTCAGGTCTAATGATGTAGAGTGGGTTGCGGACACTTTCATGGCCATGATAGACTAGAGAAGGCCTGATCGGAGGCGGAAGTGATCAGGACCATCAAAACCTTAAAAAGTCGTATCTCGCAAATCGGAATGAATTTTTTGACTTATCATAAATGATTCTGGATAGTAGAGCTACTTTAGCTAGCCAACCAACCCGCTATTCCAGGTAGCCTATGCTGGACTTGTGAGATTCCATCAGATCGACGGTCAAAAGTTCATTTTATTTTCATTTTTACTGTAAAAAGGAAGTTTTGGCTTGATCATAACTTTTGATCCTTTGACTTGTAGGAGTGCCCAACATGAAAAGGGCTTAGAAAAGTTACAAGAATAATGTGGTTAGGCCAAATTGGACACTTACTATTTTTTGCCGAAAACCATGAAGTTTGGTAGGAATGGTGACCTTCTATAAATAGTAAGTTTACTATTTATACTACGTCACATTTTTAGGGAATTTGAGTTAGAGTTTGAGTCTAAAACTTCGTCCTAGATTTGAGTTCACTATTTAAAGGATTGTAAATTCACACACACACACACATATATATATATATATATATATATATATATATATATATATATATATTATCATCAATGAATTTATTTTTTAATTTATTAGAAATTACTTTCAATTTTATCCCTTGTAAATTCAAAGAAGCTCTGTAAGGAGTCCAGAGAGCTCCATGGAATCCAAGTGGTTATTCCCTGAGGAAGACGATGATTGACATCATGTCTTTCCCTGCATCATCTAAAAATGCTTGGACAACGTGCTTGTGACTGTATGCTGACCTATGAGTCTCTTGTTCAATTCACTTGACCCTGTTCAGTATGCCAACTTTCCAAGTTGCAGACACTAGAATGTGAGTGTATAACTCAAATTGCCAAAAATTTCCAAAACTACTTTAGCACTCATCAATCACATGACAAAACCAGTACACATGTTCGCCTAACTATGTGATGATTGTGAAGCCCATTCACTTGGACAAGAAACATCAAGAGCTGTATTTTCCCGTGTCACTGGCTTAGCCACATGGGCAAATTCCAATACAATGTCTACAAGATACTTCTTCATTTCAATCAAAACATCCTTAGGACTTAAGCACAACCTACTTAGATAGAATGGATCATTAATGCTCTTAGATAATTAACCACCTTGCAATATTTAACATGGAGTAGTGTTCTTGATTGCTTGCAAGGCATCTACCATGCACCATGAACAACCAACATCCTGATTGTAGCAACTATTTAATTTATTCCTAAAATATGTATTGACACCATATCTACTTTTAATTTAATTATTAAAATAGAAAACCGAGTCAAAAGAGACAATTGAGTACTCCGTTGCTAGACAGCGACTCACAGGCAATTTTATTTTCTTCTCTTTATGGTAAGATCCTACAGTATGAAAATGAAAAAGCCAGATGAGAAACAAGTAGAACCCCTTCTGTTAATGGTCTTGTCCAATATTGAATTCCTCAGCATTATAATTTCTTCCCTATGAATAAAGTCATTGAATTTAGATATTAAAACGACTAGCTAGCATTCAGAAACTGTTCTTTTATAATTCCAAGAATTGTGTAGGTTGGTTGGTGATTGTTCCTTGATAATTGTAGATGAAAATGAGTGGTACCTTGTACTTTCAATTCTTTTTCAAAAGAGAAATCGAGAATAAACAGAACAAAACTGGCCCCCATTTTATTTTTTTAATATAGAGACGAGATCCTGTCTAGAAACTATACACCAAGACTAATTGTGCATGCCACCTATATTATCTTCTGACATTACAGTCAATCAACTGATTATTGAATGGGCCACAGCTCAAAAGTAACACCGATCCAACTGTCTCATCCTTTATGCCATCTTAACTGCAAAGAACATGAGTGGCTACTAACATCCTTCGATGGGCTCAGCCATTGGACAGCACATAGTTCAAAAAACCGAATCAATTCAATGTACCGTAAGCGGATTAGCTACTGAAAGGTTGAGTAGCAAGACTCGCTACTGAACTGACGTCACCAAGTTCTGTAGGGCCCACCATGATGTCTGTGTTGTATCAACACTGTCCATCCATTTGGAGAGATCATTTTAGGTCGTGATCAAAAGAATGAGGCAGATCCAAATCTAGAGTGGACCCTACCACAGCAATAAGGGGGAGAGTGATGCCTACTATTGAAACCTTCCTAAGGTCCACGATGATGTTTATTTGAGATCCAATTTGTTCATAATTTAACACAGACATTAAAGAAGGGAAAACACAAATATCAGGTTGATCGAGAACTTTTGTAGCCCTTAGAAGTTTTTAATGGTGGGCATAACTCTCTCCACTGTTTTCTGTGGTGGGGTCCACTAGAGCTTTGAATCTGATTCATTCATTTCGTCATGCCCTAAAATGATCTCTCCAAATGAATGGACGGTGGTGGATACAACACATCATGTTGGGACCCATATAACTAGGTGAGGTAACTTCAGTAGCAAGTCTCTGCTCAACCTGTCAGTAGCTAATCGGCGTACCAGCCAGGCCAGGTTCACATGAAGACTGGACAAGGATTAGCTGCTGAGTCTCGCCAGTGAAGTGACGTCACCACATTTTGTGGTCCCCACCATGATATATGTGTGGTATCCACACCATCCATCCATTTGGAAAGATCATTTTAGGGCATGGAACGAAGAATGAGGCAGATCCAAATCTCAAGTGGACCCCGCCATAGAAAATAGCGGGAATTGAACATCTACCATTAAAAACTTCTTTTAGCCACAGAAGTTTTCAATCATGTTTTCCCTTGTTCCATGTTTATGTTAACTTATAAATAGGTTGGATCTCAAATAAACATCATGGTGGGCCTAGGAAGATTTCAATGGTGAGTGCCACTGTTCCCACTTTTTTCTGTAGTGGGTCTACTTGAAATTTGGATCTGCCTCGTTCGTTGGCCCATGTCCTAAAATGATCTCTCCAAATGAATGGACAGTATGGATACAACATATAAATCATGGTGGGATCTGACTTCAGTAGGGAGACTCGCTACTGTCGGGTTCAGTACCTAATCGGCGTCCCATGAAGACCGGACCTGACTCGTATCTATATTTAACAAATAATTTTTTTTAAAATAATAGAATGATTAGTGTGTGTGTGTGTGAATACAGAAACAAACAGCAAGATGTGCTGTACCAAGTACCATGCTAACTAGTAAAGAGGTTGCTTATACTGGCACTCCGTTGTTAAATTAGGGTTTTGCTGACTATCCGTATCTTCATTGGGACATTAATAATATCCCCAAGGTTTTTAATTAAAAATATTTGTTTGAACTGTCCATGCTTTCTTACAGCTAGGGATAGGTCATGGTGCAAAAATCACTCGAATTAGATGATCCTAACATCCAATCTATGGTATGGAATATAGACAGTCATGATTGAGCATTAAAACAAAATGGGTCCAATCGTTTTCATGATCCATTAGATCTCATTTTGTATTGCATATTATTCAAACTAGCACTTTGGTTTGATGATTCTAACAGTGCAATCTATGGCTATTAAGAAACAAATTAGCCTCAATTATAGGGTTAGGATCATCTGATCAGTGTGATTCTTGTGCCATTGTTAGCTCCCAATGGTTCTTTTGATGGACCGTCCGATTGCTGATTCGACTTCCCATATGTCACATTAAATTCTTTAGTAAATTAATAAAAAAAAGTCATGTGACTCAGTTCAAGTCATATAAAGTCATGTCGAGTCCAAGTATTCTCGCTGACTGGGACAATGTTTCAAAACTGGAACTCAGTGACTAGTACTGAGTTTCTTGATGACTCGGCCAAGTTTCGAGCCTGAGTCAGAGAATTTTGGAACTTTGGGACAGCATGGATTGGATGGGAGATTAAACATGGTTTTATACACTGAGCTTTTGGTTTATAGTAATGGGTCCTTTGTCTGATAATTTTGAATAGACATGATTGTGATGTGGACACACTACATCTCCTCTCCTAACAAATCACATATACAAGTTGCAAATATAATCCTGATGTCATGTTTACATCGTGGGTCTTATTCAACCCCCTTTATGTGTCTTATTGCCAACTTATCTTTGCTGTTGATATTGTTGTTGGTGTAAATGTGGCACACATTAGGAAAGCATTACAAATATGAAATGATTTGATGACCCCATTAGTGCCCTATCTTCATGAATAACAAGAGCATCTTTACTACTAGGCCATGCCCCATGTGCCATCCTTTCTGTAAAGCAGTGAAAACCCAAGGACTACTGTTAGCACGAGATGATATGGTTGGGAGAGAGAGAGGTTGTTTCATGAACCACCGTTATGACAGTGTTATAGTGACTTTGTTTTCGTGTAACAGCGATGGCAGTTATGAAAATAAAAAATGAAAAGATAGGCCAGCGGGAAAATAATGGTTTTCTTTACCAAAAGAAAAGGGACATTATGTACGGTATGATATCCCCACTATGTAAAAGAAAGTGAATGTTGATGATAAAATAATGGCCTTAATCTTAAACATGAAGTCATTATTTAGGGTGCATTTGGCTGCACCAAATATCATGAAATTTCATATCATTTTATTAAAACCCAACCAGCATCTTATATTTGTTCGTTTGTTAATTTTTTTTTTTTTTTTTCCTCTTGTTATGTAACAGCGTGTGAAATGGTTGCTTACTTAACAACGACCATTATGACAGGTATTATGATGTATTTATTTATTTTTTTATAATAATTATTATTTAAATTCAGAGAGAGAAGGTAAATAATGGTTAATTTTTAACAAGTTAGTCTCTAAAATGGCATAAGATATCGCCATTATTAAGGGGAAAAACTCCAATAAGTGAGAAAAGAACCTCCCTAATTTTTAAACATGCACCGTTCTCTAACAAGCATTTTTTTTTTTCCCATATAACACAATGTAGGGTGACTGTTTGGTTATAACAGACATTACAACCCGCACTATGATATTGATAGAGAAAGAGAGTGAGTGGTGCAAATAAGGTTTTAAAATGGTGTATCGGGCATCGTATTGTTCATACCACTGATAATTTCATACCGTCCCTGTATCGGTCTATTTCGGCTGATACAGTGCAGCCAACTCATTCATGTGTGGTACCAGTACGCATTGGGTGGTTTTCTTTTGGATGCAATGGTTCGTATGTGGGGAGAGAGAGAGAGAGAGAGAGAGAGAGAGAGAGAGAGAGAGAGAGAGAGAGAGAGAGAGAGACTAGGGGGGCCAAAGTGCTTGATTGAAATGCAAGTCCTTCGGGTGATGGTGGGGCTGATGAAAGTTACCTTGGGTAAAGTAGGCCTTTTGTCATAGACAAGCAAAAGAGTACCTTTATGTGATCACATGTCACCATCCCTTTCCCTGTCCCCCCTTCCCCCACACCCATTTCTTAGATACCTATTCCATCTCTCAATGATGCAAGTCGCTTTCAATATCCCCAGGGTTAAAAGATGCCATCATGAAAAGCCCAACTTCATCATTCCTCCCATTCAATCATATCTCTTCCCCTTCTCCTATTTCTAGATACTTCTCCAACCTCTGCTTAATTATAATCAACTCAAAAGAGACAGATTAATCAATCCTTTCACTGTATTTCACAGTAACATCCCATGTTTCCATTAATCCAGGCAGCATCTAGAAGGTCCAATCCAATCTGAAAAATATTCTAATCTATAAGCTGAAAGCAAGTTCACAAGCAATATCCACCGCCCAATTAATGCGCATGTCGATTGGTCTGATCGGTCCAATCTGTGGGGCTTATCTCGAAGACAACACATGTTTGATGTTCATAACCATCAAGAAGGTCCGGTCCAGTATGAAAATATTCTAATCTATAAGCTGAAAGCAAGTTCAGAAGCAATATCCACCGCCCAATTAACACATATCTACCGGTCTGATTGGTCCAATATGTGGGCCATATCCTTTAGACCACCTGTTTGATGTTCATAACCATTTGATCACTTTAATGCATTTGGGTGACCCACAAGGTTAATGGAAAACAGTCCACCAATGGTTCCATTGATCAGGGAGTACTTCAAATCATTCGAGATGGGAAATTTTCAAGCTATGGTCCATCAGATCAATGATCATATTCTCTGATCAGAAGGTATAAGTTATTTGGAGACCACGACGCGCAAGATCATTATTTTACTGCCACCCAAATACATTTTCCTCCAATATTTGTGGCACAATGAAATTAATTACCACAGTAGCTAGGCATGATTAATTAGAATATTAACTTTATGACAACATACTAATTGAACAATATCTTAAACGGAGCCTGTCTAGTGGCTACTCATCAGGTGGGCCACAAAATTTCACGGAATATGGACCATTGATCTAACTTTTTTCATGCACGTGTACCACATTTGTTTCATGTACAGTCTGCATTCTACCTTACACCAAGATAGATGCATCTCCTACCAATTAATAGCATCCTAAAATTTTCAGCTACTATAATCTATTGCACTCAGCAAGATGAGTGGCTGTTTCGTTTGGGATGAGTTATTTGATACTCTGGCTGTGTATGACGCTTGATATGCTAGCACTTTGAAATTGTACACATGGCTCACAATAACTCAAATTCAACCAGCTAAAGTGTGCATCCCATTGTCATTAAGTTACAATACAGAAATCATTTTGGTTATAAAATCCTAACATTTGATACGTGGACAGTTGTTTGTTGAAATCAAACCATTGTATATTTTTCATTTTAAACTATCAAAGGATCGTCAGCTAATCGCATGGTCAAATAATTGAATAAGCGTGATTTTGGGTTGATAATACAGCTAAATGTGTATAAATAATTTGGACGGTTTAATTTGAATTACTTGAATGCCAGCTAAGCAATTTCAAAGTAATTTATAAATGCCTGCTTGTCATCCATCACTCTGTCAGAGTATCAAAGTTCTTCTCGTTGGTGAGAGCCATGAACTGGTGTAGCTCCTGGAGAAATGGCCTGTTTTTACTGCGGAAAGGAGGTGAGAGAGTCCTCTCTTTTTCTTCTTTGGAGAGTACACAAGCTTTTGAACACCCGGATTGTGACTTGCAAAGCCTTCACGTGATGGCTTGGATTTTTTCTCTGCCGAGTTTGAATTGGCAGTGTTTTGAAGCATTGACCAACTTCACTTATAAACCTCTTTTCTTTTCTCCAGATCCTTTTTCCTTCAATCAGAAACAATACGATACTCTACTAGAGTATGGTGGTTTGTCCACGTACATGCATCCACGTGAAATGTATGCACCTTAGTAACTCAATACCATCCTTCAAATTACAGTTTTCTCCATGTACCAGCCATTTGATAGAAAATGATCACAATTAGGAGATCCTAGCCGTCCAATTGTATCGATTCAATTTGAACCACTGAATATTCTTAGTTCCCATCCAACTAATCTGATTTTCGGGTGTCACCTATTTCCAGATCACATGATTGTCATGTGTGGCAGATGTATATCTAAAAGATCCAACTTACTCTTTCGGACTACCATACAAGTCATCTTCATCAATATCTCTCTTTTTCTTTTTCTCCTTGTCTGTAGCAGTCTAATCATGTGAAATGTGCTGTTGGGCATTTTCAGCAGTACTTGGAAACCCCTCCTATTTTCTCCCTCTTTCTCCAGACCCTACATGAGTAAGTAGTAGGCTATATTCATGGTATCCAGTTCTTTCAGACGTTGGCCCTCCACTGAGATTGATGGTAAAAGGCAACTAGTCTAGGAAATAAAAGGAGACCCATAGGACCAAAAATTTCAAACAACCCATCTTTTTTATTTTTTATTTTTGAAAATGACCCATCAGCCTTGCACGTTTTTTCAACTTTCCTCTCTTTTCTTGAATCTATCCACATCCAGGACGCGATTGTGTAATAAGTCACTACGCAAAATGCTGTGGGGCCCATTGTGATGTTTGTATCATCATCCGTTCCAGCTCATTTTCGGGATGGGGCCAAAATTGAAGCATATCTAAAGCTTACGTGGACCATACCACAAGAAACAGTAGGAATAGTGCCATTCACCATTGAAACTTTCGTAGGGCCCCATTGATGTTTATTTGTTATCCAACATCTTCATAAGGTCATATAATTATGGACGAGTGGAAAACATACAAATATCATCTTGATCCAAAACTTCCATGGCCCCTAAAGAAGTTTTCAATGATAGGCGTTCAATTTCCATTATTTCCTATGTTGTAGTCTACTTAAGATTTGAATATGCTTTAACTTTGGGCTTGTTTGCTAGAATGAACTGAAAAAAGGGAGAAGAAGTTTGAATAGAACACATACATCACAGTGGGCCACACAGAGTATGCTAAAAATGTTGTACCTAGCTAATTGAAGAAATTTTTGAATTATCTCTCACGGAGATCATGCTGTCATGTGGCATCATCTAAGTCATTATATATGGCGTGGTCAAATCTAACGTAAACACAACGTTGATGTATGTATTATATATGCACACTGTCCATCCAATTTTTTAAACTTATTTTAGGGCAAGAGTCCATAAATAAAGCGGATCCAAATCTCAAGTGCACCACATCATGTGAAAGAGTAGTGATTGAATGTCCACCCTTAAATGCTTCCTAGGGCCCACCTTGATGCCTATTTGCCAACCAAACTATTAATGAGGTCACACAAACCTAAATGAAGGGAAAGAACAAATATCAGCTTGATCCAAAACTTTATGGTCACACATACCTGTGTGAAGGGAAAGAACAAATATTAATTAATCCAAAATTTTTGCAGCCAACAAGATGTTATCAATGGTCAATTACCACTGTTTCATATGGTTTGGTCCACTTGAGATTTGGATCTACTTCAATTTTTATCTAATACCCTAAAATGAGCAAGCAAAATTGATGGACAACATAGATATACAATAAATATATTGTAAGACTTTGATGCGGAATATTCAAAGGATCTTCTGTGCATTGGACATGGAGATCTATAAATCTGAATACATGGCATACCTGATTGAGACACCGTTATTATAGATAGGATGCCAAGTCTTCCTCTCCTTACACCCTTAGAGAAGCTACAATGGGGCTAAAACTTCTATCGGTGGTGTTGGATTGGGGACCCAACCCTGTTTTATAATGCAGAGGGCAGAAGAGTTTGAAACCCATCAAAACTCCTCTCTCTATGGCTCCACATGAATTAGACAATCCTAGTTTATCTAAAACACTGTGTGTGTATCACAGTTGTACCACTCCACCCCTTACACGAATTTCTAAATGTATCATATCTTAGTGGGGCCCACTGGTATACCCGATCACATTATCCAACCCTTAGGACAATCCAGACCGTTGATCAATAAGGCCTACCTTATAGAATTCTTACATTCTCCCACTTGGGTCACATTTGATTAATGTCAATGATTAATCTTTTGAAAAATATGTTTTGATTTGGAGAAACATCCAAATGGTTAACCGATTACATTGTTAGATAACACGGGTAGTGCTATGACAATTTAGTCCATTAAGACTGTTAGTATCGAATTGTGGTAGTCATCACAATATTTATTCTAAGCGAAGTGAGGTTAAGGGTGGTTACAAGTACTAATAGTCTTGATGACATAGATTTAGAATTAGGAAGTGTAATATAAGGATTACACACCTAATGTGATGATGTGTGTCTATCCTTAAGATGTCCTGAAGCTTTCAAATGTCTCCAATGAGACATGACTGTAGTTCTACTTACTCAAATTATATTGCGCATACTTAGAGAGAAGTGGATGTTAATTTTATATCAAAATCATCAAATAACTTATTAAATAAGATCTCTTTAATGTCTGTGAAAATAAAACACGCTTAACTCCAACTAACTGAAAACATCTGTAGGATCAATGACTCCCATGGATGTAACATGCTCCTGAAATGGTGTGATAGGGAACCCTTTAGTGAGCGGATCTACAATCATCTACTTAGTGCTGATGAATTCCATAAACACTTGACAATTTTGAACTTTTTCCTTTACAACAAGGTACCTGATGTCGATATGTCTTAACCTTGATAATGCTTGTTATTACTAGAGAAAGAAACAACGCCTGAATATCACAAAATATTCTCAATGGCTTCGAGATATGCTTTAGTACCTGCAAACCAAAGAAGAAAAGTTGTAACCATAATGCCTGATTAAATGCCTCATGACAAGCAATGAATTCTACTTCCATAGCAGACGAGGCTATGGTAGATATTTCACACTTTTCCAAGACGACTCCTCCAACCATCATAAATATGTACCCTAAGATGGATTTCTTAGTGTCAATACAGCCTGCAAAATCTATGTGTGAGTATCCAATCAACTCCAAATGATTAGATCTTTTGTACGTGAGTCTGAAGTCCTTTGTTCTCTACAAATACCGCAACATTTTCTTTGTAGCTATCCAATGTTGCAGTCATGGATTAAATAGATATCTACTCATCATTCCAACAACAAACACAATGTCTGGTCACATACAGGCTTGAGCATAAATATATACCTTAAGATGGACTTCTTAGTGTCAATACAGCCTGCAAAATCTATGTGTGAGTATCCAATCAACTCCAAATGATCAGATCTTTTATACGTGAGTCTGAAGTCCTTTGTTCTCTACAAATACCGCAACATTTTCTTTGTAGCGTTCCAATGTTGCAGTCATGGATTAAATAGATATCTGCCCATCATTCTAACAACAAACACAATGTCTGGTCACATACAGACTTGAACATATATGATGCTCTCTACTGCTGATAGAGCTGGGCATCGAACCGAGTCAAACTGGATTGGGCCCAACTCGACCAGGTCCAAGTTCTGCATGACCTAACCCGAACTCGGTCAGATCCAGGACCGAGTCCGGGTCCTCTAACTAGATCCGATCCTAAACCATGCTGACCTAGACTGATCCGAGTTCGACTCGGTCTGGAAAACCGAGTCAGATCGGATTGGCCCAGGTTCGGATCGGGTTTTTTTTTTTTCCCTTATGTGGGCCTATAATTTAGATGGTCCATGCATGCTCCAGCTACTCTAAATTTGAAAGCCTAAAGTCTGGCAAAGCAAACGGACTAAAGGAATAGAATTACTAGAACAAGAGAAACTATAGAAACTAACAATAGCTATTTGGCCAACCAATACACCAACCTTTCCAGCTAACACACACCTTTTCCCCTCTTTAGACCTCCAAAGGATAAAGAATTTCTAAATGCTATAACACGGTTAAAATATTGGCCAATATATATTGTCTTAGCTGCCAAACCCAAATAGCTATGATATCAGCCATCGATCCAAAAAAGAAAAGCTAGGACATTGGCCAATACTATACATATATTGCATATAACTGAAAATACAGAACTAAATGTATCAAAATCCATACCAATAGTTCAGACATAGTGTGCATCGGCCAACATGTATCATCACACTAATTTTATATGCACCCATGCCAAAATTTCAACTCTGATTCCCATTTCCCGATATAACAAATGAATTCAGGAAATAACTTGAAATCCAAAACAGAAACTATATTAAAAGAAATTACAAAAGAAATCCTTGAGAAAAAAAGTGTTCAAACACTCAAAAAGTGAGGTTTCTCATAAGAGAGAAATGATCATATTCCACAAGGATCCAAACAGAGGAAATGGCAGACCAAAACATAAAGATCAGCAAAGAAAAAACAGAGTTTAAAAACACATAAAACTTGCAAACCTTCAAAATACAACAAATGAATGAAAATTGCTAAAATACAAAAATAAGAGATGGTGGACATCATTATGAAGACATTATTCATGGAAGCACATTTACAGTCTAATGAGCAAATTCCCACACCTTAGCACATGGAGATGGTGGACCCCACTCAATAAGAAAACTCTACAATGGTTGCTTCAAATTTGAAAGAGAAGACAATGTGTTAGATTGCACCATTATTTCATGAAAATATCATGATATATTGTACCACATTAGACATGATATTTAGTGTAACCAAGATGTGAAGTTGTATGGATAAAAAATTGTATGGTTGCAGCAAATACCATGAAATTTCATGACTAATCAGTCTAATTTGGTACAAATTTTCATGAAATTTGGTACCAAACACACTTTAAGCTAAAATATAAAGAATAATAGAGAAAGAAAAAGAAAAAGATTAGGACAGAAAAGCAAAGTAGCATCTAAATGAAAGAACATTCTTCACTTTGAAAGTAAATAAACCATGTCCAACATCATGTCCAAAATCAAAAGTAAAAAAACCTAACATGCATGTACTAACATATAGACTAGGTAAAACTTTCATACATTCAATACCCTCTATATGATGAATGCCTTTGTGGCATATAACTAAATGAACCTTGTTTGTAATAATAACCCCCTCCTCCGCCTCCACCTTCGTCGCCAGATTCATCCTTCGGTTCTCTTTTTACTGATTCAACTGCAACAGAACTCTTGGGCGACTCTAAGCTGGATGTGTCCAAAAAATAGTCGTTTACCTCTACTGAATCGAATGGTGGGGATCTCTTCCTATCCCCCTCATTCACAGATGTAAGAAGTTTTTTAAGACGCTTTTTATGATTCAATTTGTACGGGATTCCCAACCCCCTAAAAAATGATGCAAGACTTTTAAGAAACTTTAATGTTTACTTGTGCCTGCTTCAACATCATGTTGTCTCGAAGGTGGATGTTGTTGTCTGGTACTTCTTAATCTGTGTGCCATTTGCATGCTTTCTTTGACGGCCTCTCTATAATCCCGTTCTTCTTGCTCCCGTAAAATTCTCTCTTGTTATTCTTCTCTACTAATTGTGATTGTGGAAGGCCTGAAACTAGAACTAGAGGCATTTGTAATTCCACTTTTAAACCCTCTTCATTTATAACAGTCCTACTTCTATATATTCTTTGGTTAGTTGTTTTGGTTGTAGTTGCAGGGTGAGGAGAGTGGGAAGTCTTTGTATTAGAATCGAGAATGGCTCTAAATAAATCTCGGACCTCCTGAGAATCTTTGCTACAAGGTGTGGTGTCTCCTCCCCGACAAGCCAAATGTAATTTAAGTCGATTTATTTTGTTGACAAACTGTTTTCTACAAAACTTACATTGCAAACTTTATCTTTCCATCCTGGGAGTAGGTTTGGACTCCATAATCCCAAATATCCATCGATGCATCATCTTCCGATGACATATCTAGTGTATATCTGGTTAGCTTAGTAAAAAAAAAAATTTTAAGTTATGAATGAACGCAATTACCTAACAATATAATAAGAGATTTAAATAACATTATTTAATTGAATAGTACTAATGAAAAAAGAGAAATATTCATCCACCCATAAGATATAACTATAAAACTTCAATGTAACTGTTTTAACAAAATTACAAATAACATGATATAACAAAATTAAAAGGCATTAAAATCATATTGCAGCTGCAGGCACTGTCTCTTCAATCTTGTCACTCTCCTCTTCATCAAACTCTTCATCGATAGAGGTCTCTTTCCCCCATATCGGACGCAGCCAATCCTGAGTACAAATGAGTGCTTCAACCGATTCAGGTATAAGTGAACTTTTATATTTGCTTACAACCTACTCCCCGTATTGAAAGCGGATTCTGAAGCCACAGTTGAAATTGGAATTGAAAATATGTCGCGTGCCATTAACGAGAGCACAGGGTACTGCAACTTACCAGATTTCGCCCTCCACTACTCTAAAACATCAAACTCATCGCCTTTGTTTAGAACTAGAAGATCGTCCTTGAGATAGTCTTCAAGTTCTGATCTATACATCTGTGGTTGTACTTGAGTCCCTTTCACCTGTACATAGTAAGACATGAAATCATCTGTCGTGTCGTCTTATGATTCATCAACAACAGAACTAGAACCCACATAAGGAGATTGTTCTTTTGCAGCACACGCATACAAATTGTATAATTCACTAGCTGCACTAGAAATCTTTTCAGCCTCAGAAGTATCCATCAAACCATATAACTTATTACATATGAAGCTAACAGACTACGCTCAGACCAATACTTATCAAACTTTATCTGCATACCCATGGTCATGAAATGTAAAAAGTCTTGTCTACTACTGCTTTTATGCAAGGCATCTTTTACCTTCCAAAGTTCAGGTAGAAATATATTTGTTGTTGGATACTTACAGCCCGAAAATTTTTTCGTGCTGTTGTAAAAAACAGAAAGGAACTTACGAACTGATTCAACTCTTGACCAATCATCTTCAGAAGGCAGCCAAACATACGCATTATCACGCTCCGCATAGTGAGAGAAGGCAGGTCTCAAATCTATCGCTGAATCCAACATTTCAAAAGTTGAATTCCAACGTGTCATGACATCCAACTTCATCGTTCTTTGAGTTGACAAATTCAACCACTACGCGATCTCATTCCATGCATGAATAATGAAGGTGACCCCCGTATCTACTTCACACTCTCTCTTATATTTTCGATCGTGGGGTTGATTGTTTTAAAGTCTTCTTGTACAATTAAGTTTAGGATGTGGACACAACACTTAACATGAAATATCTTTCCACCAAAATACAAGTCACTAGTATCCTTAAACTGGTTGCACAAATTCATTATCACGCTATCATTTGCAGAGGTATTATCTAGTGTAATTGTTGAGATCTTTTTCTCAATTCCCTACTCCATTAGACATCTGTGTATGCAGTCTGAAATCATCAAACCACTATAAGGAGGCGCAAGATAATGGAAGTTTATTATTCTCTTGCAAAGCCTCTATTTGACATCAACGTAGTGAGTAGTTAGGGACATCTACCCCTTTCGTTGATTGGATGCCGTCCACAAATCTGATGTCAAGCTAATTCGAAAAATCATGCCCAACTCTCCTTTCAACTTGACCTTCTCGCTCGTACATCTTCATACACACCCTCCCGATTGTTGTACAAGAGACTTTCTCGTATATGGGGTTAAGAAATTTGGCTAGTCCAACAAAAGCAGGACTCTCTACCATCTGAAATGGTCTTTCATCTGAAATAATTAACTTGGTCGTCCACTCATTCACCAACTCTTTGTCATACTTGTAGATGGACACTAACGGACCCCCTGCAGATTATGAAAATGAAAGTGTTTGTTGCCTTACCCCACTTCTCATTTTTTTAAAACACATTGCTACATGTTTCTTTAATGTTGTGATCGAACCATCTGCTTGCTTAGTGTACTGACTCTTACAGTACTTGCATTGTATCTTCACTTGGCCGTTCTTTAGGGTTACTTCTTCAAAATCTTTCCACACTGCTGACCTCTTTTTCGTATTTCCCACAACATGTGACTGTGTGGTACTAATATCAACCACGTCGACGGGCACCTTTTCATGTTCAACACCTAATCCTTCATCTTCAAGGATCATTGGTGATGTAATTGATCAACCACCAGGGGTCGAGGACAGGGTATTTGAAAGACACTCGCTTTCCATCTGATAGTTGAAATATACTAAATCATATTAGCATTAGCAATCTAATACTAACAGAGTTATACTAAATTATAAATTAGTTACCCATCCAAGGTTGGATAGATTGTAATAATTTCATATTCTCATTTAAACATCCATGTTGAAAATCCGGCAGCATCTCCTCATGCCTCTCCAGATAAGTTGATCTTACGTTATATTCTGATGCCAAATATTTAAAGCAATGTAAAGATATTTGGCATTAGATATGAAACGAAAAGAAATATATACAGAGAGAAACGAGGAGATGGACCGCGGATCAGGCATGAACATTTAAATAGGTTATATGAAAGCATACTATCCATTTAACCTTGAACTGTCCAAAAAGGGACAATTTGAGTAATTTTTATGCCACAAAAAACACACTATATCTATGTATGGCCATATATAAATCCTCAAACGGGTAACTAATTATCTAACTTATAAGTAACAATTAAATCTTAAATTAATTACCCATCCAAGGTTGGATAGATTGTAATACTTTCATATTCCCATTTAAACGTCCACGCCGAAAATTCGGCAGCATCTCCCTATGCCTCTCCAGATAAGTTGACCTTACGTTAGATTCCGATGCCAAATATCTAAAACACTGTAAAGATATTTAGCATTGGATACGAAACGAAAGAAACATATCCAGAGAGAAACGAGGAGATGGACCGCGGATCAGGTATGAACATTTAAATAGATTATATGAAAGCATACTATCTATCTAACCTTAAATTGTCTAAAAATGAGACAATTTGAGTAATTTCTATGCCACAAAAAATATACTATATCTATGTATGGCCACATAGAAATCCTCAAACGGGTAACTAATTATCTAACTTACAAGTAACAATTAAATCCTAAATTTGTTACCCATCCAATGTTGGATAGATTGTAATACTTTTTATATTCCCATTTAAACGACCATGCCGAAAATTTGGTAGCATCTCCCCATGCCTCTCTAAATAAGTTGATCTTACGTTACATTCCGATGCTAAATATCTAAAGCACTGTAAAGATATTTAGCATTGGATACGAAACGAAAGAAAAATATCTAGAGAGAAACGAGGAGATGGACCACGGATCAGGCATGAACATTTAAATAGATTATATGAAAGCACACTATCCATCTAACCATGAATTGTCCAAAAATAGGATAATTTGAGTGATTTTTATGCCACAAAAAATACACTATATCTATATATGGCCACATAGAAATCCTCAAACGGGTAACTAATTATTAAACTTACAAGTAATAATTAAATCCTAAATTAGTTACCCATCCAAGGTTGGATAGATTGTAATACTTTTATATTCCCATTTAAACGACCACGCTGAAAATTCGGTAGCATCTCTCCATGCCTCTCCAGATAAGTTGATCTTACGTTACATTCCGATGCCAAATATCTAAAGCACTGTAAAGATATTTTGCATTGGATACGAAACGAAAGAAACATATCTAGAGAGAAACAAGAAGATGGACCGCGGATCAGGCATGAATATTTAAATAGATTATATGAAAGCATACTATCCATCTAACCTTGAATTGTCCAAAAATGGGACAATTTGAGCGATTTCTATGCTACCAAAAATACACCATATTTATGTATGGCCACATATAAATTCTCAAACGAGTAACTAATTATCTAACTTACGAATAACAATCACAAGTCACAACTATAAACTAACAAGTCACAATAATAATTAAAGAAGAAAAAATGTAATACATATTAAGCTAATTATATAATGAGAAAAGCGAAGAAGCAACATAATACAATTAGTTAATTATACAATTGTTAGCCCTACAAGCACCTTTAGACATGCAAGTTATACAATATTTTCATGATTTTGAAAATGATTTTACATGGCACATTTGAGCAGAGTATCAGCCTGATTTTTGTGCTTCTAAGAAAATTGAGGGGTTACAAGTGATGGACGGATTAGAGTGAAATCGACAAGGTAGCCCCACAAGATGCATTGTATGTTAAGCATAACCTTTACTGGGTGGAAAAGGGGTTTTAAGTCCTGTTTTAGTAGAAACCTTGGACCTGAAAATTACTCATGGTCCCTATCAGTTACTTGGTGTGGCCCACCTGTGTTTTCAAGTGGTATAATTTTTAGCAGCCAAGTAGAACCTGAGTGACACATATGATAGATAGATTGATTATCAATAAAACATCATAGTGGCTTCACAAATGGCTTGTAGGTTAAGCTTATCCTGCAAAGATATTTTGGATCTAACGACATTTATATAGATGAAAGTAATGAAGGAAAGAACACACTCAAATATCCAAACCATGAAGATGAGATGTGAAGAATGCTTTCAATTAATTAAGATTTTCAAGAATAAGTTCTTCATCTTCCCAACTCCCAAGAACATTCCAGTGTCGTTTGGATTGGGGGAATTTGAATTCCCCAGTGTTCTAATACCACGACCCTCATGATTATGTGGTTTGGAGGATATTCCTGCTTGTTAATTTAAAATTCAAACTTAGACTTAATTCATTAGTCGCACTTATATTGCACTCATATTCATGTAAACACGCTTAGAGACACATTCTAAATGTACAAAGCTTTCTATTAGATGTAGGCTCATTAGAAAATCATTTGTTAATTACCTCTTTGAGTGCACCTAATCTTGTGTACTGATACCATGCTGCAACAACAACTAGAACATGCATGAATGAATACACATGCACAATGCAGCAACAAATACTCTGGCGGAACCTCATAGGTGAATGGAAAGAAGACTCGGCAAAAGGCAAGGTACATCCACAAGCTGGAGAACTCGTAGGAGAGGGATGTAACTATGGGTCAAGCCTGTGGTTCAAGCTAGCCACTCCAACCATGAGTAGGGGTGAGAAGTCACTGAAACCCCAACTTATCAAAAGATTCTACTCTATGGAAGCATAAATGCTTTATACTCCAAACCACTATAAATTTACAATACATTACAGTGGGCCCGGTTGGTCTAATGGTTGGCAAGTAGTTGATGCTCTGCAAGCCCCACCATGATACATGTGTTTCATCCATGCCATCTATCCATTTTTTTTTTCATATCATTTTATAGTTTTAACCCAAAAATAAAGTAGATCCAAATCTCAAGTGGACCACATCACAGAAAACAATGTTGATTGAACACCCACCATTAGGAACTTCCCGAGGGCTACAAAAGTTTTGGATGGAGATGATATTTGTTTTTTTCCCCTTCATCCATGTTTGTATGACCTAATCAATAGGTTGGATTTCAAATAAACATTACAGTGGGCCTTATGATGTTTTAAATGTTAGACATTCAATTACTACCATTTTCCTTTGGTGTGGTCCACTTGAGATTTAGATCCACCTCATTTTTTATATCAAGCCCTAAAATGTTAGGGAAAAATGGATGAACAACACGAATAAAACAGATACATCATGGTGGGGACGACTAGGGTCCTTATTGCCAGAACCAAGTACTAGGCCTACTGTTTTTGGTCTTGACCCCTTCTCAATAATGAGAGAGGAACCTCACCTAGCTGGTGAACCATGTAGCCTGAATTCATGGCTTGTAGAGGCCTGTTAGCCCATGTAAACAAAACTCGCTGTAGAACCCTTCTTAATCACTGTACTCGGAAGCAAGTGCTTTAGTTGGCACTTTGTTAAGATCCAACAGAACTAAGGGGTGCAGACAGTGCACTCTAAGGGACACTGGATAGTCTAGGAGCATGATGATACTCGTGAATGTGGAGGGTAGGCACCTTTGGTAAGGTTTCAAGTGCTGCAGATTAGATGTGCAACAACTTGCACATGATTAGGTTCTATGGAGGCATGGTAAAAGAAAGAAAGTGCCGATTTCTTTGAAAGTTACTCTCCAAGAAATTGTTTGTGGAGAAAATAAAAAAAGGGGCGGGTGGGGAATATTTTTAGGATTTATTTATTTATTTATTTATTTTTATAATTTTATGAAAACACATTCTTGGAAAAATGTTTTCCACCAAAAAGAGAACTAATCAGGAAAAAAAATGTGATTTTCTTGGAAAGTATTTTCCACCCAAATACTTCCCAAGCTCCTAAATAGGCCTTGATAAACTTAGAACACTGTCGTGTTCAAATGGTGTGATTACGAGAATGCCCCAGCTGGTGCCCTGACAGAAATGAAGAACATCGATGAATGCCACAAGGCTTTGATTTAGATAGTCAAAAGGAATATTATCCCTAACTTGGACACTGGTGTGTCCTTTGTCACTGGAAGAACGTCGCAGATGTCTGTCAAAACAGATGAACGGCGTGGATATAAGGCAAATCACATGCATCAGATTTACTCCACAGTCAGGGATTCATTAGAATAAGAAGAAATAAGAAGACGATTTATAAGAAGAAACTATCAAAAATTCAAAATAGAATCCTCACCAAAACTTGATTCAATCACGAAGAAGAAGAGGAGACTGGCGTCGGGCGATGGGCAGGCAGCAGAATGGGTGTTGAAGAAGAAGAGGAGACTGGAGAGGAAGAAGATCGTCCGTCGGGCAGGCAGCAGAACATCGGGCAGCGCTCGTTCGTTGTTCGGGTTGGGTTAGGGTAAGAAAAGAGGAGAAAGGTAGAGTCAGTAAGAAAAAACAGGGTTAGGAAAGTTAGGGTAAAAAAAATAAAAAAGATATTTTATACTTCCTGCTTGTTGTTCGGTCTGGGTCTGTTCGGGTCGGGTCGGGTATACGGGTCAGGTCGGTTCGAACAGAGCGTTATCCGAACCCGACCCGAAAAGGATCAGATCTGAAAATTCCAACCTAATCAGTCCCGATCTTGGCCGTCGATTCTGTTCGGAACAGGCCGGATTGGGTCGGATCGAGTCACAAATGCACTGCTCTAACTGCTGATGCGTATGGAAGTTCTTTCATTCGATTCTTTTCCAAATCATTCTTGGGACACTGGAATTAGTCGAATCAAATTTATTACCCTTTACAATGGGTGACTGTTTAGGAGTACAATTTTGCATGCCATACCTTTCAAATATTCTAGTAACGTAGGCCCTCTGTGATAAGCTGAGCAATCCACAAGATTTGTCACAAGATATCTCAATGCCAATAACATATGAGGCGTCACAAAGGTCATTCATTTCAAATATTTGAGATAAGAATTTCTTTGTGTCACTCAGCATCCTGATGTCGCTGCTAGCTAACTGAATGTCATCAACATACAAAATCATTATAATGAACTTACTCCCACTGATTTTAATGTAGATACATTTATCTGCAGTGTTTTCTACAAAACCGTATGAGGAAATTATTTCATGAAACTTTAGGTACTACTGTCGTGATGCTTGTTTCAACCCACAAATGGATTTCTTTAGTTTACAAACCCTATGTTCTGAGCCATGGGCTATAAAACCTTTGGGTTGTAACATATATACATTCTCATTTAGATCTCCATTGAGAAATATTTTCTTTACATCCATTTGATGTAACTCTAAATCCATATGAGCTATAAGGGCCATTATGATCCTGAATGAGTCTTTCTTATATACTGGTGAAAAAGTTTCCTTAAAGTTAATACCCTTACACCGGTTAAAATCCTTAGAAACAAGTCTATCTTTATTTCTTTAGACATTACCCTTGGAGTCCCGATTGGTTTCAAATATCCACTTACAACCAATCGGCCTTATTCCAGAGGGTAACCCAACAAGATCCCATACTTTATTGTCCCTCATGAATCCCTATATCTGATTTGGGAATTGAAATCCCTATTTCTAGATTTGGGATTTAAAACCGTAAATACTTGATTTGGGTTTGAATTTGAAATCCCCAATTATTTGGATTCAGAGATCTGAAGATCTTTGATTTGGGAAATTGAAATCCCTAATATTTATTCTGGATACCGAATTCTGGATGTGGGATTCAAAATCTCAGTTGATTGTTTTTTGGAGTGAAAATCTCAATGGTTGGATGTGAGATTCGAAATCCCAATGTATGGATTTGCTGGATTTGGTCATCCATACCTATTGCACAGTGTCTCTGATACCAAATGTAAAACTTTGAAGCGGAATAGCCAAAGGATCTTCTGTGCATTGGACATGGAGATCTATAAATCTGAATACATGGCGTACCTGATTGAGACACCGTTGTTGTAGATAGGATGCCGAAGTCTTCCTCTCCTTACACCCTTAGAGAAGCTGCAATGGGGCTGAAGCTTCTGTTGATGATGTTGGATTGGGAACCTAGCCCTGTTTTATAATGCAAAGGACAGAGGAGTTTGAAATTCATCAAAACTCCTCTCCCTATGGCTCCACACGAATTAGACAATCATAGTTTTTCTAAAACACCATGTGTGTATCACAGTTGTATCACTCCACTCCTTACACGAATTTCAGAATGTATCACATCTTAGTGGGGCCCACTGGTATATCCGATCACATTATCCAAGCCTTAGGACAATTCAAACCATTGATCAATAAGGCCCACCTTATAGAATTCTTATATATATATATATATATATATATATATATATATATATATATATATATATATATATATAGGGAAAAGGTACTATGCGGTCGAGCTCATGGGAACTTCCCATGAGGTCGAGCTGTGTGGGCCCCACCGTGATGCTTGTCGACCATCAACACCATGCATTTGATGGGTCCCCTTTAAATTATGCGATATCCCAACAATCAGCCGTATATAGAACTCAGGTGGGCCATACCATCTAAAAGCATGTGAAGACATGCCTAAAACATATAAAAACACTTGGTGGGGCCCACCTGAAATTTAGATGTGTCTGAAACTTGGTCTTAACCCTCATCCAAGTGGGACACACATAATGGATGGGCTGGATTTGCAAACCACATCTCGGTGGGCTCAACAAATGATTATAAATTTTTTAATGGAGGGTAGCCCCTCTCAACTTCTTTATGTGGTGTGGCCCACACAAGTCATGGATTGACTTGATTTTTAAAACCTAATCCCACCATGGAATGGTGCATCTGACTGATGGGGTAGATGTTCGACAAGCATCACGGTGGGGCCCACACAGCTCGACCTCATGGGAAGTTCCCATGAGCTCGACCGCATAGTACCTTTTCCCATATATATATATATATATATATATATATATATATATATATATATATATATATATATATATATATATATCATAGTCTAATGTCATTTGCATATATGTTACTATATTTCACTCCCTTATAAAACTATGTCATTGAGGATTAGCCCCAATATCAGATGTGTTAGATGATACTAACTTCCAACCAGAGGACTCTTTTTTTATTTTTTGGCTGAATTTTGGCCACAGGTTTATTGTAACCATCTCTTTGTTGGCCACCGATCAGATGGTCCCTTCATTCATTACATTTACATTTTGGGTTACGTCCCATGTATAGAACGGTTGGATTTTATAATATACATGGCACGTGTGTAGCAGATAACTGCATGCATATGGAAGTGCATACGCTGCAGGTAATAAGATAACTCCGAAATATTCTATGTGAAGCCCCTACATGATTCAAATACAGTGAATAGGACCAGGGTACATCGCCACGCATGGATGACCCAATGAAGTGCATGTGCACGTTGATTCTCATGTAGATGGCGTGCAGAAAATAAATAAATAAAATGAAGTTATTTGTATGTTTGTGTATAGAAAGATAATCTTCCAAAGGACGCATGTTGGAAAATGTAGAATTCAAATCGTCTAAGTAGTAATGAACAAAATCAGGCCTGAAAATAAACTATAATTTATGAGATAGAAAGCCATTTCAGCTCAATCAACACTGTGGTCTATTGCTTCTTACATCAGCAAAAGAGGGTTGCTGGAATACATTTAGATGTATTGTGATAAGATACACTGAGACTTTAGCAGCTGATTTGAATTCCGTTTAATGCCCTAAAAGATTAATTTTGATAGGGTTGTCCTTAGGTGAGGATGCCCCCCCCCCTTCCCAAAAAATAAATAAATAAATAAATAACTCTTCAGTCAAATATCTCAACACTTTCGTTGATAAAAGGCTATTGTGATAGGTCAGCAAAAGAATCAAAATCTCTAACTGGTGATGTTATTAAGAAAAAGAAATTGATAATGATTACAATATGCTTTACTTATCCAGTGCTTTCATTGCTTGTTTAAGTCGTGTAAAATTCTACAAATTAAAATTATATAAATTAAAAATGTAGTGATTACAAATGCATATATCTCTTTCCTATTAGATATACATTTGACTCTTGGATTTTTTATTCTGGTACTTTTTTTAAACAAGCAGTGAAAAATAACAAAGATGGCCCACTTACATTATCATGAAATTTGGAAAAATAAACTGACTTTAAGGATTACAATAATTTAATTAAGAGCTTTGAATTTTTAACTTTACACCACATATAATTGAGTAAATTTCTCAGTGAAATCTTATTTTACCAACTTACAAAATTGTTTTCTCAGTGAAATCTTATTTTACCAACTTACAAAATTGTTTTACTTGGATAAAAATCTTTATCAAAAGAAGGTGTACCATTGCGACAAACTCAATTTATTTATTTTTTCTGTCCATCCAAAAATAAAAATAAAAAACCCTATTGAAGGAATCTACTAATAATCACTTTTAGGTGAGAGAGGATTACCTTCTTATGTTAGAATGGCAATTTTGTGCTCCCATGTGTTGCACAGACGCCGCACACACGTATGATGATCCAAACAACGCATCCTGAAGATACCGTTTTTGATTCATCTCTAGTCAAATATTTCAAATATAGCAATGGTTCGACTATCTTAAACATGTAATAAATTGGCCTTTCTCGTCTGTTGCTGGTTTCTTATCTTCTAGTTTTCATTTCTATGCCACCAATTCAAGGCCTAGAATCATGCTCATCGCTATGCCTTAAATTATCCAATAAAACAGATGGACAGCATATGTTGGGCCTATGCCTTAAATTATCTATTAAAACAGATGGACAACATAGATAAAACACATACATCGGGGTGCACCTGCGAAAGTGTCGTCTACATGGAATGGATACATTGGGTGGGCCTACGAATGGTAGATAAGCATCACGGTGGGCCCGCTGCTTCAGCGGACGACGTGTATACCAAAAACACATCATGCCAAGTCCCGTTGTCCAGTGAATAATGTGAATAAACATTTACGGAAAGGTGGGATCCGTTGTACGTTAGGCAGCATGGCTAACATATACACCGAGGTGTGTCCTGCTGTCCAGTTGGATAGTTTGGATAAAATACACACATCATAGTAGGCCTGCTACCCATGTAAAACACTTAGTCAAGGTGAGTCTTTCTATCTAGTGTACAGCCGATAAAATACATACACCTCCACGGCTCTCACTGTTCAGTGGTTAATGCAGATAAATCACGTACATCGCAGTGCGTACAAGGACCGCGTGAACAAAACACATCTGTTCCGGTGGGTCTATGGATTGGGTGTATCAAGCTCATGCGTCGCGGCAGGTTGGCGGAGGAAGCGGATTGGCTGGTCTACCACGCATCAGCTATATAGCTCGTGTATTGACGTCAGCAAGTTTCGTGGGATACATCATGAGGTATGTGTTATATCCAAACCGTCTATCCTTTTGGCGAGATTGTCTTAAGGCTTGAACCAAAAAATAAGACAAATCTAAAGATGAATTGGACAACACCTAAAAAAGCAGTGGGGGATTGAACGTTTACCATTGAAACCCTTTTGGGATTAATAAACGTTATGGTCGGCCCTACTAATTTTTTAACGGTGAAAATCATTATCCTTGCTGCTATTTTTGGTGTGGTCCATTTGAGCTTTGGATATGATTCCCTTTTTTTTTTTTTTTTTTTATATTGCTCCGAAATGATCTTGAAAAATGGATGAACGGTGTGGATATAATAAATACATCACTGTGGGGCCATGTAACTTTGATCACCTTTGAACCGTTTGTAAACTCGGCGCTCGTCTTTGCACGACACGCATCTACATCAGCTATATAGCTGGTGTCTGGTACATCAGCCAATCCGCTTACGAATAAAACATATACGTTATGGTGGGCCCGTGGGCCGGGTAAATAAAACACATTGATTATGGAGGCCCGTGAATGGACAGTATAAATGAAACACTTACATCATAGTGGGCCCCTTTCAACGCACACGCGTGCATCACTATGGACCTGTGTGACCTTTTATATAGGTAGGATAGGAAATAAACATTTCAATAGGCCCTTGACCGTTTCAACGGTGGCCGTTCAATCACCAATGTTTTTTTACGTTGGGCCCACTTGAGTTTTTGATTTGCCTCACTCAAAGGCCCTGGCCCACAACCAGGAGGTCACGTGGCCCTTGCCTCCAGAGAAATGGCAAATTTTTATTTATCTATTTATTTATTATTATTTAATATCACAGTGAGCTCCACAGGATTCCCACGGTGAGCCATGAGCCGTTAATCCCCTTGTTTCCTGATGGGGTCCAAAGCAGGTGTGGAACCTGCTGGTATGTATTTTTTGTTTGATTGTTTGTTTATTTGTTTTTTTAACAGTTCCGGCTGGTCCAAGTGACCTTATCTAAAAGTTGGAGTGTAAAACACCGCGGGCCCAAGGAGTCTTCAAGGGTGGACATTTGATCCTCACTCTTTCCACAGTGGGCCCAAGGAACTCTTCGATCAAGCCGTCAAAATGGGTGAATGGTGTGGATGCGCTGCACATACATTATAATGGGTCCCACCCACTGGATGATCAGCATTGATATAATATATATATATATATATATATATATATATATATATATATATATATATATATATATATATATATATATATATAGGGAAAAGGTACTATGCGCTCGACCTCACAAGACCGTCCCATGAGGTCGAGTTGTGTGGGCCCCACCGTGATGCATTTCGAACATCTACCCCATCAGTCAGATGCACCATTCCATCATGGGCCTAGGTCTCAAAAATCAAGTCAATCCGTGACTTGTGTGGGCCACACCACATACAGAAGTAGGGAGGGGCCGTGCACCATTAAAACATTCATAATCATTTTTTGGGCCCACCAAGATGTGGTTTGCAAATCCAGCCCATCCATTATGTGTGTCCCACTTGAATGAGGGTTCAGACCAAGTTTCAGTAGCATTCAAAACTCAGGTGGGCCCCACCAAGTGCTTTTATATGTTTTTGGCATGTCTTCACATGATTTTAGATGGTATGGTCCACCTGAGTTACGTATACAGCTGATTTTTGGGATATCCCATAATTTAGAGGGGACCCATCAAATGCACAGTTTTGATGGTCGGCAAGCATCACGGTGGGGCCCACACAGCTCAACCTCACGGGAGCTTATCGTGAGGTCGAGTGCATAATACCTTTTCCCTACACACACACACACACACACACACACACACACACATCATAGTGGGTACCACCGATTGGATGGACCACATGAATATGAGACACATAGGTCACAGTGGGTCCCACCCATTAGACGCGAATAAGGCACGTACTGAAATTGTGCAAGGAGATGGCACGAAAATTGGCAAAGATATAGACGAAGGCTATGTTATAGAGGAGGGTGATTACGACCAAATAAATTTTTTTCCTTTTAACATACAATTACTTACTTAAACTAATATGGAATTAAACTAAGGCAATTAATTCTAAAATTTCCAAGCAAATAGAGGATCCAATCACATAAACTACAAATTATTTGCTAATGAAGCAACTAGTCTATATATTATAATATACATGTGTGTGGAATATGTTATTGATCAACTCATAGCATTCATCTAATAATGCATACATATAAATAAACATTCATTCACATAAGCATAATTAAAAAAGTGTTTAAAGACAATCCTAAATACAAACATGTATAGTGGTTCGGTTTCCCCACTCCACTCTCGATGGATGCAGTCAACCCATAAGTGTACCAGATTTCACTATTGGACGTTTTAAATTAGGTTCATTTCTAACTTTTACAATCCTACATAAGAACCGACTCCCTCAAAGACTAACGTGGTTTTCTATTGGCTAGTCAAGAGCCTCGGTCCTAATCCAAGGACTTATATTTACTCCTGTCGGATGCTTATTGAGTGTGAAATATTATATATTTTTTCTTTATTATGCATTAATTTTATAAGCATAAATGCGCTTAATTAATCTAATTATGTATGATTTCATAGGCGAGGTGATTTAAAGAGATAAGATTAAATGAACAATTAAAAAGAAGATTTAATGCTCAAAGAATGACCAAGTGGAGATTCAAATATTTGGAGGTGATTAATGAAGATTTTAAGAACAAAAAATCTAAGAAAACTAAGTGCAAAAGATAGAGAAAAGACTGAAAAAATCACAAAGTACATCAACAGAAATAACAAACTGTTCATTCCCACCTGAGGTTGGTTCGATCAGACAGAATGTGCATAGAACGGTCCAATAAGAAATTGTGATTTTTTGAAATATTTCGGCTCGACATTAGGTGCGACCGAAGCCATGTTCAGTGCCAATGAAGGGAGGTTCGGTGTGACTTGAGGGAGATAAAAGACTTCATATATATTTTGGTGAAATTTAGTTGCAATCGAAAGGCTAATTCGATGCGAAGGAAGTGAAATTCGGTGTAATTGAAGCGTATAGATGGTGCGACTGAAGCGTAACAAAAGTGCGTAAATTTGAAGTATATTCTAAGTAGGTGCAAATTTTTTCCTATTTAAATGGGTAATTTTAACTTTCCTAAAGACAAATTAAGGTAGAAGAGATAAATCAAGGACTTGTGGAGCTTCTTTAGAGTCCTCATTCTTTTCAAATCCTTTGATTCTATTTCAGTTTTATGTTTTTTCTTTTGAGTTTTAGTTCAATCATGTCTTTGATTGGCTATTCTCTTAGTTAGGGCTAAGAGGTGAAGCTTATAGTTATTTTTAATGTCTTAATTTACTATTGATTTAAGTTATTGGTTTAAGTGTTGAAAATTCATTGATATTTTGTTTGAATGAAGATTTATTTTTAGTTTACTTTGATCCATTGTCAGCTTCAGACACATTGGATGCTTAGGAAAGCTAAAAGTAAATTTTAATCTATTTTTGCAAGGGTTTAATCTGTAAGATTTATTGAAATATCGTAGACTAAGGTCACGATAGATGCTTTAAATTCACTACAATCAAAACTTTGATGCTTAATATGTGAACCATTTCAATTGAGTTTAAATTTGATTTGATTTATGAATGATGATTTAACCACTTCATTATCTAGTTGGATAGGATAAGACTTCAATTCCAGTTGAGCTATAGGATTGAATCAAGTGAATTAAATATGAAGGAATAACTATAACTGGATCCTTAATGCTCTAGTGTTTTATATCTATTAAATTTCTTCTTAATTATATAATTATTCCTTAAATTATATTTTAGAATTAGTTTTAGTTCTACTTCTAACACTAAAGTGTTTTAGAAAATATATAAATATAAGTCCCTGTGGGTACGACATCGGTCTCACTGAGTTATTACTGCATCGCAACCCTGCACTTGTGGTTTGTTTGATCAATTTTTAGTGCCGTTGCCGGGGACTTTAGCTACATCTTTCTGAAATACCTTAATATTAGAATTAGTATAGGATTAGGGTTACTTTTCGTTGTGTTTATAAATTAGTGTAAGTGCTAAAATGATTAAGCACACTTTACTTGTCAAATTTCGTATAGTTAAAACAATTTGACAAGAGATCTTTAACACCGGTACATAATAAAGAAAAGATCAAGCTCAAGATCAAGAGAAGATTAAGTTCAAGATTGGTACATTCTCAAGAGAATATTAAGCTAAAGATCAACTGATGTTTAAGAATAGATCAAGCTTAAAAGTCAAGATGAAGTCCGTAATTGAGTTCAAGTCAAAGAAGTTCAGATATTTCATATATCTCAGGTAGTATAAAATCCTAGAAAGACCTTAGGATTACTTGCTTTTAAAATTGTTTTAAATTGGATTTTTATACTTGTTTTTGCTTGGAATTTGACCAGCCTAAGGTTTGGTTCGACTAATCTAAGTTTTCTTGGCTAGTTTAAGTTCAAGTCGAAGCGAAAATCAATTTTGGTTACAAATTCAACCAGTTGAATTTTTGGTTCGACTAGTCGAAACTTGACCTTTGACTAGCCCGAGAAAATTCGACTCCGTATCTAGCAACTACAACATTTCAGATTTTCGGAACTTCGACCAGTCGAAGACTAAATTCGACTAGTCGAATAGACTGGTCCTCGAGCTAGTCGAAGTTTAGATAGATCTTATCCCATACGATCCGAAGTCCGTTGAGCTGAATCCAGTCTACTTGGGCTAGTCGAAGATTTAACTTCTTTGCCTATAAGTTGAGTTCCTCTTTCAATCCGAAATATCTAAGTTAATTATCAAAATCCTTCTGTAAGAGAAAGAGAAGCTCAAGTTATTAGCAGGATATTTGAACGGTATTTATAAATTTCATTTATAGCTTTTGTTTAATTCCCTTAATCTCAGATCTTTCTATTCTGATTCTAAATAGAGTAAATTATACTATTCTTTTGAGATTTAAGAGAATTAACTCAAGTAGGCATTGGTTTGAACTTAATTAAAACAATAGAACCCTGGACCCTTTATATCTGACTGAACAAGGAACAATCTACATTTAAGAAAGTTGTTCTTCGGCTATAAGCTTCTGATATATCTTCTACGATGAAGATAAGTATACCTTCTAATCTTTATTTGGTTTTTCTGAGATAGCCAGAAAATCTCAGTATAGGTTTTGTTAATGATAACCTAAAAATCTCAGTGAGGGGTTTGATTGTGATAGCCCGTGAAAATCACAAGAATTGTATCAGGTTTTAAGGTGACCCTGGAAAAACCTTTTTCATAGTGAAAGCCAAAATTACATGGAGAGTAATTTTAGGAGTGGAGTAGGTGTCTGTTTTTAGACAATTTTTAGAACACCAAACCACTATAATTCTTTGTGTTATGTGATGAATGCTTTTACTTTTTATATGGTGAATGGTTGTATTTAAATTTTAGTTAAAGTGGTGAATGATTGTAATATCTTATTTTTATTTACTGTTGCAAAGTTTGAGGTTTTGATTTTAAAGAAATTCGTGAAATAAGGTTGTCCTGCTTAAAACTTTAGGTGAAGGTTGTCCTACGAATTATTTGGAATCAACGGTCCCCCCCCCTAAGGACTTCTTAAGCTCTCATTTTCGAGTGGTATCATAGAGGGTTGCTCTATTTTTTGGATTTATCTCCTTGAGATAGATCTAGAGCTTTATTATGTCAAATTTTGGCAGCTTGTCTATTAATAGGTCACCTCCTTTTGATGACTCTAATTATTCATATTGGAAAGTCAGGATAAGGATCTTCCTCAAATCCTTAGATGAAAGTGTGTAGCAAGTAATTGTATTTAAGTGGATCCCTCCTATGATGGAAGTAACAGCCGATGATGGAACCATATCAATGAAAGAAACTGCATTTGCTTTTTGGACTATGGTTCAAAAAAGTGAAGCAGTGCAGATGCAAAGGCCTTAAATGCAATAACTTGCCCTCTATCGCCTGATGAATTCAAAAGAAATATTTCATGTAATACAACTAAGCAAGCATGGTACATTCTCGAAATGACACATGAAGGAATTACTATTGTCAAGAAATAAAAAAATTCAAATCCTCACAACCAAATTTAAGGAGATTCATATGGAAGAAAATGAGTTTTTTATAGACTTCTATACGAAATTGAATGACATAGTGAATTCCATGTGGAGTTTTGGAGATCAAATCGTTGAAAGCAAGGTTTGCGCAAAAATACTGCGATCACTACCTGATAGGTTCAATTCAAAAGTCACTACTATACAGGAGTTAAGGGATACGGATGTTATGAAGGTTGATGAGTTAATTCTCCTCAAACTTATGAGTTGAATTTTAAGGCTCTTAAAGTTAAGTCCATTGCTCTTAAATTTTCTAAATCTAATTCAAAAGAAAGTAATATTAATTCTGATTTTGAAGAAAATGAAGATGATATGGCAATGTTAGCAAAGAAATTTTATAGAATTTTCAAAAACAAGAAAAGAATAAATTTTCAAAAACCATTTAATAAAAGAAAAGGAAAATCAAATTCTTGAAAATCTAAAACAAAAGAAAGTCAATGTTTCAACTGTCATAAATATGGGCACTTGGCTAATAAATGTCTTAAAAAGAATAAATTTAAAAGAAAGGGCATGATTACTACTTGGGATGAATCATCTGATTCTGAAACTACTTCTGAATCTAATGAATCAGATCAAGAAAATGCAAATGAGTTAAAAGCTTTTATAACAATAGCCATAGTTACTTCTTTAGACAGTTGTGATATGTTTGATTATGAAACTTTAAGAAGTGATCCTGAAAATGAAGATGATCTTCAAGATGCCTACAATGCCCTATAGAGAGAGTTGTAAAATTGTCGTCAAGTTAAAAAATCAAAAAGAAAATTATGCTAAATTAAAAGTAGAACTTGAAAAAGCAGTTTTAGAAAAATCTCATTTTTTCTATTATTTTTAAAAAATAAAATTAGATTTGAGTTTTAAATCTTCTGAATTGCAAAAACTTAACAGAAAATAAGAAACTAAAACTTGAAGTTTCTTCCCTTCAGAATTCAAAGGACACTTGGAAATATGCCCTTGGAGACCAAAAGCTTGAAAATTGTTAACCTCATCAAGGCGATGTGGTGACAAGTTTGATCTGAGTTATATTAAAAATATCTCTTTGAAAACCAAGGATTCTGCTCCTGTCTTTGTAAAAGGAGAATCCTTGAACTCTAAAGGAAAGACTTTAAGATATTCAAATTGTAATGATTTCAAAAACTCAAAACCTTTCAAGTCTCTAAAATAAATCATAATGCCATCATCTATAAACACCAATGAAATAATAAACCACCCTTAACTGAAAAAATTGTCGACTTAAATTTATTTATTTTTAACACACGCACACACACCACCACACACTCACACCTTGGTGGGATTTCACCACCTATGGGTGCTTGAACCCTTGACCAGGTGTTGAACTCCTAAGAGTCTACCACTGGAGTAAGAGCAAGGACCCATAGAAAAAGCAAGTCCACAATTTTTTCAGCTAAGAGCTTCTGAAATCTAACTTAAATAATGTAGGAGTTTATAGAAAAATGAGAAATTCTAACTCTCAAATACAACGAAAATCAAGAGATACTCCTAAACCTAAAACCATAATGAAATGGGTTCCAATGGTTAATTGTCTTGTTGCCCACAGAGCTTTCAAAGCCATTAGCCACTCAAGATGGTACTTGGACAGTGGATGTTCTAAACACATGACAGGTGACAAGGCGATACTCACAAATATCAAATGAAGTAAATGGAAGCTCAATCACTTTTGGAGATGGAAACAACTGCAAAATAATTGGCTAAGGTAATGTACAACTTGCTAACTTGTCTCTCTTTAAAAATGTATTTTATATTGAAGGATTAAAGTATAATCTTTTGAACATATCTCAAATTTGTGATAATAAGCACAGTGTGAAATTTTCAGATAACGAATGTGACATTGTAAATGAGAAATGTAGTGTAATATTAAATGGTCATAGGACATCCGAAAATTGCTATATAATTGATAACTCTTGCTCAACAACTCATTCATGTTACATGGTTCAAACAGACGAGACAGAACTATGGCATAAATGTCTTGGAGATGTGAACTATAGAGATCTATATAAATTGAGCAAAAGAGATCACTTACGTGGCTTTTCCAAACTGAAAAAGATAGAAAAAGTTTGTGGCACATGTCAAATTGGCAAGCAAATTAGGAGTAATCACAAGAAAGTGAACTCAGCCACTACACCAAAATCGTGAATTTGCGACGGATTTTACGATGGACTTTGTCTGTCGCAAAAATCGCTTGGTTTAACGTCGAATTTAATCTGTTGATAACAAAAAAAGTCTGTCGCCAATCCTTTCTCAAAAATCCGTAGTCCCAAGTCATGGAATTTTGCGACGGACCAAAATCCATCGCTAAAATCTGATTTACGACGGATTGTGGTCCGTCGTAAAATGGCGGTGGACTAAATCCGTCGCACATTTTGAATTTGCGACGGAATATGATCAATTGCAAATTCCCGCCCAAAATAGCACTTCGCGACGGTTTTTAGTTGCTTTTGCGACGGAACATGGTCCATCGTGAAAGTACTTTTGCCTTGAACATTTTTTTTTCATTTTTTTAAGAATATAGTAGAAAATTATGTTTTTTGTAATATAGGAATCGTTTTTTAATAGAATTTTAGGGGTTTAATTGTACATATTTGTATCTAATATTATTTTTTAACAATTGATTGAATGCAAAAAAAAAAATTTATTTTGTTTTTATATCAAATAAGTGGAAATTATTATTTTTTAAAAATTTAAAACTAATATTTAAATGATTTGTAATATCACATGAAAAAGAATATTGAGAACTTAAAAAAATTTAATAATGTTTGAGAAAAAAAAATTAGATTTTGAAAAAATAAAAATCGTGATTTAATAAAAATCTATTTTGTGAGGAAAAAAAGAATATTGAATAAAGTTGATAATTTTCAAAAAATGAATTTGATTTGGAGAAAAAATAATATCCTGAAAAAGAAAATTAAAAAGATTTAAAAAAATGTGAAAATTTTGACAATGTTGAAAAATGATAATATTTTGAAAAAGAAAATGCGAGTTTGTATTTTGAAAAATAAAAGAAAATTGAGAAGTTCGATAAAAATTGACAAGTTCGAAAAAAATTCTTTAAAAAAAATGGAGAAGTTAGAAAGAATTAAATTTTTTAAAATAAAACCATATTAAAGAATCGATACTTTAATTTTAAAAAAAAATTTGAAACGAAAAATAAAGAAGTTGAAAAAATTTGTGATTTTGAAAAATAAGTGAAAATGTTCAAAATTTGAAATTAAAAGAAAAAGTTATTTATAAAAACACTGAGATTTTGAAATATATATATATATATATATATATATATATATATATATATATATATATCATTTTAAAAAGGAAAATTGAAAAGTTGAAAACAAAATGATGCACTTTTGAAGGAAAAAAAATTGGCGTTTTGGAATTTTTAAGAAAAAAAATTAAAATTTGAGAAATTTTTTGAGATTTTAAAAATAAAAATTCAAAATTTGTATTTTATTTTATTTTTTTAATATTTTATAATAAAAATGATATTTTGTTAAAAGTTTTCAAAGAAATATTAAGAGTAAAAAATATACATTTTGAAAAAAATGTTATTTTTAAATGGAAATTGAAATTTATTTGTGAAAAAAAAATGTAGCCTAACCAGGGTTAGTAACTAGTCAAATTGAGGGTATTGATCAGTAAAATAGAATGAATGGACCAGACATGTAAAATGGGCCAAATATTCTGGTCAAAATTGTGACCCAACTTATTGACCTTGCAAGAACCTAAAAATTGATGTTAGTAAGTTTTGTTGGCCCCATCATGATGTGTGTCGAACATCAACACTGTGCATTTAATGTGGCCCCTTTAGGTTATGAGATATCTCAAAAATCATCCATATACAAAACTCAGGTGGGCCATACCATCCAAAACCATATGAAGACATCCTAAAAAATATAAAAGCACTTGGTGGGGCCCACATGAGTTTTGGTTGCGGCTAAAACTTGGTCTGACCTCTCATCCAAGTGGGACACACATAATGAGTGGGTTGGATATGTGAATCACATTTAGGCAGGCCCAATATATGATTATGAATGTTTTAAGGAAACCCCTCTCCACTGCATTTAGGTGAGTTACTCATTACCCTTACTAGAGTAAACTCTGTGGGGTCCACTGTTATTTATTTATTTTATCCACTCCGTTCATCCATGTTAACAGATAATTTGAGGTCTAAAGAACAAAAAGGAAGCATATCCAAAGCTCAAGTGGACCACACCATAGGAAATAGTGTGATTGAACCTCTACCATTGAAAAAATCTTGGAGGCCATAGAAGTTTTGGATCAAGCTGATGTTTGTGTTTTCTCTTCATTCATATCTTTTTGATATTATGAATAGGTTGGATGGCAAATAAACATTACTATGGGCCCAAGGAAGGTATCAACGGTGGAAATCATTATACCACATTGTTTCGTGTGGCATGGTCCACTTGAGTTTTGGATTTACCGAAAATTTGGGATCAACCCACACCGTTCATCCATTTTCCGAGATCATTTTAGAGAATTATCTAAAAAAATGAATTATATCCGAAGATTAAATGGACCACACCACAAATAAGGGGAACGGATTGGCTACTCCCCTTGACACCAGCCAATGGCTGGTGGTCGGTGCTCTATGGGCCCCACCATGATGTATGTGTTTCATCCATGTCGTCCATCTATTTTTAAAGATCATCTGACGGCATGAGACCAAAAATGAGGTACATCCCAATCTGAAATCGACCACATTATAGGAAACAGTGTTGAATGAGTGTCGACCATTAAAAACCTTTTGCGGGCCATAAAAGTTTTAGATCAAGTTGATCTTTGTTCTTTTACCTTCATCTGGTCCTGTATGACCTAATCAATAGATTGGATGTCAAATAAACAATATAGTGGGCCTTAGGAGGATTTTAATGATGGATATCCAATCACTATTGTTTTCATGTGGTGTGGTCCACCTGAGATTTATATACCTCTCATTTTTGGAATAAATCCCTAAAATGATCTTTAAAAATGGATGAACGTAATGAATAAAATGCATACATCATGGTGGGGCCCACGGAGCACCGACCACCAGCCACGAAGTTGGTGTCAGGGGGAGTAGCGAGACTAGCTACTAATGAAAAGAGTGGGAGAGTGACACCAACCGATGAAACCTTCTTAGGGCCCGGTTGAATGTCTCAGGTGGACCACACCATGGGAAAATAATATTGATTGAATGTCTACAGTGATCACTGAATTCCCACTGTTTCCTCTCATGTGGTCCAGTTGAGTGTTGGATACACCTAATATTTGGTCGCACGTCTTAAAATGATCTCATAAAATGGATGGTCAGGGTGGATTTCTCACAAACATCTCGGTGGGCCCCACCCAGCATCCTTGTGTAGGAACTTCCCGTTAAAGGCTTGTGCAGGAAATCCCTCCCTCTCCTGGATGCGGATTAGCTATTGACAGGTTGAGTAGCAAGACTGAGGGCACTAAGTTTTGTGGCCCCATGATGATGTATTCTTTGTATCCACTCCATCCATCCATTCAGAGAGATCATTTTAGGGAAATAGACAAAGAATGAGTGTAATCTAAACCTCCAGTGGACCACACCACAGAAAAGAGTGGGGAGAGTGACACCCACCATTAAAAACTTCTAACGCCTCATATTCTGGCTCATACTCTAAAATTATGTGGTAAAATGGATGGATGGAGTGGATAAACCCCAAGCATATACGGTGGGCCGCACCAAGTTCACTTAGCATGTGTAATGCCCTAAATTTTGAGGGTCAAGCAAAGCTTAACTCCTGAGATCCAATGCATCACTTATACAACATAGATAATGATGTTTAAATGTTGTCCATATTAGTGCATTAAACATGAGAGGGATTATACTAAATCAGCATATCATACTCCAGAGTTAATGTAATTAAGAAAGCGAAAAACTGAGATAAATATATATAAAGTATATACGTGTTTCATAACCTCCAGAGTATGAGGGTGCTACTGGGCTGAATATACCCATGTTTTGTTTAAAAGTATACAAAATGTCAAAGTGTGAATGTCCGACTAATCCATATAATCCCCGTGATCCCGTCGATTAGTGCATGGTCTACATAGATCTGCCTGATAGTTGTACGTAGGAGAACTCCTCGTCGAAGAAGTCCATCGCAGATGTATAGACTCTGTCATCACCTGCATCTATAATAGAGTCTGGTTGGTGTTTTAAAATAGAGTAGGAGTGAGTGATTAACTCAGTGGTACTATAAGGTAAAGGTTAACATGTTATCAATTCAGTCAAGTAGTAATGATAAAGCAGTACAAGAATCATATCCTAACTACTCTTGTTAATGCAAGGATGGTATGCTGTAATGATGTATGCCCTCGCACGAAGCTCCCTCACAAGCGACTCCATCAACCATTCGCACATGACAAACTCCATCAACGTGCCCTTCATCGCCAAAGCACATCCAATGCAGTGCATGGTTGTGTTAGCCAAGTATTTAATTAGGCTTATTCATACAACAGATTTGGGAAGCTAAGGCACCTCCCTTTATATCATTAACCCCAAATAGAGATCCATTTAGGGTCGTCAATCCTAGTTAATCACATACGATAAGCAAGTTATAGGGCATCACCCCTAATGAAAGCAATTGATACATAAATTCAAGTGTTTATACTCGAGGTCACTACGGGGATGCTCGTTACCTTAGCGTAGGCCGACAGCTCGAATACAGTGTCCCATACCATCGTATTCGGTTCATGAGTTTTGGGTTGCTCATTGGTCATTGCGGGGAGACTCGCCACCCCAGCATAGGCCGACAGCTCGACCACGATGTCCCATACCACCATGCCTGGATCATGAGTCTTAGCGGATCGTGGTACCATGGTTGAATTAGGTCTTTTCACTGGAAGGTGGTACCTTAAATTCAAGTAGGGATGTCCATACATGGTAAACACACAATAGGCCAATCGATTTATTAGATAAGTTCGGTTGGTATGAGCGCCCGCCGAATTAATCGTCATAGAGTGTGTAAGCACTCCTCGTAGCCTAACCACTATCGACAATCGTTGTACGACCTGGATTCACTGAACGTATCAAGTGTGGCGAGACTAACTAGGCCACTCAATGGGAATCATTACCAATTGCCTGGACCACATTGCAGTCTTAATCTTACTCAGATGTAGCATATAAATACATGTGAAAATCATATCAGCATTTGACAAACAATTCAACTCAATATCTCATTTGAGCATTTCATCAAGCATATTGAACATGTTACCAAACATTGCATTTCATTCATAAATTGCGTAGTCAAAATTAAGATTACAAGAAAGAAACTGTATATATAGATAAGGTAATTGAGAATCTTATCTCAACATCCTTATTAAATACAATTCATCAACAGTTTCTCATTTGGACATTTTATCAAACACTTAGACTACACAGCTAATTACATAGACTAGATTAGTTACGACATGAACCATAACAATTCATTACACAACGAGATCGTGATACACACGACAAACATGAATCCTAGATCTATAGTCATGACAAGAACAAATCACAATTCCATATTCATTTAAACATTTCAACAAACACATGGAATGCATCATATATTTAACATAGTTCACACATGTATAATTTATCAAAAACATTGTAACAAAGATCATATGACAGTAATCAAGTTAGACATAAATCATTGCTGACATTGAAAGCCTTGAAAACCATAACCTAAATGTTTATAGTCCGCACCTTCCGTCAGAATTCTCATTTCGAACGTGGTTCGAATCCTACGTTCCCAATACAGAACAATAGGTACCTAAATCATGAAATAAGTTAGCTATTTCGTCAATTACTCAATCCAGCTTTCTAAACTAATATTAGGGTTAGGATTTCTTACCAAAGTCGTAGCTGAAACAGATCGGTTAGCTAGATGTAAAGGCAATTCAGTGCGTGGAGTAGCTGGAATGAATCATTGCAGCAAACTCCAAGGATCTCTCTTCTTTCCCTCACATTTTTCTCCTCTTTTCTCTCTTCTCTCTCCTCGAGTTACAGAAATTCGTATGAAATGCGAATGGGGTGGTTTAAGGGCATTATATAGGCCCACAACTAGTGTCAATGGCCCTAGGGCCATGGTATACTTAGGTTATAGCTAAAGGGTGTCTCTTTCGGGCAGACGGGACACCTCTGGAGGTCCATTACCTGTCTATGTCATAGACTAAGTTCCCTGACAATGGATCTAGGCCTGGATGCGATTTCAACTTGTTTGGATAGGCCGATCAACCATGACGGACCTGTATTAAATCAATGATCGTTGTCACTCGATCAGGGCTAAAAGTATACCGATATGTGCAAGGAAATTTCCCTAATCCATGGGTGAAGTTCAGTCAGAAATTGACGGTTTGAAATATTCAATTTCACCGCAAGCCAATGGCCCAATTCACTTAAGTTCTGGTTCATTTTCTAAAGATATTTGCGTTTCTCACATACTTTTCTCAGGGCTCAAGTTGTGCATTTCTGGATACTATCTGGGCTCGATTCCCGCGATGGTTATCAAGCCCAATAAGATGATTATAACCCTATAGTTTTGTGGTTATCAGACTTTCAACATGCAGTCCAGGTCTGATTTGGAGTTTCAACACGCTCCTGAGAGTAACTGGCTTTTGGGATTTCTCCTAGGTTTTTAAGTAATATTGAGTCAGCGATTTTGATGGTTTTGGGTTCTGCCGTTTGTATAGATAGTGGTTCAGGATAATCCACCGATTAATTTAGTTTAATACCTAATTAAGTTTCATCTAATTTCTATAGAATATGGTCCTTAGGGAATTTTGGATGAGGTGGGACTCGGGCCTTTGTACGAATTTTTTTGAGATGTTACAATCTACCCCCCTTAAAGAAAAATTTCTTTCTCAAAATTAGTACCTTTTCGTACTCCTCGAGGATCTGAGGGTAGTTTTTACGGACTTCGACTTCTGCTTCCCAAGTAGCCTCTTCCTCAGTGTGGTGTATCTACAGTTCCTTCACAAGCAGGATAACCTTGCTGCGTAGCACTTGTTCCTTCCTATCAAGAATACGTGTTGGTCGCAATACATAGGTAGCATCTTCACTCAACTATACTTACACTCATTTAATAATATGAGAAGGGTCAGGAACATATTTCTTCAACATCGATACATGGAATACGTTGTGCACGCCTGCGAGTGGCGTGGGCAATACGAGATGGTATGCTACCACACCCACTCGATCTAGAATCTGGAATGGGCCAATGAATCTCGGTGTAAGCTTCCCTTTCTTACCAAAACGAAGGACTCCCTTCATAGGGAAAAATTTAAGGAATACATGGTCCCCAACTTCAAATTCCAACTGTCACCGTCGAGTATCGGCATAACTCTGGGCTATAAGAAGTTGACACCTAATAATGTCGATCTTCTCTGATGTTGCCTGTATTAGGTCTGGGCCAACCAAGCTTTTCTCGCCAACTTCTACCCAACAATGTGGTGCTCGACATGGGCGCCCATACAATGCTTCGTAGGGAGTCATGCCAATGCTCGCTTGGAAGCTGTTGTTATAAGCAAATTTGGCATAGGGAAGACAGTTATCCCAACTGTCCTTGAAATCAAGCACACACGCTCGCAACATATCTTCTAATATCTGATTCACTTATTCTGTCTGCCCATCGGTTTGTGGGTGAAACGTGTTACTGAACTTCAGTTGTACTCCCATTGCTTCTTGAATTCAAGTCCAAAATATAGACATGAATCGCGTGTCTCGATCTGACATAATCTCCATAGGAACTCCATGCATCCGTACAATCTCCTTAATGTACAGCTTGGTTAAATCATCTGCTGAGTTTGAAACTCTATTCAGGAGGAAATGAGCCGATTTCATCAATTGGTCCACAATCACCCAAATAGAGTCATGCCCCTTTCTCGTCTTCGGTAACCCGAAAATGAAATCCGTAGATATGAAATTCCATTTTCATTTAGCTATGGGCATGAGCTAAAGTAAACCAGGAGGTCGGCGATGCTCGGCCTTGACCTGCTGGCACGTGAGACAATGGGACACAAAGTCTGCTATCTAGGCCTTCATGTTGTCCCACCAGTATGAACGCTTCATGTCTCTATACATCTTCGTACTACCTGGATGCATTGCCAACATTAAATTGTGTGCGGCCTCTAAAACTTCCCTTCTCAAGTCATGATGGTTCGGGATGCATAGGTGGCCACGGTATCGTAAACCTCCATCCGAGCCGATTCTCCATTTGGATTCTTCATTCTCACCTGCCTGTTCTCTCATCTTCACCAACAGTTTGTCTTCTTTCTAAGCTATAATGATTCTGTCATCAATAAGTGGCTATACATGGATGTGTGCGACGCTCTCGAATGACTCCTCTACTGTAAGCTTTACTTCGAAGTCTCGCACAAACTCTACCATATTCCATTCTTCTATTATCAGCGGAGCTGCAAATTCTATTATCTTCTTGTGGCTCAAAGCGTCGGCCACAAGGTTGGCCTTGCCAGGATAGTAGGAGACCTCAAACTTGAAGTCTTTTAAGGTTTCCATCCAATGTCGCTGCCTCATATTCAGGTCTCTCTGCGTGAAGATGTACTTGAGGCTCCTATGGTTGCAAAAGTGCTCGAACTCCTCTCCATAAAGGTAATGTCTCCAGAGCTTTAATGCAAAAATGACCGTTGTAATTTCAGGTCATGAGTGGGGAAGTTTTCTTCGTGTTTCCTCAATGCGAGACGTGTCGGTGTATATAGTATATTTGACCCTCTGCTCTGGCAATACTAGCACGGGTGCAGATGTCATCTTGTCCTTTAATTCCTGAAAGGCTAATTCTACTTTCTCATTCCAGGCAAACTTAAGATCCTTTCAAGTGAGTTGGGATAACGGTCGGGCTATCTTTTAAAAGTTTTTAATGAATCAGCGATAGTAGCTGGCCAGTCCGAGGAAACTCTTCACTTCTGTAAAGGAACCAGGCTGCTCCCAGTCCTGCACCGCAGTCACCTTGACAAGGTCCACGACAATTCCTTAGACACCTCGTGTCCCAGAAACTTAACTTTCTCCTTCTAGAAGTCGCATTTTTAGTATTGCGCAAACAACTGTTTCTCCCTAAGAGTATCGAAGACTGCTCGCAGGTGTTCTTCGTGATGTTTCTGACTCATGGAGTATATCAAATGTCATATATAAACATGATGATGAACCAATACAGATACAGCCGAAACACCCCGTTCATGAGGTCCATGAACACAACCAATGCATTCATAAGTCTGAATGATATCACGCGAAACTCAGTGCCCAAAACTGGTTTTGAATGCTGCTTTCTTCATGTCTTCATCCCTGACAAGCAACTGATGATACCCTGACTACAGGTCGATCTTAGAGAAGTATCTTGCCCCTTTTAATTAGTCAAACAGGTCATTTATCTTGGGCAAAGGGTACTTGTTCTTGACCATGACGTGATTCGGCATGCGATAATCAATACACAGCTGTAGTGACCCGTCCTTCTTTACAAACAATACTAGTACTCCCCAAGGGGATACACTAGACCGTATAAAACTTGATTCTAGTAGATCATCTATCTGCCTCCTCAATTCCTCCATTTCACACGGAGGCATGCAGTATGTTCGCAAGGAAATGGACATCGCACTAAGCACAAGATCGATAGTAAAGTCGATCTCATGCCGAGGAGGTAGTTCAGGTATCGTTCTGAACACGTCCATGAAATCTTAGACTACAGGCATGTCCCCAAGTGTCGGATCATGCAGTAGGGCCAACTGACCTGAACTAGGAAAGTAAAAGCCATGCCCTCGGGTCCATGTGCCGTCACTAGTCGAGTTTCACAGTCGATCTCTGCCTTCATTTTGGTGGGCTAATCCATGTCGAGGATGATGTCATAATGATACAGTGGGGTGACGATCATGTCAAAGCACATCGTTCTGCTTCCTAAGTATATCGGGCAACCTTTACAAAGCTTAATAGTGTCGGAGAAGGTCCCTGTTATAGTAAGGACTCTCACCCCAACCATAGGGATAGTGTTCAGCCCTAAGCGCTTGACTGTAGAGTACGATATTATTGAAATAGTGGACCCGGTGTCCACCAATAGAAATATAGGTGTACCTTGAATGTGGGTAGTGACTTCGAAGGCTAAAGGCATTATAGTTGCTGACTCAGATGCTTTAACTGCAAGTGCATGTACACGTGCTTGTTGAGAACAATTGGGCTGCGCTGCCATAGGTCGTTGAGGCGGCCTATCTCAGGATACGGGAGGTTAGTTGTACAGCTGTACTAGCAGTTCTGATCATAGAGGTGGAGTTGAAATAATTTGTCACAGCTGGTGGTTGATCTTCTGAGGCGGCATAAAGCCATTGTCCCTCATCTTGGTAAAGCAAAAAGGCTCGTTATGACCCATCTTCTTACAGTCGGTACACGGAAGGTCTGATCGCCTCTGCTGGGTCGGTGGAGCCATAAGCCTGGGAGGCAAATCTACATGTGGCCTCTTGCCTAAAAATGGTCGGTTCGGCAATTTAGGTCGAGGCCTTGGGCCCATGGTCATACGTGTTTGGGGCAGTCTCTCGCCATCCTGCTCAGCTCGCAGAGACATATTCACTAGCTCAGCATAGTTGGAAATGCTAGCGCAACACATCTTTGTGCAGATGTCAAGCCATAGACCCTCTAAAAATCACCGCATTCTCATTGGCTCGTCAGCTAGAATCAAGGGAGCATATCTAGGCAGCTCCGTAAAGTGGTTCTCGTACTCGGCTACTGTCATCCCTCCTTTTCGAAGGCGAAGAAATTCACCCTCCTCATTACGGTATGTGAGGGGGAAATACTTTCTATGGAAGCGAGTTTCAAACCGTCCCACGTCCACACGTATCTTGTAGGAATGGTTCGTAGGATGCTGTCCCACTAAAGACTAGCCTCCTTCTCAAACATATAAGTAACTAGCTCCACCTGCTCTGCCTTAGTATAGTGCAGCGGCTTCAGCATCTTAAATATACGATCCAACCAATACTCTGCCTCCTTGGGTCGATGGGTACTTGCAAAAGTAGGACGATGGAAACGCTGAAAGCGCTTAAACAAGTCGATTGTATTCATAGCCACAACAGGCTGCATAGGTGGCATAAATGGTACTGTAGTCATGTTCTGGGCAATAGCCCCCCCGATCGTGACCAATACTTGCTGCTGTTGTTACATCAGGAGCATCATCTGCTCCAACCTTTCAGGAGGAGGAGCCGCCTCAGGCATGTGTGGCGTCGATGTAAACACGGTTTTGTCTTAGAACCGGTGGTGCATTATGTGTTGGCCCATTTGTAGGGTTAGTGGCCGATTGTGAATCCGGCAATGTGTCACTATCCAGCCCAAACCGGGGTCCCTATGGTTATTGCTCAGGGGAGGTGCCCTGTTAATTGATCCGCCAAGTGTGAGATGTATAATATTCCAAGTGTTCTTAAGAGGCATTCCCTATATACAACATGAGGTACAACACGTGTAAGATTTAGAATAACAACACACTCATTTCCAAGCATTCTACACATTTCAATCCAAAAGAAGCCTCACGCATTTCATTTAACCAACATTGTCATGATACATATGATGTAGCATTACAGAAATCATGACAGAAGATGCATGTGAGCTAATTTCATAAAATTTTTTACACAAACTATTCTAACATCCAACTAAGCCAACAAGGGCTATTGCACAGAAAAGCAAGAAACAAAGCAAAACAATAGACGACTGCTACATATGACTAGTCCGCTAACTCTGGTAAAGGCAGAGGCACACCCTTTTCCTGCATACCACACAGGAGGGCCTTTAAGGTGCGAGACATTTTCTTGAATTTCTATTTCAGATAGGCCTGATTCTCCTCAATCCTGGCTATGCGGGCTTCTAAGGTAACCCGATCATGGCAGTCTTCATGTGTAGAAGGAGGGCCCCATCAGAGTCTTGGGCCTCCACTTCTTCTCCCTTATCTTTCTCTTCACTGCCTTCCTCACCACTTCCTTCTTCACCATCACCGCTCTCTTCCACACCTTCACTTCCCTCGTCCCCTTCACTTTCTTCTTTTATTTCGTCACTCTGCTTATTGAGTCGAGCTTGGCATTACCTAGGGCCAATGCCCATGTTGTTGAGCATGTTCTCACTGATAATGTGGATTGGGGCGACGTTATCCATATGGAGTCTGAAACTGAAGTGGCAGGCAATTTTGCAAATAAGTCGGCATAAAGGTAGTGAGGAGTCTTCTCTAGTAGACTGTGCAATGCTGAATATCTGAGATAAGACGAGAGTAGGCAAGCATGCCTTCTACCCATGTCCAACTCTGTACAGAAAGTCTACCATAAAATTTGTGCATTCGGTGTGATTGATCCACCTAGGGTACACGTTATACATGCATATGTGGTAGAGTAAGCGAAAGTCGTTCGTCATCTTAGTCGAAGCGAGGCTATTTCCTCACCTTCAATGCTCACGTTGGCTGCATAGGAAACCTGTGCAGCGATTTTTCTCTCGCTCACTAATAAGATTCTTCTCACTTGCATATACTATTCCACACTACTCCCATAATACTAGCCATATGTCCACATCAACTATGGCTTCCTGCCTTCCTAAAGGGATCGTAAACTGGAGAGTCTCTAACAGTGGGTTCCGTATGTGGGCATAGAAGGCTCATACAGCGCCTTCACTCGCATGAGTGTTTCCCTCGAAGATGGGACCCCACCCATTTTCTAGGAGAAAGTCGATGGCTGGATACAGTCCAAACATCTTCTGATCAACATGTGCTTCAAACACCACCTTGTGGTTACGGAACTTACTGAGATTAGCGCCCGCCAGTAGCGATTTTTCCAACGGGATTTGAGGATCGAGTTCCCGCTTGGATCTTTGTTCTCGCTCGGCACTTGTACTAGCTTCGGCGCTCACCTTCTTCATAGTGTGGCGCGGTCGGCTCGGCCCGGCCTCATCCGGAGCCGCTCTTTTCTTTCCCATGAGGGAAAGAAGCGTAGAGATTGAGAAGATGGTGGTGACAAGCTCAAAAAGAGCCATGGAAGTGGAAAGCTTGAAGGATGAGATAGGTTGGTGGGTTTGGAAGATTATAAGACACAAAAGAGGGCTTTTGTGCTCAACTAGATGTGAATAAGGAGGATGGAAGATTACAAGAGATGGGTTTTGGTGAAAAGATGGTGGAGGGGTAGAAGGTGTGGAAGAAGATAGAAGATTGATGTGAAATGTAGAAGAAAATGGAGTTTTAAGTGTATGGAAGGAGGATTTGAGAGAGAAGATGTAGATTTGGAGGGGTAGGAATAGGGTGGAAGGCAAAAGGGGAGAGGAGATGGTTCATATGAGGGGTCCCACATGTGGGAGGGCCCCACATGGCCAGTCGGACGGTGGTGTTCCACCGCTTGCGCAGTGCCACCGCACGCCCACTGTGAAGGCGGACGGTGCCACCGCGCCCTCCCTGGGTCACCGGTGGTGGCTCCACCCTGGGGCGGAGGCCACCCCCTTCAGGGGTGTTGCATAGGTGAGGGGGACCCCCTAGGTCCCACCGAAAATTGGGGTTCGGGCCCCTACGCCCACGTAAGGTGTTTTCATGGTTCAACAAGTGCGTATCACACTTTTTGGATTATTTCGAGTGCGGGATTGAAAAGGCCAAGCTATATGTCCTAGAGGGGGGGTGAATAGGACAATGCCAAATAAAAACTTATAACAGCAGAATAATAAAGAAAATGATAGCCAAATTAAATAACAATGCAGGAAAGTAAAACAACCTCAAAATTCAGATCTTGAGAGGTTGATACAAATGTTATTCTAAGGACAACCTTACACCAAAAACAGAGTTTATGGTAGGACAACCTTATTTCTAGAAAGGTCTTTGTATCAAGTCTCAAATCGAAGAGGAATACAGAATTAAATATAAACTGAAATGAAATAACTTGTAATTAAAAATGTATTGTTCTAGGGACAGCCATACACCATAAAAATGGCAGGGCAACCTTGCTGGAACAACTTTCAAATGAAATTGAAAAACAAGCTTATAAAGGAATAGCAGAAAGTAAATTCTAAGCTATTACAACATTCTCACAAAGCTTGAAATAATTACAACATTCACCACCATACATACATCCCACAAAAATTAATTAAAAGATTAAAAGAATAAATCAATCAACCACAACTCAAGGGATTATAGTGGTTCGCCTGTGTGTTCACCACTGTTATACAACAGCCACACAAAAGCTACTCCACTCCTAATATCCTCACACAGGGGATATTAGCGTTCACTAAAGATAGGTTTTCCCAGTTCACCCAAAACCCTTACAATTGTGTCTTTGTATGTGGGCTTACACAATTAAAAAAACCCCACTTCGGAGTTTTCCTGGCTTTCCTCAGATAACCAAAATAACAAGATTTTTCTGGCAAATCTTGAAAGAAACCAAAATAAGAGAAAGGAATATACAATATGTAAAATACCTGAATATCTTCTTCGTTGTAGCAGCCCGGTAGAACCAAATCAAAGTAGATGATTGAATGTCCAAGTTCAATGTCCAGTACTTGATTACAATGGTTCTAGTTCTAATAGATTTTAAATTAAACCAAATAGGGCTTGCCTTAATTGATTTTGATTCCAAAGAAAGGGAATAACAATTCCTCTTTTCAAATCAGATTGGAATAACAGAAACAAAATCAATTAAAATAAAGCTAAGGAAAGAAGATATTAAATAAGCACACTTAGCTTAGATGGAGCACAAAATTATCTCTTAGAAGTTCGACGAAGATTGGCTTGAATACTATAATTAAATCGATGATTTCTTCTGAGATTCGTGCTCTATTTATAGGTGAGAAGATCAGGTCTTCGACTGGTCTGGAGTGCTCTTTGACTAGTCGAAGCTCTAACAAATATTTGAAAAATTCGGCGGGATATGCTCAGACCGTTCTACGACTGGTCGTAGCCCTCCTACGACTGGTCGTAGGTCACTTACGACTGGTCGTAGGTTTCCTTCAACTGGTCGTAGGTCCTGAATATCTTCGCTGGACTTCGAGTCGTAGATTCTACGACTGGTCGAAGATGCAGAAACACTGTTCCTACGACTGGTCGAACAGATTCCAGGACTAGTCGAAGGCTAACAGATTTTATCCGGAATAGATTTCTTCTGAGATTCGTGCTCTATTTATAGGTGAGAAGATCAGGTCTTCGACTGGTCTAGAGTGCTCTACTAGTCGAAGCTCTAACAGATATTTGAAAAATCCGGCGGGATTTGCTTTGACCGTTCTACGACTGGTCGTAGCCCTCCTACGACTGGTCGTAGGTCACCTACGACTGGTCGTAGGTCACCTACGACTGGTCGTAGGTTTCCTTCGACTGGTCGTAGGTCCTGAATATCTTCGCTGGACTTCGAGTCGTAGATTCTACGACTGGTCGAAGATGCAGAAACACTGTTCCTACGACTGGTCGAACAGATTCCAGGACTAGTCGAAGGCTAACAGATTTTATCCGGAATTTGTAACAAACTTACGACTGGTCGAGGATTTTCTTAGACTGGTCGAAGCAAGTCTAGGACTAGTCGAAGCAGACCTAAGACTGGTCGAAGAACAGACCAATCACATGTAAAATAACATTCGACTTATGTATCCGAAATGACCTACTTCTAAGGTCATCCTATGGTCAAACAAACCTCAATCTGAAACCCTTGAAGAAGTAAGGAAAGTTCTCAAAAGGATTCAAACTGAAAAATCTTCTCAAATCAGTAAAATTCGTAGTGATCATGGATCTGAATTTGAGAATAGCAATTTTGAGAAGTTCTGTACTGACCAAGGAATATTACATGAATTCTCTGCTCCCAAAACTCCACAACAAAATGGAATTGTAGAAAGGAAGAATAGGGTGCTTCAAGAAATGGCTAATGTCATGTTGAATAGCATGAGGCTCTCTAAAAATCTTTGGGCTGAAGCAGTCAACACAGCTTGCTATATTATTAACCGAGTCTACACAAAAAAAGATAATGGATACTTACAATCTCCCCCTTTGTCAAATTAGTGACAAAACACATAACCAAACAAAAGTAAATCAACTAGTTAATATATGCAAAGCAATATGCAACATTTAACATTCAACCAGTCTCAGCTCAGCTTCATTCAACAAGATCACATATACTCCTCCTAACTCCCCCTGGGTAACATAACCACTGCTATTCCCCTCACACAATCACATTAAGAACAAACCATTCTCCCCCTTTTTGTCACAATATGACAAAGGAGAACTAAATAAAGGAAGTCATGAGAGGAAACATGAGGAAGTAAGAGAGTATAGCAAAAGAAATATTCAGAGCTACATAGAGATACTCAAGATAGCATCACATATATCCAGCATTACATCAAGAACAAATATTCAGCATAATACATAAATAGAATCCAACTCATAATCAGCCAAGTGCTAAGAAGAAAGTTATTACAGACCAAAAACACTCATAAAAACTAGTCAGAATTAGAACTTGAAGATGGAGCAGGAATAGAAAGATCAAGTTGGTGCATGCCTTTGTTCAAGCACCTAAGATATTTGCGCATATACTTGAATTGCAAATCATGAGCAACAGACATGTTTTCCAACTTAACATTTATATCCTCAACTCTACCTTCTAATGCACTCAGACGTGCATCAACATCAGATAGTACAAAATCTGGATCATTAGCAGAGTCAAAATCCAGTTCCTCAAAAATATCATCCATATTAATATCAACTCCAGCTTCTTCAGGACCACCACCACCACCACCACCTTGTTCAGGAAGCAGATCCAACTTCATCTTATTAATATTTGTATTGTTGAAGATCAGATGATGGATTGGTGCTTCATCAACAGGCATATCGACTAACATATGAGTAGCCAATACAGTCATAAAGTATGCAAATGGAATGTCACTATGACCAGGATGGAGACGAAACTGAAGAATAAAATGACAGATTAAGGAAGGCAAACAAATCTGAGTACCATTTGAGATAGCATAGATACCATTTGAAGTGAAACCCGTGCTCCACGACTAGTCGTGGGTATCTACGACCGGTCGTAGTACGACTGGTCGTGTATACTCACGACTGGTCGTACAAAACCCCAAAAATTCAATATCTTGCAATATACACAAAAATTGAAATTTAATCTAGCAAATATATACAATAATATACAAGAAGGCATAAATTATCAGTTTAAAATGCACATGCCAAGATCAAATTTCATCTTTTTGAACCTGCTTTTATCAAGAGGTTTTGTGAAAATATTAGCACGTTGATCTTCAGTAGGAATATATTCTAGAGATATAACTTTTTCTTCTACTAATTCCCTTATATAATGAAATCTAATGTCAATGTGCTTAGTACGAGAATGCTGAATAGGATTTTTTGAAATATTTATCGCACTGGAATTATCACAATGTAATAACATAGAATCCTGTTTAATTCCATAATCACTTAGCATTCGTTGCATCCAGACAAGCTCTGTACATGCATTACCAGCTGCAATATACTCAGCTTCAGCTGTTGAAAGTGAAATAGAATTTTGTTTCTTACTAAACTAGGAAACTAGACAATTTCCAATAAAAAAACAACCACCACTGGTTGATTTTCTATCATCTAGATTACCAGCCCAGTCAGCATTCAAGTACCCAGCTAATTGAACATTGGTTTCATGAGGATACCAGAGACCGAGATTTACAGTACTTGCGACATATCTAATAATTCGCTTGACAGCAATCAAGTGAGATTCTTTTGGATCAGATTGATATCTTGCGCAAATACCAACACTTAGAGAAATATCAGGTCTACTAGCAGTTAGATATAACAAACTACCAATCATACTCCGATAAAGTTTTGAGTCAACATTTTTACCATTAGAGTCTTTTGATAGTTTGAGGGTAGTACTCATAGGAGTATCAAAATTCTTGCCATTCTCAAATCCAAATCTCTTGATTAGATTCAAGGCATACTTAGATTGAGAAATGAATATTCCTTCAGATTGTTGCTTTACTTGCAATCCAAGGAAATAAGTCAATTCCCCAACCATGCTCATTTCAAACTGTGATTTCATCAAATCTGCAAACTCAGTAGTCAAGTTAGTACAAGTTGATCCATAAATGATATCATCAACATAAATCTGTACCATTAAGATATGATCATTATGTTTCTTAACAAACAGAGTTTTATCAACATATCCCATTTGAAAAATTATGAGTTAAAAGAAATTTCGTTAGTTTCTCATACCATGCCCTAGGTGCTTGTTTTAATCCATAAAGTGCCTTCTTAAGCCGATATACATGATCAATATTTTTGGAATCTTCAAATCCCATTGGTTTCTTCAACATAGACTTCTTCATGTAAATCGCCATTTAGAAAAGCACTTTTACATCCATCCGATAGATCTTTATCTTTTAAAACATGCAATGGATATAAATAGTCCGATAGATTCAAGACGTGCCACATCGGTGCAAAGGTTTCATCAAAATCAATCCCTTCAATTTGAGTATAACCTTGTACCACCAGTCTAGCCTTGTTTCTAATTATATTTCCACATTCGTCAGACTTATTTTTGAAAATCCATTTTGTTCCAATGATGTGTTTATCTTTAGGTCTTGGTATGAGATACCAAACATCATTTCTTACGAATTGGTTGAGTTCATCTTGCATCGCAATAATCCAGTTCTCATCAGCCAGAGCTTCTTTTATGTTAGACGGTTCAATTTGGGATGTAAAACATACATAATTACATATATCCTCAAGTTGTCTACGGGTGCGAACACCGGTGAGAGGGTTTCCAAGAATTTGTGTGGTTGGATGATCTTTAACAGTCCTCAACTCAGAATCAGTCTGATTCGATGAAGTATCGGGTTTATCAATGATTAGTACTTTATCATTATCTGAATTAGAAATTGGTGTGTTTAAATGATCATCAATGAAAACATTAATGGATTCTTGAATCACACCAGTCCTTTTGTTCAAGACCCTATAAGCTCGACTGTTTAAAGAATATCCTAGAAAAATACCTTCATCACTCTTCGTATCGAACTTTCCCAAATTTTCACGATCACGTAAAATATAGCACTTGCTACTAAAAACTTGAAAGTATTTAACAATAGGCTTTTTATTGAACCACAATTCGTAAGCCATTTTATTATTATCTTTGCTAGTGTATACTCGGTTAATAATATAGCAAGCTGTGTTGACTGCTTCAGCCCAAAGATTTTTAGAGAGCTTCATGCTATTCAACATGACATTAGCCATTTCTTGAAGCACCCTATTCTTCCTTTCTACAATTCCATTTTGTTGTGGAGTTTTGGGAGCAGAGAATTCATGTAATATTCCTTGGTCGATATAACTTATCAAAATTGCTATTCTCAAATTCAGATCCATGATCACTACGAATTTTACTGATTTGAGAGAATTTTTCAGTTTGAATCCTTTTGAGAACTTTTCTTACTTCTTCAAGGGTTTCAGATTTATCCCTTAAGAAGACTACCCAAGTGAATCTGGTAAAGTCATCAACTATTACCAAGATGTACTTTTTACCACCACGACTTTCCGTTCTGGTAGGTCCTATCAGGTCCATGTGGAGAAGTTCGAGTGGTCTTGATGTGGTATTTGAATTCACCTTTTTGTGTGAGTTCTTTGTTTGTTTGCCTATCTGGCACTCACCACATATTTTATCTAATTTCTGAAGTTTGGGTAAACCTCTTACAAGTTCTCGTTTGCTCAATCGATATAGATTTCGATAATGTACATGTCCAAGACGTTTGTGCCATAAATCAGTCTCGTCTGTATGGACCATGTAACATGTTTGATTAGATGAGCTGGATGCCCTAATAATATAGCAATTTTTAGACGTTCTACGTCCAGTTAATATTACAGAACCCTTATTATTTAATATCTCACAGCTTTGATTAGAAAACCGAACATTATGGTTATTATCACATATTTGTGATATACTAAGCAAGTTGTGCTTTAGACCTTCAACGTATAAAACATTTTTAAACACAGGAAGATTAAAAAGTTGAACCGTACCTTGGCCTATTATCTTGCAGTTGCTACCATCACCAAATGTGACTGACCCATCAGTCATATCTTTCAGATCGGTGAATAAAGCTTTGTCACCTGTCATATGCCTGGAGCATCCACTGTCTAGGTACCACTTTGAATGACTTGTTGCTTTGAAAGCGGTGTGAGCAACCAAGCAGGTGACTTTAGGAACCCATTTCATAACTGTTTTGGGTTTAGGAACATAGTTGGTCTTCTTTTGTGTATATTTGTAGGAATGACCTATAGAGTTAGATTTTAATAGCTCCTTGAGTAAATCAACTATCTTTTCAGCTAGTGGATTTCGATTCTGATTAAAGTTGACATGGCTGTTTCTAGGTTTTTGAAAAGTTTTTGAATTTTTAGAAAAATCTTGATAAGTATTTTTCCTTTTGAGTTTGAGGACTCTCCTTTAACAAACATAGGAGGAGTATACTTTTGTTTAGGAGGTTGATTTTTATCATAGCCCAACCCGGATCGATCGCCACATTTTCTTGATCCGGATAAAAGTTTTTCTAACTTTGGATCACCTTGGGCATATTTCCATGTGTCCTTTAAACTCAGAAGAGAAGATACTTCAGTTTTAAGATTCTCAATTTCAGATTTTAAATCAACAATTAGTGAGTTTTTGAATTCCAAAACGCATTTTGATTTTTCAAAATTATCTGAAATTTGTGATTTTTCTAAGACAAGCGATTCAAAACAATTTTTGAGTTTAGAAAACTTTTCTTTTTGAAGTTTAAGTTTGACAGCAATTTTACAACTTTCCTTATATAGGGCATTGTAAGCATCTTGAAGATCATCTTCATTTTCACATTCACTATTCAGATTTTCTTCACTTGTAGAGTCATTATCTGAAAATGTGAATTTGGCTAGAGTCATAAGAGCTTTGACCTCATTGCCCGACTTGGTTTCAGAATCTTCTGATTCAGAAGAACCTTCAGAATCAGATGATTCATCCCATGTAGCCAACATACCCTTCTTCTTGGGTTTGTCCCTTTTAGGACATCTATTTGCTAAGTGCCCATATTCTAGACAGTTGTAACATTGACTATCTTTCAAAGATTTTCGAGATTTGGGTCTAAACTTCTTTTTATCATTTGATTTTTGAAAATCAACTCTTTTCTTGCTTTTGAAAATTTTGTAAAATTTTTTAGCTAAAAGAGCCATGTCATCTTCTGAATCAGAATTTTCTTCTGAACTACATTTAGAAGATTTTAGAGCGATAGATTTACCTTTAGGAGCTTTAAAGTTTAACTCGTAGGTTTGTAGAGAACCAACTAGTTCTTCAACCCTCATATTATCCGTATCACGAAGTTCCTGGATTGCGGTTACTTTAGAATTGAACCGTTCAGGAAGTGAGCGTAATATTTTTGCACATACTTTACTTTCTGGGATTTTATCGCCAAGACCCCACATTGAGTTTACAATGTCATTCAATCTAGTGTAAAAGTCCATAAACATCTCATTTTCCTCCATATGAATTTCTTCAAATCTGGTTGTGAGGAGTTGGACTTTAGATTTTTTGACAATTGTAGTACCCTCGTGTGTCATTTCTAATATATCCCAAGCTTGCTTTGCAGTATCACAAGAGATGATTCTTTTGAACTCATCCGGTGATAGTGCGCAAGTAATTGCATTTAGTGCTTTAGCATTTGCACTACTCTCACTTTTCTGAAGGGTGGTCCATTGGTAATATGGTGTGGTTTTCATAGATTTTGAACCATCAATCCCAGTAACTTCCATGATAGGAGGATTCCATTCAGTCACTGTGGCTTGCCACACATTTTCATCCATTGATTTGAGGAAGATCCTCATTCTGGCTTTCCAATAAGCATAGTTGGAGCCATCAAAGGGTGGAGGCCTAGTGACTGAAAGCCTATCAAAATTTGACATCTGAAATAGCTTAAATCGTTAGCTCAGGAATTAAATCCAAAAAAAAACGAGCTATTAGGCTCTGATACCACTTGAAAAGGCCAAGCTATATGTCCTAGAGGGGGGGTGAATAGGACAATGCCAAATAAAAACTTATAACAGCGGAATAATAAAGAAAATGATAGCCAAATTAAATAATAATGCAGGAAAGAAAAACAACCTCAAAATTCAGATCTTGAGAGGTTGATACAAACGTTATTCTAAGGACAACCTTACACCAAAAACAGAGTTTATGGTAGGACAACCTTATTTCTAGAAAGGTCTTTGTATCAAGTCTCAAATCAAAGAGGAATACAAAAACAAATATGAACTGAATTGAAATAACTTGTAATTAAAGATGTATTGTTCTAGGGACAGCCATACACCATAAAAATGGCAGGGCAACCTTGCTGGAACAACTTTCAAATGAAATTGAAAATCAAGCTTATAAAGGAATAGCAAAAAGTAAATTCTAAGCTATTACAACATTCTCACAAAGCTTGAAATAATTACAACATTCACCACCATACATACATCCCACAAAAAGAATAAAAAATTAGAAGAATAAAACAATCAACCACAACACAAGGGTTTATAGTGGTTCGCCTGTGTGTTCACCAACTGTTATCCAACAGCCACACAAAAAGCTACTCCACTCCTAATATCCTCACACAGGGGATATTAGCGTTCACTAAAGATAGGTTTTCCCAGGTTCACCCAAAACCCTTATAATTGTGTCTTTGTATGTGGGCTTACACAATTAAAAAAACCCCACTTCTGAGTTTTCCTGGCTCTCCTCAGATAACCAAAATAACAAGATTTTTCTGGCAAATCTTGAAAGAAACCAAAATAATAGAAAGGAATTTACAATATGTAAAATACCTGAATATCTTCTTCGTTGTAGCAGCCCGGTAGAACCAAATCAAAGTAGATGATTGAATGTCCAAGTTCAATGTCCAGTACTCGATTACAATGGTTCTAGATCTAATTGATTTTAAATTAAACCAAACAGGGCTTGCCTTAATTGATTTTGATTCCAAAGAAAGGGAATAACAATTCCTCTTTATCAAATCAGATTGGAATATAAGAAACAAAATCAATTAAAATAAAGCTAAGGAAAGAAGATATTAAATAAGCACACTTAGCTTAGATGGAGCACAGAATTATCTCTCAGAAGTTCGACGAAGATTGGCTTGAATACTATAATTAAATCGATGATTTCTTCTGAGATTCGTGCACTATTTATAAGTGAAAAGATCAGGTCTTCGACTGGTCTAGAGTGCTCTACGACTAGTCGAAGCTCTAACAGATATTTAAAAAATCCGGCGGGATTTGCTTTGACCGTTCTACGACTGGTCGTAGCCCTCCTACGATCGGTCGTAGGTCACCTACGGTCGTAGGTTTCCTCCGGTCGTAGGTCCAAAGGTGAGGTTCGGACTTCGAGTCGTAGATTCTACGACCGGTCGAAGATGCAGAAACACTGTCCTACGACTAGTCGAACGATTCCAGGACTAGTCGAAGGCTAGATTTTATCCTAATTTGTAACAAACTTACGATCGATCCAGGAAATGTTTAGATAGGTCAAAGCAGTGCTGACTAGTCGAAGAAGACCTAAGACTGGTCAAGAAACAATCACATGTAAAATAACATTCGACTTATGTATCCGAAATGACCTACTTCTAAGGTCATCCTATGGTCAAACAAACCTCAATCATGAAGTATGGACATTGAAACAAGAGACCATGAAGAATGAGCCTTGAAGTCTTGATGTAGACTAAACCTTGAAGTAGCTCAATCTTGAAAGTGGCTTGAGTTTCAGCTTAAGTCTTGAGTTCAGCTTGACTTTCAACTTGAGTCTTGCCTTGTACTTTCTTTTCAGCTTGAGTCTTGTTTTGTGAGCAGTTCTTGCATTCAAGAGTCTTGTCTTGTGATCAGTTCTTTCACTCAAGATCTTGAGTCTTGTACTTGAGAGTTTTGCTTGATGTGAGCTTAGCTTGTTCATGAAGTCTTGAATGTTGATCCTAGAGAGAGCTTCACTTAAGCAGGTTATATAAGAGCACGAATCTCAGAAGAAATCATCGAATTAATTAATCCATTCAAGTCAATCTTCGTCGAACTTCTGAGAGATAATTCTGTGCTCCATCTAAGCTAAGTGTGCTTATTTAATATCTCCTTTCCTTAGCTTTATTTTAATTGATTTTGTTTCTGTTATTCCAATCTGATTTGAAAAGAGGAATTGTTATTCCCTTTCTTTGGAATCAAAATCAATTAAGGCAAGCCCTATTTGGTTTAATTTAAAATCTATTAGAATTAGAACCATTGTAATCGAGTACTGGACATTGAACTTGGACATTTAATCATCTACTGGGCTGCTACAACGAAGAAGATATTCAGGTATTTTACATATTGTAAATTCCTTTCTATTATTTTGGTTTCTTTCAAGATTTGCCAGAAAAATCTTGTTATTTTGGTTATCTGAGGAAAGCCAGGAAAACTCAGAAGTGGGGGGTTTTTTTTAATTGTGTAAGCCCACATACAAAGACACAATTGTAAGAGTTTTGGGTGAACCTGGGAAAACCTATCTTTAGTGAACGCTAATATCCCCTGTGTGAGGATATTAGGAGTGGAGTAGCTTTTTGTGTGGCTGTTGGATAACAGTTGGTGAACACACAGGCGAACCACTATAAACCCTTGTGTTGTGGTTGATTGTTTTACTCTTCTAATTTTTATTCTTTTTGTGGGATGTATGTATGGTGGTGAATGTTGTAATTATTTCAAGCTTTGTGAGAATGTTGTAATAGCTTAGAATTTACTTTCTGCTATTCCTTTATAAGCTTGATTTTCAATTTCATTTGAAAGTTGTTCCAGCAAGGTTGCCCTGCCATTTTTATGGTGTATGGCTGTCCCTAGAACAATACATCTTTAATTACAAGTTATTTCAATTCAGTTCATATTTGTTTTTGTATTCCTCTTCGATTTGAGACTTGATACAAAGACCTTTCTAGAAATAACTTGTAAGTGCTATAGTTTCTATCCCTCTTTGTTGTCAAATTTGTAGTGCCAAAATCACTATTATACTCTGTTATATATAACTTGCATAAGTGAAGCTTTCTCAAGGATTAACATTCATTAACAAGCTAAGCTCACAACAAGCAAAGCTCTCAAGTACAAGACTCAAGATCTTGAATGAAAGAACTGATCACAAGACAAGACTCTTGAATGCAAGAACTGCTCACAAGACTCAAGCTGAAAAGAAAAAGAAAGTACAAGGCAAGACTCAAGCTGAACTCAAGACTCAAGCTGAAACTCAAGCCACTTTCATGATTGAGCTACTTCAAGGTTTAGTCTACATCAAGACTTCAAGGCTCATTCTTCATGGTCTCTTGTTTCAATGTCCATACTTCATGATTGAGGTTTGTTTGACCATAGGATGACCTTAGAAGTAGGTCATTTCGGATACATAAGTCGAATGTTATTTTACATGTGATTGGTTGCTCTTGACCGCCTTAGCCGACTAGTTAGACTTGCTTGATCAAGAAAATCAGCCGAAGTTTGTGATACAAATTAGGATAAAATTGTAGTCACGGAATAGCATCATCAGCGTAGAAGACTCAATAAGTCAAAGATATTCAGGACCGACATCGAAGGAAACCTACACGATGTCAGGTGACATACGACTTGATCATAGGAGGCTACGACCAATCGTAGAATCAATATATCCGGATTTTCAAATATTTTGACTTAGTCAAAGAGCACTTCTAGTCGAAGACCCGATCTTCTCACCTATAAATAGTGAATCTCGAAGAAATCATCGATTTAATTATAGTATTAAGCCAATCTCGTCTGAGAGATAATTCTGTGCCCCATCTAAGCTAAGTGTGCTTATTTAATATCTTCTTTCCTTAGCTTTATTTTAATTGATTTTGTTTCTTATATTCCAATCTGATTTGATAAGAAACAAAATCAATTAAAATAAAGCTAAGGAAAGAAGATATTAAATATGCACACTTAGCTTAGATGGAGCACAAAATTATCTCTCAGAAGTTCGATGAAGATTGGCTTGAATACTATAATTAAATCGATGAAATCTTCTGAGATTCGTGCTCTATTTATAGGTGAAAAGATCGGGTCTTCGACTGGTCTAGAGTGCTCTTCGACTAGTAGAAGCTGTAACAAATATTTGAAAAATCCGGCGGGATATGCTCTGACCGTTCTACGACTGGTCATAGCTCTCCTACGACTGGTCGTAGGTCACCTACGACTGGTCGTAGGTTTCCTTCGACTAGTCGTAGGTCCTGAATATCTTCGCTGGACTTCGAGTCGTAGATTCTATGACTGGTCGAAGATGCAGAAACACTGTTCCTACGACTGGTCGAACAGATTCCAGGACTAGTCGAAGGCTAACAGATTTTATCCGGAATTTGTAACAAACTTACGACTGGTCGAGGATTTTCTTAGACTGGTCGAAGCAAGTTTCTAGTGTAGACTCGATTAATAATATAGCAAGCTGTGTTGACTGCTTCAGCCCAAAGATTTTTAGAGAGCTTCATGCTATTCAACATAACATTAGCCATTTCTTGAAGCACCCTATTCTTCCTTTCTACAATTCCATTTTGTTGTGGAGTTTTGGGAGCAGAGAATTCATGTAATATTCCTTGGTCAGTACAGAACTTTTCAAAATTGCTATTCTCAAATTCAGATCCATGATCACTACGAATTTTACTGATTTGAGAAGATTTTTCAGTTTGAATCCTTTTGAGAACTTTTCTTACTTCTTCAAGGGTTTCAGATTTATCCATTAAGAAGACTACCCAAGTGAATCTGGTAAAGTCATCAACTATTACGAAGATATACTTTCTCCCACCACGACTTTCCGTTCTGGTCACAAATAAGGTTGTCCTACCATAAACTCTGTTTTTGATTTGTTCTTAATGTGATTATGTGAGGGGAATAGCAGTGGTTATGTTACCCAGGGGGAGTTAGGGGGAGTATATGTGATCTTGTTGAATGAAGCTGAGCTGAGACTGGTTGAATTTTAAATGTTGAATATTGATTTGCATGTATTAACCAGTTGATTTACTTTTGTTTGGTTATGTGTTTTGTCACTAATTTGACAAAGGGGGAGATTGTTAGTGCTATAGTTTATATCCCTGTAAGTTGTCAAATTTGTGGTGACAAAATCTCTGTTATGTTTTATATAACCTGCTTAAGTGAAGCTCTCTCAAGGATCAACATTCATGACTTCATGAACAAACTAAGGTCACATCAAGCAAAGCTCTCAAGTACAAGACTCAAGATCTTGAATGAAAGAACTGATCACAAGACAAGACTCTTGAATGAAAGAACTGCTCACAAGACTCAAGCTGAAAAGAAAATACAACTTAAGACTCAAGTTGAAAGTCAAGCTGAACTCAAGACTCAAGTTGAAAGTCAAGCCACTTTCAAGATTGAGCTACTTCAAGGTTTAAACTACATCAAGACTTCAAGGCTCATTCTTCATGGTCTCTTGTTTCAATGTCCATACTTCATGATTGAGGTTTGTTTGACCATAGGATGACCTTAGAAGTAGGTCATTTCGGATACATAAGTCGAATGTTTATTTTACATGTGATTGGTCTGTTCTTCGATTAGTCCTAGGCCTTCTTCGACTAGCTTCGACCAATCTAAGAAAATCCTCGACGTAAGTTTGTTACTGGATAAAATCTGTTAGCCTTCGACTAGTCCTGGAATCTGTTCGACCAGTCGTAGGAACAGTGTTTCTGCATCTTCGACCAGTCGTAGAATCTACGACTCGAAGTCCAGCGAAGATATTCAGGACCTACGACCAGTCGTAGGAGGGCTACGACCAGTCGTAGAACGGTCTGAGCACAAACTTACGACTAGTCGAGGATTTTCTTAGACTGGTCGAAGCAAGTCTAGGACTAGTCGAAGCAGACCTAAGACTGGTCGAAGAACAGACCAATCACATGTAAAATAACATTCGACTTATGTATCCGAAATGACCTACTTCTAAGGTCATCCTATGGTCAAACAAACCTCAATCATGAAGTATGGACATTGAAACAAGAGACCATGAAGAATGAGCCTTGAAGTCTTGATGTAGACTAAACCTTGAAGTAGCTCAATCATGAAAGTGGCTTGAGTTTCAACTTGAGTCTTGAGTTCAGCTTGAGTCTTGCCTTGTACTTTCTTTTCTTTTCAGCTTGAGTCTTGTGAGCAGTTCTTGCATTCAAGAGTCTTGTCTTGTGATCAATTCTTTCATTCAAGATCCTGAGTCTTGTACTTAAGAGCTTTGCTTGATGTGAGCTTAGTTTGTTCATGAAGTCATGAATGTTGATCCTTGAGAGAGCTTCACTTAAGCAGGTTATATAAAACATAACAGAGATTTTGTCACCACAAATTTGACAACTTACAGGGATATAAACTATAGCACTTACAATCTCCCCCTTTGTCAAATTAGTGACAAAACACATAACTAAACAAAAGTAAATCAACTGGTTAATACATGCAAATCAATATTCAACATTTAACATTCAACCAGTTTCAACATTCAACAAGATCAAACATATATTCTTCTTGACACCCCACTCCCCCTGAGTAACATAACCAATGCTACTCCTCTCACAATCACATTAACAACAAACCATTCTCCCCCTTTTTGTCACAAGATGACAAAGGAGAACTAAATAAAGGAATGAGAGTAAACATGAGGAGGAAATAAAGTATAGCAAAAGAGTCATAGAGATACTCAAGATAGCATCACAGATATCCAACATAGATATTACATTAAGAACAAACATCCAGCATAGAATCCAACTCAAACTCAAGCAAACAAGAGCAAAGAAATAAAGTTATTACAACCCAAAAGTCTCATAGAAACTAGTCAGAATTAGAACTTGAAGATGGAGCAGGAATAGAAGGATCAAGTTGGTGCATGCCTTTGTTCAAGCGCCTAAGATATTTGCGCATGTACTTGAATTACAAATCATGAGCAACAGACATGTTTTCCAACTTAACATTTATATTCTCAACTCTACCTTCTAATGCACTCAGACGTGCGTCAACATCAGATGGTACAAAATCTGGATCATTAGCAGAGTCAGAATCCAGTTCCTCAAAAATGTCATCCATATTAATATCAACACCAGCTTCTTCAGGACCACCATCAACACCACCACCTTGTTCAGGAAGCAGATCCAACTTCATCTTATTAATATTTGTATTGTTGAAGATCAGATGATGGATTGGTGCTTCATCAACAGGCATATCGACTAACATATGAGTAGCCAATACAGTCATAAAGTATGCAAATGGAATGTCACTATGACCAGGATGGAGTCGAAACTGAAGAATGAAATGACAGATTAAGGATGGCAAACAAATCTGAGTACCATTTGAGATAGCATGGATACCATTTGAAGTGAAACCCATGCTCCACGACTGGTCGTACAAACCCCAAAAATTCAATTTTCTAGCAATTTTTATAAAAATTGAAATACAATCTAGCAAATATATACAATATTATACAAAAAGGCATAAATTATCAGTTTAAAATGCACATGCCAAGATCAAATTTCATCTTTTTGAACCTGCTTTTATCAAGAGGTTTTGTGAAAATATCAGCACGTTGATCTTCAGTAGGAATATATTCTAGAGATATAACTTTTTCTTCTACTAATTCCCTTATATAATGAAATCTAATGTCAATGTGCTTAGTACGAGAATGCTGAATAGGATTTTTTGAAATATTTATCGCACTGGAATTATCACAATGTAATAACATAGAATCCTGTTTAATTCCATAATCACTTAGCATTCGTTGCATCCAGACAAGCTGTGTACATGCAATATACTCAGCTTCAGTTGTTGAAAGTGAAATAGAATTTTGTTTCTTACTAAACCAGGAAACTAGACAATTTCCAATAAAAACAACCACCACCGGTTGATTTTCTATCATCTAGATTACCCGCCCAGTCAAGTACCCAACTAATTGAACATTGGTTTCATGAGGATACCAGACCAAGATTTAATTGCGACATATCTAATAATTGCTTGACGGAATCAAGTGAGATTCTTTTGGATCGATTGATATCTTGCGCAAATACCAACACTTAGAGAAATATCGGTCTACTAGCAGAGTTAGATATAACAAACTACCAATCATACTCCGATAAAGTTTTGAGTCAACATTTTTACCATTAGAGTCTTTTGATAGTTTCGGTAGTACTAATAGGAGTATCGAAATTCTTGCCATTCTCAAATCCAAATCTCTTGATTAGATTCAAGGCATACTTAGATTGAGAAATGAATATTCCTTGATTGTTGCTTTACTTGCAATCCAAGGAAATAAGTCAATTCCCCAACCATGCTCATTTCAAACGTGATTTCATCAAATCTGCAAACTCAGTAGTCAAGTCAATACAAGTTGATCCATAAATGATATCATCAACATAAATGTACCATTAAGATATGATCATTTTGTTTTTTAACAAACAGAGTTTTATCAACAGATCTCATTTGAAAATTATGAGTTAAAAGAAATTTCGTTAGTTTCTCATACCATGCCCTAGGTGCTTGTTTTAAACCATAAAGTGCCTTTTTAAGCCGATATACATGATCAGTATTTTTAGAATCTTCAAATCCCATTGGCTGTTCAACATAAACTTCTTCATGTAAATCGCCATTTAGAAAAGCACTTTTCACATCCATCTGATAGATCTTTATCTTTTTAAAACATGCAATGGATATAAATAGTCTGATAGATTCAAGGCGTGCTACTGGTGCAAAGGTTTCATCAAAATCAATCCCTTCAATTTGAGTATAACCTTGTACCACTAGTCTAGCCTTGTTTCTAATTATATTTCCGCATTCGTTAGACTTATTTTTGAAAATCCATTTTGTTCCAATGATGTGTTTATCTTTAGGTCTTGGTACGAGATACCAAACATCATTTCTTACAAATTAGTTGAGTTCATCTTGCATCGCAACAATCCAATTCTCATTAAGCGCTTCTTTTACGTTAGATGGTTCAATTTGGGATGTAAAACATACATAATTACATATATCCTCAAGTTGTCTACGCGTGCGAACACCGGTGAGAGGGTTTCCAAGAATTTGTGCTGTTGGATAGTCCTTAACTCAGAATCAGTTTGATTTGATGAAGTATCAGGTTTATCAATGATTAGTACTTCATCATTATCTGAATTAGAAGTTGGTGTGTTTAAATGATCATCAATGACAACATTAATGGATTCTTGAATCACACCAGTCCTTTTGTTCAGGACCCTATAAGCTCGACTGTTTAAAGAGTATCCTAGAAAAATACCTTCATCACTCTTCGTATCGAACTTTCCCAAATTTTCACGATCACGTAAAATATAGCACTTGCTGCCAAAAACTCGAAAGTATTTAACAGTAGGCTTTTTATTGAACCACAATTCGTAAGCCGTCTTATTATTATCTTTTTTTGTGTAGACTCGGTTAATAATATAGCAAGCTGTGTTGACTGCTTCAGCCCAAAGATTTTTAGAGAGCTTCATGCTATTTAACATAACATTAGCCATTTCTTGAAGCACCCTATTCTTCCTTTCTACAATTCCATTTTGTTGTGGAGTTTTGGGAGCAGAGAATTCATGTAATATTCCTTGGTCGGTACAGAACTTCTCAAAATTGCTATTCTCAAATTCAGATCCATGATCACTACGAATTTTACTGATTTGAGAAGATTTTTCAGTTTGAATCCTTTTGAGAACTTTTCTTACTTCTTCAAGGGTTTCAGCTTTATCCCTTAAGAAGACTACCCAAGTAAATCTGGTAAAGCCATCAACTATTACCAAGATGTACTTTTTACCACCACGACTTTTCGTTCTGGTAGGTCCTATCAGGTCCATGTGGAGAAGTTCGAGTGGTCTTGATGTGGTATTTGAATTCACCTTTTTGTGTGAGTTCTTTGTTTGTTTGCCTATCTGGCACTCACCACATATTTTATCTAATTTCTGAAGTTTGGGTAAACCTCTTACAAGTTCTCGTTTGCTCAATCGATATAGATTTCGATAATGTACATGTCCAAGACGTTTGTGCCATAAATCAGTCTCGTCTGTATGGACCATGTAACATGTTTGATTAGATGAGCTGGATTCGCTAATAATATAGCAATTTTCAGACGTTCTACGTCCAGTTAATATTATAGAACCCTTATTATTTAGTATTTCACAACTTTGATTAGAAAACCGAACATTATGGTTATTATCACATATTTGTGATATACTAAGCAAGTTGTGCTTTAGGCCTTCAACATATAAAACATTTTTAAACACAGGAAGATTAAAAAGTTGAACCGTACCTTGGCCTAAAATCTTGCAGTTGCTTCCATCACCAAATGTGACTGACCCATCAGTCATATCTTTCAGATCGGTGAATAAAGCTTTGTCACCTGTCATATGCCTGGAGCATCCACTGTCTAGGTACCACTTTGAATGACTTGTTGCTTTGAAAGCGGTGTGAGCAACCAAGCAGGTGACTTTAGGAACCCATTTCATAACTGTTTTGGGTTTAGGAACATAGTTGGTCTTCTTTTGTGTATATTTGTAGGAATGACCTATAGAGTTAGATTTTAATAGCTCCTTGAGTAAATCAACTATCTTTTCAGCTAGTGGATTTCGATTCTGATTAAAGTTGACATGGCTGTTTCTAGGTTTTTGAAAAGTTTTTAAATTTTTAGAAAAATCTTGATAAGTATTTTTCCCTTCTGAGTTTGAGGACTCTCCTTTAACAAACATAGGAGGAGTATACTTTTGTTTAGGAGGTTGATTTTTATCATAGCCCAACCCGGATCGATCGCCACATTTTCTTGATCCGGATAATAGTTTTTCTAACTTTGGATCACCTTGGGCATATTTTCATGTGTCCTTTAAACTCAGAAGAGAAGATACTTCAGTTTTAAGATTCTCAATTTCAGATTTTAAATCAACAATTAGTGAGTTTTTGAATTCCAAATCACATTTTGATTTTTCAAAACTATCTGAAATTTGTGATTTTTCTAAGACAAGTGAATCAAAACAATTTTTGAGTTTAGAAAACTTTTCTTTTGAATTTTAAGTTTGATAACAATTTTACAACTTTCCTTATATAGGGCATTGTAAGCATCTTGAAGATCATCTTCATTTTCACATTCACTATTTAGATTTTCTTCACTTGTAGAGTCATTATCTGAAAATGTGAATTTGGCTAGAGTCATAAGAGCTTTGACCTCATTGCCCGACTCAGTTTCAGAATCTTCCAGAAGAACCTTCAGAATCAGATGATTCATCCCATGTAGCCAACATACCCTTCTTCTTGGGTTTGTCCCTTTTAGGACATCTATTTGCTAAGTGCCCATATTCTAGACAGTTGTAACATTGACTATCTTTCAAAGATTTTCGAGATTTGGGTCTAAACTTCTTTTTGTCATTTGATTTTTGAAAATCAACCCTTTTCTTGCTTTTGAAAATCTTATAAAATTTTTAGCTAAAAGAACCATATCATCTTCTAAATCAGAATTTTCTCCTGAATTACATTTAGAAGATTTTAGTGCGATAGATTTTCCTTTAGGAGCTTTAAAGTTTAACTCGTAGGTTTGAAGAGAACTAACTAGTTCTTCAACCCTCATATTATCCGTATCACGAAGTTCCTGGATTGCGGTTACTTTAGAATTGAACCGTTCAAGAAGTGAGCGTAGTATTTTTGCACACACTTTACTTTCTGGGATTTTATCGCCAAGACCCCACATTGAGTTTACAATGTCATTCAATCTAGTGTAAAGTCCATAAACATTTCATTTTCCTCCATATGAATTTCTTCAAATCTGGTTATGAGGAGTTGGACTTTAGATTTTTGACAATTGTAGTACCCTCGTGTGTCATTTCTAATATATCCCAAGCTTGCTTTGCAGTATCACAGGAAATGATTCTTTTGAACTCATCCGCTGATAGTGCGCAAGTAATTGCATTTAGTGCTTTAGCATTTGCACTACTCTCACTTTTCTCAAGAGTGGTCCATTGGTAATATGGTGTGTCTTTCATAGATTTTGAACCATCAATCCCAGTGATTTCCATGATAGGAGGTTTCCATTCAGTCACTGTGGCTTGCCACACATTTTCATCCATTGATTTGAGGAAGATCCTCATTCTGGCTTTCCAATAAGCATAGTTGGAGCCATCAAAGGGTGGAGGCCTAGTGACTGAAAGGCTATCAAAATTTGACATCTTAAATAGCTTAAATCGTTAGCTCAGAATTAAATCCAAAAAAAGAGCTATTAGGCTCGATACCACTTGAAAAGGACAAGCTATATGTCCTAGAGGGTTTGTTAATAGGACAATGCCAAATAAAAACTTATAACAGCGGAATAATAAAGAAAATGATAGCCAAATTAAATAACAATGCAGGAAAGTAAAACAACCTCAAAATTCAGATCTTGAGAGGTTGATACAAATGTTATTCTAAGGACAACCTTACACCAAAACCAGAGTTTATGGTAGGACAACCTTATTTCTAGAAAGGTCTTTGTATCAAGTCTCAAATCGAAGAGGAATACAAAAATAAATATAAACTGAATTGAAATGACCTGTAATTAAAAATGTATTGTTCTAGGGACACCATACACCATAAAAATGGCAGGGCAACCTTGCTGGAACAACTTTCAAATGAAATTGAAAATCAAGCTTATAAAGGAATAGCAGAAAGTAAATTCTAAGTTATTACAACATTCTCACAAAGCTTGAAATAATTACAACATTCACTACCATACATACATCCCACAAAAATTAATTAAAAGATTAAAAGAATAAATCAATCAACCACAACTCAAGGGATTATAGTGGTTCACCTGTGTGTTCACCAACTGTTATACAACAGCCACACAGAATGCTTACTCCACTCCTAATATCCTCACACAGGGATATTAGCGTTCACTAAAGATAGGTTTTCCCGTTCACCCAAAACCCTTACAATTGTGTCTTTATATGGGCTTACACAATTAAAAACCCCACTTCGAGTTTTCCTGGCTTTCCTCGGATAACCAAAATAACAAGATTTTTCGGCAAATCTTGAAAGAAACCAAAATAATAGAAAGGAATTTACAATATTTAAAATACCTAAATATCTCCTTCGTTGTAGCAGCCGGTAGAACCAAATCAAAGTAGATGATTGAATGTCCAAGTTCAATGTCCAAGACTTGATTACAATGGTTCTAGTTCTAATAGATTTTAAATTAAACCAAATAGGGCTTGCCTTAATTGATTTTGATTCCAAAGAAAGGGAATAACAATTCCTCTTTTCAAATCGGATTGGAATATAAGAAACAAAATCAATTAAAATAAAGCTAAGGAAAGAAGATATTAAATAAGCACACTTAGCTTAGATGGAGCACAAAATTATCTCTCAAGTTCGACGAAGATTGGCTTGAATACTATAATTAAATCGATGATTTCTTGAGATTCGTGCTCTATTTATAGGTGAGAAGATCGGGTCTTCGATGTCTAGAGTGCTCTTCGACTAGTCGAAGCTCTAAATATATTTGAAAAATTCGGCGGGATATGCTCGACCGTTCTACGAGGTCGTAGCCCTCCTACGATTGTCGTAGGTTTCCTCGACTGGTCGTAGGTTTCCTTCGAGTCGTAGGTCCGAATATCTTGGACTTCGAGTCGAGATTCTACGACGGTCGAAGATGCGAAACACTGCCTACGATCGGTCGAAGCATTCCGTGACTAGTCGAAGGCTATGATTTTATCCAATTTGTAACAAACTTACGATGGTCGAGGATTTTCTTAGATTGTTGAAGCAAGTCTAGGACTAGTCGAAGGAGACCTAAGACTAGTCGAAACAGACCAATCACATGTAAAATAACATTCGACTTATGTATCCGAAATGACTTACTTCTAAGGTCATCCTATGGTCAAACAAACCTCAATCATGAAGTATGGACATTGAAACAAGAGACCATGAAGAATGAGCCTTGAAGTCTTGATGTAGACTTAACCTTGAAGTAGCTCAATCATGAAAGTGGCTTGAGTTTCAACTTGAGTCTTGAGTTCAGCTTGAGTCTTGCCTTGTACTTTCTTTTTCTTTTCAGCTTGAGTCTTGTGAGCAGTTCTTGCATTCAAGAGTCTTGTCTTGTGATCAGTTCTTTCATTCAAGATCCTGAGTCTTGTACTTAAGAGCTTTGCTTGATGTGAGCTTAGTTTGTTCATGAAGTCATGAATGTTGATCCTTGAGAGAGCTTCACTTAAGCAGGTTATATAAAACATAACAGAGATTTTGTCACCACAAATTTGACAACTTACAGGGATATAAACTATAGCACTTACAGGGATTCACCGAATTCTTTTTTAAACCTGTCAATCGCTCGTCCAAAGGGGATTTGGATCACTGCACGTGATCCAAGTCCCTCGGGTATTCATTGGGAACTAAACTACAACATTTTATTTCACCCATCGATGGAGCTTTAGGATCCTGCATTCGTCTCTAATTTCCATCGCTCCCTTCCTAAGTATAGTGCGTCAGAGTGCGTCATGTGGTCTATAACCCAAGTCCAGTTTAATCCAAATCATGCTCTGATACCAACTTGTAACGCCCTGAATTTCGAGGGTCGAGCAAAGCTCAACTCCCGAGATCCATTGCATCACTTATGCAACATAGATAATGATGTTTAAATGTTGTCCATATTAGTATATTTAACATGAGATGGATTATACTAAATCAAAATATCATACTCCAAAGTTAATGTAATTAAGCAAGTAGAAGACTGAGATAAATATATATAAAGTATATATGTGTTTCATAACCTCCAGTGTATGAGGGTGCTACCGGGCTAAATATACACATGTTTTGTTTCGAAGTATACAAAATGTCAAAATGTGAATGTCCAAATAATCTATATAATCCCTGTGATCCCGTCGATCAGTGCATGGTCTACATAGACCCACCTGATAGTTGTACGTAGGAGAACTCCTCCTTGTCAAAGAAGTCCATCGCAGATGTATAGACTCCGTCATCACCTACATCTACAACAGAGTCTGGTTGGTGTTTTAAAACACCATCCCAGAGTGGGAGTGAGTGATCAACTTAGTGGTATTTTAAGGCAAAGGTTAACATGTTATCAATTCAGTCAAGCAGTAATAATAAATCAGTACAACAATCATATCCTAAGTACTCTTGTTAATGCATGGATGGTATGAAAAGGCCAAGCTATATGTCCTAGAGAGGGGGGGGGGGGGGGTGAATAGGACTATGCTGAATTAAATCTTTAACAGCGGAATTTAAATGAATAAAGGAAAGATAACACTTTAAACACATCACAGTATGGAAATATAAAGTAACCTCAAAATTCAAATCTTGAGAGGTTGATACAAATGTTGTTCTAAGGACAACCTTGCACTATAAAAACCAAGGGTTTATGGCAAGACAACCTTACTAGAACGGTTTAAGTATCAATATCTCAAATTGAAGAGGAATAAAAGTAAATAGCAAGAATGAAAGTCTAAACTATTACAACATTCCCCACAATGCTTGAAATGTAAATATTACAACATTCACATCCACACATACATCGCACAACATTGAATAATAAAAGATATAGTAAATAAATAAACATTCAAATCACAAGACCCAAAGAATTATAGTGGTTCGCTTGTGTGTTCACCAACTGTTAAACAACAGCCATACAGCTTGCCACTCCACTCCTAATATCCTCACACAGGGGATATTAACATTCACTATGAAAATAAGTTTTTCTCAGGTTCACCTAAAACCCTCACAATTGTGTCTTTCAAATGGGCTTACACAATTCAAAAACTCCACAGTCTGAGTTTTTTGGCTCTCTTCAGATAACCAACACTTAGAGATTTTTCTGGCTTAATCTCAAAGAAACCAAAAGCATAGAAGATTTACACAAATGTAAAATATATGGATTTCTCTTTTTATGCAGCCCGAAAGAACCAAATCAGAGTAGAAGTTCGAATAGAGAAGTTCAATGTCCAATACTCGACATGGTTCTAAGTTCTAATTGATTTTAAATTAAATTAAGTTGGGCTAGCTCTATTTGATTTTGATTCCAAGAAGTGGAATATCACAATTCCTTTTTCAAATCAGATTGGAGTGTAGAAACAAAATCAAATATAAAAATCTAATAAAAGAGAAAATTAAATATGCACAATGTAGCTTAAAAAGAACACATACTTATCTCTCAGAGTGATGCCTTGATATTACTTTAATTGGATATAACACTCTGAAATTCGTGCTCTATTTATATGTGCAGAAATTGCATCTTTGACTAGTCCTGTGGACACTACGACTGGTCATAGGACCAACAACATTTTAAAATTTTGAGCGCGATCGGATAAAACCGTTCCACGACCGGTCGTTGACACTTCATGACTAGTCGTGACCTGCCCACGACTGGTTGTGAGAAACAAGAATTCATTGTTGGAGTTTGAGTCGTAGCTATAGGACTGGTCATAAATGAGTTGGCACTGTTCACACGACTGGTCGAGCAGACTTCAAGACTGGTCGTAGCTCAATCAAAAAATTCTGAAAATCTGCAACAACTTAGGATTGATCTTGGAATTTCTTGGACTAGTCAAGCTATTCTAGGACTAGTCGAACAGAGTCCAGGACTAGTCTAAGAACAGACCAAAACACATATAAAATAAGCACTTGACTTATGTATCCGAAATGACCTACCCTAAGGTGAATCTAAGGTCATTCATACCTGAGACATGAAGTTGAACATTGAACATTCTTTTCTTCAGATGATAGATGATCTTTGAAGATCATGAAGTTTGAGATCTCGATGCTTAATGAAGCTTGAAAGCTTGAACTTGTAGTTCTTGAGTTGTACTTGGAAGCTTGAACTTGTAGTTCTTACGTTGTACTTCACCTTGAGTCTTGAACAAGATTTTGTAGCTTAAAAACTCTGAAGCTTTAGAGAAGAGAACAATGCACTTAATCTTGCAATTCTTGAAGTAGATCATTGTACTTGACTTGAAGCATTGTCCTTAAGCATGAGATGCATTGCCTTGAGCATATATATCAACGTGCTACAGAAGACAGATTGTGGTTTTGGCACAACAAAATTTGACAATCAAAGGAGCAAATAAACATAGTACTTACAATCTTCCCCTTTATCAAATTTGTGACAAAACACACTCAATAAAAATAAGAGAAGCATCTCAGTAAAGAATCATGCACCAGTTATAAAAGGAAACCAGTTACGGCCTGGTTAAAGAATCATGCACCAGTTATCATCAACTAGCACACATCATCATGAAGTAGGCAAAACACCTCCTTACTTACTCCCCCTGAATATCACACATAAATTTATAAAAATTCTATAAATTATGCTATGCTACTACCCTACATCCATATCCATTCCATATCCATAAAGAATCAATCCAAAGAAATATTTCTCCCCCTTTTTGTCACAATATGACAAAGGAAGCAAAAAATAAATGGAAGAGGAAGACTTAACAAGAGAGTAATAATGGAGTTAATTAGGCAAGATATGAAAGATATATAAGCAAATTCAAAGATCACATGTCATTGACTAAAGTCAACCAAAGTCAATCTCACAAACTGAAAGAAAGTAAAGTTGTATAAGAGTTATTACAGACCATAGGATAAAAACACTTAATCAGATCCTGAAGAAGGAGCAGATATGGTAGGATCAAGTTGATAAAGACCCTTGTTTAAGCACCTAAGATGCTTGTGATATATTTAAATTGTAAATCGTAGGCAACATTCATTTTCTCTACCTTCTCCTCAAGTGCACAAAGACGAGCATCAAAATTGGATGGCTCATAGTCAGGATCATTTACAGAGTCTGATTTAATTTTATCAAAAATGTCATCCATATTTATATCATCAGGAGGAAGATCGCCTCCTTCTTCTACATTCCCTGCTTCAGCTCCACCACCACCCACATACACTTGTCCAGGTGTCAATTCCAATTTCATCTTTTTTATATTTGAATTGTTGAAAATAAGATGATGAATAGGAGCCTCTCCAACAGGCATACAACTATCATATGAGTAGCTAACACAGTCATAAGATAGGCAAATGGAATATCACTATGTCGAAGATGGAGATAAAATTGAATGATAAAATGACAGATCAAAGATGGAAGACAAACTTGAGTAACAAAGATGATGGAATGCAAAACTCGAGCCATAGAGGAAGTCAGTTCTATTTTGTTACCAGAACATGGATACATATTTGAAATAAATATTTGATGAAGAACCCTATATTTGGGTAACAAGTACTTGGAAGCAAGCGCATTCCCTTTATGAGTTCATTACACATCCATGTTACATAATGCTCTAGTTAGTACACATTTTTTTGATTCAGAGGATTTCTCAACTAAAGTATGAATAGGAATACCCTCGTCATTAACAGGTATGTCCATTAGAGTCGAAATCAGATGATGGTCTATATCAAATGGACCTTCTCTAGTAGGTATTTTAAACGTTAAATTCTCAGTCAAAAAATCAGAAATGCAAGCAAACATAGCCTGTGCAATAGATTGGTATGCTGGCCCACCCCAATGTAGGATGTTAACCCAACCTACAGATTGGAGAAGTGGAAGGAGACCAAAATGGAGCAATGTGTTCAAGATCAACAGGTCGCTTAACAATAATATTGCACATTCTTAAATCTCGCACATGTGAGGGAACATCTTCGGGTGACTGAAGATGGCACCTTGTTAAAGGAGTCAATCTAGATGAGGAAGCACCACGGGAAGTTTTCTTTTTGCCTCTAGCATCCATTTGCAACAAGAAAATCAAAGAAGCAAGGAGTTACTAAAGATGTGGAATGGGTTTTCTTAAAAATAGATTTGGGTGAAGAAAACCCCAAAACCTTCAAGGAAACTTGAAATCAAGTACTCCAAGGAAGAAAATGAAGAGATTAGAGCTTGAATCTACAAGAATACCTAAAATAATGCACTAACCTTGATGAATCAAACAGTTGGGTAGGACTAGTCGTGCTACGGCCCGTTGGAGAAGAAAGAGGAAATGAGGAAGAAAGGGTTTTTTTCCAAATTAAAAGGTCTAGCGCACTACACGACTGGTCGAGTACGTCCTCAACTGGTCGTGCAAAGATAAAAGCATGCATTTTCACATAATTCTGAAATTTTAAAATTATAATCTAACAAAAATATATAAATTAAAATACAGAAATGCATGAATAATTAATTTAAATTGCATATACCGAGATTAAATTTCAATTTATTAAACCTGCTTTTGTCGAGTGGTTTAGTGAAAATGTCATTAAGTTGAATCTCGGTTGGAATGTAATCCAAAGAAATTATTTTTTCTTCCACTAATTCACGAATGTAATGATATCTAATGTCAATGTGCTTGGTTCGTGAATACTGGATTGGATTTTTAGATATCTTAATTACATTGAAATTAACATAATATAAAACCATTGAATCCTGTACAATTCCGTAATCACTTAACAATCTGTTCATCCATACAAGCTGAGTACATGCACTTCCAGCTGCGATATATTCAGCCTCAGCAGTTGAGAGTGATACAGAACTTTGCATCTTGCTAAACTAAGAAACTAAGAAATTTCTGATATAGAAACAACCACCACTGGTTGATTTCCTATCATCGATATTTTCAATCCAATCAGCATCAGTGTACCCTGCCAACTGAACACTAGTATCATATGGATACCAAAGACCCAAATTAGCTGAACTTGTGACATATCGCATATCTGCTTAACAAAGTAAGATGAGATTCTTTAGGGTCAGATTGATATCTAGCGCAAATACCAACACTAAAATTAATATTAGGTCTACTTGCAGTTAAATAAAGTAAACTGCCAATCATACTACGATATAATTTAGGACCCACATTTTTACCTGTAGAGTCTTTTGAGAGTCTTAAAGTTGTACTCATAGGAGTATCAAAATTTTTTCCGTTCTCAAATCCAAACTTTTTAATTAAGTTCAGAGCATATTTGGTTTAAGAAATAAAAATACCATCAGGTTGTTGTTTTACTTGCAACCCTAGGAAATAATTCAATTCCCCAACCATGCTCAGTTTGAACTTAGATTTCATTAAATCTGCAAACTCAAAAGTCATATTAGTACAGGTAGATCCATAAATAATATCATCAACATAGATCTACACTATTAAGATATGATCATTATGCTTCTTAACAAAAAGAGTCTTATCAACATTACCCATTTGAAAATTATGACTTAGTAGAAACTTAGTCAATTTTTTATACCATTCCTTGGGAGCTTGTTTCAAATCGTAGAGAGCCTTTTTCAAGCAATAGACATGATCAGTATTCTTAGGGTCTTCAAAACTCGTTGGTTGTTCAACATAAACTTCTTCATACAGATCGCCATTTAAGAAGGCACTCTTTACATCCATTTGATAAATTTTGAATTTTCTAAAGCAAGCAATGGATATAAATAGTCTGATTAATTCAATACGAGCTACCAGGGCAAATGTTTTATCATAATCGATGCCTTCAATTTGAGTGTACCCTTGTACAACCAGTCTAGCCTTGTTTCGAATTATATTACCAAGTTCATCAGACTTATTTTTGAAAATCCACTTAGTTTTGATAATATGTTTATCTTTAGGTTTAAGTGCTAGGTACCAAACATCATTTCTCACAATTTGATTAAGCTCTTCTTGTATAGCAATTATCCAGTTTTCGTTAGTAAGAGCTTCTTTTACGTTAGCTGGTTCTATCTAGGATGTAAGCATGCGTAATTGCATATATCTTCTAGTTGTCTACGAGTGTGCACACCAGTGAGAGGATTTCCAAGAATTTGAGTGGTTGGATGATCTTTAAAAGTTCTTGGTTCAGAGTTAGTTTGATTTGATGAAGTATCTAGTTTGTCAATTAAAAGAATTTCATCATTATCAAAACTTGAGGCAGGTGTATTTAAGTGATCCTCAATGACCACATTAATAGACTCTTGAATAACACCGGTCCTCTTATTCAGTACTCGATATGCTCGACTGTTCAAAGAATACCTTAAAAAGATCCCTTCATCACTTTTAGTGTCAAACTTGCCCAAATTTTCACGGTCACATAAAATATATCACTTGCTACCAAAAACTTTGAAATTTTTTGATAGTAGGCTTCTTATCAAACCACATTTCATAAGCAGTTTTGTTATTTGTTTTACTTGTATAAATTCGGTTGATTATATAGCATGCAGTATTTATGGCTTTAGCCCAAATATTTTTAGGGAGCTTCATACTATTCAACATTACATTTGCTATTTCTTGAAGCACTTTATTTTTTCTTTCAACAATTTCATTTTTTTGTGGTATTTTCGGTGCAGAGAATTCATGTGATATTCCCTGATCACAACAAAATTTCTCAAAACTGCTATTCTCGAATTCTGATCCATGATCACTGCGGATCTTACGGACTTGAGAACCTTTTTCCGTTTGGATTCGTTTGAGAACTCTTTTTACTTCATCAAGGGTTTCTAATTTATCCCTTAAGAAGGCTACCCAGGTAAATCTAGTATAGTCATCCACGATTACCAGTATATATTTTTTGTCACCTCGACTCTCCGTTCTGGTTGGTCTTATAAGATCTATATGGAGAAGCTCGAGTGGTTTTGATGTGGCATTGGAGTTCACCTTTTTGTGAGTACTCCTAGTTTGTTTACCAATCTAACATTCGCCATATATTTTATCTACTTTCTATAATTTAGGTAGACCTCTTATCAATTCTCTTTTACTTAATCTATATAGATTGCGGTATTATACATGTCCAAGACGTTTATGCTATAACTCAGTTTCATCGGTATGGACCATGTAACACAATTGATTAAATGAGCTAGAATCACTTACGATGTAGCGGTTATCAGAAGTTCTATGACCAGTTAATATTACTGAACCCTTTTTGTTTAAAATTTCAAACCCTAGCTTAGAAAATTTTACAGTGTGGTTTTTATCGCATATTTGAGAAATGTTTAACAAGTTATGTTTTAAACCTTTTACACATAAAACATTCTCAAATAAAGGGAGATTAGAAAGTTGAACCGTACCTTGGCCAAAAATCCTGCAGTTGCTACCATCACCAAATGTGACTAAACCATCAGCCATGTCTTTAAGATTGATGAATAGACCTTTATCACCAGTCATATGCCTTGAGCATCCACAGTCTAAGTACCACTTTGAATGACTTGTAGCTTTGAAAGCCATGTGAGCAACCAAGCAAGTAACCTTAGGAACTCATTTCAAAACTGTTTTGGGTTTAGGCATATAGTTGATCTTCTTATGTTTGTAGTTGTTGTAAGAATGACCCACTGAGTTAGATTTTAAGAGCTCCTTAAGCAAATCAACTATTTTTTCAGCTAAAGGGTTTCGGTTCTGATTATTATAGTTGATATGGTTACTTTTAGGATTGAATGATTGAAATATTTTGGTATTTTTAGAAAACTTTTGATTAGAACTTTTCTCTTTTGAGTTTGAGGACTTCCTTTTACAAACTTCGGAGGAGTAATCTTTTGTTTCAGAGGAATATATCTATCGTAGCCCAAACCGGATCGGTCGCCACATTTTCTTGATCCAGATAAAAGTTTTTCTAACTTTGGATCACCTTGGGCATACCTCCATGTGTCCTTTAAACTCAAAAGTGATGAGACTTCAAGTTTAAGTTTTTCATTTTCAGATTTAAGATTTTCAATAAGGGAAGTTTTGAAATCTAAATCGCATTTGTATTTTTCAAAACAATCTGAAATATGGGATTTTTCTAAAATAAGAGAATCAAAATTTTCTTTAAGCTTTGAAAACTTTTCTTTTTGAAGTTTTAATTCAATAACAATTTTATAACTTTCCTTGTAAAGAGCATTATAAGCATGTTGAAGATCTTCTTAATTTTCATAATCACTGTTCAGATTTTCTTCACTAGTTAGATCATCATTATTTGAAAAAGTGAACTTGGCTAGAGTCATAAGAGCTTTGACTTCATTGCCCGACTCAGTTTCAGAATCTTCTGATTTAGAAAAAGCTTCAAAACCGAAAGATTTATCCCAAGTAGCCAACATACTTTTCTTTTTGGGTTGTCTTTTTTAAGACACTTGTTTGCCAAATGCCCATATTCTTAGCAGTTGTAACATTAACTGTCTTTTAATGATTTTCAAGTTTTAGATTTAGATTTTTTCTTATCATTAACTTTTTGAAAATCAATCCTCTTTTTACTTTTGAAAATTTTGTAAAACTTTTTTGCTAGAAGGGCTATATCATCTTCTGAGTTTTCTAAATCAGAATTGCTATTATTTTCTTGAGAAACATTTTTAGAAGATTTAAGGGCAATAGATTTATGTTTAGGAGCTTTAAAATTTAACTCATAGGTTTGTAAAGAGCCAACTAGTTCTTCTACCCTCATATTCCCCATATCACGAAGTTCCTGGATCACAGTTTACTTAGAATTGAACCATTCAGGAAGTGAACCTAGTATCTTTGCACACACTTTATTTTCTGGGATTTTGTTACCAAGACCCTACATAGAGTTAACAATGTCATTTAATCTAGTATAAAAGTCCATGAACATTTCATTTTCCTCCATATGTATTTCCTCAAATTTGGTTGTGAGGATTTGGACTTTAGATTTCTTGACAATTGATGTTCCCTCGTGTGTCATTTCTAAAATATCCCAGGCTTGCTTTGCAGTATCACAGGATATAATTCTTTTGAATTCATCCGGTGATAGTGCGCAAGTGATTGCATTTAGTGCTTTTGCATTGGCACTACTCTCACTTTTCTGAAGAGTGGTCCAAGAAAAATAAGGTGAGATTTTCATAGATTTGGATCCATCGATACCAGTTACTTCAATGGTAGGAGGGGTCCATTCAGTCACTGTGGCTTGCCACACACTCTCATCCATGGATTTTAAGAAAATTCTCATCCTGGCTTTCCAATAGGCATAATTGGAGCCATCAAATGGAGGAGGCCTAGTGACTGAAAGGCTATCAAAATTTGACATCTTATAAATAGCTTAGATCGATTAGCTCAGGAATTAAATCCAAAAAAAATAACAATTAGAACGAGCTATTAGGGTCTAATACCACTTGAAAAGACCAAGCTATATGGGGGGGGGGTGAATAGGACTATGCCAAATTAAAATTTTCACAACAGAATTTAAATAAATAAAGGAAAGATAACACTTTAAACAAATCACAGTACGGAAATATAAAGCAACCTCAAAATTCAAGTCTTGAGAGGTTGATACAAATGTTGTTCTAAGGACAACCTTGCACCATAAAAACCAAGGGTTTATGGCAGGACAACCTTACTAGAACGGTTTAAGTATCAATATCTCAAACTGAAGAGGAGTAAAAAGTAAATATCAAGAATGGAAATCAAAACTATTACAACATTCCGCATAATGCTTGAAATGTAAATATTACAACATTCACATCCACACATACATCCCACAACATTGAATAATAAAAGATATAGTAAATAAACAAACATTCAAATCACAAGACACAAAGAATTATAGTGGTTCGCTTGTGTGTTCACCAACGGTTAAACAACAGCCATACAGCTTGCTACTCCACTCCTAATATCCTCATCCAGGGGATATTAGCGTTCACTATGAAAATAGGTTTTTCTCAGGTTCACCTAAAACCCTCACAATTGTGTCTTTCAAATGGGCTTACACAATTCAAAAACCCCACACTCTGAGTTTTTTGGCTCTCCTCAGATAACCAACACTTAGAGATTTTTCTGGCTTAATCTCAAAGAAACCAAAAACATAGAAGATTTACACAAATGTAAAATACCTGGATTTCTCCTTTTGTAGTAGCCCGAAAGAACCAAATCGGAGTAGAAGTTCGAATAGAGAAGTTCAATGTCCAATACTCACTTTGAAATGGTTCTAAGTTCTAATTGATTTTAAATTAAATCAAGTTGGGCTAGCTCTATTTGAATTTGATTCCAAGAAGTGAAATATCACAATTCCTCTTTTAAATTAGATTGGAATGTAGAAACAAAATCAAATATAAAATGCTAACAAAAGAGAATATTAAATATGCATAATGTAGCTTAAAAAGAACATAAACTTATCTCTCAGAGTGATGCCTTAATTTTACTTTAATTGAATATAAAACTCTGAAATTCGTGCTCTATTTATAGTTGTAGAAATCGCATCTTCGACTGGTCCTGTGGACACTACGACTGGTCATAGGACCAACAACATTTTGAAATTTTGAGCGTGATCGGATAAAATCATTCCACGACTGGTCATTGGCACTTCACGACTAGTCATGAGTCCTCCACGAATGGTCGTGAGAAACTAGAATTCATTGCTGGAGTTTGAGCCGTAGCTGTAGGACTGGTCGTAAATGAGTCGGCACTGTTCACACGACCGGTCGAGCAAACTCTAGGACTGGTCGTAGCTCAACCAAAAAATTCTGAAAATCTATAACAACTTAGGACTGATCTTGGAATTTCTTAGACTGGTCGAGCCAGTTCTAGGACTAGTCAAACAGAGTCCAAGACTAGTCTAAGAATAGACCAAAACACATATAAAATAAGCATTTGACTTATATATCCGAAATGACCTACCCTAAGGTCAATCTAAGGTCATTCATACCTGAGACATGAAGTATGAACATTGAACATTCTTTTCTTTAGATGATGGATGATCTTTGAAGATCATAAAGCTTAAGATCTTGACGCTTGATGAAGCTTGAAAGCTTGAACTTATAGTTCTTGAGTTGTACTTGGAAGCTTGAACTTGTAGTTCTTACGTTGTACTTCACCTTGAGTCTCGAACAAGATCTCGTAGCTTAAAAGCTCTGAAGCTTTAGAGAAGAGAACAATGTACTTTATCTTGCAATTCTTGAAATAGATCATTGTACTTGACTTGAAGCATTGTCCTTAAGCATGAGATGCATTGCCTTGAACATATATATCAACATGCTACACAAGACACAGATTGTGGTTTTGGCATAACAAAATTTGACAATCAAAGGAGCAAATAACCATAGCACTTACATAGTATGCTGTAATGATGCATGCCCTCACACGGAGCTCCATCACAAGAGACTCCATTAACCATTTGTGTATGGCAAACTCCCTAAACATGCCCTTCATCGCCAAAGCACATGCAATGCGCTGCATGGTCGTGTTAGCCAAGTATTTAATTAGGCTTATTCATATAGCATATTTGGGAAGCTAAGACACCTCCCTTTATATTACTAACCCCATATGGAGATCCATCTAGGGTCGTTAATCCTAGTTAATCACATGCGATAGGCAAGTTGCAGGGCATCAACCCTAATGAAAGCAGTGAATAGGTAAATTCAAGTGTTTATACTCGAGGTCACTACGGGGACGCTCATCACCTCAGCATAGGCCGACAGCTCGAATACAGTGTCTCATACCACCGTATTTGGCTCATGAGTTTTGGGTTGCTCACTGATTACTAAGGGGAGGCTTGTCACCCCAGCGTAGGCCGACAGCTCGACCACGGTGTCCCATACCACCATGCCCGGCTCATGAGTCTTATCGGATCATGGTACCATGGTTAAATTGGGTCTTTTCATTGGAATGTGGTACCTTAGATTCAAGCAGGGATGTCCATACATGGTAAACACACAATAAGCCAATCGGTTTGTTAGATAAGTTCGGTTGGTACGAACACACGTTAAATTAATCGACATGGAGTGCATAAGCACACCCAGTGGCCTAACCACTGTCGAAAATCGTCGTATGACCCGGATTCATCGAACATATCAAGTGTGGCAAGACTAACTCGGCCACTCAACGGGAATCATTACCGATTGCCTGGACCACGTTGTAGTCTCAATCTTACTCAGATGTAGCATGTAAATACATGTGAAAATCATATCAGCATTTGACAAACAATTCAACTCAATATCTCATTTGAGCATTTCATCAAGCATATTGAACTTATTACCAAACATTACATTTCATTCATAAATTGCGTAGTCAAAATTAAGATTACAAGAAAGAAACTGTACATATAGATAAGGTAATTGAGAATCCTATCTCAACATCCTTATAAAACACAATTCATCAACAATTTCTCATTCAGGCATTTTATCAAACACTTAGACTACACATAACTAATTACATAGACTAGATTAGTTACGACATGAACCATAATAATTCATTACACAATGAGATCGTGGTACACACGACAAACATGAATCCTAGATCTATAGTCATGACAAGCACAAATCATAATTCCATATTCATTCAAACATTTCAACAAACACATGGAATGCATCATATATTTAACATAGTTCACACATGTATAATTTATCAGAAACATCGTAACTAAGATCATATGACAATAATCAAGTTAGACATAAATCATTGCTGACATTGAAAGCCTTGAAAACCATAACCTAAACGGTTATAGTCCGCACCTTCCATCAGAATTCTTGATTCGAACGTGATTCAAATCCTATGTTCCCAATACAAAACAATAGGCACCTAAATCACGAAATAGGTTAGTTATTTCGTTGGTTACTTAATATGGCTTTCTAAACCAAGATTAAGATTAGGATTTCTTACCCAAGTCATAGTTGAAACGGTCGGTTAGCTAGATGTAAAGGCGATTCAATGTGTGGAGTAGCAGGAACAAATTACTGCAGCAAACTCCAAGGATCTCTCTTCTTTCCCTCACAGTTTTCTCCTCTTTTCTCTCTTCTCTCTCCTTGGGTTAGAGAAATTCGTATGAAATGGGAATGGGGTGGTTTAAGGGCATTATATAGGCCCAAAACTGGTGTCAATGGCCCCAGGGCCATGATATACTTAGGTTATAGCTAAAGGGTGTCCATTTTAGGTAGATGGGACACTTCTTGAGGTCCATTACCTGTCTATGTCATAGAGTAAGTTCCCTGACAATGGATCTTGGTCAGGATGTGATTTCAATGCATTTGGATAGGCCAATCAACTGTGACGGACCTGTATCAGATCAACGTTCATTGTCACTCAATTAGGGCCACAAGTATACCGATATGTGCAGGGAAATTTTCCTGATCCATGGGTGAAGTTCGGTCAGAAACTGACGGTCTGAAATCTTCAATTTTACCAGCAAGCCAATGGCCTAATTTACTAAAGTTCTGGTTCATTTTCTAAAGATATTCGCGTTTCTCACAAACTTTGCTCAGGGCTCAAGTTGTGCGTTTCTAGATACTATCTAGGCTCGATTCCTGAGATGGTTGTCAAGCCCAATAAGATGGTCATAACCCAAATCCCATAGTTTCGCGATTATCGGACTTTCGACATGCTATCCAGGTCCGATTAGGAGTTTCAACACGCTCCCGAGAGCAACTAGCTTTTGGGATTTCTCCTAAGTTTTTAAGTAATATTGAGTCAGTGATTTTGATGGTTTTGGGTTCTGCCATTTGTATAGATAGTGGTTCAGGCTACTCCACTGATTAATTTAGTTTGGTACCTAATTAAGTTTTGTCTAATTTCTAATTAATACGGTCCTTAGGGAATTCTGGCTGAGGTGGTACTCGGGCCTTTGTACGGATTTTTTCGAGACGTTAAAGTATGTTGTGTGTACTTTTAGAGGTTGGGCATACTTACAAGCTGGGTACCTATATGATCAGCTACACATATTTCGCATGGAACTCTTGCGAACTTTTGATGACTCATTATATGTGATGCGAGTCCAAAATCTGAAAGATCCACGTTATGCAGCACCCCATGAAACCCCCAGGCCTAACTTTTACTTTGATTCAAAACTTTGGTGAGCCATGGAAAAAGAAAACAGTTTCCTCCCTTGATTTGCATCTCTTCTTAATATGGTCCATTAGAGTTTTAGATCAGGGTTAAAATTGGCCCATAGAGGTTTCATGGGATGCCACATCACATGGACCATTCGGATTAGACACCCATGACACATGTGCAAAGGTTCGCATGTGCCCAGGTGCGTAGGTGAGCATTCTAAAGTAAAAACTAAAAATGCCCTAACTACTCTCCTCTCTCTCTCTCGTACCCACTCCAGTCTCTCCAGATCCCTCTCGCCCTAATCCCCTCTCCTCTCTTTCCTCTAGATCTCTCCCTCCTCTCTCTCTTCCTGGCGATCTCCTCTCTCTCTCTCTCTCTCTCTCTCTCTCTCTCTCTCTCCCCACCCACGTTATTGTTGCCGAAGCTCTACCCATGCACACCCTCTCTCTCTCTCTCTCTCTGAAGCTCAGTCGAGGTATTTCTCTCTCTCTCTCTCTCAATCTCTCTCAATCTCAATGCTGGTTTAGGGATTTGGGGATTTTATGGTGGATTATCCAAAATAGGGATTTGGGGATTTTAGGGTGGATTGTCCAAAATAGGGATTTGGGGATTTTAGGGTGGATTGTCCAAAATAGGGATTTGGGGATTTTAGGGTGGATTGTTTGAAATAGGGATTTAGGGATTTTAGGGTGGATTTGTCAATGCATATGGGGTTGTTAAACTAATTGGATAGTTAAAAATAGTCAGTTGAGAAGAGGATATAACCATGGTCCACATTTAACCGACAAAAGCACCAATATGGTGGGTATTCCAAGCTGGGTGATTTTTGGTGATGGTTCATTTGTGGTGGGTCAAAACTGATCAATGGTCTGGATTACTGAACCATGGTTTCACCAATCATCAAAACTAAAAGGTGAGTCTAGGAACCTTAATATTGTGCAAAATCTTGCCTTAAGCTCCTATCATCCTTCTCATTCAAATATGCTCTACTTAATATTTAAAACATGGTATAGGTACCCAGAGACTCTATACCTTGGATGAACTAAAGCTTGATGGCATTAAGACATCATCCCTTTTATCACTAGTGGACATGACACTCAGTTCAATAGAAATAAATCTTCAATTTGCTACAATTTTAGGAGGGTTTTCTACATGGGTTGTTGTAACGCCCCGAAAATTGGGGGTCGAGCAAAGCTCAACTTTCGAGATCCAATGCATCACTTATGAAACATAGATAATGATGTTTAAATGTTGTCCATATTAGTGCATTAAACATGAGTGGGATTACTCCAAAGAAGGCACACCATACTCCAAAGGTAATTTCATTAAGCAAGCGGAAGACTGTAACATGCATATTTAAACAAGTAAACGATTTACAACCTTCAGAGTATAAGTATATAACTGGGCTGAATGTTTACATGTATTATTTCTAAAATCTACAAAATGGAAAAACATAAAGTGTCTAACTATCCCATAATCCTATAATCTCGGAGACGCAACTCTAGGTCTACACAGACCCGCCTGAGAGCTGCACGTAGGAGAAATCCTCCTCCTCATTTTTGAAATCTGACTCCGTCGCGTAAGCCTTGCCATAACCTGCATCTAAATCAGAGTCTGGTTGGTGTTTTAAAACACCGTCCCAGAGTGGGAGTGAGTGATCAACTTATGGTGCTGTAAGGCAAAGGTTAACATGTTATCTATTCAATCAAGCAATAATGATAAAGCAATACAGCAATCACTTCCTAGTTGTTCTTGTTAATGCAGGAATGATATGCAGTAATGATGCATGCCCTCACCTACACTCCCTCAGCGACTTCATCTAACGATCGCGCATGGCAAACTCTCTAAACATACGCTTCCTTGCCAAAGCACATGCAATGCAGTGCATGGTCGTGTTAGCCAAGTAATTGATTATGCTTATTCATACAGTAGATTAGTGAAGCTAAGGTACCTCCCTTTATATCATTAACCCAAGCGAGGATCCATCGAGGGTCGTCAACCCTAGTTAATCATATAAGATAGGCAAGTTGTAGGGCATCACCCCTAATGAAAACAGTGGATATGTAAATTCAAGTGTTTATACTCGAGGTCACTATGGGAGACTTGTCATCTGAATGTAAGCCGACAACTCGAATACGGTGTCCCATACACCACCATTTTCGGTTCACGAGTTTGGGTTGCTCACTGGACACTACGGGGAGGCTCGTCACCTCAACGTAGGCCGACAGCTTGACCACGGTGTCCCTTACCACCATGCCTGGCTCATGAGTCTTAGCGGATCTTGGTACCATGGTTGAAACAAGCTTTACATTGGTAAGTGGTACCTTAGATTCAAGCAGTAATGCCCACAGATGGTAAACACATATTAGGCCAATCGGATTATTTAACAAGTTCGATTGGTATGAGCGCACACTGGATTAATCGACATGGAGCGCATAAGCACTCCACGTGGCCTAACCACTGTCAACAATCACTGTACGGCTCAAATTCATCGAACGTATCTAATGTGGTGAGACTAGTTCGGCCACTTAATTGGGGATTGTTACCGATTGCCTGGACTATGTAATAGTCTCAATCATACTCAAATGCAATAGGTAGTCACATGTGATAATCATAACAGTATTTAACAAAAAATTCAAATATAAATCTCCTTTGAGCATTTCATCAAGCACATTGAACATGTTATCAAACGTTTACATTTCATCCATAAATTGCATAGTTGAAATTAAGATTACATGAAGGAAATTATACATATAGATAAGGTAATTGAGAATCTTATCTCAACACCCTTATTAAATACAATTCATCATACAATTTCTCATCCAAACATTTTATCAAACACTTAAACTACACATTACTACCTACATAGACTAAATTAGTTACAGCATATATTATGGCAAATTCTTTCACAACGGAGTTATCATACATACAACAAACATGAATCGTAGATTAATAGTCATGGAAAGCACAAATCATAGTTGCAAGTTCAATCAAACATTTCAACAAACACATGGAATGCATATTTATTCAACATAGTTCATACGTGTGTAATATATGGAAAACTCCGTAACTAAGATCATATGACAGCAATTAAGTCAGACATAAATCATTGCCGACATTGAAAGCCTTGAAAACCATAACCTAAACATTTATAGTCCGTACCTTTCATCAAAATACTTGATTCGGACGCGGTTTGAATCCTATGTTACCATAAACGGAACAACGGGTACCTAAATCATGAAATAGGTTAGTTATTTTACTAATCACTCTATCTGAATTTCTAAGGCAAGATTAGGGTTAGGATGCCTTACCCAAATTGTAGTTAGAAAGGTTCATGTAGCGATGGTGGGGAGGCGAAATAACGTGTGGAGTCGTGGGTAAAGATCCCAGCAACGATCTCCCGAAATCTCCCTTCTCTCCTTACTCTTTTCTCTTCTTTTCTCTCTTCTCTCTCCTAAGGTTAGAGAAATTCGTATGGAATAAGAGAGGGGTGGTTTAAGGCCCAGAATTGGTGTAAATGGCCCCAGGGCCATGGTATAGTTAAGTTATAACCAAAAGGCGTCTGTTTTCTACGAACAGGGCCCTTAGGAAGGTCTATTTCTTACCCACGTCATGGAGTAAGTTCCCTACACTGGATCTATGCCATGACTATGTTCATGGTGCGATCTGACAAATTAATTGGCCGTGAAGGACCCATATCAGATCAACAGTCATCATCCCTCGATCAAGGCTACAAGTATACCGATAGGTGGAGGGAAATTTCCCTAATCCATGGGTGTAGCTGGGTTAGAAACTAACGGTCTGAAGTCTTCAATTTCACCTGTAAGTGAATGGTCCAATTCACTTAAGTTTGGGTTCATTTTCTAAAGATATTCGCTTTCTTCATACACTTCGCTCAAAGCTCAAGCTGTGCGTTTCTGGATGCTATTTGGGCTTGATTCCCATAATGGTTGTCAAGCCCAATAAGACAATCATAACCCTATAGTTTCGTGGTAATCGGACTTTCGACGTGAGGTCCAGGTCTGATACGGAGTTTTAATGTGCTCATGAGAGCAATTAGGTTTTGGGATTTACCCGCGGTTTTTAAGTAATTTGAACTAGCAATTTTAATAGTTTTGGGTCTTGCAGTTTATATAAATAGTGGTTCAAGCTAATCCACCGATTAATTTAGTTTAGCACTTAATTAATTTTCGTCTAATTTCCATAGTATACGGTCTTTAGGGATTTCTGCCTGAGGTGGTACTCGGGTCTTTTTATAGATTTTTTCGAAACATTACAATCTACCCCCCTTAAAGAAAAAAATTTCATCCCCGAAATTAATACATTTTCATACTCCTCGAGGATCTGAGGGTAGTTCTTAAGAACTTCGACTTCTGTTTCCCAAGTAGCATCTTCCTAAGTGTGGTGAGCCCATAATACTTTCACTAGTGGGATAACTTTGCTGCATAGCACCTGTTCCTTCCTATCTAAAATGTGTTGGTCGCAGTACATAGGTAGCATCCTCACTTAGTTGCACCTGCTCCCACTTGATAATATGAGTGGGATCAGGAACCTATTTCTTCAGCATCGATACGTGAAATACGTTGTACACGCCGGCGAGTGGTGTGGACAAAGCCAGGCGATATGCTACCATACCCACTCGGTCTAGAAGCTGGAATGAACCAATGAATCGCGGCGTAAGCTTCCCTTTCTTGCCAAATTGAAGGACTCCCTTCATCAGGGAAACTTTTAGGAATACGTGGTCCCCAACTTCAAATTCCAGCTGTCGCTGCCATGTATCAGCGTAACTCTTCTGTCTGCTCTGGGCTGCAAGAAGTCGACGTCAGATAATGTAGATTTTCTCTGAGGTTGCCTGTACTAAATCTGGGCCAATCAACTCTTCTCGGCAACTTCTGCCCAACAATGGGGTGCTCGACATGGGCGCCCATATAATGCTTCGTAGGGAGCCATGTCATTGCTCGCTTGGAAGCTGTTGTTATAGCGAACTCATCCTAGGGAAGATAGTCATCCTAATTTACCCGTTCCGTCTGCCCATCGGTCTGTGGGTGGAACATGGTACTGAACTTCAATTTCACTCCCATAGCTTCCTAGATTCAAGTCTAAAAAATGGACATGAATCGTGTATCTCGATTCGACACAATCTCCATAGGCACTTCATGCAGTTGTACAATCTCCTTGATGTATAGCTTGGCTAAATCATCTGCTGAGTTTGAAACTCTAATCAGGAGGAAATTAGCCAATTTCGTCAATCGGTCCACAATCACCCAAATGGAGTCATGTCCCTTCCTCATCTTCAGTAACCCGGAAATGAAATTCATAGATATGAAGTCCCATTTCCATTCAGCTATGGGCATGGGCTGAAGTAAACTAGGAGGTCGGCAATGCTTGGCCATGACCTGCTAGCACGTAAGACAACGAGATACATAATCTGCTATGTGGGCCTTTATGTTATCCCACCAGTACGAACGGTTCATGTCTCTATACATCTTTGTACTGCTTGGATTCATTGTCATCCACAAATTGTGAGCGGCGTCCAAGACTTTCTTTCTCAAGTCATGGCAATTTGGGACGCATAGGCGGCGCGATATCTCAAAACTCCATCTAAGCCAACCCTCCATTCGGAGTCTTCACTGTCACTCGTTCGTTTTCTCATTTTCACCAACAATTCATCTTCTTTCTAAGCCACAATAATTCGGTCATCGATAAGTGGTTGTACGTTGATGTGTGTGATGCTCTCGAATGGCTCCTCTATTGTAAGCTTTTGTTCAAAGTCTCGCATAAACTCTACCATATTCCATTCTTCTATCATCAGCGGAGCTGCAAATTCTACTATATTCTTGTGACTCAACGCATTGGCCACAAGGTTTGCCTCTCCAGGATGGTAGGAAATCTCAAACTTAAAAGTCCTTTAAGGTTTCCATCCAACGTCGTTGCCTCATATTTAGGTCTCTCTGTGTGAATATGTACTTGAGGCTCTTGTGGTTGCAAAAGAGCTCGAACTCCTCTCCATAGAGGTAGTGTCTCTAGAGCTTTAATGCGAAGATAACTGTTGCCAATTCCAGGTCACGCATAGGGTAATTTGTTTCATATTTCCTCAACTGCCACGATGCATAAGCAATCACTCTGTCCTTTTGCATAAGGATACAACCTAAACCAACATGGGACGCACCGGTGTATATAGTATATCTGACCCCTTACTCTGGCAATACTAGTATAGGTGCGGACGTCAGCTTCTCCTTTAATTCCTGAAAGGCTGCTTCTGCTTTCTTGTTCTAAGAAAACTTAAGATCCTTCCAAGTGAGTTGAGACAACGGTCGGGCTATCTTGGAAAAGTCTTTAATAAATCGACGATAGTAGCCTGCAAAGTCAAGGAAACTCCTCACTTCAGTAACCAAATTAGGTTGTTCCCAGTCCTATACCATGGTCACCTTGGCATGGTCCATGACAATTCCTTAGACACCACGTGTCCCAGAAAGTTGACTTCTTCCTTCTAGAAGTCACATTTTCAGTATTGAGCAAACAACTGATTCTTCCTGAGAGTATCGAAGACTGCTCGCAGGTACTCTTTGTGATCCTTTCGGCTCTTGGAGTCTATCAAAATGTCATCTATAAACACGATGGTGAACTGGAATAGATATAGTCAAAACACTCGGTTCATGAGGTCCGTGAACACGGCTGATGCAGTTATAAGTCCAAACGGCATCACAAGGAACCCATAGTGCCCAAAACTGGTTCTGAATGCTGTTTTCTGCACGTCTTCATCCCTGACGCACAACTGATGATATCTGAACTGTAACTCAATCTTTGAGAAATATTGTGCCCCTTTCAACTAGTCGAACAAATCATCTATCCTGGGAAATGGATACTTGTTCTTCACTGTCACTTGGTTCAGCCTGTGATAATCAATATACTATCGCAGCAATCTGTCTTTCTTCTTTACAAACAATATAGGTGCTCCCCAAGGAGATACGCTAGGCCATATCCCGCATCTAATAGATCATCGATCTATCTCCTCAACTCCTCCATTTCATATGGAGGCATGCGATACGTTGGTAGAGAAATGGGTGTCGCACCAAGCATAAGGTTGATAATAAAGTCGATCTCACGCTGAGGAGGTAGTCTAGGTATCATTCTGAACACGTCCGTGAAATCTTGGACTATAGGGGTGTCCCTAAGTGTCAGACCATCAACATTTTCCAATACGGAAGCGTAACAACTTATACGGTAGGGCCAACTGACCTGAATTGGGAAAGTAAAGGTCATGCTCTCAGGTCCATAGGTTGTCACCAATTTGGTATCACAGTCGATCTCTGCCTTCATCTCGGTGAGCTAATCCACGCTGAGGATGACGTCGTAATGATGCAGCGAGGTGACAATCAGGTCAATGCGCACCATTCTGCTCCCAAAGTCTATTGGGCAATATTTACAAAACTTAGTAGCATCAGAGAAAGTCCCTAATCCCTTGACTGTAGAGCACAATAGTATCGAAATAGTGGACCCAGTGTCCACTAATAGAAATATAGGTGTACCTTGAATGTGGGCAATGACTTCAAAGGCTAAGGGCACTACAGTTACTGTCTCAGATGCTCCAGCTGCTAGTGCATGTACACGTGCCTGTTGAGGATGATTTGGTTGCAGTGCCATAGGTCGTTGAGGTGGCCTATTTCGAGGTACAGGTGGTCGGTAAAATGGCTGTGCTGGTAGTGCCGACCATAGAGGTGGAGCTGATATAGCTTGCGGTTGCTGACGGTTGATCTTCTGAGACGGCGTAAAACCATTGTCCCTCATCTTAGTAAAATAATAGGTGTCTGAATGGCCCATCTTCTTATAGTAGGTGCACTACAGATCTGATCGCCTCAGCTGGGTCGGTGGAGCCATAAGCTTAGGAGGTGAATCTGCACGTGGTCTCTTACCGAGGAACAATAGGTTTGGCAAATCAGGTCGAGGCCTCGGGCCCATGGGCATACATGTACGGGATAGTCTGTCTCCATCCTGCTCTGCTCACAGGGACATGTTCACTAGCTTAGAATAATTAGGAATGCTAGCGCAACACATCTTTGTGCGGATATCGGGCCGCAGACGCTCATAAAATCGTCGCATTCTCATCAACTCGTCTGTTAGATCAGTGGAGCATATCTGGCTAGCTTTATGAATCTGTTCTCATATTCTGAAACGGTCATTCCTCCCTTCCAGAGGCGGAGAAACTCACCTTCCTTTTCATTACGATAAGTGAGGGGGAAGTACTTCCTATGGAAGTGAGTCTCAAATGCATCCTAGGTCCATACGTGTCCAGTGAAAACTGTTCTTAGGATGCTGTCCCACCATAGACTAGCCTCCTTCTCAAACATATAGGTGACCAGCTCAATTTGCTCTGCCTCATTGTAGTGCAGCGGCTTTAACATCTTAGAGATGCAATCTAGCTAGTATTCGGCTTCCTCAGGCCTGTGAGTGCCTGTAAAGGTAAGAGGACGAAAACACTGGAAGTGCTCAAAAAGGTCGTTGGTATTCATATTTCCAGCAGGCTGCACAGGTGGTGCAGGCGGGACCATATTCATGTTTTGGGCAATGGCCCCCGCAGTAGTGGCTAAAAACTGTTGCTGCTACTGTATTAAAAATATCAACTGCTCCAACCTATCAGGAGGAGGAGTCGACTGAGGTACGTGTAGCCCCGATATAGACGTATGGTTCTATTCCGGAACCGGTGGTGCAAAAGGTGTTGGCCCATTGGTGAGGCTAGTGGCCGGCTACGATTCCAACATTGTCTCTCTATCCGGGCTCAAACTGGGGTCCATATGGCTCTCGCTCAGGGGAGGTACCTCGTCAATCGATACGCCAAGTGTGATACTTGCTATGTTCCAAGTGTTTTTAGGAGGCATTCCCTATATACAACATAGGGTGCAACATGTGTAAGATTTAGAATAACGATACTCAAATTTTCCCAATCATTCTACACATTTTGATTAAAAAAAAGCTTCATACATTTCAGTTAATCAAAATTGTCACAATACATGAGGTTTAGTATTACTTGAATCAAGACAAAAGATGCATGTGAGCTAAACTTAACAAAGCTCTAACACTGACTATCCTAACACCAAACTAAGCTAGCTAAGGCTGTTACATAGAAAAGTAAGAAACATAAAACAAATAGATGACAACTGTAGCCTACGCCTAGTCCTATGACTCTGGCGAAGGTGGAGGAGCACCCTTATCTTGCATACAACGCAGGAGGGTCTTCAAGGTGTGGGACATCTTCTTAAATTTCCATTTTAGGTAGGCCTAATTCTCCTTAATCCTAGCCATGTGAGCTTCCAGGGCGGCCCAATCATGGCGGTCTTCATCTATAGCAGGAGGTCCCCTATCTGAGTCCTAGGCCTCCTCTCCTTCCTCACCCTCTTCTTCCTCACTGCCCTCTTCATCACCACCTTCTTCATCACCACCCTCTTCATCTTCCTCTTCGCTTTCTTCTTCGATTTCGTCACTATCCTCATCGAGTCGGGCTTGGCGTTTCCTAGGGCCAATACCCATGTTGTTGAGCATGTTCTCACTGAGAATGTGGATCGGGGCGATGTTCTCCATATGGAGTATGAAGCCGAAGTTTCGGGCGATCTTACAAATTAGTCGACCGAAAGGTAGTGAGGAATCTTCTCTAGTAGACCGTGCAGTGCTGATAATCTGAGACAAAATGAAAGTAGGCAGGAATACCTTATCCCCTTGTCCAACTCTGTACAGAAAGTCTAACATAAGTTGAGTACATTCCATGCGATTACTCCACCTAGGATACATGTTGTACGTGCATATGTGGTGGAGCAGGTGGAAGTCATTTGTCATCCTAGTCGCTGCAAGGCTATTTCCTCGCCTCCACAGCACAAGCCGGCCGTATAGGAAGCAGGTGCGGTGATTCCTTTCTCGCTCACTAGAGACATTCTTCTCACTTGCATGTACTACTCCATGTTCTACCCTCATAATACGGGCTATCATGTCCACGTCTACTATGGCCTCCTCCCTTCCTAAGGGGACAGAAAACTGCTGAGGCTCCAGTAGTGGGTTCTGTATATGGGTGTAGAAGGCTCGCACTGTGTCTTCACTTGTATGAGTGTTTCCCTCGAATATGGGACCCCGCCCATTTTCCAGGAGAAAGTCGATGGATGGATACAGTCTAAACATCTTCTCATTGAAATGCACTTTAAACACCACCTTCTGGTCATGGAACCTACAGAGATTGGCGCCTGCCAGTAGTGATCTTTCCAATGGGATTTGAGGATTGAGATCCCGCTTAGATCTTCGTTCTCGCTCGACACTCGCACTAGCTTCGGCGTCCACCTTCTTCATAGTGCGACGTGGTCGGCTTGGCCTTGCCTCATCCGAGGCTGCTTTTTTCTTTCCCATGAGGGAAAGAAGTGCGGAGATGGAGAAAATAATGGTAACTAGCTAAAAAAGAGATATAGAAGTGAAGACACTTGAAGGGTGAGATTGGTTTGTGGGTTTTGGAGATTATGAGGCACAAAAGAGGGTCTTTGTGCTCAAATAGATAGAAATAGGGGAGGTGGAGAGATGAAGATGAGGGATAGTGAGGTAAATTTGAATAAGATAGAAGATTTGAAGGTTTTGAATGTACGGAAGAAGGGATTTGAGAGAGAATGGAAGTATTGGAGGGTTTGGGAGTATTTGGAGGGTTGGAAAACATGAAATGAGGGTGTAAAGGGGGTTAGGGGGTAAAATAAAGGGGACCCACAGGTGGGAAAGGCCCACCTGACAGGTTGGACGGCAGTGCGCCGCTGACCGAGCGGTGTCGCTGCGCGCCATCTGTGAAGGAGGTCAGCACGCTGCCAATCGGGTGGTGCCGCCGCGGTCCCCCTGGACTTCCAGTGGTGGCTCCACCCTGGGGTGATGGCCACTCCTTCCCGGGGTGTCGAATAGGTGCAGGGGACCCCCTGGGTTCCACTGAAATTTGGGTTTTGGGCCCCTACGCCCGTGTGAGGTGTTTTCTAGGTCTAACTCGCGTGTATTCACGCTTTTTGATTTATTTCAACTTCGGGATTCACTGAATTATCGTTCAAACCCACCGATTGACGGTCTAAAAAGGGACTGAGATCATTTCACATGGTCTCAGACGTGTACGGGTCCCATTTCAACGGCTAATTTTGCCTGTTGGCAAAACCTTCAGATCCTACGATCATTTCTACATTTTATCGCTCCCTCCTAAGTCAAAGTGCATCAAAGTGCTTCATGTTACCATAACCCAAGTCCAGTTTAATCTAAATTATGCTCTAAAAATTGGGGGTCGACCAGAGCTCAATTCCTGAGATCCAACGCATCACTTTTGCAACATAGATAATGATGTTTAAATGTTGTCCATATTAGTGCACTAAACATGAGTGGGATTACTCCAAAGATGGCACATCATACTTCAGAGGTAATTTGATTAAGCAAGCGGAAGAATGTAAGATGCATATTTGAGCAAGTAAATGATTTACAACCTCCAGAGTATAAGTATGTAACTAGGCTGAATGTTTACATATATTGTGTCCAAAATCTACAAAATGGCAAAACATAAAGTGTCCAACTATCCCATAATCCTGTAATCCTGAAGACGTAGCTCTAGGTCTACACAGACCCACCTGAGAGCTGCAACTACGAGAATTCCTCTGCCTCGTCTATGAAATCTGGCTCCATCGCGTAAGCCTCGCCATAACCTGCATCTAAATCAGAGTGTGGTTGGTCTTTTAAAATACCGTCTTAGAGTGGGAGTGAGTTATCAAATCAGTGGTACTATAAGGCAAAGGTTAACATGTAATCAATTCATTCAAGCAGAAATAATAAAGCAATATAGCAATCACTTCCTAGTTACTCTTGTTAATGCAGGAATGATATGCAGTAATGATGCATGCCCTCACCTGCACTCCCTCAACGACTTTATCTAACGATTACGCATGGCAAACTCCCTAAACGTGCGCTTCCTCACCAAAGCACATGTAATGCGGTGCATGGTTGTGTTAGCTAAGTAATTGATTAGGCTTATTCATACAACAAATTCGGGAAGCTAAGGTACCTCTATTTATATCATTAACCCAAGCAGGGATCCATCTAGGGTCGTCAATCCTAGTTAATCACATACGATAGGCAAGTTGTAGGGCATCACCCCTAATGAAAATAGTGGATAGGTAAATTCAAGTGTTTATACTCGAGGTTACTACGGAAGGCTCGTCACCTGAACGTAGGCTGACAGCTCGAATACGGTATCCCATATATCATCATATTCGGATCATGAGTTTGGGTTGCTCACTGAACACTACGGGGAGGCTTGTCACCCCAGCATAGGTGGACAGCTCGACCACGATGTCTCATACCACCATGCCTAGCTCATGAGTCTTAACGGATCTTGGTACCATAGTTGAAACAGGCTTTACATTGGTAAGTGGTACCTTAGATTCAAGCAGTAGTATCCATACATGGTAAACACATATTAGGCCAATCGGGTTATTTGACAAGTTTGATTGGTACGAGCGCACGCTAGATTAATCGACATGGAGCTCATAAGCACTCCGCATGGCCTAACCACTGTCGACAATCACTGTATCCAATATGGCGAGATTAGTTCGGCCACTCAATTGGGGACCGTTACCAATTGCTTGGACTAAGTAATAGTCCCAATCATACTCAAATGCAATAGGTTGTCACATGTGATAATCATAACAGCATTTAACAAACAATTCAAATATAAATCTAATTTGAGCATTTCATTAAGCACATTGAACATGTTACCAAACGTTTACATTTCATCTATAAATTGCGTAGTTGAAATTAAGATTACATGAAGGAAATTATACATATAGATAAGATAATTGAGAATCCTATCTCAACACCCTTATTAAATACAATTCATTATATAATTTCTCATCTAGACATTTTATCAAACACTTAGACTACACATTACTACATACATAGACTAAATTAGTTACAGCATATATTATGGCAAATCCTTTCACAAAGGAGTTGTCATACATACAACAAACATGAATTGTAGATTAATAGTCATGGAAAGCACAAATCATAATTGCAAGTTTAATCAAACATTTCAACAAACACATGGAATGCATATTTGTTCAACATAGTTCATACGTGTGTAATATATGGAAAACGCCGTAACTAAGATCATATGGTAGTAATCAAGTTAGACATAAATCATTGCTGACATTGAAAGCCTTGAAAACCATAACCTAAATGTTTATAGTCTACACCTTTCGTCAGAATACTTGATTTGGACGCGGTTCGAATCTTACGTTACCATAAACGGAACAACGGGTACCTAAATCATGAAATAGGTTAGTTATTTCACTGATCACTCTATCTGAATTTCTAAGGTAAGATTATGGTTAGGATTCTTACCCAAATCATAGTTAGAAAGGTTCATGTAGCGATGGTGGGGAGGCGAAACGGCGTGTGGAGTCGTGGGTAAAGATCCCAACAACGATCTCTAGGAATCTCCCTTCTCTCCTTACTCTTTTCTCTTCTTTTCTCTCTTCTCTCTCCTAGTGTTAGAGAAATTCGTATGGAATGAGAGAGGGGTGGTTTAAGGTCCTTATATAGGCCCAGAATTGGTGTAAATGGCCCCAGGGCCATGGTATACTTAGGTTATAACCAAAACGTGTCTGTTTTTTTATGAACAGGGCCCTTAGGAAAGTCTATTTCTTACCCATGTCATGGAGCAAGTTCTCTGACATTGGATCTATGCCAGGACTATGTTCATGGTGCGATCTGACAAACTGATTGGTCGTGAAGGACCCGTATCAGATCAATGGTTGTCGTCCCTCGATTAGAGGCATAAGTATATCGGTAAGTGCAGGAAAATTTCCCTAATCCATGGGTGTTATTGGGTTAGAAACTGACAGTCTGAAGTCTTCAATTTCGCCTGCGAGCGAATGGTCCAATTCACTTCAGTTTGGTTTCATTTTTTAAAGATATTCACGTTTCTCACACACTTTGCTCAAAGCTCAAGTTGTGCGTTTTTGGATGCTATTTGGGCTCGATTCCCGTAATGGTTGTCAAGCCCACTAAAACGGTAGTGACCCTATAGTTTCGCAGTAATCGGACTTTCAACATGCTGTCCAAGTCCAATACTAAGTTTCAAAGTGCTCTCGAGAGCAACTGGGTTTTAGGATTTACCCAAGGTTTTTAAGTAATGTTGAACTAGCAATTTTAATGGTTTTGGGGCTTGCAGTTTGTATAGATATTGGTTCGAGCTAATGCGACAATTAATTTAGTTTAGCACTTAATTAATTTTCGTCTAATTTCCACAGTATACGGTCTTTAGGAATTTCTGCCTGAGATGGTACTCGGGGCTTTGTACAGATTTTTCTAAGACTTTACAGTTGTATTTGGTCTTAATCAGCTATAAGCCTACAAATTCTAATTTTATCTTTCGGATTTCTGTTTTTATGGTCGGTTGACCTGGTAAGCTCTCTATTTTATAGCTCTATACCATGTCTCTCTTTTGGGAAAGCATTCGTTATAGAATCATTGGCCTTCATTTGGCAGTGGAGTCCAGTGCTAATTTAGTTATAGTTTTAAATTGGTATTTATATAAACAGTATAAATGTTAAATGCCATGACTTCCTATACATTTTTCTACACACAAATTTCCATGAGAAATGTGGCAGATTTTTTTTTTTTTTTTTTACGTAATCAGGACCATTCATTTTGCAATCCATGTTGTAATGGGGCCATGACCAAAGATCAGTCCAATTAGACAGTCCTAGCTTTGCTTTATTTGAGTAAAAAAGGCAAGTCCTTAGGCCCTAATCTGATTGAGCATTTAGGATGGTCTGATACGCCTGAGTTTTTGAACCATGCTCATGTATGGTGATCTTGTACAAGTCTGCCATACATTCCTATGGCAACTTATGTGTAAAAATGTGTAAAGTTAGCTTTTCATCATACTCTTACCCTCCTTAAAGCTCCTAGTAACAAAGGAAATTCTAGAATGGCGCACATGCTTTGGTAACTAAGTAGAGGGAGCACATGCTCTATGGATTTTGTGCATCTAAAAAGTTAGATTTAAGTGTGCTTTTAATTTATTTATTTTTAATGCAAATGGGCGTGTGCATGAAAGAATGGTGCATAGTATGATGTATGATATACAATGCATCAAATGCTTCAATAGAATTGTTATATGACTCTTTAATCAATTGAACCAGATACATGTTTGCAAGAAGCACGCTTCCATTGCTTGCTGCAGGAAACTTATAGTGGAATGGGTTCCAGCTGCCGACCTTGAAGACACAACTACAAAAGAGGTTTATTGACATTGACTTCAAGCCATACATTTCTGTCCATACTCTATTCTTTCTCTTGAATTTACAATGCATTCAACTTTCCACTTGTAGTTGCTTGGTGTTTATAAGGCTGCATGGAATATTAGGAAAGGATGAGAGTACTGCTTTCTAAGGCAGTTTTCCTTAAGAAGGAATCAAATCTTTATTTACAGCATATTACTAGATGCTGAATTCTATCACCGGGGAGCAGGACTCATGTGTGACACTGGCACCTAAGTGCATTAAATGCTAATCCCACTTGGTTGCGGGCAAAGTTGCGTCATAGCACATCTGACATCTATATTTAAATCTTTCTGATCAAAAGATCATGGTCCTAAAAGTTAGAATCTAAAGGTAGTGTTATACATTCTAATGGGAATAGTATAGTTCATGTATGTAAATGTATGTTACAAGAACCAAACTATTTTACCAGGGAATCATGGACTTATGGGAAAGGAGTATGTTTTTTGTTTTATTTTTAAAATCAAATGACTGCAAAGGTGCTAGATTATTATTATTATTATTATTATTATTATTATTATTATTATTATTATTATTATTATTATTATTATTATTATTTGTAGTTTTCTCTTGATTGTTCCAAGACCTCTTGGGTTTGGGCCCATGCCACGCCCCAAACTCAGAAACCGGACTCACAAAATTTCCGATTGCCGAATCGAGTGCCAACAGCCTCCGTAGTACCCCATTCTCGGCTCCCAGCATCCATACGCCAGATTCTTATCCTGGGATCCTACAAGGAGGATTTTTCAATGTACATTTAACTCGTAACAAGCATAACCACAAGTTTACCCAAATCACAACGGCAACATCATCATCACATATCCACTAATATAAACAGTTTAATACAATGTTGAAAGGGAAATACATATATCAAAATTCAAAGCTCCAGAAGACAGCTACACGTTCCAAGCTCAACGCTGCTGCAACCTAACGCCACCTGCACGCATCTATCGTGCATAAGCTTATAGAAAGCTTAGAGGGTGGTGAAAGTGTGTGCACAAGATAAGTGCCAAGTATTCAATGCAATGCCATAATCATACATTGTCATAAATATTAACAAGATCATGAATCATACGATAACAGAGTAAGCGAAAATACTGATAGTCCATGAGTCATACAATATCAGAGTACGCAATACAGATCAGCTATGCAAATGAGGAGTCATAGAGAGGCAAATATCAGATGTCGAGGGTACAATGCAATATGTAAATCCTATTAAGTCCGTCTAAGCCATATAAGTACAGAAAACATAACAACCCAAAATGCCATATGCCTGCGGATGCAATATGCGATGCGAATGAAATGACCAAGCTGGGGTGTGAGGTTAGGATGATAGTACGTAGTATCATAGGCTACATGGTCCATCACAAGGGACTTCTATCCAAACCATTCCCATACCTAAATTTAGATTGTCAGACTCAATGTGGTAAACTCCTGATCTCAAGTTAGTCGTATGCCCAACCAAAATCCTGGCCATGCGAAGGTACATGTAACAAATAGTTGTGCACCACCAGCCTAAGTGGATAGTGAATGAATGAATGAGCATGCAATTCCTGCTCAATAAGTCCACATATCAGTATGGTTCCTCTTTAGGGAATCACCGGGGTCTATTACACTCCAAACCAGATTGCCGCCCCATTACACGTAACAAGGTGGGTGAAAGAGGCCTCACTATCTACCTGCTAATATCGGGCTTAGCTCATCGATAGTGGACCTATTCCTCGAGTTGGTCAGACTCAGCCTAGCATTACCCCCTCCTCTCGGGCAGATAAGGTTGTACCCCCTTCCAACTGACTACGACACAGTGAGAGACGCAGCCTAATGGTATACAGCCCTCATATGCTCATGCATCCACTCGATTTAGATGTTAGAGCAACCTTTAGAATTAAGAGGGTTCTGGGACTTTCACCCAGGGATATCTATAACACCTCATGTAGAACAAATTTCCAGTGTCGCATTTAGCCATCCACGATATGCCTGTGGAGGCTACGACCCTGATGTCGCTAGGGCGTACAGTGGTCATATCACAAAATGTGAGATGCATGAGTCATACCATCCAGTCATGCATCAAACCTGCGCATACCGCTTGCTCATGTGGGGCAACTCTGCCTATTAGGGAGTCCCATAAATAATCGACACTATGGCATATGCGATGGTCAATCATATCTCATAACAAACATGCAGATGATGTTTATGGGCATGTATCATGATGCAATACTGTCACATACTCATAATCGGTATCAATAATCGGCATCAACAATTGACCTCGACAATGTGGACATTTAACCAACATTGCCCCCAAGGAATGGCCCACCTAGAGCCTAACATATAGTGGACCCATGGCCTCACATAAGGGCCAAATATACAACACCATGAGCCTCACTCAAGAGATTAATACACATCATGATGGGCCTTTCATATAGGCCTAACACACATCACAATGGGCTCTATCGACTGACCCTCAAATGCATCACAATGGGCTCTATCGATTGACCCTCAAATGCATCACAATGGGCCTCATCACATAGGCCTCATATACATCACATTGGGCCTTAAACATTGGTTGAATACACATCACAATGGGCCTCAAATACGGGCCACATATACATCACATTGGGCCTCAAACACGGGCCGAATGCACATCATAATGGGCCTCAAATATGGGCTACATATACATCACATTGAGCCTTGACAATCGGCCTCGATATCCGGCCTCGACAATCAGCCTCAATAATTGGCCTCGATTCTGATAATTGGCCTCGACAATCGGAATCGAAATTGGTCTCAACAATCGGCCTCGACAATCGGAATCGGCCTCGATAATCAGAATCGAAATCAGCCTCGATAATCAGAATCGGCCTCGACAATCAAAATCGGAATCAGCCTCGACAATCGGTATTGGCCTTGGCAATCGGAATCAAATTAGCCTCACCAATCGGCCTTGACAATTGAAATTTACCTCGACAATCAAGATCAAAATCAGAATTAGCCTCGACAATCAGAATCAGAATCGACCTTAACAATCAGCCTCGACAATCAGAATTGGCCTCGATAATTGGCCTCGACAATCGGAATCGAAATTGGCCTCAACAATCGGCCTCGACAATCAAAATTGGCCTCGACATTCGGAATCGAAATTAGCCTCAACAATCAGCCTCAATAATTAGCCTCGATAATCGAAATTGGAATTAGCCTCAACAATCGGCCTCGACAATCGAAATCGGAATCAACAATCGGAATCAAAATCGGCCTCAGCAATCGGCCTCGACAATATGAATCGGCCTCAATAATCAGAATCAAAATCGAAATTGGCCTTGACAATCAGAATCAAAATCGAAATTGGCCTCGACAATCAGAATCAACCTCAACAATCGGCCTCGACAATTGGAATCAACAATCGAAATCGGCCTTGATAATCGACCTCGACAATCGGGATCTAAACAAGGCGGGGTCTATAGATGGATGACTGATCAACCATAATATAAAGATATGCCCACGACCATGGTTATATCAAATCTAATTGCACGGAGTCATCCATTTATGGTGAATGAGACCCACTTATTTGGGTTAACACACTTAGAGAATGGTACGAATGGGCCTAACAAGGCCTACAGGAAGGTCACAATGAGGACATTATCCATCATTGCCCATTAATGTGGACATCTAACCAACATTGCTCCCAAGGAATGTCCTATATAAGGGATTCATACACAATATAATGGCCATACATACATCACATTGAGCCTCATTCATGGGCCTCTCATATATCGCGTTGGGCTTCATACAAGGGCCTCGAATGTATCACAATGAGCCGCGCCCATGGGCCTCAGATACATCTAAATGGGCAGCAGTCATGGGCCTCGGATATATCACAATGGGCCACGTCCCATGGGCCTCCAAGCTATCGCAATGGGCCTCATCAGTGGGCCATAAATGCATCACCATGGGCCTCATATGTGAGCCTTATATACAATAAGTGGGCCGCATTGCTTGGGCCTCATATGCATCAAATGGGCCAAATATCTGAGTCCCAAATACATCATATGGGCCACACTACACGGGCCTAACAATACAAACATGTGGGCCCCGCACATGGGCTAAGTACATCATGATGGGCCTCATGGATGGGCCGCACTAATGGGACTTAAGTTGGCTTGGACCACACCAAAATCATTTCAATAATTGTAGGTGTAACATGTGTACCACTGTACACTATCATTCCATGGGGCACATGGCCCACTAATGATGATCAGCATTGTCTAAACATTGTCTATGTAAATCAGCACCATCTAAACATTGGGCAGCACATCCAAACATTGGACAGTATCGTCCAAACATTGGACAACACCGTCCAGCATAATCTGGACAGTGTGGATGAAATAATGCATCATGGTGGTGTCCACGTGGTGGCCCACCAAAGATTTGAATCTGCCCCAGTTTAGTCTTAAGCCTTAAAATGGGCTTGCCAAATGGTTGGACGATGTGGATGAAACACATCAGGTCAAGGTGGGCCCCACACACTACCTGGTGGGGTCCACGTCCTGATGATGGATAGACAGGGTAAAATGCATGCATCATGATGGGGTCCACGCAGTGGATGGTGTCGATGAACCCATAAAGTGTGGGATCCACAGAACTTGCTAGCGTCTAATACGCCAGCCAATCCCTTTCCCAATCAGGTGGGTCCATGTAACGCCCTGAAATTCGGGGGTCGAGCACAACTCAGCTCCCGAGTTTCAAAACATCACTTATGCAACATATGTAATGATGAATGTATGTTGTCTGTATTAGTGCATAATACATGAAGTCGATTAAGCCAAAACTGCAAACATAATCCAGGGATAGGTGAAAGATGCAAGCGGAAGACTAAAGAAATACATGTGTAAATGTGTAAGTCCTTGTGATACGTATGCTCTGCCAGGTCATAATTACAAGTGTTTTTCTCAAAAGATAAGTATCAAAATGAAGTAAACCATTACAACATCAACCCTGAATTCCCGTAGATCAGGACACGGCTCACATGAACCCGCCTGAGAACTGCATAGAGGAGAACGCCTCCTCATCATCCTCGTACTCCTGCTCTGTCTTGGGGGTCGCATCATCATTTGCATTTAAGACAGAATCTGGTTGGTGTCGAAACACCGCCCAGAATGTGGGAGTGAGTGATCAACTCAGCGAAACTATGCAGTAAAAGTTAACATGTTATCAATTCAATCAAGCAGTAATGATAAGGCAATACAATCAAATATATCCTAAGTACTCTTGTTAATGCAAGGATGTATGTAGCAATGATGCATGCCCTTGCCTGTACTCCCTCAGCATCTTCATCTTACGATACGCATGACAACCTCCCACAGTGCTCCACGACACCAAGGCACATGCAATGCGGTGCATGCATATGATTACCAAGTTGTTATTAGTCCTTTTCATACAATAGGATTGGGAAGCTAAGGTACCTTCCTTATATCGATTCTCAAACGGTGATCCATTCTAGGGTCGTCAGTCCTAGACAATCTCATACGATATTGTGGTTCTAGGTCGCTGTAAAGGGCTCGTCACCAATCAATGCATGCCTAATCATACCTTAGTTGCTACACTAAGGCTCGTCACCTCAATGCAGTATCAAGATATGCTCGAGGGCACTACAAAGGGCTCATCACCAATCAATGTAGGCCGACAGCATGAATATAGTGTCCCATACCACCATAATTGGCTCACGAGTGTGGTTTGCTCACTGGTCACTACGGGGAGGCTCGTCGCCCCAGCATAGGCCGACAGCTCGACCACGATGTCCCATACCACCATGCCCGACTCATGAGTCTTAGCGGATCAAGGTACAATGGTTAACGGAATTGCACTAGTAAGTTTGGTACCTTAGATTCAAACAGTAGCGTCCATACATGGTAAACATCCACCAGGATAATCGGGTTACTTGATGAGTTTGACTAGCACGAGCGCACGTTGAGTTGAACGACATGAAGTGCACAAATACTCCGTGTGGCCAAACCACTGTCGACAACCCTAATACGACTCGGGTTCGCCAAACACGCCTTACGTGGCGAAAACAACCTCAGCCACGAACTCAAAGCTTGTTACTAATTTTCTAGACTATTTCATAGTCCCAACACCTTCAATTATAACAGATATTCATACGAGCACTTTAGAACAGTAAAGGAACAACAATTCTAATCATACAAGCATGTGAGCATTTGATGGATTTCAACTTAACATGAATTCACACCTAAGTAGTGCCTGAATTTAAACAAACAAAGAATGTAAATTGCATGTAGGAAATTATACACATCAATAGGCTAGTTGAGAATCTCTCCTCAACGCCCATAAACAGGATAATATATTACACACTTAATCATTCAAACATTTCTACAAACACTTAGACTACATATTCCAACATACATGACATATGTTGGTGATAACACACACTTGGACAATTCCTTTCGCCAAGGAGTTGATACACGTACAACTAGCATGAACACACGATAAATTATCATGGCAAACACATGCTCATATTTCATACGTATACAATACTTTCTACCTATACATGGAATACACAAATCTCAAAATAGTTCATATATATCAGGAACGCAATATAAACATCACATTTGGCATGTGAAATTTCACCCACAATAATAATAAATCATCAACCGACTTTGAAAGCCTTGAAAACCATAACTTATACGAATATAGTCCGCACCTTAAACCAGAAAGTGTGCGACAGGCCTGATTTAGACGATAAGCCTTCGTCAACGGCGACTAGACAACCTAAGGCATTAATTAAATTAGCTACATCAACACTTAGACCATTCTAAGTTCTGTAACAGGTTAGGGTTTGATTAACTTACCCAAGAATGAGATTAGAATCGTCGGAATAATGATTCAGATACAATGGAGTAAGAATGTCGATTAACTGGAAAGAATATCAAGATGATTCACCAACTTCTCTCTCACTTTCTCTCTCTCTCTCTCTCTCTCTCTCTCTCTCTCTTAGCTAGGGTTAGAAAATTCGTATGGAGTTGAGAGTGAGGGTTTTAAGGTCTTTATATAGGCCTAAACTTGATGAAAATAGCCCTAGGTCCAAGGTATACTTAGATTATAACCAAATCGGGTCTATTTCGATCCAAAAGAGCATTTTTGGAGGTCCTTTTTCTGAGTGTGGTCGGACTTAAGCTCACTAATATTGGATCTTAAGCGAGTTACATTTTCAATCTAATCGGGTTTCCAGATCGCTCATGGCGGACCAATTTCAGATCAACGGTCACCGAAACTCAATCAGGGCCACAAGTACTTTGACATGTGTGGGCCATCTTCCCTGATCCGAGGGTAAATTTGGGTCAGAATCCAACGGTCAGAATGCTTAAAATTGGCGCGCAAGCGATACGATTCAGATTTCATAAATTCATATTTAATTTCTCACCTTTCTCACACTCCACACTCAGGACTTAAGTAAATCGTCTCAGGACATCATCTAGACTTAATTTTAGAGGTGATTATCAAGCCCAACAAAATGATCATAATGGTCTAAGATTATCGCTACCGGACTTTTGACGCGCGGTCCAGGTCTGATACAAAGTTTCCAAGTACTCTTGAGAGCAACTGGATTTAATATTGAATCCAAAATTTCGGGGTGACGTAGCGCTAATGATTCTACAGGTTTTGGGTCTTATAGATCGAATTTAAAGTGATCGGTACCCATTTCACAAGTAATCGAGTTTAGCGCTAGGTAACCCACATTTAACTTCTAAAGAATTTGAGGTAGTACTCGGGTCTTTGCACGAAATTTTTTAGGTCATTAAGTCCCCACATGGGGCCCACCACATATTATATTAATATATATATATATGTATTAATATATATATATATTACATATAATATATATATAATATATTTTATTATTATTTTTTGGAAATGTGCTACACGTCCAGCATTTAGATGGATGGCTGGACAAAATACGTACATCAAATGGCCTCTGGTGGGCCCCACCCTCACACGTGTGGGGTGGGTCCCACACAAATAGGTGGACGACATTGGTTAAACACATAATCATGGTGAGGCTCCACACACATGGCCCACACCAGATATACATATATGTATTATATATATTATTATAATATATATATTTATTTTTTATTTTATTATATTATATATATTTTTGAAACAAATCAGTGTCCAGGCCCTCAACGGCCAGGACAGGGGTACGTGTATAGGAGGTTTTTACACCGTCCAGGGATTGGATGGTGGATGAAACACTTACATCATGGTGGTCCCACATCCAGTGGGCCACACATGTCGGATTAAGTGATATTTATTTTTACCTCCGTCCAAGCCTGATCACTGGACGGTATAGATCCTACATCGAGGTGGGATTTCCACCGTCCCGATGAAGGATGGCATGGATAATATCATGCATTAAGGTGGGCCACAATCCATCACACAAAGAGAGAGAGAGAGAGAGAGATAGAGAGAGAGAGAGAGAGAGATTGGTGGTGATGGAGGGGCCCCGCCACTATGGGCCCCTCTTTGATACAAAGAATACATCAAGGTGGGTCCCACTACATGTGGGCCCTTAAATCACAAAACTAAAATAAAATAAAATGACAAAGATGTAGATCCAAGATCACCCACCTTAGATCTCTTCTTCCATCTTTCACTAATGCATGCTAGAGCTCCAAAGGAACAATTCTAACGGTTGAGATGAAACATGGATGGTGGAGATGGGAGATAGAAAGTGGGCCACACAAATCTCTCTCATGGAGCTTGAAGAGCTTAGACTTGAGATTTTTGGGTTGCTTGGAAAATGGGTTTGAGAAATGAGAGAGAGTGGGTTGTAAGGAGAGAGAGAGAGAGAGAGAGAGAGAGAGAGAGAGAAAGATGGGTGGAGTGATGGATGGGAGAGAGAGATGGGTTGTGTAAGAGTTTGTTGACTTTTGGGGTAGCTTGTGTAAGAGAGGTATGGGTTGTGATGGGTTGAGTGATGTGTTGAATGAGGTGAGTACTTGACTTGTACTTGACATGAGGTGATTGATATGCACTTGATTGATGAGACATGTTGTAGAGATTCTCTTGAGATTGTAAATACGCGGTGTTTTCCTCGAACTGAATGCGGGCCCACATCTCCTGGCCAGGGTATCGCCTCGGTGGCGAGACACAGCTTCAGAACCGCAGCCACGGTGCGGTCGCTCGGGTACAAGTCTCGGGTTGACAACGTGTGACTTAGGATTGCGTTCAAATGCTGGGTACAGGTCGCGAGTTATCGAAATTCGACTGGGAGGACCGTGGAATCCTATGGAATGGTATGGGCTAGGATTCGGGCCTTACAGTTTACCTATCAAAAATAGAAAAGAATGTATGGATGTCGTGAATCCAACTAAAAGCCCATGTGTTTGGCACTGTGTAACTGTGTCCAGTAACCATACACTTATCAGCATCCAAGACTCCAAGGTACGTGTATAGACCTCTAATCTCTTAGTAAGTTATTTACATGGGGTTGATCCCTAGTGGTTTTTCTTACCTGTATTCTAAGAAAATTATTTCGTTGACACTAGTGAGTAGGTTGGTATTTACAGTGAAATATGGATCTATACCAGGTATTGCTGAAGAAATAGTTTCCCTTTATATAATATGAATGATTGAAGAAATGCTTTCTAGATTCTGGTTAAAAAGTAATAAGATACGTTGCTATGGATCTGTATGAAAAGAATGTAATTTGGTGGATGTATATACTTATTTATCACCTGGTTTGCAGGAACTGTTTGAATGCAATGCTCTGTATAGACAGAAGTTTGGATTTGTATTTCTTATATGTGCATCTGGGAGTAGCACACTGGAAATACTTGCTGAATTGAAGGTTAGATAATGGTTCTTACTTAAACAGTCTTCTTCTCTTGTATTGCAATGTGTAGAATGGATACACCACTAAGATAAGAGGAGATGATACAGTAGAGATTTACCTTATATGATTCGTGATATCAGTCATTTTTTATTTTTAATTGTATTGCAATATTTCAAGTTTCAAATATTTTAAAAAATACAGGTTCCTCAGAACCCCCTCTGCCATAAGACATTACAGTGCATGACAATTCCCAGTAGGTTAAGTTGTAAATTATTATAAAGAGTTGGTTTGATATCTTTCTTTTTTTTTTCTTTTTTTTTTTAAAATGTTGTTAATAGTTGGATGGATGATGAATGTATTTGCGAATGTGAATGAAAATAAAAAAAAAACTTATAATATGTATGTGTGTGTGTGTGTGTGTGCGTGTGTGTGTGTGTGTGTTATCAATGGAGGATACCTTGTTTAGGGGGACATGAAATTCTTGTATCTTATGGTATGGTGCCCCAATATTGATTGTATGTTACTAGTATGTAGTAGATAATACAAGGTCCAATATTTTTTATATGTGGCTAAAAATATAATATATGTCACTAGGTTAATTACTTTGATTCTACATGGTTAGATTTTGAGTTGTGTTTCTTTTTACACAAGGGCAGGTGCTTGTGTATGTATGGTTGTTTTTTGCACTAAGGGATTTTTGTGGCTAAGGTTTGTATAGTTGGAGTTCCAATTTTTTAGGAATCTTAAGTCCATGTAGGAACTTTGGAGCTATCAAATTAGCTTGAGTGTGGATTTCTTTGTTTTATTAGAGGAGTGTTAGTATTTGTCATGAACTCCAAAATTAGTAGGGCTGTCAATGGTTGGGCCAGACACTGGCTTTAGCCCAGCTTTTGAACTAGGCCAGGACTATTTAAAATTTTGATTTTGCTTGGCCCAGGCCAGCCCACTAACGGTCCCATCCATTAGGTTACCTATTAGTTGGATGGTCATGTTAGATCAACATATTTGTCAATCCTAAGAGCTTTAGGGTTGATATCCTTCATTAAATGTGGTGCAGTGTACATTGCATCTGGCCTCATCTATAGATTGGTGCATATTTCTCTTAATGGGAAATTCTAGTGTTGCCCACAACCGTTTTTTTCCTTGGATGGCTTGCATGATTGGGACAGTTTAAATGCCTCTTGAGATTATGATATCACCTTTCTAAGCACTGATCTGAATATTGTAGCCAACACCTTCACAAGGATTTTACATGGACTCCCAAGCAACCTAATTGGCCTGAAATCTTGTGACTCTTATACTCCACTTTGGGAATGAGAGCAATAAAAATGCACCCACCTCCTTCCAAATGCTAGTACTTGAATAGAATTTGAGTATGAAATTCAGTATATCCTATTTAACTTCCTCCTACCCACTGAAAATTTTTTGGTTCTATTGGGTGGGAGCATAGAATCACTCCCACTTAGATATCTAAGGACTATTGAGAGTCAGAGAAGCATGGTTTTTCTGAGAGAAATGATGGATGGTGAGAGATGGAAGCTGGCATTGGAAGCTCAATAATTATTTTGCTGATGGTGGTGTTTAAAGATGGGTGCTTGTTTTAGTGTTGTGCATTTTTTTTTAAATTTTTTTTACCATTTCCTTTTTCTTTTTCTAATAAATGTGAATCTGTTTGCAATTTGGGTCCTTGATTTATTTTATTTTATTTTTAAATAGATTTATAGGTGCTTAATGCTATCCAACTTAGACCCTAAAAGAACATCCAAAAAAATGACAATTTGAACCATTAATTTCCTACACAAATTGGACAAATTTATTACATTCAGATTGTGTCCTAATCTAACCATTTTAGGCCAGCCTTCTTAGTCTAAAATAGACCTCCAATCAGACATTCAAGGATACCCAAGAATGGACTCCAAATCTTTCTGCTTTAGCGAGATTGGACCCCAAATCTGTCTAATTTAGACAATGACATTGGACCCAAATCTGTCCATTTTGGACAGCGAGATTGGGCCTCAAAGCTGTCCATTGTGGATAACAAGTTTGGAGCTCAGATCTGTCCAAGTGGACAGTGTGTTATGGCCTCAAATTTGTCCAAGTGAACTGTGTATTTGGGCTACAAATATATTCCACTAGTCAGCATGTTTGGGCTATAAATCTATTCAATGTGGATATGAATTTCCTTCAATTTTGGGTTCATGCTCTAAAATGACTTGGCAAAATGGATCGACAATGTGTATATACAACCAATATATTAAGGTGACGCCGACATTAAGAGCCTGATCAGCTAGTTACCTCGACGAGACCTAATCCGCTCCTTGATATTTGGATCAAGGCCAAATAATGGTTAGTGTTGCTGATGGGCAGCCCAGATTTTGCACAAATTAGTTTGTTGGGGAGCGGATTAGGTGAGACCGCGGGCTCACCCAAAATGGTGCAGACCTTACCGTGGGGCCCACCTTAATGTATGTATTATCCAACACTGTCCATCCATTGCTTGAGATCATTTTAGGACATTATCTCAAAAATGAAGCAGATCATCTAAGTATAAGGTGGACCATATCATGGGAAAGGGGTGATTGACTATTAATGGGATACAATAGTTTTAGATCAAGATGATGTTTGTTTTTTTTTTTTACTTTCATCCAAGCTTATGTACAATTGATTCTACATTGTGGGGCATGACAGTCCTCGATGTTTATTTACCATCCAACATATTCATAAGGTCATGTACACCTGAATGAAGTGAAAGCACAAATATCAACTAAATCCAAAACTTACGCAGCTCTCAAGAAGTTTTTAATAGTGGGAGTTCTGTCAGGCCCATGTCCTAGTGACCATTCCATTCCGTAGGATCCCGCGGTCCTCTTGGTCGAATTTCAGTAACCCGTGACCCATAGATTACATTACGCACAACCCTGAGTCATATCCTGTAAACCTGAGTCGACTCAACCCGAGACCTGTGCCATTGTGACGTTCCAATGCCGTGTCGCATGCGCCAATCTGATGTCTAGATCATAAGATGTATGTCGCGCATGATCATGGCCATGGACCGCATGTTGCAGGACCCACCTAACCCATGATACATTTCCCTAGGCCATTATGAGGATAACCTCACCCGAGCTATGGCTACCCTAGCTATAGCCACCCTAGCCCCTAGCCCATGATCCCTCTCTCTTCCCCATGAGAGCATGCCTTACACCTATCATCATTGCCTAGCTAAGAGAGCTAGGCAATTATTGCATTTCTCTCTCTCTTATCTCTCTCCCTCTCTCTTTCATTTCTCATTTCCTCCATTCCTAGCAAGAGAAAGAGAGCTCCCAAAATTTCTAGCAACTTCCTCTCCCTAATCTTCCCAATCCAACCATTAAGAGACCATCTCAACCATTGAATCTTATCCCCTTGGAGCATTGGAAGCCATTGGTGGAAGAAGAAGTCCTAGATTTGAAGGTGGGTACACTCTAGATCTAGATTTCATCCTCTCCTTTAAATTTCTTTCTTTCATTTGCTTGACGACTTGAAGGACCCACCAATCCATGGTGGAGATCCTCCATGATCCCCTTGATGTGGCCTTTGGCTCATCTTCTTGTATGCATGACCCATGGTGGGTCCATTCTCTATGGACCCCACCATGATGATTTTTACTCTAATCCATGCCTTATAAGGGTCATTTAGACCCCTTATTTGCATGGTAGGGATGGTATCCCCACCTCAGATTTTTATATATTATGATGGGCCCATGTATGTGATTATATGGTGTAGATCTTATGAGGGACTCATAGTGGTGGAGTCTCTCCTTCATTGGTTATTTTCTCTCTCTTTCTCTCCCTCTTTCTCTCTTCTTTTTATTTTGACAATGATGATGATGTATGTGGCTGGTGGGCCATGTGTACGTGGGCCCCACTTGGTGGACAAATACATCCAGACCATCTAGCCATGGAATGTCTAGCAATAACACTGCCGGACTCTATGAAAGGAAAAAACCTATATTAGATTTATCCAAATCAAGTGGGCCACGTCCACATGGGACCCACGTGTGATACATGTGTCATATCTAAAACCGTCCATCTGCTGGACGCTGGGCCAACAGCCCAGACGTCAAGCAGCCATGTAACTACTGTATCTGGCGTCAACAAGTTTTGGGGTCCACCACGAGGTATGTGTTATGTCCACACCGTCTACCCATTTGGCACATGTGTGGGGCCCACCCCACATGTGCTGCACAGTGGTATGGGACCCACCTTGATGTATGTATTCTATATTCTACACCATCCATTGGGTAGGACGATGGGACCCCACCTCTGATGAATGTGTTATATACACTCCGTCTATCCATTTCTGGGTGTGTGGAGCCCATCCCACATGCGTGGCACGTGTGGGGGTGGGACTCACCTTGATGTATGTATTTTGTATCCACACTATCCATCTAGATGGTGCTAAATGGGCCTTATCCCCACCATTCGTCCATCTACCCCAGGACGGTGTGACCCACCTCATGTATGCATTGTATATTCACGTTATCCATCTATTTTTTGGGGTGAGGCCCACCTTAATGTATGCATTGTATATCAGCACCGTCCATCTGGACGTGTTGTGGGACACATAATGATGTATCCGTTTTATCCATGTTGTCCGCCCATGAACCCCCATGATGTTAGGGTTGTATCCACTCCACCCGGCCACGTGGGACGTGGGGCCACCGTGATGTATGAGTTGTATACTAACACCATCCAGGGTAGTGGCGCACCCTGATGAATGTGTTGTATATCCAGGCTGCCCATCCATTTTTCATGGATTATGGGCTGCCCCATTAGGCCCATTTTGTGGTGCAACAGGCCCACCTTGATGAATGCATTGTAGGCAATCTGTCCACCTATTTTTCTGGACAATAGGGCTAATCTGTGAGGCCCGCCTTGATGTGTATATTAACCTTGCAGCCCATTTATTTTCTGGGCTATGTGGGCTGCCCCATCAGGCCCACTATGGTGTATGTGTTACACTCACCACCCATCCCTTGTGCCTAGCCCATGGGCCCTTGTGTGAGGCCCAAAATGAGATATTTGTGGCCCATGAGTGAGGCCCAATATGATGTAATTGTGGCCCATGAGTGAGGCCCATTGTGATGTATATTAGGCCTTTGAGTGAGACCCATTATTATGTATATAAGGCCCTTATGTGAGGCCCATTGTGAAGTATATGAGGCCCTTTTGTGAGGCCATGGGCCCTCCATATGTTTGGCTCGATGTGAGCCACTTCTTAGGAGCAATGTTGGTTAAATGTCCACATTAATGGGCAATGATGGTTAAATGTCCACATTATGACCTTCCCTTAGGCCCTGTTACGCCCATTCTCATCATTCTCTAAGTGGGTTAACCCAAATCATTGGGCCGCATTGATATGTGCATGATCCATCTATTCATATTGAGCTAACCCAAGATGTTGGGCCCCCCATTAGTTGCTTGTAGGGCTATTTCTTCTTAATCTTGGAGTCCATCTAGGACTTATTTGAACTCCCTAGGGCATCTAGTGGGCCATACAATAATATGGGGAAGGAAGCTCGTTCCGGATCCTTAGGATTATAGGTAGGCCACCTAGGCCCAACCTTGAGATGAGGAGAGTTCATCTTTGCCGTAGACGGATGGATCCATGCTATTGGATTTGGTATATCCATGGTTGAGGTCTGATCCTTATGTTATGGTTTAGATCGGTCGTCCATCTATGTACCCTACCTTGTATATAAGCTGGTTATCACTACCGATTATGAGTATGTGATAGCATAGCACCATGATACATGCCCATATGCATCATCTGCATGCTTGTTATGAGATATGGTTGACTATTGCATGTGCCATTGGGTAGGTTATTTATGGGACTCCCTGATAGGCGGAGTTATCCCGCATGAGCGTACTGTATGCGCTGGATTGATGCATGACTGGATTGTGTGACTCATACATCTTGCATTGTGTGTTGTGATTAATGTCTGCCTTATCGATATCAGGGCCATAGCCTCCACAAACATATCGTGGATGGCGGGATTGGACACCAAAAATCTTCTCTTTACATGGGGCGCGAAGGATATCCCTGGGTGAAAGTCTCTAAACCTAATGGTACCGGAAGACGCTCCAACGTCAAGACTGAGTGGATATATGAGCGCACGAGGGCCGAATACCAGGTGGCCGTGTCTCCCACTGTGTCATGGTTGGTTGGAAGGGGGTTTGGCCTTACCTGCCCGAGGGAATGGGACAATTTTTGGGCTGAGTATGACCCGCTCGTAAATGGGTCCGCTATCGACGTGTCGGATAGGTATTGGCTGATTATTGGTCAGGCGGATAGTGAGGTCTCTTCCACTTGCACGGTTGTGCGTCCAGTGTAGGGCGACAATGTGGTATATAGTGTATTAGACCCGGTGATTATCTAGAGAGAACTGTACTGATGTATGATGCTCCAGAGATGAACTGAATTGATATATGGATTGGTATGCTTGAGCTGCATCTTGCACAAGACATTGGCTATGTAGGCCTTGCATCGTTTAGCCTTGGTGTGGCCGATAACATTCATGCCTTGCATCGCATGGCCTTAGTGTAGCCGATAGCATTCATGCCTTACATCGCATGGCCTTGGTCCAACTAATGACATTCATGAACTTACTTGCATGTTTCCGTATTACTCTGATACTGCATTCTTGCATTCCTACCTTGCACATATGCTTTCACCACCCTCTAAGCTATCTATAAGCTTATACACGATTGATGCATGTAAGTGACGCTAGACTGTAGCTAGGTAGGAGCAGGACCGTGCCGCAGAACTTCTGGAGTTTTGTTATTATTATCATTGTATTTCCCTTTCTGCGCATTGCATCTTAAAGTTTTTTATCATAGTGGATTTTGTGATGGAGTTCTAGTTATTATTCGTGGGTTATGCCTTTAGTTATGCTTATTATGAAATGAATTCATGATTAAAATCCTCTTTGTAAAATCCTAGGATCGAAACCTAGTATATGGGTGCCAAGAGCCAAGAATGGGATACTACAGAGGCTGTCGGCGCCGGATTCAGCGATCGGGAATTTTGTGAGTCCAGTTTCTAAGTTTGGGGCATGACATTAAATCTCCACTAGTGTACCTCATGTCGGTACCAATATATAGTTATTATCGTCTATCATATGAAGAGATTGGAAATTTCATTGCTAAAGATTTTCTTCTGATCGTCTGCAGATCCAAGCAGAAGTTACCAGCCACTGAAATCAAGGTAAACATGTGTTATCTAAATGTGCTTTACTAGTTGAGCTTGCACTCATTTGTTATCTTGAGGCCCTTTCAAGCTGTTTAACTTGGATGTTAAATTGTCTTCCTTTACAGCACAGGTGGTCGGGTCTTTTTTGCTCACTTCAGATTATTATGTTGTTTGGCATAAATTGTGGTTTTGAAATCTATGATGCCTTTTGAAACTCATTACATATACAATGTCCTTTAAGCAGGAATTTCAATGGGAGATGTTGATCAAATCCCTATTGCAGCGGTTGCCATTATATTGTTTCCAGGAGTTTTGTCTATACATTGGTGCATCTAGAAGAAAGAAACTGAAGAAGACATCATTGCTTTGACCACCTTTTGAAGATAACTCTATTCACCATGGACAAGGTAAATCTCTTGGTTAGGCATTAATCTCTACATTTTCCTTTTAGGAATGCTCCTTCAAGGTTCCACCAAGGCCATGGCAATCTAAAAGTGATTTATGTTAGGAAAGATTGAATAGGTGGTTTGTTGCTCCCAAGGTATTCAATAACGGTAATGGCCAACATAATAGGTGGTTGTTGAACCGTTTTATGGGCTGTAATGGTCAATTTTTTTATCTATTTCATTACCTTATTTCATCAGTAACTGATCTAATTTTGGCGATTTACTATATATTTAGTTCAGTTTCTTATTGAGGCCGAGCATCCAAACACATTAATATTTAGTCCAGCTTCATATTCAGCCCAATCTTTTGAATCTCGTGAATGTGATACATGTTAAACAATCATGTGAATTATTTTTTGAATGACTATCAAGTGTAAGATTCAAAAAAAAAAAAAAAACTACCGATATGTTTTTTTACAGATATTTTAGCGACGGACCAAATCTGTCGCTAATTTCTGAATGAGTTGAAAATCAACTACGGATTTGGTTCCATCGCTAATATTTTTAATGACAAATAATAAAGGTGGATTTTTTAAAATTTTTGTGATGGATTGTTTATTTTTGCAATGGATCTTATCCGTCAGTAATCTACGACAGACCTTATCTGCCGTAGATTAAACGACGGATTTTATCCGTCAGAAAAAAAATGACCCAGTAAATAGCGACGGATGAAATCCATCGTTTATTTGGTTTTATGATGGATTTGGTCCGTCGTAAATCCGCAATTTTGGCGTAATGAGACATGGTTAAACCTCTAGAACTTTTCCACATGGATTTAGTCAGACCAACTAGAACGAAGAGTAGAGGTAAAAAGAAGTATTTTCTGGTCATAGTTAATGACTACACTAGATATACATGGATAGTCTTTAAGAGAAAAATCGAATACTCTTGATGAAGTTAGAAAAATTTTAAAACGTATCTAGAATGAAAAAGAGATATTTGTGGTCAAAATTAGAAGTGACCATGGTACTGAATTTAAAAATAACAATTTTGAGAAGTACTGCCATGATCATGATATATCGCATGAATTGTCTACTCCAAAAACACCTCAACAAAATGGAATTGTTGAAAGAAAAAAATAGAATTCTACAAGAAATGGGTAATGTAATGTTAAATAGTATGAATCTACCAAAAAATTTATGGGCTAAAGCTGTTAGTACTGCATGTTATATTATAAATCGTGTTTATATTAGAAAAGATAAAAACAAAACAGCTTATGAATTGTAGTTTAATAGAAAGCCCACAGTCAAATATTTTTAAACTTTTGGAAGCAAATATTTTATATTACCTGACCAAGAAAATTTAGGAAAATTCGAAGCTAAGAGCGATGAGGGAATATTTGGGTTATGCTCTAAATAGCTGGGCATACCGAGTTCTTAACAAAAGAACTAGGGTGATTCAAGAATCTATAAATGTTGTGATAGATGATCAACAGATCACACCCAGTCCAAATAAAAATGATAATGATGATGTCAATATGATTAATATACCTGACTCTTCATCTAAATCAGACAATACTGAGTTAAGGTTAGTCGAAGACCATCTGACTAATCAAATACTGGGTAACCCTCGCACTGGTGTTCAAACAAGAAAACAACTAGAAAATATATATAATTATGTCTGCTTCACTTCCCAAATTGAACCGGCCAATGTAAATGAAGCACTTGCTAATGAAAGTTAGATAAATGACATGCGAGAAGAATTAAATCAATTTATTAGAAATGATGTATGGTACTTGGTTTCCAGACCTACTGATGAACATGTGATTGGAACCAAATAGATTTTAAGATTAAAACTGATGGAATGGGTAATATTATTAAAAATAAGGCACAACTGGTTGTACAATGGTACAGTCATATAGAATGTCTTGATTACGATGAAACCTTTGCACCAGTTGCACGCCTTGAATCTATAAGATTATTTATTTCGATTGCATGCCATAAAAATTTAAAATTTATAAATGGATGTTAAAAATGTATTTTTAAATGGTGATTTGCATGAAGAAGTATATGTTGAACAACCAAAGGGTTTTGAAGATTCCAAACTTCCAAATCATGTGTACCTTCTTAAAAAGGCTCTTTATGGTTTAAAAAAACTCCCATAGCATGGTATGAAAATTTTACTAAATTTTTACTTAGTCATAAGTTTATTATATTGATAAAACCTTATTCGTCAAGAAACATAACGATCATATTCTGATAGTTCAGATCTATGTTAACGATATCATTTATGGATATATGTACACTAACTTATCTATTGAGTTTGTAGATCTAATGAAATTTAAGTTTGAAATGAGTATAGTCAGCGAACTAAACTATTTCCTTGGATTAAAGTTAAACAACTTGAAGATGGAATGTTTATTTCACAGACCAAATATGCAATGAACCTTGTAAAAAGGTTTGGTTTTGAGAATGGAAAAAAATTCGATACTCCAATGAGTATAACTCTTAAACTTTCGAAGGATGAATCAGGTAAAAGTGTACTCTCATCTATACCGAAGCATGATTGGTAGTCTTCTGTACTTAACTGCTAGTAGACCTTCTATTGCTTTTAGTGTTGGAATATGTGTTAGATATCAATCTAATCCTGAAGAATCACATTTAATTGTTGTTAAACGAATAATTAGATATGTCACAAGTTCTGCGAACTTAGGACTATGGTATCCACATGATGCGTCTGTACAAATTGCAAGATATACTGATGCAGACTGGGCAGGAAATATTGATAATAGAAAATCTACCAGTGGTGGATGTTTCTACATAGGAAACTGCTCAGTATCTTGGCTCAGCAAGAAATAAAATACAGTATCTCTCTCTACAGCTAAAGTTGAATATACTGCAATAGGAAATGCTTGCACTCAGCTAGTTTGGATGAAAGGAATGCCAGCTGATTATGGAATTAAGCAAGATACAATAATTTTGTATTACGATAATTCAAGTGCAATTAATATCTCAAAAAATCCAAAACAACATTCTCGTACAAAACATATCGATATACTATACTATTATTTTCGAGAATTGGTTGAAGACAAGTCTATCATGCTTGAATACATTTAAACTGACAAGCAGCTTACAGACATAATGACCAAGCCACTTGACAGAACTAGATTTTCCAACTTAAAGCATGATATTGGTTTATGCATTGTTAAATAATTATCTTGTTTCTTTTTATACATTTTTTTAGTTTATGTTTGTTTTTATTAAATGCATAAATGATATTAAAATAAAAAATAAATTAGTCAAAAAATCAAATTTTGTGATTTTTTAACTAGTCGAAGTACATACTCGACTAGTCGAGTACATACTTGACCAGTCGAAGATCACAGGATTTCACTTAAAAGGGGGGATTTTCTTTCATATCTCATCTTCTTCCTCGACTAGTCAGTGCCCCATTCAACTAACCCATCATCCATTCTTGCTAGAAAGTGTTTTTCTTTCAATTTCCTTCTAGTATTTGGTAATTTATTGTTAGCAAATCTCTTTTAGGTAGTGGATTCTTCATTTAAAACCCTATTTGGGGTGGATTTTCTTCAAAACTGATCTAGTCTTCATTCTTTTCATTTTCTTTAATTTTTATCTTGTGATATAGAGTATCGATCAAAGAAAACGGCATGCACAAATCATGCTAGCTCATCATCTAGATCTACTCCTATTGGTGTGAGAACCCTACGGGCCCCAGAAGAGGATTCAGAACACGTTCAGGATTTTTGCACTAAGGATATTATCATCGAAAGATCAGTAAATGTTCACTATATTTCTTCTTTTGGTCTAGTTACCATTCTCTCAGAAATCGGTTGGGAACGTATTTTGAGATGGGGTGGAACGGCTTGCTGCTCCATTGTGCAAGGAATGCATGCATCAATCTGTGATGTCTCCCTTGATAACTTGACATTCACGATTAAATTCGTCGAAGGGACATTCTAAGTTACACTGCATGTTATTTCGGCGTTGATGGAAATCGATGTTGCAAAAGATGGCATACAATGTTACAATTCCAAGGGCTGAGGCACCGAAATCCGAACTCCTATTCAATAACGCTAATCTGAATAAGATGAACTTGAAACCTCTTCCTGGTTAAAGTGAAGAAGAGGAGGAAGCACAATGACCTGAAGATACAACTATGGATGACATTTTCGATGAAATGGAAGAATCAGATGATCTAGATGATTCCCACTACTAGCCCTCCCAGGTTGATGAGAGTCTCAAATCACTGGAGTAGAAGGTTGAAGCGTTGCATGTATCACAGGAAAATTTGGTTCAAACCCAGAAGTCTTTAATGAAGTACATGGTTATAATAGTGAAAATGGAGAGTTAGCATGATTAGAATTAACTGATTAGAGTTAGCATGATTGGTTATAATAGTGCGAATATAGGAGGAATGCATAAATGTTATGAAAAAATTATGGAATGCTTTGTGTGTGTGTGTGTGTGTGTGTGTGTGTGTGTGTGTGGAGTGCTATGTTTAACAGTACAGATGAAGTGCTATTTGATGGGGTGTAATACCAATTCAATTTCATAGCTTTCAAGAAGCTCCTACTGCAAGATTTCTTCGGGTTACAAGACTTCATTATTTTCATATCTGCAATGATAATTGTGTTGTCATGAAATTGACAAAGTGGGAGATTATATGTGCTAAAATGATTAAGCACACTTTAGTTGTCAAATTTCGTATAGTCAAAACAACTTGACAAGAGATTTTCAGGACCAGTCCATAATCAAGAAAAGATCAAGCTCAAATCAAGAGAAGATTAAGCTCAAGACTGGTACATTCTCAAGAGAAGATCAAGCTAAAGATCAACTGATGTTTAAGAATAGATCAAGCTCGAAAGTCAAGATGAAGTCCGTAATCGAGTTCAAGTCAAACAAGTTCAGATATTTCATATATCTTAGGTAGTATAAAACCCTAGAAAGACCTTAGGATTAGGATCTTTCAAAATCGTTTAAAATTAGGTTTTTATACTTGTTTTTGCTTGGAATTCGACCAGCCTAGGTTCGACTTGTCTAAGTTTTCTCAGCTAGTCTAAGTTCAAGTCGACGTAAAAACCAATTTTAGTTGCAAATTTAACTAGTCAAATTTTTGGTTTGACCAGTCGAAGCTTGACCTTTGACCAGCCCATGAAAATTCAACTCCAAGTCCAACAACTACAACATTTCGGATTTTTGGAACTTCGACCAGTCGAAGACCAAATTCGACTAGTCGAACAGAGCTCTTCGACTAGTTGAACAGAGCTCTTCGACTAGTCGATCTAGTCCTCAAGCTAGTTGAAGTTTGGATAGATCTTATCACATGTGATCCAAAGTCCGTTGAACTGAATCCGGTCTGCTCGGGCTAGTCGAAGATTCAACTTCTTTGCCTATAAATTGAGTTCCTCTCTCAATCTGAAATATCTAAGTTAATTATCAAAATCCATCTGCAAGAGGGAGGGAGAGAGAGAGATAGAGAGAGAAGCTCAAGTTATTAGCAAGCTATTTGATCGCTATTTATAAATTTTATTTATAGTTTCTTTTTTAATTCTCTTGATCTTAGATCTTTTCATTCTGATTCTAAAGAGAGTAAACTATACTCTTCTTTCGAGATTTAAGAGAATTAACTCAAGTAGCCATTGATTTGAACTTAATTAAAATCAATAAAACTCTGGACCCTTTCTATCTGACTGAACGAGGAACAATCTACATTCAAGAAAGATGTTCTTTGGCTACAAGCTTCTGATACGTCTTTTATGGTGAAGATAAGTATACCTTCTAATCTTTATTTGGTTTTTCTAAGATAGTCAGAAAATCTCAGTGTAGGTTTTGTCTAAGATAGCCTAAAAATCTCAGTAATGGGTTTGATTATGATAGCCTGTGAAAATCACAAGAATTGTATCAGGTTTTAATGTGACCCTGGAAAAACCTTTTTTCATAGTGAAAGCCAAAATTACGTGGAGAGTAATTTTGGGAGTGGAGTAGGTGTGTCTGTTTTTAGACAGTTTTTAGAACACCGAACCACTATAATTCTCTGTATTATGTGGTGAATGCTTTTACCTTTTATGTGGTGAATGGTTGTATTTAAATTTTAGTTAAAGTGGTGAATGATTGTAATATCTTATTTTTATTTACTCTTGTAAAGTTTGAGGTTTTGATTTTAAAGAAATTCGTGAAGTAAGGTTATCCTGCCTAAAAATTTAGGTGAAGGTTGTCCTTTGAATTATTTGGAATCAACATTACAATATTTAAGCAATTAAGAACTCTGATTTATTTACATATTCAACACTAATTTTGATTATTTAGAATAGTCCTGTTCACCCCCTCCCCCCTCTAGGACTTCTTAAGCTCACCTTAGGATGCACCAGGTCTCTAAAATGCCAAAATCCATCATTTGCTCAAAGATTCGAATGCAATATGTATAGAAAAATGTTCTAAAGGATCTTTAATAGTTAGGCTCGATTGATCGAGCTTGGACTTTGATCGATCGAGCTAAGTTGAAAATAGTCTAGAGAACTAGCTAAACTATTTTGGCTCTGTTCGATGGATCGAGCTTGGTTGCTCGAGAAGGATCAAGGATCCCTTCATCGATTGAGCTTGTGCTTCAAGCATTTGATGTAACATCCCAAATTTTCATGGTCAGAGTTTATACTCATATCCGTGAAAACTGGATGTTAATAATGTATAAATTGGATGCTTAAAAAATCACACCTTATTTTTTTCATCCTGATCACATCCAGTTACATTCATGAAGGTAACCATTCACGAGAATAAAACTGGCTGTATTTATTATTTCATTAAAGTAAAAGAATTCAATAAATTATCGAATGCCCTCTCAATGGGATCTTATTACATTTTCGAGTTCGCAGCGAAAATATAAAACTAAATAATGAAACTATCTTCTTATTTATTCAGTATAATCTTCCATAGGAAGATGGTCCTCTAGTTCTTTAATCTGTACATTACCTGCATCATCTATACAGTTGGAGAGGGTCAATGCCCTACTCAAAGTGATGGTTATCATTTAAGATTAACAATAATTTAAGAGATTCATAAAAGTAATGTAAGAGTTTTGATACATCTCGTACTCTACTACTATGAGAGGTATCAGCATGCGCAACAAATATATATCAATGCATGCCTAGCAAAGTGTGTGTGGCTCATTATACGTAGTGATCATCACAATGTGGAATATAATTCATAGAAAACCCCAGCTAGCCCCATATTCTTACACTATGGAGATTCACTGGCATGTCCAACGCTATCATGGATTTACGTGAACACGTTGAGGTGGCACAACACATGAGTCGGATGAATTACATGACACGATTTGTTTATGGAGTGAATATTTACTACGTCTAATCCCAGAAATGATGTAACACGCATTATGAATTACTTACATCGATTTGTGCACCACTACCCAAACCCATGGAATTATGCGTCAACCAAGAGGGTCTCTACGCAGAGCGCATTATGTCCATGAATAGATATTGAATCACTAGTTGTGATACATTTAACACATCACTGGCATCAAAGAGAATGTAAACTATATGATATGAATTTTAGAATTTCAAGACACATGCCCAAGCCTTAAAGGTTTATAGCACAAAGCTAACAAAATAAGGGGGAGAGTAGAAATGGCTCAACAATGAGAAAAGTGGCAATAGCCAACTCAAAAAAGAGGAGAGTAGCAATGACTAACTCAATAAAGGAGAGAGTGGCAATGGCCAACTCAACAAAGAGGAGAGTGGCAATGACCAACTCAATAAAGAGAAGAGTAGCAAGGGCTAACTCAACGAAATTAGTAAAGGTAAGGGCAAGGCTTGTATCCATCGCCCAACATAGAAATAACGAAGATCACTCGTAAATAACATCATACCATAATCCTAAAGGGTAAATAATTATTGGTGGTAAATTAAACAATTGCAGAGAGAGAGGATCATAGTAACATGAGAGTATGTAAAAAGGCAAGATCATATTAACTTAAATCAAAGTAAGCTTAAAGGATTCCCTCACCTCTGGTGTTATTCCTTCCTTAAGCGTAGTTATGTGTCGAATAATTTAATCCTTAATCTAGTATTCAACAATTTTGGATGGTTAGATTTGGTTTGAGCTAACTGGTTTTTGACTTGATTTTAGATTAACTTATTAAGGAAAGAGGGAGAGAAAGAAGTATAGGGGAGGAAAGGCTAGATACGAGCTTACCTTGGACCTCAACTCGCCGACTCAGCGAGTTGCTACCTCAAGTAGCACCCAGCCTCTTGGCTTCCTTCTCCACTTCCTACTGCTGCCAAACTTCTTTGCAAGCTCTCTCCCCTTTCTCTTTCTCTCTCTCTCTCTCTCTCTCGCTCTCTTTTAGATTAACTTATTAAGGAAAGAGGGAGAGAAAGAGTATAGGGGAGGAATGGCTGGACACGAGCCTACCTTAGGCCTCAACTCGTTGACTCAACGAGTTGCTAACTTGAGCAGCATCGACCTCTTGGCTTCCTTCTCCACTTCCCACTGCTGTCAAACTTCTTACAGGATCTCTCTCTCTCTCTCTCTCTCTCTCTCTCTCTCTCTCTCTTTTCTTTCTTTCTCCCTTCCTGTTTTTGCTGAGGGGATTCCTTTATATTCGTTTGTGGATTCTGAAAGGTTCGTACGTAGAGAATGCGTGGCAGTGTGCATAAGGTTGAGCGAGCGCTCATTGTTTGGTGGCCGTTTACCTCATTTTTTTAGGTGGGACGTTTCATCCTCCTTTCAAGGAGTTTGGTCGGTTTTGAGAGGACCTGCAGATGGAAGGTCGTGATCTTGTTCTTGGATGCAAGAACGTCCATCCAACCGATCAAAAGGTGGCCCTACTTCAATGTAGCTGCTGCATTGGTTTATCTACATGAAAGTCGGCGGACGCCGATCTTTTCTCTCCTTTCCTGCCTCTCCTACCGACGTCGGAGTGGTCGGAACTCCCGACTTTAAGGAGTGGACGGTTTGGATTACATCTAGATCCGGAGTTCCCAAGCAAGGAACTTGTTTTAGTCCAGTTTCTTGGCCATTGTTGCAGCCTTGAACCTGTAATGCCCAGCTTACAGCGTCATGCGGTTTTCCCCAGCTTATCTGGTATTTCAGGTTTGCATCGAAACTCCCATTACTAGAGAATGAACGGCCCAGATCTAGTGGATCTGGTGTAGCCGGATTTCTTGGATGGAGGGAATCTCCATGTGCTAGTTTTCTTTCAGACGTTGTTACAGCGTCTACCTCTGCTCGTTCTGAAAATGGATGGGGCCCGCTGGTTCAGCCTTTGTGGTGTGATCCAACCCGGCCATCAATTTTATCTCATCTATTTAGGGCATGGCTCAAGTTTGGAGTGGATTCATTGATCAGGTGGTCCACACATGCGGCATGAAGGTGGGGCAAAGTTGTTGTTTGCCCGCTGTTGATGCGTGCGAAAGAAACCCTTTTTAGGTGGTTGTTTTAAAATAAGTGGGGTCCACTTCTGATACCTTTTCGAAGGATCCATGTGTAAGTGCTATAGTTTATATCCCTATTTGTTGTCAAATTTGTGGCGCCAAAATCACTGTTATGTTATATATAACCTGCTTAAGTGAAGCTCTCTCAAGGATCAACATTCATGACTCCATGAACAAGTTAAGCTCACAACAAGCAAAGCTCACAAGACAAGACTCAAGCTGCAAGACTTCAAGAAGAGTTCAAGGCAGTTTGTACACTTTCAAGATTGAGCTACATCAAGGTTTGATCTACATCAAGATTACAATGCTCATACTTCAAGGTCTCAAGTTCTGAATGTTTCAATGTCCATACTTCATGTTTGAGGTTTGATTGACCATAGGTTGACCTTAGAAGTAAGTCATTTCGGATACATAAACCGAATGTTTATTTTACATGTGATTGGTCTGTTCTTCGACTAGTCCTAGGCCTTCTTCGACTAGTCCTAGAGTTGCTTCGACCAGTCTAAGAAATTCCTCGACCAGTCGTAAGTTTGTTACAAATTCCGAATAAAATCTGTTAGCCTTCGACTAGTCCAGGAATCTGTTCGACCAGTCGTAGGAACAGTGTCGACTGATCTTCGACCAGTCATAAAACCTTCGACTCGAAGTCCAGCGATGGTTTACAGGACCTACGACCAGTCGAAGGAAACCTACGACCAGTCATAGGTGACCTACGACCAGTCGTAGGAGGGTTACGACCAGTCGTAGAACGGTTAAAGTATATCCCGCCGGATTTTTTAAATATCTGTTATGGCATCAACTAGTCGAAGAGCACTCTAGACCAGTCGAAGACCCGATCTTCTCACCTATAAATAGTGCACGAATCTCAGAAGAAATCATCGAATTAATTATTCAAGCCAATCTTCGTCGAACTTCTGAGAGATAATTCGGTTCTCCATCTAAGCTAAGTGTGCTTATTTAATATTCTTCTTTCCTTAGCTTTATTTTAATTGATTTTATTTCTGCTATTCCAATCTGATTTGAAAAGAGGAATTGTTATTCCCTTTCTTTAAAATCAAAATCAATTAAGGCAAGCCCTATTTGGTTTAATTTAAAATCTATTAGAACTAGAACCATTGTAATCGAGTACTGGACATTGAACTTGGACATTCAATCATCTACTTTGATTTGGTGCTACCGGGCTGTTACAACGAAGAAGATATTCAGGTATTTTATATATTGTAAATCCCTTTCTATTTTGGTTTCTTTCAAGATTTGCCAGAAAAATCTTGTTATATTGGTTATCTGAGGAGAGCCAGGAAAACTCAGAAGTGGGGGTTTTTTTAATTGTGTAAGCCCACATACAAAGACACAATTATAAGGGTTTTGGGTGAACCTAGGAAAACCTATTTTTAGTGAACGCTAATATCCCCTGTGTGAGGATATTAGGAGTGGAGTAGCTTTTTGTGTGGCTGTTGTTTAACAATTGGTGGACACACAAGCAAACCACTATAAACCCTTGTGTTGTGGTTGATTATTTTATACTTCTTATTTTTAATTATTCTTTTATGGGTTGTATGTATGGTGGTGAATGTTGTAATCATTCAATTCAAGCTTTGTGAGAATGTTGTAATAGTTTAGAATTTATTTTCAGCTATTCCTTTATCAGCTTGAATTTTAATTTCATTTGAAAGTTGTTCCAGCAAGGTTGCCCTGCCATTTTTATGGTGTATGGTTGTCCCTAGAATAATACATTTTTGATTACAAGTTATTTCAATTCAGTTTATATTTATTTTTGTATTCCTCTTCGATTTGAGACTTGATACAAAGATCTTTCTAGAAATAAGGTTGTCCTACCATAAACTCTGTTTTTGGTGTAAGGTTGTCCTTAGAACAACGTTTGTATCAACCTCACAAGATCTGAATTTTGAGGTCATTTTAATTTACTGCATTGTTATTCACTTTGGCTATCATATTCTTTATTATTCCGCTGTTATAAGTTTTTATTTGGCATTGTCCTATTCACCCCCCCTCTAGGACATATAGCTTGGCCTTTTCACCATGCCCTTCACTATTTTCAGTATGTCGTGTTGGCCCATGAACCCAATTTTAAAGCCGATTGGAGTCTAACATAGGTTTATCTTGGAAGTTCTCCTTGTGAGTGCCAACGCGAACTCGATCTTTAGTTAATGGTCCACGTCCAATGATCAAGGCCCAATTTTGGGAAAAATGTGTACCCAAGGTAGGTGGGTGGTTGGACAAAGTTTGGTGGTTGATCGATGGTGGAAAAAGTCCAAATCTAAAATGTCACCTTTTGCATCAAAAGGAAAGAACTGGCTTCAGCGTTCAAAGGTGTAGGATCATTGATTGGGATCTAAATTTTATATGATATCGTATAGTGCGTGTGTGCACAATACATGTGTCGAGCACACAAATATCAGAGTAAGCGAAAATACTAGCAATTCCATGAATACTATCAACCACAACAAGGCTATGTGATATAAGACATAGTATGGTAAATGTCATATGCTGAGGATGTAATGCAATGTACAAATCCTGACAAGTCCATGAATACCATCAGCTTTATCTAGGCCATGTAATGAAAAAACATAGTAAACCAAATGTCATATACAGATGATGCAATGTAAAAGAAATGATAAAGCTGGACTGTATAGTTGGGATGATAGTATGTGGTATCGCAAGCTATGGGGTTCATCACAAGGGACTTCTATCCAAACCAGTATCATACCTAAATTTGGATGGCTAAACTCAATGTGATAAACTCCTAATCTCAGGTTGGTCGCGCACCCAACCGAAATCCTGACCATTACGAAAGAACACATAATGATTTGGTTGAGCATTACCAGCTCAAGTGGATAGTGAATGAATAAATGAATGAGTCAAGTGCTGAGTATGCAACTCCTGCTCAGCAAGTCCGCATATGACTGCCACAACACTTCCGATATGGGACAAGGTTCTCTCTCACTATATGCACAGTAGCTTGTTAGCACAGTAGCCTGCCAACCACTGGTAGCTTGTCCAGGCCCTTAGGCCCCGCCCACATCAGCGTCCGCCCACATGTGCAACAGTGACGGGGCATCACAATATCAGTACCATACATCTCTGGGATATCACCGGGGTCTAGTACACTTCGCATTGGTTGTCGCCTCCCTAGTTGCACAACCTAACGAGTGAAAAAGACCTCACTACCTACTTGGCCAGTAGTCTACCAGTACCTACCCGGCTCATCGATAGCAAACCCATTTACAAGCTGGTCAAACTCAGCCTAGCTTACAGCCCCCTCACTCAGGTGGATAAGGCCACACCCCCTTCACAACTGACTACGACACAGTGGGAGACACCGCCTACTGGTATTCGACACTCGGACGCTCATGTATCCACTTGGTCTAAACGTTGGAGCATTCCCTGGCCACGAAGGTTTAGAAATTTTTACCCACGGACAACTAATGTACCCAGATGCTCGAACCAAATATTTCCGGTGTCCCAAGTGGCCAACCACGATAAGCCTGTAGAAGCCACAACCTTGATGTCGCTAGGGTTCACCATGATCATATGACATAAAATGTAAGATGCATGAGCCATACTATCCAATCATGGATCAAACCTGCGCGTACCACGCGCTCATATCGGCCAACTCCGTTTCTTAGGGAGTTTCATAAACAATCAGCCCAATGGCACATGCTATGATCAATCACTCATAACAAGCATACATATGATACACATGAGCATGTATTATGACGTCATGCTTAACATATACTCAGTGTGTCCTACTAGTTTAAGCACACTAGCATGATTAAGAGATATAACATTAATTGGCCCAATACATGACGGGCTCCACAGAAGGACGACGTATCTAACACAAACATCAAGATAGGCCTATATAGTGAATATACTCAACCTGGTATCACATATTCTTCCATCTATGGCAAGGGGAATAATGCTGATGTATTAATGTCAAGGATGAGCCTCATGCTCATCATAAGAAGGTAGATGGACGGTGTGGTTGATACAAACATAACACGAAGTCCTAGCAATCGATTCAAAGGTAGGGCACATCACACGGGGTGAGTCAAGTGGGTATACAACAAGTGGGCTTTCCTTTCCCATGGGGCCCAATGTTTTGGGGTAGCCCGACAATACATGTGATGTGTAAGTATTATGAAGTTATACCAGGCATATTCCGCGGTGATGATGTACTCTCCTCATATCAAGGATGGGCCTAGATGTCCTACTTATAGCAAGAATGGGCCTAAGAACGAGTAGTGGGCCCCCTCACCCGCTCCATCACGTAGTAAGCTAAACTTCCTAAGGGGCCCAAATAGCACAAGATGGGCTTAATGACTTGGACAAATCTACAAGACATGATGTCAAGGTGGGCAACGAAAAGCCTAGAAAATGGGCGAACAGTACACACAATATGGTGGGCTGCATAAGGCAGTCCTGCTGCCCGGACATGGATGGACTGTATGCATATAACACATCCATCAAGTTGGTCTTCAAGGTTTGGACAATCCTACAAACCATGGTGAGAGTACCATCAATACTGGGGCCCCAACAATTTGGGTTAGCCCATTAAAGGAGATGAGAATGGACCTAACAACGGGCCCTAAGGAGGATTACAATGTGGACATTTAACCATCATTGCTCTTATAATGTGGACATTTAACAAGCATTGCTCCCAAGGTGTGGCCCATTTAGAACCTATCCTATAATGGGGTCCATGGTCTTTATACTAACTAGGAAAATGGATGGACATCGTAAACATATACATCATGGTGGCATCACACATCACAATTGGGTCTCATCACATAGGCCTCATATGTACCACAATGGACCTCATTATAAGGGCCTCATACACATCACAATGGGCTCACACAAGGGTCTCATGTACATCACCATGGGCCTCACACACGAGCCTCATATACATCACCATGGGCCTCATACAATGGGCCTCATACAAGGGCCTCACATACATCACATTAGGCCTCATCACATGGGCCTCATATACACCACATTTAGCCTCATACAAGGGCCTCACATACCTCACATTGGGCCTCATCACATGGGCCTCATATACACCACATTTGGCCTCATACAAGGGCCTCACATACCTCACATGGGCCTCATATACACCACATTTGGCCTCATACAAGGGCCTCACATACGTCACATTGGGCCTCATACATAAACAAGTGGGCCTCATTACAGCAGGTGGGCCCTACACAAACTGTAGTGGGTCAGCACCGTCCCAGCTGGATGATGTGGGTACAGCACATACATAATGTGGGTCCCACGTCCAGGGACTGGACGGCGTGGAATGAAACACATTCATCAAGGTGGTCCCACGTCCACATGGCTGGACGGTGTGGATGAAACACATACATCACGTGCGCCCCATAGCCGCTGGACGGCATGGGCAGCTTACACATCACGGTGGGTCCAATCCACGTCTAGTGACTGGATGGCAGAGATAAAACACTTACATCATGTGGGGTCCCCACCATCCCAACCTGATGGATGGTGTGAAATACAACACATATCATGGCAGGTGCCACATGATCTGGATGGTCTAGATGAGACACGTCCGGTGGGTCCACATGTCCAGCGGATGGACAGCGTGGATAAACAACTTACATCACTATGAATCTCACTGTCCTTTGCTGGACAGTGTGGATGCCACATGTGCAGAGGGTGAGTCCCACGCCCCAAGACGATGTGGATAGGCAGATTCATTAGGTGGGTCCACACGTGTGGCACACCAGCTTTAGATAGAAGCTGATATTTGTGATTTTCCATCATTCAGGGCCTACTGCTGGACCGCAGACCGTCTAGCAGCCCCTGGCCCATTCGGCTCAGGCTCTTAGATGATCTGGGAAGATGGATGGATGGTTGTAGATGCAATACATCAAGGTGGGTCCACGTGAGTGTGGCCCACCAGATGAAACAAGCTGGTATTTGTTTTATCTCAGCTTCCAGCCTTGCTAACTGGCTGGACGATGCCAATAGCAGTGGCTGGGCGACATCAGACCAGGCCCACTCCTGAAGTGGCCCCACCACACGGATGGTGTGGATGCAAAACATAAATCAAGTGGGATCCACGTCAGTGTGGCCCACCAGCGTGAATCAACACTGATATTTTGTTTTCCCTTTGTCCAGGTCTGCTCGAAAATGGCCAGCAAGGTGGACCCATATGAGGACAGCGGGTTTGCCTGCTTAAATGGACAGCATGAATGAAATCTATACATTGGGGTGGGCCATCAATCAGGGAAAGAGAGAGATAGAGAGAGAAACGAGTGGTGAAGGGAGCTCTACCACTATGAGCTCCCTTTGTAAGATACAATGCATACATCAATTGGGTCCCACCGAATGTGGGCCCTCAAATCATTAAATCCATGGTGGAAATCCCTTTCCCACCAACAAATACAAGGTCTAAATGACCTTCTTGAAATGGAAATCAAAATAAACATCATGATGGGGTCCATGGAGAATGGCCCCATCATGGAATTCATATATGCGTCATGGTGGGCCATCGGCCACACCTAGGGCCCAAAATGGGGTCCCTACCATCAACCGGTAGGCCCCACTTATCCCATGAACAAAAATCCTAGGATCACCCACCGACTTCACTTCTTCTCGGCTCCTTGATCTCCCAAGCTCCTAAGCTTCTTCTTTGATGGAGGATGATGAAGATTGAAGGGTTAAGATGAGAGATTTGGGGCAGGAAGTAGGCCACACACTTGGGTTCTCTCCTTGGAATGCTTGGACGGTCACTCTCCTTGGTTGCTTGGAAATGGTAGAGAGAATGAGAGGGAAAGGGGATGTGATGGGATGAAAAGGGATGGGTTGTGTAAGAGAGGGATGGGTGTGTGTAAGAGAGAGTTGACTTTGGGAATGGCTTGTGTAAGAGAGGGATGGGTGTGATTGGTGGAGTGATGGGTTGTACTTGACTTGTACTTGATTGATTGATGTGATAGATTGAGTAGAGATTCCCTCGGGATTCGCAATGCAGGGCGTTTCCTTGAAATATACACGGGCCCACAGCTCCTAGCCTGAGTATCGCATTAGTGCGCAAGACGCGAAGTTAGAACCGTGGAGACGGTGTAGTCGCACTGGCATAGGTTTTAGATTAAGTCATCTTGGGTTTATAGGATGCGACTTGAGGTTGCTCCAAACGCTATCTACAGGTCGCGGGTCACCGAAATTTAACGGAGAAGATTGCAGGATCCTAAGGAATGAAATGGTACTAGGACACAGGCCTTACATATCAAGTTTTAAGGTGACCCTAGAAAAACCTTTTACATAGTGAAAGCCAAAATTACATGGAGAGTAATTTTAGGAGTGGAGTAGGTGTGGTTGTTTTGAGATAGTTTTAGAACACCGAACCACTATAATCCTCTGTGTTATGTGGTGGATGCCTTTATTTTTTATGCAGTGAATGGTTGTATTTAATTTTCAGTTAAAGTGGTGAATGTTGTAATATATTATTTTTATTTACTCTTGCAAAGTTTGAGGTTTTAATTTTAAAGAAATTAGTGAAATAAGGTTGTCTTGCCTAAAACTTTAGGTGAAGGTTCTCCTACGAATTATTTGGAATCAATATTTCAATACTTAAGCAATTGATAACTTTGATTTATTTACATATTCAGCACCTATTTTGATTATTTGGCATATTCCTATTCAGCACCCCTCTAGGACATCTTAAGCTCTCCTTTTCAGATAGGCAGGCCAAATTCTAAGGAAAAAGCACTTATAAAAACCTAATTTAACGAAATTTTGAAAATACCTAAACTTAAGGTCTTTCTAGGGTTATACCACCTATGTCTTAACAAATATATAAGACATCGTCTCTTGAACTTTGGCTTGATCTTATCTTGAATACAGGCCTCGATTTCTTGAGGAGATGTGTCGATCTATAGTTGATTATAAGCTGATCTTGAGTTGATCTTCAGGCATGTAGAGTAGTTGTGATTTCATACCTGTGATCTGACCTTGAAGCCCTTTTGTCTTATGAAATTTGACAATCTATGTGTGCTTAATATAATTGAACTTACATAGATGTTGAGGTTGACTAAAAAATAAATGGTGACTGAAATATTCTAGTTATAATTGAAAGGACTCTTGCTAGGGGGAGTGTAACGCCCTAAAATTCAGGGGTCGAGCATAACTCAGCTCCTGAGTTCCAAAACATCACTTATGCAACATATTTAATGATGGATGTATGTTGTCTGTATGAGTACATAAAACATGGAATAGATTAAGCCAAACTGCAAATATAATTCAGGGATAAGTGAAGAACACAAGCAGAAGACTTAAAGAAGTATAAGTGTACATGTGTAAATTCCTGAAATACATATACATACCAGGTCATACTTACAAGTGTTACTATCAAAATTACAAGTATCAATTACATCATCTATACCCAAAAGAAATCCCAGAATCCCACGCATCAGAACAAGGCTCACTAGAACCCGTCTGAAAACTGCATGAAAGAAAATGCAGCCTCATCATCATCGAGCTCCGGCTCAGCCTCAGAAGTCGCATCAACATTTACAACTAAGACAGAGTCTGGTGGGTATTTAAACACCGTCCCAGAACATGGGAGTGAGTGATCAACTCAGTGGAACAATAAAGCAAAGGTTAACATGTTATCAATTCAATCAAGCAGTAATGGTAAAGAAAAATAATCAAACATGTCCTAAGTACTCTTGTTAGTGCAAGGATGTATGTAGAATGATGCATGCCCTCAAGCGGTACACCCTCAGCGTCTTCATCTTACGTTACGTATGACATCGCCTCAAAGTGCGCCACCTCTTCCAGGCACATACAAATGCGGTGTCACCCTCAGCAGACGAAGATGCACGACTCGACTCAGGAACCGAAGGCGTGACTGGAGGAGCCATAGGTGTCGGCCCAACACCAGCATGAGACGGGCCCGACTGTGGATCCGTCTGGCTATCGCTCAGGGGAGGAACCCCGGCAAGCGACTCAACCAAGGAGAGATGGGCCAAAGTCTTCGAACCCTTAGGAGGCATACCCTACATTCAACAGAGGATGCAACCTGTAAGATTCTACGTCCACATAAGCCACCCACACAGCAATCACAGCACAACTTCAAAGATAAATGACATGCATTCCATTTAATAAAATTTGTCGCAATACAAGTAGTGCAGCATTACAAGAATCACAACAGGAAAGCATGTGAACTACAACATCTAAAACTTCAACCAACAACAAACAACTACCAACTACAAAGCCAACAATGGCTACACACAGAAAGAAACAACAAAACAAAGCAAAGGACGACTACAATGACAACTACTCGTCGGAATCAGGAGATGGAGGCAGGGCACCCTTATCCTGCAAGCAACACAGGATAGACTTCAGAGTTCGAGTCACCTTCTTGAACTTATGCTTCACAAGGCCTCGAAGATCCATAATATCCTGGCGTAGAACATCCTGCCCTTCCTCAAGCCGTGCGAGACGGGCATCCCTGGCAGCCTGATCTGCGCTCTGCTCTGGTGTCACAGGAGGAGAGCTATCACTCGTATCCTGCGCCTCAACCTCTTCCTCGTCCTGCTCTGTTTCTTCTTCAATCTCAGCTCCACCTTCAGCATAACTCTCATCCTCATCACTCCCTGACTCATCCTCACTCTCTGAGGCCTGTCGACCAGAACCAATTTCCATCTACTTAAGGGTCATCAGATTAATGTAACGAACAGGCACCGGCTTCTCTGCCCTAAGCCGATAGCCAAACTCATGTGCAAGCTTACAAATGAGTCGGCCAAATGGGAGCGATTCGGTCCTCCTAGTCGAACGAGCGGTGAGAATAATCTGGCGCAAAATGTACGTCGGCACACATAACTTCGCTCCTTGCCCCACCTGATACAGAAAATCTACCATCAGGGGCGTACACTTGCTGCAATTGCTCCACCTCGGATATACATTGAACGTACACATGTGGTGAAGCAAGCGAAAGTCGTCCGTCATGTTAGTAGCTAGAAAACTTCTATTAGGCTGTCATTCGACCAGACGACCACACAAGAGCCGGGTGCGACGATCCCTCTCGCGCATACTGTTCAAATTCTTCTCACTGGCATGCACCTCACCAAGTGGCACATTCAGGAGTCGGGATATCAAAACGACGTTGACCGTAGCCTCCCGAGTGCTACCACAAGGAATCTTGAACTGCAGAGGCTCCAGCGATGGATCACAAATGTTGGCATAAAAAGCTCGAACAGTACTTGCATTCGCGTGATACTCGCCCTCAAACAAGGGACACCAATCAGCCTCTTCTAGACGCTCCAGCAACAGAAACTCGCCATACAGCCGCGGATCAACATGAGCCTCAAAAAGGACCCTACGCCCTTTATAGACTCCATGTGATAACTCCGCCAACAAGGTTCTTCCAATGGGAGCTCGAGGATCAAGGTCTCGCTTGGTTTGAAACTCACAGGCGGTGGTCGTGCTCACGGTGGCACCTCTCGGCCTCCATGCACGAGTTGGGTGGCTAAGCCCAGCTTCATCCATGGGCGCTCTCTTCTTCCCTATCAAAGAAAGAAGAGTAGAGAAGGAAAATATGGCCGTGATAAACTCAAAGAAGGCCATGAGAAATGAGGAAAAGAGAGAAATAGGAAGGATGGTGAAGCTTCCACACACTTGAGATAAAAAAGGAGGATTTGAAAGCCCAAATGAGAAGAAAAGAAAGTATAAACAACAATGGGGGTGAGGTTTTGAGATGGGTTGAAGGGGTGTGCACGAAAATGGAAGAAGAAGAAGATTTGGGAGAGATTTGGTGGAGTTTTGAGAGAAACTTAAAGGAAAGGAGAGCTTGGGAGGGTGGATTGTGAAGGAGATAGGGTTTAGGGAAGGGTTAAATCAGCAAACCGTGGAAGGGTGGGCCACACTAGGCCACATAAGCGTCGGCCTGAGCCGGCCTGCCCGACCTGGTCCGCTGATCGGCGAGGGCTCGCCGAACCGGCGAGGACATCGCCGGTCTCTGGACTGTCCGGTGATGGTTCACCATTTGGGCGAGGTCCTCATGGTCCCTTAGCTTGAAAATGAGGTGGGTCCCCCCTGGGCCCCACTGGAAATGCCCCGATCGGCCCCTTTGTCCGATTCGACGCCTATCGGGCCATTCGGGTAGAAATCTGATACAAACTGAGGTTTCTTGACAATTGGAGGGTTAAGATGGAAAGATAAACCATCTAGACTCATTAATAGATGGTCTAGAAGAGATTTTGGGTCGCTGTGTGTGATCAGGAGTGCGGACAAACTCGATCTCGGCGATCGTTTTCAGTAAACTTTCGCCGATAGAAGCAACAGGATACAAACACAAATCCTATGATAAACTCGCACCCAAATACATTAAAATGGCGACAGCGTGTGGTGTGTGACCATAACCCAGGTCCGGTTTAATCCAATTCATGCTCTGATACCAACTTGTAACGCCCTGAAATTCGGGGGTCGAGCATAACTCAGCTCCCGAGTTCCAAAACATCACTTATGCAACATATTTAATGATGGATGTATGTTGTCTGTATGAGTACATAAAACATGGAATAGATTAAGCCAAACTGCAAATATAATTCAGGGATAAGTGAAGAACGCAAGCGGAAGACTTAAAGAAATATAAGTGTACATGTGTAAATCCCTGAAATACATATACATACCGGGTCATACTTACAAGTGTTACTATCAAAATTACAAGTATCAATTACATCATCTATACCCAAAAAAAATCTCAGAATCCCACGCATCAGAACAAGGCTCACTAGAACCCGTCTGAAAACTACATGAAAGAAAATGCAGCCTCATCATCATCGAGCTCCGGCTCAGCCTCAGAAGTCGCATCAACATTTGCAACTAAGACAGAGCCTGGTGGGTGTTTAAACACAGTCCCAGAACGTGGGAGTGAGTGATCAACTCAGTGGAACAATAAAGTAAAGGTTAACATGTTATCAATTCAATCAAGCAGTAATGGTAAAGCAAAATAATCAAACATGCCCTAAGTACTCTTGTTAGTGCAAGGATGTATGTAGAATGATGCATGCCCTCATGTGGTACACCCTCAGCGTCTTCATCTTACGTTACGCATGACATCACCTCAAAGTGCGCCACCTCTTCCAGGCACATGCAAATGCGGTGCATGAACATGATTACCAAGTTGTTATTAGTCCTTTTCATACAGCGGGATTGGGAAGCTAAGATACCTTCCTCATATCAATGTCCAAATAGTGATCCATTCTAGGGTCGTCAGTCCTAGATCATCTCATACGATCATATGGTTTCAGGTCGTTGCAAAGGGCTCGTCACCAATCAATGCACGCCTATCATATCTTCGTTACTACACTAAGGCTCGTCACCTCAATGCGGTATCCAGGTATGCTCGAGGTCACTACAAAGGGCTCGTCACCAATCAATGTAGGCCGACAGCACGAATATAGTGTCCCATACCACTATAATCGGCTCACGAGTTTGGTTGCTCACTGGTCACCACGGGGAGGCTCGTCACCCCAGCGTAGGCTGACAACTCGACCACGGTGTCCCATACTACCATGTCCGGCTTATGAGTCTTAGCGGATCAAGGTACAACGGTTAATACGATTTGCACTGGTAAGTTTGGTACCTTAGATTCAAGCAATAGCGTCCATATATGGTGAACATATATCGGAGAATCGGGTTACTTGACGAACCTGACTAGCACGAGCGCACATTGGGTTGAACGACATAGAGTGTGCAAACACTCCGTGTGGCCAAACCACTGCCAACAACTCTAATACGACTCGGGTTTGTCAAACACATCCTTTATGGCAAAAGAGCCTCAGCCACAATCTCAAGGCCGATTACTGATTTCCTGGACTAATTCATAGTCCCAAACACATTCCACTATAATAGATATTCATATAGAATTTAGAACAGTAATGGAACAATAATTCAAATCATGTAGTATGTGAGCATTTGAAGAATATCAACTTAACATGGATTTGTACATAAGTAATACTGGAAGTTAAACAATAAAGAATGTAACTTGCATGTAGAAAATCATACACACTAAGAAGAGAGTTGAGAATCGCTTCTCAACGCCCGCAATTAAGTTAATACATTACACTTTAGATCATTCAGACATTTCTAGAAACACTTAGAATACATAGTTCAACATACATGACGTATGTTGAAATACACGCATTTGGACAAATCCTTTTGCCAAGGAGTTGTCACACATACATCTTGCATAAATACACGTCAAATAATCATAGTAATCATATGAGCATATTTTATACGTATACGATACTTCCTACATACATATAGAATACACAAATCTCAATATAACACATGCATATCAGGAACGCAAAATAAACATAACATTTAGCATGTGAAATCTCATCCATAACAAGAATAAACCATTCACTGGCATTGAAAGCCTTGAAAACCATAACCTATACGATTAAAGTCCGCACCTTAAACCAGAAATAGAACACCGAACTGATTTCAGACGATATGTCTTCGTCAACGGCGACAAAACAACCTAAGGCAAGAATAGAAACGAGCTACAACAACACATAGACTATTCTAAGCTTTAAAACAGATTAGGGTTAGGTTAACTTACCCAAAGATGAACTCAGAACCGCCGGAATAATGATTCCAAAGTGATGGTTTAAGGATGAAGAAGATCAGGAAAGAATCTAAGATGATTCACCAACTTTCTCTCTCACTTTCTCTCTCTTTTCCTCTCTCTTTCTTAGCTAAGGTTAGGAAAATTCATATGGAAAAGAGAGCTAGGGTTTTAAGGTCTATATATAGGCCTAACATTGATGAAAATAGCCCCAGGGCCAAGGTATACTTAGGTTATAACCAAAATAGGCCTCACTCGATCCAACAGAACACTTCTGGTGGGCCTTTTTTCTTGAGAGGTCGGACTTAAGCTTACTGACCATCGATCTAGGTCAGACTGAGTTTTCGTACCGATCGGCTTTACAGATCAGCCGTGGTGGACCACACTCAATTCAACGGTCACCGAAACTCGATCAGGTCCACAAGCATCATGATATGCCTGGGCCACCTTCCCTGATCAGAGGGTGAAATTGAGTCAAAATCCAATGGTCAGATTGCTTAAAATCATCGCGCAAGCGACACGACTCAGATTTCATAAAATCTCCTTTTTATTTTCACCGTTCTCACACTCTTCACTCCAGTCTCAATCAAATCAACCCAGAATATCATCTGGACTTGATTTTTGAGGTGATGGCCAAGTCCAACATGGTGACCAATACAGCCTAAGATTATCGCTATCGGACTTACGACGCGCAGTCCAGGTCCGATCCAAAGTTTCCAAAAATTCCCGAGAACAACTGGATTTAGCGATGAATCCCAGATTTCAGAGTAACGCAGCGCTAATGATTCTACAGGTTTTGAGTCATGCAGATCAAATTTAAAATGATTGATGCTAATTTCACAAGCAATCGAGTTTAGTGCTAATTACCCCACAGATAGCTTCTAAGGAAAAAAATAGAGGTAGTACTCGGGTCTTGGCACAAAATTTTCCAGGTCATTACAGGGAGGATGTTGGAATTGATTGGAGTGTAATTGGCTGAAATGTGCATGTTGTGGCAATGGTTAACTCCCGTTGAGGGAGGAAGTTGGATTGGAACCTGGATCCCATTAGGGTATTTGTTAAGACATACCAATGTCTCCTGTTAGGAGGAAGATGTGTTGGAATCTAGACCTCAATTTCAAGAGGGTACTAGAACTGGACTCCGCTTCCATTAGAGGGAGCCCACTGGAACTGGTTGTTCATGGGTATGGTTGGATTAAATGGACTGACAGGAGTGTTAGATTGTTGTACCAGTGCACTTTAAATTGACGGTACGACTCCTACTTAAAGAAAGTAGGTCATGAGATCCTCGAGCCATTTTAGGTTGATGGCCATGTCGGCTATGGTGGGAATAGGAACAGGTTGATTGGTTGGGAATCTGGGTGCTCATGGGAGATGGAGAGGCCAGGAAGTCTCCTTGGACAGATATGATAGCTTATGCATGGGTTCGGATGATGCTTTGTTAGGTGGGCATGGACTTTCAGAAGTAGTGAACATACAATCAATTTTTAGGGACAATGGTGACTAAGTGCCCTTCTGCCTTCTATTCATTGATTTGTTTCCACCTTTCATCACATAATCCTTTATTTCCTTTTCTCCTTCTGAATTTTTTTCACCTATTATAACATAAAGAAAAATGCAGTGTCAATAATGAGAAGCAAAGGGGACTAGTGTACATTAGAATGACATGAAGTACATGGACTAGTACACACTGAAATGATAGAATGTAAGTGTAGGAAAATAAATGGGACCATATACATGAAAATGACAAAATATGAAGGTAGGAAAGTAAATGGGACCAATATTCACTAGAAAGTTCGAATGTAATGTTAAACAATTAATACAGGGCCTACATTCAATGGAATGTTTGTTAGTAGGTAAAATAGGAAAGTAAATAGGATTAATATTCATTGAAGTGCATGAAAGTAAATTCGGAAAAGTAAATGAGACTAGTATTGCACTGGTAAAAAAGGTGCGCCGATGCAACGCCTCAGACCTTGACACCTGAGTATAGGTACTCAACTCTCAAGTTCGAGGGTGTTATATGAATATAATGAACAAATGGTTCATTTTACAATTCATTTTTTTCTTTCTTTTTTCTTTTTTCTTTTTACATTCAATCAAAATTTTGCATTTGATTCCACATACACATTCACACTACATCCATCTTCATCCATTAACTAAATCTAGGAAAATACTTTATATTACATCACCATTCCCATTATAATGAAGAATAAATCATTAATCCATCCATTAATTTACTTATCAAGTTCTCAAAAATCAAACTAAATTGGTCACTTCTAAGTCGTTGTTACATTAAATCCTTTAACTGAAATAAATAAATAAATCTTCTTGAATCATTCCTTCTCTAAGACATTCTCCTTAAGGCCATCACCTAAAACTTTTTTTTTTCTCAAAACAAGAGTCATTACGTTCTACCCCCCTTAAAGGAATTTTGTCCTCGAAATTCAAACGCTCCTACCATGTGTACGAATGCAAATATTCTAATTTACGATGTGTCTAAGTCTTTGCAACATTCCTTACAAGGTAGGTCTATGTGTACAGGTGTATATAACTAGTTACCCAAACTCAGGTTCTTACAATTTACCCCCCTAAAAGAATCTTGTCCTCGAGATTCGAGATCGTTAGTTTGAATTCATAAACATCACAAGTGAAAAATAAGAAACAATTATCTTAGTGGTGCACCTTATCACCAATGTACATATGTGTGACCAAAGCCTAATGTTTAGTGCTTAGAAAGCATGTTTAAAATTTATTATTATTATTATTATTATCATGATCATTATTATTATCTTACTTTGCTACAATTATGTCTTAAGCTTAAGTATAAATTTTTTGTCCACCTAATTCTCCTAGTGTTCTACCTAAATGCTCAACAATAATTAGGGGCTTGCTTTTCAATAACCACCAAGTTAAGAATTTTATTTTAATGTCCATTAGAGTTATGAATTTTGCATTATTAGGAAGGTTTTTTTTTTTTTTTCTCATATCTCCTACACAAAAAAACTTATATTATCTTAGTATTTTCTATTTCAAATCACAATAAGAAAACCTAAGTTTAAGATTTCTATAAGATCTCACTTCTTACCTTAGGCTCTAAGTTAATCTAGGTCTAATGTAACCCATACCTAGGTCATCAAGATGATCTAATTTGTACTCTTTGATACCATTTTATAACACCCCAGACCCCGACACCCGAGTATAAGGACTCAACGTGTTAAATGAATAGAATGAACAAATGCTTCATTTCACACTTCATTTTTTTCTTTTTTCTTTTTTTCTGCATTCAATCAAATTTTTTCATTCGATTCCACATAAACATTCACACTGAAATTGTGTGATGGTGCTTATGGGAGCGTGGTGGAGCTTAGAATTATGGCTAAGTCCTAGAGGGGGAGTGATTAAGACCACTTTAAATTCTATGCCTAATTATATAATTTACTAAATAAAACTAATAATGAAAATTAAAACTAAGACTACCAAGCTAATGTCGGTAAAATCACATTGACTACAAATGATATACCAATCAAGCAACTAGTCTATAAGAGATAGTGAGCTTTGTGTGTACTTTACAAGTTAAGTGCCTAGCATAAAATTTAATTCAAGCATTCATATAACTTAATAAATAAAACACATTAGAAAGACTAGAATTGTGCTCAAATGACAATCACAAACAAAAGTATATAAATTGATTCAATTTCCCTACTCCACTCCCAGCAGACACTCTCATTGACTGTACCAGTATTCACTATCAGGGGTTTTAAATCAAGTTCACCTCTAACATTTACAATGATTTCTCATATACTAACAAGAAACCTACATTTACGTTACAGTGTTAGAGGAACATGTTTCCACCTGTGTTGGTAGCTCCGGTGGAGACTAAATTTTCTATTGGCTAGCCAACAACCACTAGCAGTCATAATCCAAGGCTCTAGTACACTCTCATCTGAGGCTCTCCATGGAGATTAATACGTACACACTCATGTCAGGTGAATTCGGCCCTACACAAGAGCCTAGGTACTACATAAAAACCAATCGAGTTTGGTTCACAAATGCTTACCCTTAATCCCACACAGGGAAAGAGTTTATATACTATAAATTGATAACCTTACTCATCGGATTGAGCCCCTTTCTAGCACCTTTCTTGGGTTGCTTGATCGATGCTCTCCTATATTTTAATCAGCACCCCTTGTGCTCCCCCAACCGTTGATGCCAATACTTTAGCTCTTACGATTGTTCACCTTAAATACGTTGTGCCAATGAAGTGAACAAGGGAAGGGAGGATGGTGGAATCTCCTATAACTAAAGGATATTTGATTCCATAGGGGATTCACTTAGATAGGTGTCCTAGAGGAATTAGACAAGGATTTGACTATAAGTTCATGTCTAATCTCTATAACAAGGTGGAGATTGAGCTCAACTTCAATATGGAGGTTTGAATCCTCAATAGAGTGGTAAAGCTCAATAAGATTAATCGAATCTCATAGGTTTAGAGGCTTAGGATGAGGAATATGATTGGGGAATTACATAACCTTTTATTGCACTAAAAATCCATCCAAATGTCCAAGGTCTAAATGTCCTTTACAAAGGAATCAAGTTCCAATGGTTATTTTATTTTATTTTATTTTAAAGGGACAGAAAATGACACCTTCGATCAATCAACATAAGCCCTCGAATTTGGCTAGAAAAACTCATTAGATAGTTTTGGCCATGTTTGATCGATTATGCTCGACCATCGATCAGTGGATTCGATCGACCAAGCTTCACTAGAGAGACATTGAGATAGGCCTGAGATCTCTTATATAGGTTTGGCCATGATCGATCGATCGAGCCGTACGAGCTTTGCTTAAGCTTTCCTATGAGTATGTTGCTTAGGCAGTTTTCTTTCCAACTGCTCGGAAACTCTATATCCTATCTAAGCATGTTCAAATGGAGCTCTTAAAGTTATGGGATGATCAAATGAATATTTACCTATTAAGTTTATGATCATCTAGAGATTATGTTGTTTTGGTTTTAAGATTAGGGTCATTAAGGCACCTCAATTTTCTTGTTGTTCATTTCCTTGATACTCCATGTCCTCATGTGTCTTCAGTCTTTAGCTTCTACCAGCTCAATCCACTCACTGACATACAAATGCACGTGATTGAAAAAAAGGTGCACAAATCAGTGCATTAACAATCTCCCCTTTTATCAATTATGTGAGAAAAAACTAACATAAACCTTGTTATGGTTCATATCAATGACAAACTAAAACAACTAAAATTATTATAAGACAATTACAAAAGATTTGTAACTTGAATACACAAAGACATATAAATTAATGCATTGCTCCCCCTCAAATGCTCCCCCTTTCTCCATCAATTCACTCCAATAATAAACAGAACCTGCAAAACATAATTCAACTTGTTATGGTGAGAGTTGATCTTTCATCCCCATTTTTTTAGTATTTGACAAATAAAGAATTCTATAGATATACCAATTAAGCACCATAAATGGAGAGCTCTATAAATAAAAAATTTACCAATAGGCTCAAACTAACAAGGAAATAGGGTACATATATCATTAAAAATATTGAAGATACTAATTATGGTCATTTAAAGAGATATATCATTAGTGATATCAATGACAATTGACAATCTAGCAATAAATATATAATATTAAAATCAAGAAACTTTAAAGCTAAACAATCAAAAGGTAATGAAGCAAAAAATCCTCGAATTTACCTATAGAGCACAAAATGAGACTTTAATTTTCAAATCTACCTATATGCTTAATAATGAGGCTATATTCCTTAGATTTAATAATTAAGCCCTAATAAACCTTCTAAGGTCACATATCCCTCTTCACAACCCACCTAGGTGTAAATTTCCTAAGACACGGATATGTTAGGGAAGGGGAATGATTTTCCTAGATGAATTTTCCATAGGTGAATTCCAATTTGGAGATCTATGTTCAGTAGATGATTTAACTGCATGTCCTACTCTGATTATCATTTCCATTGATTAGCTTTTTGTCAAACAATTTGTTTTAAAAACACCCTCATACGGTCGATCATTTTAAGAAGGGTTGGAAACTTTTTCTTCTTTTCTTAACATCCTCTAGGGATGCTACTTCATTGGTGTGTTAGTTTTGTAGTCATGATATATTTACCAATTTGGTTTGTGACTGAGGTAGATTAGGCCCTTTGTAAGATCAAACAGTTAATTTTTAGGTGCCCGACATCTCCTAAAGTATGACACACATGAGAGGCACTTGATCTACTTAAGCAAATGAGCCCTTTTAGATTACCAGAGGGGTAGAGTTTGTAGCAATGGTATTCCTATTAAATTTATAACATCTATTGTCCCCAAAAGGCTTACCCATATCGAAAGAATTACTTATATTTCATTTCCTTAGGTAAACATAGATTTCCCCTCATAGGAAGACATAATTCAAAAGCTTCATTTTGAATCCTACTTTAGACAATTAAGTCATTAAAGTGTAACCCGCTTTGATACCAATTGAAATTATATGGAATATTCTACCATAGTGCATGCATAAGCTTGAAAGAGCTTATAATTATGGTAAGTCCTAGGGTGGGGGGGAGGATTCATACCACTTTAAAATTCTTTCCCTAATTATCTAATTTACTAAATAAAACTAATAAGGAAAATTAATACTAAGGCTTCCAAGCCAAAGTTGATCCAAGCACATAAACTATAAATGATATACCAATCAATCAACTAGTCTATAAGAGATAGTGAGCTTTGTATGTGCTTTACAAGTTAACTACCTATCATACAATCCAACTAAAGCATTTATATGATTTAACAAATTAAACACAAAAGAAAGAATAGAATTGTGCTCAAATGACAATCACAAACACAAGTATATATAGCGGTTTGGTTTCCAACTTCACTCTTAACAGACGCACTCATCTCGAGTTTACCAGTATTCACTATCGGAGGTTTTAAATCAACTTCACCTCTAATTTTTACAATGACTTCTCACAATGATTTCTCCTACACAAACAAAAAATCTTCACGTACAATCCCATGTCATAGGAATACATTTCCACCCATGTCAGTGGCTCCTGTAAATACTAAGTAGACTTTCTTTTGGCTAACCAACAACCACTAGTAGTCCTAATCCAAGGCCCTATGTACACTATCAGTGGAGGCTCCCCATGGAGACTAACATATACACACCCATATCTTCTGAATTCTGCCCCACACAAGAGTTTAGGTCCTAAACTAGAACCTATCAAATTTGAGTCATAAACATTTACACTCAATCCTATACAAGGAAATAGTGTATGGAATCTAAATTGACAACCTTACTTGTCGGATTGAGCCATTTGTAGGGCCTCGCTTAAGATGTTTAATTGATGTTCTCCTATACTTCAATTAGTTCACCTTGTGTCCCCCCCCTGGGTCATAAACATTTACACTCAATCCTATACAAGGAAATAGTGTATGGAATCTAAATTGACAACCTTACTTGTCTGATTGAGCCATTTGTAGGGCCTCACTTAAGATGCTTAATTGATGTTCTCCTATGCTTTAATTAGTTCACCTTGTGTCCCCCCCCCCCCCCCCCCCCCGATCCTTAAAGCTAATGTTTTAGCTCCTACGATCGTTTGCCTTATATGTAATGTGCCAATAAGGTGACCAAGGGAAGGGACGATGGTCAAATCTCCTACAAATAAAGGATAGTCGATTTCTTAGGGGATTTACCAAGATGTGTGTCATAGAGGATTTAGATAAGAATTTGACTATAGGTTCATGTCTAATCTATAGAACAAGGTAGAAATTGAGTTAATCTTCAACATGGAGGTTTAAATCCTCATTAGTGTGGTAAAGATCAAGATGATGAATCAAATTTCATAAGTTTAGAGGCTTAGGATGGAGATATGAGTAAAGAATCACATAAGTTTCTTTTACACCAAAAACACATTCAGAAGACCATGGTCCGTATGCTCTTCATGAGATAACTATGTTCCAACGGTTAAAAAATGGGCAGAAAATGATACATTCGATTGATCACATGAGCCCTTGATCGATCAAGCTCGGTCAAATTTGGCTTAAAAAACTCGTTAGACAATTATGGCCAAGTTTGATTGATCGAGCTTGACCTTTGTTCGATTAATCAAGATTCACTCGAGAGACGCCGAGATAAGCCAAAGATCTTCCTGTATAGATTTAGCCATGATCGATCAATCAAGCTTTACTTTAAGGGTGTGTTTAGGCAGTAGGATTAGAAGGGATTAGGTGGGATGGGAAAAACATAATTATTACCCATGGCAGGGATTGTCCCCTGTTGCCATGGGATAAGATTAATTCCATGCTTAGTTGGTAATATAGTGGTACATTGAATGGATATACCCACCATCATTTGAAATTATTGAGAATAACACACGTGTTATATCTAAACCGTTCATTTATTTTGTAACCTCATTTTATGGCATGGGCCTAAAAATGAGGTAGATCCAAAACTTATATGGCCCCAAAGAAGTTTTCAACGGTAAGCATTCAATCCCCATTGCTTTCTATGGTGGGGTCCACTTGAGCTTTAGATTTACCTGATTTTTTGGCCCATGCTTTTAAATAATCTCAAAAAATGGGTGGATGGTGTGGATATAGCCCACACATCATGGTGGGACCTACACAACTTGCTAACATTGAGTGAAATTGGCACGGGACCCAATGCAATTCCATATAATCTAATTCCAAGCTTTTCCATTCTTCCCAAACATGGAGTGGAATTGGCATAGGACCAGATGAATCCCATCCCACCTAATCCCTTCTAATCCCAATGCCCAAACACGCCCTAATTAAGATCGATTAAGCTTTGCTCAAGCTCTCTAATGGTATGTTGTTTTGGGCAGTTTGGTTTCCAGCAGCTTCAGACTTCTATAGCCTATCTAAGTATATTTAAATTGAGCTCATATGGCTATAGTATGATCAAATGAAGGTTTCCCTATTAAGATTATGATCATCTAAAGGTTATATTGTTTTGGTTATAAGGTTAGGATCATTTATGTTTGGTCTTCAACTACCAAGGGCTTAGCCAACTCGCTAACATACAGACGCATGTGATTGGAAAAAAAAAGGTACACAAATCAGTGTACTAACAACCTCCCCTTTTGTCAATTATGTTTCAAAAAATTAACCCTGACCTTGTCATGGCCCATACCAATGACATACCAAAACAACTAAAATTATTACTTGTCAATTACAAAAGATTTACAACTCAAATACACAAGACACATAAACTAATACATTCCTCACCCTCAAATGTTACCCTTATCTCCATCAATTAACAACAACAACAAATAGAACCTACAAATCAGAATTCAACTTTTTACGGTGGGACTTAATCTTTCTCCCCATGTTTGTCAGTATTTGACAAATAGACAATTCCATAAATATATCAATCAAGTAAAGAAAATAAAAACCTCTATACAAAAATTTACAAATAGGCACAACCTAATAAGTGAATAGGGTGCATATATCAATATAAACAAGGAGAATGCTTAGTATAGTCATTTAAGGAAATATAACATTAGTAATATCAAGGACTAATGACAGTCTACCAATAAACATATGATTTTAAAATCAAGCAACATTAAAGCTAAACTATCAAAAGAAAATGAGGCAATAAATCCTCGAATTTACCTATAAAGCACAAAATATGATGCTAATTCTCTGATCTACGTATATGCTTAACAGTGAGGCTATATTCCTCAAATTTAACAATTAAGTCCTCATAAGCCATTTAAGGTCACTTATCCCTCTTTACAACTCACTTGGGTGTGAATTTCCTAGGACCCAGGCTATGGTCAGGAGGGGGAATAATTTTCCTAAATATATCTCTCTTAAGTGAATTCGTATTTGGATATCTATATTCGGTAGGTGATTTAACTATATATGTCCTACCATGATTATCGTTGCCCTTAATTAGCATTTTCTTCATCTTTTCATTAAGCTGGGCAATTTGTTTTAACAACACCCTCATACAATTGGTCATTTAAGAAAGGGTTAGAAACTCCTTTCTGACAATCCTCTAGGGATGTTTCTTCAATGGTCTGTTGATTTCATAGTCATGACATATTTATCAATTTGGTTTGTGACTGAGGTGGTTAGGCCCTTTTTAAGATTAAACACTCAAATTTTAGGTGCCCAACATCTCCAAAAGCATGGCATATGGAGAGGCTCTAAATATACTTCCTGATATAGATGAGCCATTTTGGATTACCAGAGGAGTAAAGGTTGTAGCAATGGCATTCCTATTAAATTCAAAACCTATATTATCCCCAAAAGGCTTACCCATACCAAAAGATTTTCTTATATATATTCATTCTCTTAGGTAAACTTAGTTTTCCTCTCATAGGTAGACATAATTCAAAAGCTTCTATTTGACTCCTACTCTAGAAGGTTAAGTCATTGAAGAGCAACCCACTCCTATACCAATTGAATTTGCTAGTCTACCACAGCCCGTGGAGAAGCTTGGCGGAGCTTAGAATTATGGCTAAGTCCCAGAGGGGTGTGATTAAGACTACTTCAAAACTCTTTACCTAATTATCTAATTTACCAATTAAAACTAATAAGGTAAATTAATACTAAGGCTTACAAGCCAAAGTGGGTCAAATTAAATAGAGTACAAATGATATACCAATCAAGCAACCAATCTATAAGAGATAGTGAGCTTTATGTGTGCTTTATAAGTTAAGTGTGTAACATACAATTCAAGTCATGCATTCATATGATTTAACAAATCAAACACATCAGCAAGAATAGAATTGTGATCAAATGACAATCACCAATACAAGTATATATAGTGGTTTGTTTTCCATACTTCATTCCCGGTGAACGCACTCTCCTTGAGTGTATTAGTATTCACTATCGGAGGTTTTAAATCATGTTCACCTCTAACTTTACAATGGTTACTCCTAGGCTAACCAAAAACCTACACTTACACTCCTGTGTTGGAGCTACATATTTCCCTCTGTGTAAGAGGCTTCCACGAATACTATGTTGGTTATTAGTGTCATTAGGATGTTAAGCGATATCAAGAAATTTTTATCTCAAAGTTTTGAGATGAAGGATCTTGGTGACGCTTCTTATGTCATCAGCATTGAGATACGATATGACAAATCACACAGATTACTTAGCTTGTCACCGAGAGCCTATATTAATAGGGTACTCAAAAGGTATGACATGCAAAACTATGCTCCTCAACAATCACCTATTGTAATGGGTGATAAATTCGGCCAGTTCCAATGTCCTAAGAATAATTTGGAAAATAATCAAATGAAAGATTTGCGAAACTATGCATTTGAGCGATCACCCACTAGACATGCCCATTGAAGATCAAAGGTGGGCCCATTAATGATCTGTAAGGTCTACATATCATCACAAATAGTCAAGAATCATTTGAATCATCATCAATTTTAGTTTAAATCATTAATTTGGGCCCACCCTAAAATGAGATGTCTATGAGCATGTGCTATGTATACGGAGAGAGGAAGGGAGAGATTGCGGAAGTGTACAAGAAAATAAATTTCTATAGACTACTCATGATAATAAAAAAAGGTGAGTACTATACGCAGAAAATGAAGGTCAGTTATGGCTAAAACTAAAGTCTTTGAGTGACTTTTTGTGGTTAAAATCATATCTTGCTAAGCTGCAACATGACTCCGAAATGCCTAAATCCCCTATCTTTCTTCCGATGACTTCCCATGTATATTGAATATTCAAAATTATGCCCTCTTAAAACTATAGAGAAAAGTGGATCCCCCACTATGGGCATTATATATAGCATAACTTTGAAGTGAAATACATGATAAGAAACCTGTGTATCTCAACCACACCAGCAGTTGTCAATTATCACGTGGGCCCTTGTTTTTAGTAAACCCATGCCATGAGTATTTTGCATCACATGTTGATGAACCATGGTACAAAACTATCTTAGATAGGAAGATTCTAGTCCTCAATTCTATTCCTATGTGCGCCATGTAAGAATTCTATAAGGTGGGCCTTCTTGATCAATGGTTTGGATCGCCCTAAGGGTTAGTGTGATCGGGAGTACCAGTGGACCCCACTCAATTGTGATTCATCGAAAATTGTATAAGGGGTGGTGCACTACAACTTTGTTACATGCACAGTGTTTTAGTTGGACTAGTATTGACAAATTTGTGTGGAGCCTAAAGGGCGAGGAGTTTCGATGGGTTTCAAACTCCTTAACCCTTTAAATTATATAAACAAGGTTGGTTCCCCAAGCCTACACAAGTTGAAGCTTGTATTTCCATCTCGTTACTTCTCTAGAGTGTAAGGTATGGAAGACCGTGGCATCAAGCTTCTATTTCCATCTCGTTACTTCTCTAGAGTGTAAGGTATATAAGACTGTGGCATCAAGCTTACAGACATGGTGCCTCAATCAGGTACATCGTTAATTCATATTATTTGATCTCCATACTCGATAAATAGCACTATCCTTTACAATACATATATCTGTAGGCCACAATTTGAAATGTAAAGATGGCATTTCCAACAAAATTATCAGAATATTCTCCATTAATAGAGAGACCTAACAGGCAGGGGGGGTTAGATTATGGCTTATTTAGTTGTAAAAAATTTCATGAAATATCTTCAGAAAGAATAAAAGTGGACTGAACTTTAGTCAAGTCGATGAACTGAATAAAATCAATTAAGTATAAATATTGGACAATGAGACAATCTAGATGCATTCTTTTGCATCCGTATGAGATTAATAGAAGCAATAATCCTCCATCCAAATCTTAATGAAAAGAATACACGAATTTGTAGAGACTGATTAAGGCTGCGAAAGAGGAATTATACGGCAACGAGCAAGGAATGTTGCCCAGTGTCTTTCAATTTTTCAGTCTGGCCCATTTCTCAAAGGCTATTGGTACCATTTAGTCTATCATGGATAGATCATGCCCAAAAGGTCTTCTGCAGTAGACAATCCCAGCCACCAAATTCGAGTCATGCACCATCGACGGTGGATCGTATCTGGTCAACTACTGCCTGTATTAATGAACGGTTGTCCTCACTGTAGGAATTAAAACGTTCAGGATATCGTTCATATCCTCGAGTATTGTATCATGTATTTTCCCACATTTAAAACCACCATTCTATAGGCGACGCTATGGTGCTTGTCCTTCTACCATTCTAGACATGTCCATACACGTAGCAAATTTACACAATTTCCTAATCAATCATCAAATCAGATCTACCAAAGATTCAATTTGAAGACTATTGTAGAAACGAAAGGAGTTGTCTAAAAACAAACGTCAATCAAAATTCTTTTTGTTGTAAGCTTCTCCGTGAAAAGATCCACCAATCAAAGGTTTTGGATGTCCAATCGTTGTGAATTTTTATTTATAGTCCATCCAAGATAATCTCTACTTGATGTTCGGTTTGGATCTTCTCCACATTTACCATATGGACAAAAAGCCAGTCACCACAATTTAAGCAAGAGAAGGCGAATAAGCATCCTGCCCACTCTGAGATAGTATACATTGAATACTATACTTTTATCTTACGAGGCTTTGGAAAGGATGGGATGATCTGAGATTCCACATGCTTTGAGGAAGAAAGGGATGGGAGAGTCCACCTGTGATCTTGACCTGATCCGTCTGCCATCCTTTGCTCCCATACCTTTACCTCCTCATTTCATCCCATTCTTCCATGTGTAGTGTTACAAAGCATTAAATACAAGGGCTAGATGCGCATGCTGGTTCATCACCATTTAAAAACGATTAAATGGTGACTCTTCAAATACTACACTTAGTATTTTTCCGGCACTTTGGACCGTCCAAATTGCTTAATTACCCCACATTTTTATAGAGCATAACTGATAAATTACATTGAGAAGGTAATATTAACCGTCTAATTTTTCTTTTGGAATTTGGGCCTCATTATTTGACTTTTAACTATCAATTTGGTAGCTGATAATTGGATGGTTAGAATGCTTGATCTGTGTCATTTTAGAGATAATACTCGTTCCACAGTGGGACCCACAGTCGAGGTGGTCTGGTATCATATCCTCACTACTATTCTCAAAATGGTGGTGAACTAACATAAAAGTCTAGCTTTCACACGAAAAGCGATGAATATAAACAAAACCCATATGATCTCTCCACCCCACCCGAGATATATCCAAACCCCATGCAATTCGATGCTCACTCGCTTTGCTTACATCACCACTTCAGACTCTGTCGCTAGTAAAATCTTTTCTTTCTATGTACCGGATTGGACATTCATAGAAATAACCATGTACACGGTAGATATGGTGCGTGCAATGCACGTGGAGAGAGAGGAAGTGGTTTCCAAGCCATAAGACAGTGGGAGGGACGCGCGTCTGTGGATCCCAGACTGTGGGGCCCACTTTGATGTATTTTTCTTATATCCATGCCGTCCATCCGTTTAGAAAGCTCTTTATAAGGCATGATGCCAGTATTGCAACAGATCCAAGTCTCAGGTGGACCACACCACTAGTGGTGATTGACCATTAAAAGCTTCTTGTGGGCCACAAAAGTTTTGGATTAAGCTGATATTTTTGTGGTCCCTTCATCCAGGTCTTTTTTATCTTATCACCACTGTTTCCTATTGTGGTCCATCTGAGATTTGGATCTGCTGTAATTTTGGGCTGATGCCCTAAAATGAGGTGTGGAAACGGATGAACCGTGTGGATACAAGACAAATACATCATGGTGGGCTCCACAGTCAGCGGTCGACGGACCTCGGATCCACCAGGCCGCATCCAGTGGGAGACAGTTGGCAAAAACCATTTAAACTCGGAGTAAAAAAAAAAAAACTCCTGTAATTGCTTCAACGTTCGGAAACATGTATCCGGCCATCCTAACTCTTTTATGCAAATAAAATTAAACATTTTTTTTAAAGCATTTTATTCAAAAAGACTTTCGAGGGTGCTTTGAAAATCACACATATATCCAGGGTTGCCATCAATTGATAGAACTGAGAAAGTTGAAAATTTTCCAGCAATGGATCAATTTATATATGTAAGAACCATTGAGTTAAATAACTATACCACCACACCCAGATCCATACCTCAAGTGGCAGACTGAGTGAAAGATACCTCGTTTCAACAGTGAGGTCTTGGTATCGAATCCCTAAAGGGGTGCTAACAGTGAAGTGTGAACTAACAATGGGTGTACTAACAAGCTAACAGAAAAAAAATTTTAAAAAAATAACGATACCACCATTTGACTACACAGACACGTTGCATATGCGTATATAAACCCTAATGTGTCCTTATTCATGCATCCGTGGTAGACTCACGAGACTTTCAACACAGGGTCATGGTCCTAATACTCACTGTGGTGAAAAACCACTATGGTGTGAGTACACGAGTGTGTGTTAGGTGTGAGCATGTGTGTAATAAAAATTAAAAAAATTTCTAATATTTTAAAGTTTTCCTATGTAATATTATCTAAAATATTTTATAAAAGTGCATAGACCTATATACACCCCTGTCACGCCCCAGACTCGGTAACCGGACTCACAAGGAACCCGATGGCCGGTTCTGGCCGCAACAGCCTCCGTAGTACCCCATTCTCGGCTCCTGAGGTAGGTTCCGATCCTGGGATCCTACAAGGAGGATTTTCATAACAATATAATCACTTCCAATGCGAGCATACCCAAGATCACAGCAAGTACATCTGAGAATAACAAAGGCACACATCACAAAATCCACTAAATATTTGAACTTTTACAATCATCCAAAAGGTCCAAAAGGACATACATGAGAATAAAAAGGAAAAGAGAGAAAAATCAGCAACACTGGAGTCCTCACTGCTCAACTCTACTCCATGCTCTGCTGCTACGGCGCCTACCTAGAGTCTCCTGCACGTATTAAGCGCGCATAAGCTTATAGAAGCTTAGAGGGTGGTGTAAGTGTGTGACAATGGTGCACAGAAGAATAGTAGGAGGTATAAGGAGAGAAGCATAATCAATGAACATATCACTAGTCTTACCAAGGCTTACCATGAATGCGATGCAATAAGTAATGAATGCCATACCAAGGCAATGTATGAAAGGGGCTTGTACATCCAATGCTAATGCGATGTAAGTGATGTCAATGCTCATATCCAAACCATAAGTCAAGTACATTTTCAATCATAAGGAAATCACCGGGTCCATTACACTACGGAATCTCCAGACCCGCACAGCCAAACGAGCGTAAGAGACCTCACTACCCGCCCGTGGACAACCAATCACCAACAAGGCCCGAAGGTAGCGGACCCATTTAGGAGCCGGTGACTCAGCCCAGCAATGCCTCCTTACACCAGGCGTGTAAGGCCACACCCCTATCCAACCGACTACACGGCAGAGAGTCGCGCCTAACGGTATAAGGCCCTCGTGCGCTCATGTATTCCACCCGGCACGGCGTTGGAGCAGATCCTGGTACCATGGAAGTTTTGGGAATCTCACCCATGGGCATCCTACGCACCCGATGCTCAAGTAATATTTCCTGTCCACACATGCGGCCATCCACAAATGTCCGTGGAGGCAAGGCCCCGATGAAGCAAGGGCGGTATCCTCATGAAATGCGATGCCAATGCATGAGTCACACACAAATCATGCACAAGTTTAGGCACTCAATGTGCAAAAGGGGAGAAACTCCATCCCCGAATGACCACTATACAATGCAATCAATTCATAGATGATGCATATGGGTCGCAATGATGTAAGTGTGCTACCCGAGGAATATGAAATTGTCTGTCCCAAGGAGGGATCTAGGCACATCGACAAGTATTCTAAGAAGAAGAGAAGTCCTCTAGTGGAGCCCAGTACTTTGGGATGACCCACAAACTAAGAGAGTCAAAATCCAAAGGAGGCTAGCCATGCCCAAGGTGGGCCTTTAACCACCTATAAGGGCCTCTTGGGCCTACCTTAGGAGCCACCAAGGAGGACATCCAACCTCAACTGGGTCCCAAAAGGTAGCCTACTATATATGTAAAGAAAGGTCCAAGGTACAATCAACCCATAGCCTAGTGGGCCATACACTAAGCCCAAAAACAAAGGCAACCTGGTGGGCCCTTAAGCAAGGTTAGGGCCCAACCATAAGGGTCATAGGTTCATTCATTGTGGTAGGCCTAATGGGCAGCCCATTATCCCAACATATGAAAAATTCTTAAATTTTTAACACATGTAAGTTGGGCCTCACATCTCGGCCCAAGTATGGATTTATTATAGTGGGCAAACAAGGGCCCAACTACTTGAGTATTTGGCCCATAAGGCCCATCACAATGACATGGTAAATATAGGACCCAAGGGTTCAATGGGCCTATCAAAAGTTCCAGCCCAACCAAGGCTATAAGGCCCTTACTTAACTAAGAGACTAGCCCAAGAAGAATCCTATTTGGGATGGGCCTTTAATCATACACTAATTAAGCCCAAAAAATAAAATTAAGATGATAAGATACTGACATAAATCCTCCTCAAATCTAGTGGGCTATATTGCCCCAAAGAACTTCTATAGGCAACAGTTATTGGGCTCAATGCCAAATTCCAGCCCACCCAAATTTCTGGGTTGGTTGGAGTTCAGCATTAGAAGTATTTCTTAGTATAATTAATTTTGGATGGCTCACACACATCACTGTGGGCCCCACCAGATGAGAGAGGATATACAATACATATATGAGATGGGCCAGACTGTTAGAATGCAACCCCAGCAGTAGCCTAAGGCAGGGATGTCCCATGTGTAGGCAGTCCTATGGGCCTGGGGTATATGGCCCAAAAATCCACCTAATGTGTTCTAATTGAACAAGTATGATCAATCCCCTAAGGACCCTACATGGATGGGTGGTGGGACATTCAACACATCGAGGTGGGCCCACGAAGCAGGCTAGATGCCCCAGCCTGGGCGTCCTTGCCTAGCAGACCACTTCCAGCCATACCACGGGCAACTCAAATGTATTTTGTATCTGAAATTTTACAGAGTGATACTTCCATAGGTGACCTACACCCCCACAAAATTTCAAGATTTTTGGACACTTAGAAATATTTTAATTTATTTAAATAAAATAGACTGTCCAGAAAATCGGACTGACCTGGACGTCCCAACGTGGTGGGCCAGTCCGGCCCTTGCCATGGTGTACACAGAGGTCCATTGGCCCTGAAATTTGGTAAGTGGGTCTTATAATGGGTGGAACATATCTCCACAAAATTTCAGAATTTTTAGACATATATAAATATTTTAATTTATTTAAAGAAATCAATCTGTCCTAAAAATCGGACTGATCTGGACACCGTATTGTAATGGGCCAGTCCAGCCACCACCATGGTGTGTACAGGTGTCCATTGGCCCCAAAATTTTGTAGGTGGGTCCTAACATAAGTGAAGCACCTCTCTGTAAAATTTTATGATTTTTGGATACTCATAAATATTTTAATTAAATTAATAATTTCAATCTGTCCAGGAAGGGATGTTGCTGTCCAAGCATTGTTTACCCAATAAGGTGGGCCCAACCTTCATCCAAGAGGGGAAAAATGGAGGTTTAGTATTTTCTTCATAAAATAAAGTAAGGTGGGGTCCATAAAAGTGGCCCATCCTTCAGAGAAACCAAGCTGAAGTGTATGTTTTCCCTCCATACATGTGGGTTGGACAGCCCAACAAGGTGGACCGCCCACCCCTATGGGCCTCCTTTTTGGGTACCATATCATGGACCATCTGAGGTATGACCCATCACACCTCATGGTGGGGTCCACACCTTCTCATTACACTCCATACTTATAAAGAAAATAATGATAATCATGATCCAAAAATCTATGCCAAAGATTGAACATGACAATCATGCAACAGTCCAAGTTTTTGGACAGCAATACATGGCTGGACACATCAGCCTATATCTCAATAATCCCAGCCATAAAAAGGGTGTGGCCTTCCTCAGTGGGCCCCACATAAGTCCAAATCACATACTAGAACTAGGACACTTGCATGCATTTGATTAAGGTGTCCGATGATCATGGAGTTAGGTGATAAGAGCATCCCACCTTGCTGGATTTTTATTTTTATTTATTTTGGGACATCCAAGGCCCACTATAAATGGGCCACACACACACTATCATCCATACATCAGAGAAAAGAGAAGAAGGAAAGAGAGTAATCCGGCCATGGGGGTAGGGCCCCGCCACTAGTGGGCCCTCCCAAGAGTGAATCATACCCATACAACTACATTGATTTTACATGCAACAAAAAATCACTATATGCATGATATATAATTGTTATGGATGGTTGGGATGCCATCCCAACATGATCCTTAGGGTCTAGATGACCTTAAGATGGAGTGGATTATAAAATACATCATGATGGGGTCCATGGAGAATGGCCCCATCATGGATCATGACATGCATGTAGGATGGGCCAAAGGGCCACATCCATGGGATCAAATGGGATCCCCACCATGGATTGGTGGGTCCCATATGATCCATCTAGAAAGAAAAAAAGATCAAAGGTTAGAAAATAAGGTCAACAATTATAATCACCCACCTTGAATCTTCAAGCTACCACCAACACTAGGTACTCCAAGCTCCAAGCTTAAAGGTTCAATGGTCAAGATGAATTTGTGGTGGCTAGATGGAGGAAGAAAGAAAGGGGAAGTTGCTGGAAATTGGGAGAGGGAGGGCTGGAAATTCTTCCATGGAAGAGGAAAATGAGAGAATGAAGGAGGAGAGAGAGGAAGGGAAGGTTGTAGGGGAGTCATCATTACTCTCCCTCCTTGGTTAGAGAAAGAAATCATAACCTATGGTGATACAAACAATGCTTGCTAGGGTAGGTTAGGTGTGGGTAGTGTTTAGGATGGGTAGTGTTTATTCCATGAGAATTATAGTGTGTGTGGGTGGTGTGCATGGGAACTTGTGCCTGAAAGTGGTCCATATGCTTTTGTACAAAAAGTGGGCCACATGATGAAATGCTCACAACTTTTGATTTATAAGTCAGATGAATGCACAAGACGCGTCGTTGGAATCGCAACGACGATGCGGTCACAATGGTATAGGTCTCAACTCGATCCGAGTCGGGTCTTCATGACTGGGCTCATGGATGACCGCAAACACTATCCAAGGGTCACGAGTCGCCGGGATTCAACCGGTAGGACCGCGGGATCAAGATGGATGGAATGCATACTCACACACCCACATGCACACATGCGAACTCGGGTCGGGTCTCACAACCCTCCCCACCAACAAAGAAATTTCGTCCTCGAAATTAAACAATCTTAGACAAAATAAAAGACAAAACACCACCATCATATAGCAATCATCATATAAGGAAGGCAATACAAACAATCATATATCAATCAATCATCAAACAAATGGGGATAACGCTCTCTAATCTCGGCCTCACGTTCCCAAGACGCCTCGGCCTCTGAATGATGACCCCATTGCACCTTCACTAAGGGAATGACCTTGGTCCTGAGGACCTGCTCCTTCCGATCAAGGATACGAATCGGCTGCTCAATATAAGAAGCATCCTCACGGACCTCAAGTGGCTGCCAATCAATCACAGGAATAGTGTCCGACCCACATCTCCGCAACATAGAAACATGAAACACGTCGTGGATCGTAGACAACTCAGGAGGTAAGGCAAGCCTATAGGCCACAGCGCCCACGCGCTTGGTAATCTCAAAAAGTCCTATGAAACCCGGGGCGAGTTTGCACTTCACACCAAAGCAAACCACGCCCTTCATAGGTGAGACCTTGATATACATCATGTCCCCGACTGCGAACTCGAGGGGTTGATGCCGACGATCAGCAAAACTCTTTTGCCGGCTCTGAGCTGTGTGCATCCTCTACCTGATAACATCAATAACCTCTGACGTCTGCTGCACGCTCTCCAACCTCGGTCCAACAACTAGGAGATCTGCACGGTCTGCCATAAAGTGCTTCAAAAGGAGCCATGCCGATAGTCGCCTGATAGCTGTTATTGTATGCGAACTCGGCGAGGCCATATGCTCTCCCAACCGCCCGCAAAGTCGATCACACAAGCCCCGAGCATATCCTCAAGGATCCGGTTAACCCTTTCGGTCTGCCCATGATAAGCGGTGCCGAGATGCAAAGTGACCCCCAATGCCCGTTGAAAACTCCTCCAAAATCGAGACATAAATCTGGAGTCTCGGTCAAAGATCGAAACTGGGATGCCGTGCAGCCTCACTATCTCCTTAATGAATATCCTCGCTAACCGGTCCACCAGGAAGCACGCACTCGAATGAAATGAGCCGACTTCGTCAAGACGATAACCCGGATGGTATCGTGACCGCGCTGAGTCCTCAGCAAACTGCGATGAAGTCCATCGATACATGCTCCCACTTCCACTGTGGAACGCTCAACGGCGGGACCAGGGGGTCTCCGATGATCGGCCTTGACACGTTGGCATGTGTCACACTCGGCCACAAAACTCGCAATCTGGCGTTTCCCCAAAAATACCGCCTCCTCATATCACGATACATCTTCGTGGAGCCCGGTGGATAGTAAGTCTCGATCGGTGTGCCTCGGCATCAAATCATGACGCAACTCGGCACATCCGGGACACACAACCGGCCTCTAAAGCATAATCCACCATGGAACCAATCCCCCATCGCCCACGGATGTGGCTTCGCCGAATTCCAAGTGACTCGTCGTTCCGAGCCTCGATCACCCTAGCCACTAAAGAGGGTTGAATCGACAAGCTCAAAGCTAAACAAAGAATACAAACCAAACTCAAAGTCAAACTCGGATACATCCTCGATCATCTGCCACTCACGCACCATCATTTGTGCCACCAGGCCTTGTGGATGCGAGCGCGTCCGCCACCACATTTGCCTTGCCCGGGTGGTCAAGGTCAAAATCATAATCTTTCAAAGCTCCATCCAACCTCTGTCCAACTCAAATTTTGAAAATAGATACTTCAAGCTCTTATGATCCGAAAAGAGCTCGAACTTGACCCCCTATAGATAATGCCTCCACACCTTGAGTGCAGACTGCCGCGAGCTCCAAATCATGAGTGGGGTAGTTCTCATCGTCTTGAGCTGGCGCGAGGCATACGCCACGGGCTTCCCATGCTGCATCAAGAAAACACCCAAGCTAAGAGGCATCAGTAAAAACAACAAAACCCTCACTCCCATCGGAGAGTGAGAACAGGAGCGACGTGAGGCGGTCCTTCAACTCGTAAATGCCTTCTCGCAAGCATCACTCCGATGAACTCGACGCCCTTCCGTGTCAACCGGGTAGGGTTGCAATACGGGAGAAACTCTCGATAAACCGTCGGTAATATCCCGCTAGACCAAGGAAGCTGCGAATCTCGCGTTTGTGGACTGGCCCCACCGACGCACAGCATCAACCTTCGAGGGGTCCACCGCGACACCCTCCTCGTCACCACGTGACCGAGGAACTTCATCTCCTCCCGCCAAAACTCACACTTCTCCCTCTCAACAGGTGGGCACGGAGGGTCTCAAGCACAATCCCCAGGCTCATGGTCCTCTCGAGTCCTCGAATATACAAGAATATCATCAATGAATAACACCACGAACTGATCGAGGAACGCCCGAAAAACCTATTCATCAGCTGCATGAAGATAGCGGGCGCGTTGGTCAGTCCAAATGACATAACTCGAAGTGACCATAACGTGTCCAGAAGGCTGTCTTCGTAATGTCCTCCTCTCGGACCCGAATCGGATGGTAGAACGCAAGTCTATCTTAGAAAAATACTGAACCCCGCAACTGATCGAACAAGTCATCAATACGGGAAGCGGGTATCGGTTCTTAATGGTGACTCTATTGAGCTCACGATAATCTACACATTGTCGCACTGAACCATCCTTCTTCTTCACAAACAATACCGGGGCTCCCCAAGGTGAACTACTGGGCGAATGAAACCTAACTCCCAGAGCTCATCCAAGTGCCAGTTCCCTCAACTCCAATGGTGCCATCCTAGGGGGCCTTCGAGATGGGCGCAGACGGCACCAAATCAACGAACTCCACCCCGACGCGGCGGAAACCCAGATCTCCGAAACACATCCGGTACTCACAAACAACGGCCTCAATACTCCCCAGAATCCTCAATGACCGAGCCAAGAAACTAGATAATGGCTCTCCCCTAGGAATACTGGCAAGCCCGGAATGTGAAACGTAACCTTCCTCGCAGCACAATCTAAGACGGCACCATACTCTGCCACTCCATACCCAAAATAACATCAAAACTCGACATCGGCATCACGAACAGATCGGGGAAGGAATATCTCGCCTACTAACACCGGGCAAGAAGGACAAGGGTCAACACAACTGACTTCCCCATGGGAGTCGAAACGCCAAAGTTCGGACATGGACTCCGATGGAATACCGGTCAATCGACAAAACCGCCATCTATAAAAGAATGGGAGGCACCGAATCAAATAAAACATGAGCAATGCGGGAAGAGACAAGAAGAATACTCTATGCCTGCTGGGCTGCGATACATACTAGACCCAGGACCGGCTGCGGATATCCCCTTGCGGTGCTTTCGGCCTCCTGTCCCCGCTGGCCGAGGAGGTCTGCTGGGCCCTGCGCCGAGGAGGAGCCCTAGGAGCGGCGGGTGGAAGCTGAGCGCTGCTGCCGAGGAGGACGAGGAGGAGGCAACGCGGTGGCCTCTTCTGAATGGGGAGAGGACACTCACGCCTCCGATGCCCGACTGTCCACAGTCGAAGCATACACCAGAAGGGAAGATGAAGTGGCTGGCGGTGCCGATGATGATGAAGAAGCTACTAATCAACCGCAGGCCAAATCCCGACCGCCCCTCCTCCCGACGGAGGCTGGCCGGCCGTGGGGTGCCCTCCTCTTCCGGTCCACCGAACTCGCTTCTCGACCTCTGGGTCATAGCCCGATCCTCCTCATAAACCAGTGGTGCCCGATGAACGACCTGGTCAAACGTCTCTAAACAATGCCCTACCACACAACTGCGAAGGGCAGGACTCAAACGACGAGCCCTCATCTTCTCATCGCGGGTGAGATGAGGAGCAAATCTAGATAAGGCTAAGAAACGGGCCTCATACCGAGATACAGTCATATCACCCTGTACTAGGGTCTCAAACTCGATCGCCCCCTGGATCTGAACGCCGGGAAGAACTTTTGGTCGAAACGGACCACGAACTCCTCCCATGTCCAAGCAAGAGGCCCGACCATCCTAGATACGGATGACCACCTGTGACGGCACCCTAAAGAAGATATGTCGCAAGGAATACTCTCCCGCAGGACACCGAATAGTGTCAAAAATCCCCAACCTCGGCCAAGCCCCAGGAAGGGCCGGGTCACCACTAAACCCGGGGATCATCCGAACTCTCGAGCTATCGCACTAGCACGCGGTAGGTCAGAAACGCTGACGGGTTTACAATGCGGTGGCAACAAGCCGCATCAACTGAAATGCTCGGCTCCTATAGGTACCGGAAAGGCGGGCGGCACTCGCCTGTGGAGGCACGGGGCGGCCGGGGAGCAGAGCCTCGAATGGAAAGCGGGAGTAGGGGGAATAGGTGGGGGAACCGGAGCAATTGGAGGTACGGGCGCTACGGGCTCAACTGGAGGAACAGGTCGGAACCTCAGGAATCGGATCCTCAACAACGGGAGCCGGATGTGCTCGAGTAGAAGGGGTAACTCGGGCACCTCGTCCATGTGCACCACGACCACGGGTGCCACGAGCACGGGAGCCACGTCCACGCGGCATCGTCTACAAAATAATGACGACTCAAGGAATCAAGACAATTACAGGCTCAATACGGAGCGAAAGGAAGGATCTCGGGACACTACTTGTCCCATGTTCTTAGCAGACCTGCGATATCATCCTTAGTCTTTCCAGAATTACTTGCTATGCTCTGATACCAACTCCTGTCACGCCCCAGACTCGGTATCCGGACTCACAAGGAACCCGATGGCCGGTTCTGGCCGCACAATACCTCATTCTCGGCTCATGAGGCAGGTTCCGATCCTGGGATCTTACAAGGAGGATTTTCATAACAGTATAATCATTTCTAATACGAGCATACCCAAGATTACAACAAGTACATTTGAGAATAACAAAGGCACACATCGCAAAATCCACCATAAATTTGAACTTTTACAATCATCCATAAGGTCCAAAAGGACATACATGAGAATAAAAGGAAAATAGAGAAAAATCAGCAACACTGGAGTCCTCACTGCTTAACTCTACTCCATGCTCTATTGCTACGGCGCCTACCTAGAATCTCCTGCACGCATCAATCGTGCATAAGCTTATAGAAGCTTAGAGGGTGGTGAAAATGTGTGTCAATGGTGCACAGAAGAATAATAAGAGGTATAAGGAGAGAAGTATGATCAATGAGCATATCACTAGCTATACCAAGGCTTACCATGAACGCGATGCAATAAGTACTGGACGCCATACCAAGGCAATGTATGAAGGGGCTTACATAGCCAATGTTAATGCAATGCAAGTAATGCCAGTGCTCATATCCAAACCACATGTCAAGTACATTTCCAATCAGAAGAAAATCACCGGGGTCCATTACACTGCTGAATGACTGCCGCTCTACAGACCCCATACAGTCAAACAAGCGTAAGAGACCTCACTATCCACCTATGGACAGCCAATCACCAACAAGGCCTGAAGGTAGCGGACCCATTTACGAGCTGGTAAGACTCAGCTTAGCAACACCTCACACCAGGTAGGTAAGGCCACACCCTTATCCAACCGACTACACGATAGTGGGAGTCGTGGCCTAACGGTATAAGGCTCTCGTGTGCTAATACTTTTCACTCGGTCATGACGTTAGAGTAGATCCTTGGTACCATGAAATTTTTGAGAATTTCACCCATGGGCATCCTATGCACCCGGTATGCTCAAGTAATATTTTCGGTGTCCACTCATATGGCCATCCACGAATATCCTTGTGGAGGCGAGGCCCTAATGAAGCAAGGGCGGTATCATCATGAAATGCGATGCCAATGCATGAGTCGACACACATCATGCACAAGTTTCGGCACTCAATGTGCAAAAGGGGAGAAACTCCATCCCCGAATGACCACTATACAATGCAATCAATTCATACAGATATCATATGGGTCGCAATGATGTAAGTGTGCTACCCGAGGAATATGAAATTGTCTGTCCCAAGGAGGGTAGATCTAGGCACATCGACAAGTATTCTAAGAAGAAGAGAAGTCCTCTAGTGGGAGCCCAGTACTTTGGGATGACCCACAAACTAAGTCAAAATCCTAAGGAGGAACAGTCCTAGCCAGGCCCAAGGTGGGCCTTTAACCACCTATAAGGGCCTCTATGGGCCTACCTTAGGGCCACCAAGGAGGACATCCAACCTCAACTGGGTCCCAAAAGGTAGCCTACTATATATGTAAAGAAAGGTCCAAGGCACAATCAACCCATGGCCTAGTGGGCCATACACTAAGCCCAAAAACAAAGGCAACCTGGTGGGCCCTTAAGCAAGGTTAGGGCCCAACCATAAGGATCATAGGTTCATTCATTGTGGTAGGCCTAATGGGCAGCCCATTATCCCAACATATGGAAAATTCTTAAATTTTTAACACATGTAAGTTGGGCCTCACATCTCGGCCCAAGTATGGATTTATTATAGTGGGCAAACAAGGGCCCAACTACTTGAGTATTTGGCCCATAAGGCCCATCACAATGACATGGTAAATATAGGACCCAAGGGTTCAATGGGCCTATCAAACGTTCCACCAACCAAGGCTATAAGGCCCTTACTTAACTAAGAGACTAGCCCAAGAAGAATCCTATTTGGGATGGGCCTTTAATCATACACTAATTAAGCCCAAAAATAAAATTAAGATGATAAGATACTGACATAAATCCTCCTCAAATCTAGTGGGCCATATTGCCCCAAAGAACATCTATAGGCAACGATTATTAGGCTCAATGCCAAATTCCAGCCCACCCAAATTTCTGGGTTGGTTGGAGTTCAGCATTAGAAGTATTTCTTAGTATAATTAATTTTGGATGGCTCACACACATCACTGTGGGCCCCACCAGATGAGAGAGGATATACAATACATATATGACATGGGCCGGACTGTTAGAATGCAAGCCAGCAGTAGCCTAAGGCAGGGATGTCCCATGTGTAGGCAGTCCTATGGGCCTGGGGTATATGGCCCAAAAATCCACCTAATGTGTTCTAATTGAATAAAAAGGGGGCAAGTATGATCAATCCCCTAAGGACCCTACATGGATGGGTGGTGGGACATTCAACACATCGAGGTGGGCCCACGAAGCAGGCTAGATGCCCCAGCCTGGGCGTCCCTGCCTAGCAGACCACTTCCAGCCATACCACGGGCAACTCAAATGTATTTTGTATCTGAAATTTTACAGAGTGATACTTCCATAGGTGACCTACACCCCCACAAAATTTCAAGATTTTTGGACACTTAGAAATATTTTAATTTATTTAAATAAAATAGACTGTCCAGAAAATCGGACTGACCTGGACGTCCCAACGTGGTGGGCCAGTCCGGCCCTTGCCATGGTGTACACAGAGGTCCATTGGCCCTGAAATTTGGTAAGTGGGTCTTAGAATGGGTGGAACATATCTCCACAAAATTTCAGAATTTTTAGACATATATAAATATTTTAATTTATTTAAAGAAATCAATCTGTCCTAAAAATCGGACTGATCTGGACACCGTATTGTAATGGGCCAGTCCAGCCACCACCATGGTGTGTACAGGTGTCCATTGGCCCCAAAATTTTGTAGGTGGGTCCTAACATAAGTGAAGCACCTCTCTGTAAAATTTTATGATTTTTGGATACTCATAAATATTTTAATTAAATTAATAATTTCAATCTGTCCAGGAAGGGATGTTGCTGTCCATGCATTGTTTACCCAATAAGGTGGGCCCAACCTTCATCCAAGAGGGGAAAAATGGAGGTTTAGTATTTTCTTCATAAAATAAAGTAAGGTGGGGTCCATAAAAGTGGCCCATCCTTCAGAGAAACCAAGCTGAAGTGTATGTTTTCCCTCCATACATGTGGGTTGGACAGCCCAACAAGGTGGACCGCCCACCCCTATGGGCCTCCTTTTTGGGTACCATATCATGGACCATCTGAGGTATGACCCATCACACCTCATGGTGGGGTCCACACCTTCTCATTACACTCCATAATTATAAAGAAAATAATGATAATCATGATCCAAAAATCTATGCCAAAGATTGAACATGACAATCATGCAACAGTCCAAGTTTTTGGACAGCAATACATGGCTGGACACATCAGCCTATATCTCAATAATCTCAGCCATAAAAAGGGTGTGTGGCCTTCCTCAGTGGGCCCCACATAAGTCCAAATCACATACTAGAACTAGGACACTTGCATGCATTTGATTAAGGTGTCCGATGATCATGGAGTTAGGTGATAAGAGCATCCCACCTTGCTGGATTTTTATTTTTATTTATTTTGGGACATCCAAGGCCCACTATAAATGGGCCACACACACACTATCATCCATACATCAGAGAAAAGAGAAGAAGGAAAGAGAGTAATCCGGCCATGGGGGTAGGGCCCCGCCACTAGTGGGCCCTCCCAAGAGTGAATCATACCCATACAACTACATTGATTTTACATGCAACAAAAAATCACTATATGCATGATATATAATTGTTATGGATGGTTGGGATGCCATCCCAACATGATCCTTAGGGTCTAGATGACCTTAAGATGGAGTGGATTATAAAATACATCATGATGGGGTCCATGGAGAATGGCCCCATCATGGATCATGACATGCATGTAGGATGGGCCAAAGGGCCACATCCATGGGATCAAATGGGATCCCCACCATGGATTGGTGGGTCCCATATGATCCATCTAGAAAGAAAAAAAAGATCAAAGGTTAGAAAATAAGATCAACAATTATAATCACCCACCTTGAATCTTCAAGCTACCACCAACACTAGGTACTCCAAGCTCCAAGCTTAAAGGTTCAATGGTCAAGATGAATTTGTGGTGGCTAGATGGAGGAAGAAAGAAAGGGGAAGTTGCTGGAAATTGGGAGAGGGAGGGCTGGAAATTCTTCCATGGAAGAGGAAAATGAGAGAATGAAGGAGGAGAGAGAGGAAGGGAAGGTTGTAGGGGAGTCATCATTACTCTCCCTCCTTGGTTAGAGAAAGAAATCATAACCTATGGTGATACAAACAATGCTTGCTAGGGTAGGTTAGGTGTGGGTAGTGTTTAGGATGGGTAGTGTTTATTCCATGAGAATTATAGTGTGTGTGGGTGGTGTGCATGGGAACTTGTGCCTGAGAGTGGTCCTTATGCTTTTGTACAAAAAGTGGGCCACATGATGAAATGCTCACAACTTTTGATCTATAAGTCAGATGAATGCACAAGACGCGTCGTTGGAATCGCAACGACGATGCGGTCACAATGGTATAGGTCTCAACTCGATCCGAGTCGGGTCTTCATGACTGGGCTCACGGATGACCGCAAACACTATCCAAGGGTCACGGGTCGCCGGGATTCGACCGGTAGGACCGCGGGATCAAGATGGATGGAATGCATACTCACACACACACATGCACACATGCGAACTCGGGTCGGGTCTCACAACCCCCTCCGGGGTAGCACAATTGATTAGTGCATAGCCAAACCATCTCAAACTCCTGAAGCTAGCCCAGTTCAGTGCCCAATTCCAAGCCCAAACTTAGGCTAATTTAGTCCTAAATCTTTAGTACCTCAAAAACAAGAAGCTGAGGGAAGTACCTCGGTCAAGTTAAAGCTCCCAATGAAATATAGGTGCCATCCAATGAGCCACTACCATATGGATCATTGCCAAAGTCATTGTCTGCAGAGGTGGAGTTGATTATATGGCTCGAGCTTAAACGATCACTCTGCCCTTAGGTTTTCATAAAATTGCACCTCTTACCACCCCCCTTAATCAAATGGCAAGATATCATGTGGCACACCCTTTTCCCTAGCCAATTATAGCCTTTCTAACCATCTTTAGCCCCCAAACTTTACTCAAATCATTAAAATGCCACCCTCAAAATACCTCCTCTTCATTTCCCACACACACGTTCAGTCATAAGAGAGGGGATTGAGAGAGAGAGGGAGAGAGAGAGAGAGAGCCTTAGCTCACCCCATTCATCCACCAAGGAGGAAGAGAGTGAAAGGAGAGAGTCCTAGCCCATAGACAAGCTTAGCTATGTCCAAATCTTAGTTTTCTAAGCCTTTAGAAGGTTAATCTACTAACTCGAGTCAATCCTTGTGATAATCTATCCACCCATCCTCCTCTTTCATAGAATACCCTAGCTATTAATCATCTGCATTCATTCTCACACACATCAGCATTGCATCATCATTTCCTTTCTCAATCCCCCTACTTCTCTAGTTTATCTAGGTGAATACTCTAAGGCTTGCCAAATTGTCGGATCCTTCCATATCAAAAACACAGATTGACTATGGTCTTTTCTATTTCTTTATTGTCCCTCTCAGGTAAATAGTTTTCATAAATCACCTCTATATCAATTTCTCGTTCCTACTTTTAAGTTGGACACTGAACCCATTCATTCTCATCGTTCATGCATTTTGAGTACCTACATATCCCTTCTCAAACTCCTCGCTACTTTAGTCGACTCGAGTGTATACTTTGTACTCAGTCTATTCCTAGGATCTTATCACATTCAAAACTAGAATTGACAGGAACCCTTTATTATCACTTTACTATCTCTCTTAGGTAAATTGGTCCCAAGCACTTATCGATCCCTCACTCCCACTCTTGAGTTAGACATTTCCTCATTGCGTTGCATACCATCCATTCATTGTATTACTTGATACTAGACTAATTAAATCCCTTACAATTCACTAAGTTCTATAAATTAGAGACTCCACATCCTTATAGGCAAGGGTGCCTAATGCCTTCCTTCTCTGTCACTAAGGCCCCTTAGAATCCCAAGTCGTAGATTGTGAGTCATTATAAGATAGGGAATTCCTGGATTCTTTGATTTTTAAGAATTTTTCAGGGCCTATCCAACTGCGAAAATCTAAGTTTACTAGATAGTGGCGACTTTAAGTCAAATATTTCATATCTCGAGCCAAACTGTACAACCGCAGAAGCACAAAACCTCAAAATGCCCCATGAGTGCGATCCCTATGATCCAACATTCACAAAATAGTGACTCTACTAGGGATTTGCTAGCTTCACTAGTTGTGTGACCAAACTCAAAATGCAAAAAGTCCTTTGAATTCTAAGGGATTATAGCTCTAGCATCCGTATTTTAGCATTTGCATTCTTGCGTTCATCCCCATAAAAAGAGACAGAAAGAGAAAATCTTTAAAAAAAAAAAAAAAAAAAAACTGAAACACAAGAAAGAGCAAAAGAAAAAAGAGAGGGAGAAAGCAACTCTCACTATCATCATTGTGTTAGAAAGCAGTCTAGGAGCTAGACACTTTAAAATGGACAAGTAGTCGTTCCTCATGGTCCAATCCCCGCATACTCTTAAGCCATAAATGACAATTAAAGAGGATGTACCCGAGGCCTTGTTTAACCCCAAATCACTTAAAAATCCAGTAAATGAACCCATGACTCTGGATGATTTGATTTTAGAACTAGAAAAGTTAAATGTGTGAATAATATTGCTCAAACAAGTGATCGAACCCAATGGTTGACAACCCCATATACGATGTTGCGTTGTAGTAATAACTTGATGAGACTGAGGTTAAATCCTTGGGGAATGGAAAACACATATTAGAACTAGTCTAATAGTAAATGTTTATCTGGGTTTTTAATGCAATGATTAATAAAATAGTTTTTAAAACAATAAATATAAAAGACTTAAGGATCCAGGAATCCACTCAGAGCAATTATAATATCCAGTTTACTGATTCTATGGATAACTCAATTGGAATCGAAGTCCTGTCTTATCCAATTGGAAGATAATTTGGTTAAACCATTCATTATCACCAATAAGAATATGATTTTAATTGAACGATTCTCTCATGAAGCACTCGAATCTCAATAGCAGAGAATCAAAAGCATGTAAAACACCCTTAGGCTATAATAGATCAATCAATCATACAGATTGAATCATTCTCTAATTTAGGTTAAACAATTGTTAAATCAAAGCATCCATTGTACGAGTAGCGCACAACAAATCCAAAAATAAACAAGTCAAATACTTTAGAGTATATTCAAACCAAATCAATCTACTATTATCATTCAAACTAATATTATTGAATCAAATAAACTAAATCATGTGTTGAGTGTCAAATATTATATATTTTCCCCTACTTATATCTTGGTTTTATGAACATGATACTGCTTAATATTATATTTTATACATGTTAATGTTGCAAGGTGAATCTGAGAACTTGGATTAAAAAGAATGTTAAAAGCATAGATTTAATACTCAAGAATCACCAAGGCAAGGGATGGATCTTAGGAGACCAAGTTTGAAGAATTCACGTGTCAAAGATCCAAAGAAACCAAGTGAGGAATGAAGAAACTTGAAGATTTAAAGTGAAAAAAGGAATTTGCATAATTCTCGACTACCTAAGCTCTGGCTCGACCAACCCTAGCTCTAACTCTACTAGCCTAGGAAACTTCGGCTCGAACTCCAGCAACATCATCTTTTAAATTCGCGTGATCTTCGACCAGTTGAAGACTTCCCTCAACTAGTTGAAAGTGACTCTCGACCAGTTGAGGATTTCTCTCGACTAATCGAGGGTTAATCAGATTTTGCGCGGACTGCGTAAATTTGAGGCGGTTTTCGAACTTTTTCAACTCCGTGTGAAAGTTAGAGTTCCCTAAATATGAATAGGAGTTCCTAAGATACTCCAAAGCATCTTCTAGTGTTTAAGGAGTGGAGCAAAAGGGTGGAGCTACCGTCCAGGAGTTTTTCTTCTTCCTCAGTTGGTTTTTATGTTTTGTTTAAGAGATTTTGATTTAATCATGTCTATGGTCAGCTAAACCTCTTAGATAGGGCTAAGAGGTGAAGCTTGTAGTGTGATTAGGATGTTTACTTTGCTTTGATTGATGTTTATTTTGAACTCAATGATTTATAGTTGATTTTAATGAATATTTTCAGTTTTTAATGGTTTTTTGTGATTTCAAATACAAAAAATCTGTGATAGCTGTGAATATCTTCCTTTCCTCTTTAAGATTATGGGATTGGTAAATCCTGTTGTTCACCATCGTCCCTAGGGCATGGTAGGGTGATGAAATTCTTTCCAAATTTTCATAATTCTCTTCCATTGAGACTGAATCAATGAGAAGTTCAGAGATTTGACCATCTCTTTCTCTAACTGGATTAGATAGGACTCTAATTCCAGTCGGATCTCTTGACTCATGCAAGGTAGCATCTCAATTGCTGTAAGTGGATCCTTGGCACCCTAGTTCTTACCTTTCAATTGTTAGTTTAATCAATATTCACAATTACTCACTTTATTTCCAGATTTCTAACTTAGATCTTCTTCTAGTTCTGGTTCTAGTTACTTTTAGAATACACACAAGTTTAGTCCCTATGGATTCGACCTCGGTCTCACCGAGATTATTACTACATCGCGACCCTACACTTAGGGTTGTGAACATCATGTAATTAACTACAAGCTCCATCCCTTAGCCTTATCGAAGATATTAGCCTAACATGGCTAAGTTCTTAGAAAGAAAAATAAAAGAAAAATTGGATTTGAGGGATCAAAGAAGAATGACGGCTTCATGGAAGCTCCGTCACCCCTAGGTCTTTCTCTCAAGCCCTAATTTATATTTAGAAAATATTAGAAAACTCATTTAAATAGGAAAAAATCACATCAGCTTGAAGGCGACTTTAAATTTATGCACTTATGTTATGCTTCGATCACACCGACAGTCACTTTCGATCGCATTGAAATTGCACTAAGTCCAGTCGAAGATACCTTCAGCTACAGCCGAATTTCACCAAAGTAGATCTAAAGTTTTTGTCTCCCTTAATTCGCACCAAACTCTCTTTTGGTGATATAGAACATGGCTCGGTTGGACCTAACTGTCAAGCTGAATTGTCTCTAAAAATCATAATTTCTTACTAGATTATTCTATACATTCAGTTAAACCAAACCAACCTCAAGTGGGACCGAACAGTTTGTTAATTCTGTTGTTGAATTGCATGATTTTTTAGTCTTTTCTCCTTCCTTTATACTTGATTTCCTGAGAGCTTTGGAATTTGAATTCTTTATTAATGCCCTTCAAATCTTCAATTCTTTAGTGATCATTCTTTTGATCTTTAATTCATTCTTTTTAAGCGCATATTCATCTTTAGGTCCAAACCACCTCTCATGAAGAAAGCATATATAATTAAAGAAAATTAACACTTAATTGCAAGAAAAGCTAATATAATTGAGAGGATAAATATGCAATACTTATATGTTATCGCACCCCCAATCATCATTTTGCTAGTCCCGAGAAAAACATGCAAAAGATATTTCAAAACTAAATAAATAAATTCCTATTAAATCAAGGAATTCTAAAAACAACCCAGATTATAGAATTCTAAAGAACATTAATGGAAAGCACTACTTCCACCTAAACACTAGCACTTGGTAAATACCCTAATCAAGCTCAAAGTGTTAATCCTCTAATTAGAAAAATTCTGAACATTGAGTTCCATGGGTGCATAGTGAAATCTAGACTTAACACAACCAAAGGTTCAGTTATCTACTTTTATGATAACATTGATTATTAAAAGAGTATTTTAGATAGCCAAAACTTAAACCAATACTTGCCTTACAATTCAATATTCTACTCTTCCAACTTTTAATTTTTTTCATCGACGGCTTTTACACTAATTTCAAACATTTTTTTTCCACGACAATTCTTTCATGGAAATTTGAATAGGTAACCCTTTTTTACGATAATTATTTTTTAGCTAGGTATTATTTTTTCTTCTTTTTTTCAATTGTTTTCATTGAATATGATGGAAAAATTCCCCAGGTTTGCTTCCTATCATTCTCAATAATCATCTACTTAACACTACAATATCAAACTTAGACTTTAATGTGTAAGCTAGATGTGACATGTGAATCATGACTTAATCAATGTTTAAAATTTCTAATTCAAATAATAATAACTTTAAAATCTATCAAATAACTAAGATTCAAGCTTCAAAAATTTTCAACATTAATATTTCATCATTCTAATTTGTGGATTAATTTCAAAATTCACTTAAATTCACAACAAAAATTAAAAAGACTAGCTCAAAAATTCAACATTCCCTCGCCCCCCACCCCCCCACAAAAAAAAAAAAAAAAAAAAAAAAACCCAAATTCTACATTGTCCTCAATATATAAACTTATGCAATAAAACCAACATGAGAATAACGAAGATAAAGAGGAGTAGATGAAAGTGCTTGGAAGGTGACATGCAAATAAGTACAAGTGCTAACTTTCTATCTGTTCACAACCCCAAGTGTAGGGTCGCAATGTAGTAATAATCTCGGTAAGACCGAGGTCAAATCCACAGGGACTAAACTTGCGTGTCTTCTGAAAGTAACTAGAAGTAGAACTAGAAGAAGATGAAAACTTAAATCTGAAATATTTGAGAAAGTAATTTTGAATAAGCTAATTAAAACTTATAAATTTAAAGGTGGTAACTAGGGTATCAAGGATCCACTTGTAGCAATTGGGAAGCTACCTTGCACGATTCAAGGACACAACTAGAATCAGAGTCCTATCCTATCTAATTGGTAAGAAGAGATTTGTCAGATCTCTGAACTTCTTATGGATCTATCATCAATGGATGAGGGTTGTGAGGATTTGGAAGTGATTCACCCATAATATAATCTCTCATTGTTTTCAAATCTCTAAACTGCTCATGAATCTAATCATCACCTATAATATAATCTCTCATTGTTTTCTTCTGGTCTGATGGGTGATAATAATTCTCACTCCCATAGTTATGATAACCCCAACACTCACGTATTGTCTGCTTAATCCGTGGGGTGTAGTTATTCTTCTGCATATGATCGCGTAAGGACTTCTTAACTAGTGGAGCATTATATTCCAGTCGGTTCTTGATGATGGTTTCAAAAAAAATTTGAGACATAGGTTGATTTCTATCATAATCACCATACATCCCTTCCCAATATCTCTTATCCATCTCAACATACTAAGATACCCACTCTTGCAGGTGAAACCCTAACTCTGAATCTAATCCTAAAAAATAAAAATAAAAGGAAAATCCTACGGTAATAAGAAATCTGGAAATAAAAAGAGAGAAACTTAGAAGGAAGTTACCAAATTAGAAGTTCCTAAATTAAGATCTTGCAAAACAAAACAAAACAAGTCAGTTTCTAAAAACAAAAATTCTAAAATTAGAAAGTTTCTAAAAATAAAAATAGAAAGATGAGTTACTTTCTAAAAAAAAAAAAGTTTCTAAAAGCAGAAAAAGTTAGTTTCTAAAAACAAATTAGAAAAGTTTCTAAACCTAGAATTAGAAAGAAAAGTTAGTTTCTAAAATAATATAGAAAAACCCTAATCCTAAAAATAGAAAAAAAAACCCTAATCTTAACCTGATTCCAAAACTAGCTAATCTCATGAAAACACAACCGTTAGTCCCCGGCAATGGTGCCAAAAACTTGTTCACAACCCCAAGTGTAGGGTCGCAATGTAGTAATAATCTCGATAAGATTGAGGTTGAATCCATAGGGACTGAACTTGTGTGTCTTTTGAAAGTCACTACAAGAAAGAGGGTTTTTAGCGACGAAATAACTTTTCATCGCTAAAAGTCACTTTTAGCGACGAATATTTTCGCAGCTAAAAATCGTGGATGAGACTTTTAGCAATGAAAATTTTCATCGCTAAAGGCTATAAACAATTTTTCAAAAAATTCGAATGGATTACTTCTAGCTACAAAAATTTTCGTAGCTAAAAACCCTTGATGGGACTTTTAGCGACGAATCTTTTCGTCGCCAAAGGCAACAAACTAATTTTTTAAAAATTGGAATGGATTACTTTTAGCTATGAAAATTTTTGTAGCTAAAAATCAGGGATGAAACGTTTAGCGACGAAAATTTTCATCACCAAAGGCTGCAAACAATTTTTCAATATATTCGAATGGCTTACTTTTAGCTACAAAAATTTTCATAGCTAAACATCCTGAATGAGATTTTTTAGTGACGAATATTTTCATCGTCAAAGGCTGCAAACAAAATTTTAAAAAATTGGTATGGATTACTTTTAGCTACAAAAATTTTCGTAGCTAAAAATCCTGGATGAGACTTTTAGCGACGAGTATTTTCGTCCCTAAAGGCTGTAAACAAATTTTCAACAAATTGGAATGGATTACTTTTAGCTACGAAAATTTTCATAGCTAAAAATCCTAGATGAAACTTTTAGCGACGAATGTTTTCGTTGCTAAAGGCTTTGCAATGGATTACTTTTAGCGATGAAAATTTTCGTAGCTAAAAAAAACTGCATAGGACTGTTAGCGACGAAAATATGCGTCGCTAAAAAACACTTTTACCTACAAAATATTTCGTAGGTAAAAGTCTCTTTTTAAAAAAAAAATATTCCATCTCAAATTTCCTGATATACACCTGTTAGAATATAATTCATCATATTCTTCCTGATATACACCTGTTATATAATATATTTCATCATATTCACATTCACATCCATCTAAACCCAAACTACATAAATTCATCCGGACATAAACTACATTCATCCAAACATAATCTGCATCCATCCAAACACAAACAATCTTATGGAAAAAAAACAAATGAAAAGAGAGAGAACATATGAGAGGTGATCCAGACAAATGAAAAGAAAAACAACCTTAACCTAAACCTAAACCTATAACCTACACTTATAGGTTTAGGTTATAGGTTTAGGTTTAGGTTTTAGGTTTAGATTAAGGTTAGGTTGTAGGTTATAAGTTTAGGTTATAGGTTATAGGTTAAGGTTTAGATTATAAGTTTTGGTTTAAGTTAAGGTTATAAGTTTAGGTTTAGGTTAAGGTTTAGGTTTAGGTTATAGGTTTAGGTTTAGATTTACGTTTATGTTTAGGTTTAGGTTATAGGTTATAGCTTTAGGGAATTGAGAATAGGTTAAGGTTTAGGTTTAAGAAATCAGGTTTTGGTTTGGGTTCGGTATCGGGTTTAGGTTTCGGTTTTCAAGTTTAGGTTTAGGTTTAGGTTTAGGTTAGGGAGTTGAGATTAGGATTAGCTGTAGGTTTAGGTTTAGGGATTTGAGATTACATTTAGGTTTTAGGTTTAGGTTTAGGGATTTGAGATTACATTTAGGTTTTAGGTTTAGGTTATAAGTTTAGGTTTAGGTTATAAGTGTAGGTTATAAGTTTAGGTTTAAGTTAGGTTATAGGTTAAGGTTTAAGGAATTGAGAATAGGTTAAGGTTTATGTTTAGGAAATCGGTTTCGGGTTCAGGTTTAGGTTTGGGGTTTCAAGTTTAGGTTTAGGTTAAGGAGTTGAGATTAGGATTAGGTGTAGGTGTAGGTTTAGGGATTTGAGAATATATTTAGGTTATAGGTTTAGGTTATAGGTTTAGGTTCAGGTTATAAGTGTCAGTTATAGGTTTAGGTTTAAGTTAGGTTATAGGTTATAGCTTTAGAGAATTGAGAATAGGTTAAGATCTAGGTTTAGGAATTCGGGTTCAGGTTTGGGTTCGAGATCGGGTTTAGGTTTGGGTTTTCAAGTTTAGGTTTAAGTTAAGGAGTTGAGATTAGGATCAGGTGTAGGTTTAGGTTTAGGGATTTGAGAATACATTTAGGCTTTAGGTTATAAGTGTAGGTTATAGGTTTAGGTTTAAGTTATGTTATAGGTTAAGGTTTAAGGAATTGAGAATAGGTTAAGGTTTAGGTTTAGGGATTTAAGAATACATTTTGGTTTTAGGTTGTAAGTGTAGGTTATAGGTTTAGGTTTAAGTTAGGTTATAGGTTAATGTTTAGGGAATTGAGAATAGGTTAAGGTTTAGGTTTAGGGATTTGAGAATACATTTAGCTTTTAGGTTTAAGTTTAGGTTTAGGTTTAGGTTATAGGTTATAGCTTTAGGGAATTGAGAATAGGTTAAGGTTTAGGTTTAGGTTAAGGTTATAGGTTTTGGTTTAGGTTAAGGTTATAGGTTTTGGTTTAGGTTTAGGTTTAGGTTTTAGGTTTAGGTTAAGGTTATAGGTTTTGGTTATAGGTTTTGGTTTAGGTTAAGGTTATAGGTTTAGGTTTAGGTTTTAGGTTTAGGTTAAGGTTATAGGTTTAAGTTATAGGTTTAGGTTAGGTTTAGGTTTAGGTTATAGGTTATAGGTTATAGGTTATAGGTTGTAGCTTTAGGGAATTGAGAATAGGTTAAGGTTTAGGTTTAGGACATCGGGTTGGGATTCGGGATCAGGTTTAGGTTTGGGTTTTCAAGTTTAAGTTTAGGTTAGGGAGTTGAGATTAGGATTAGGTGTAGGTTTACGTTTAGGGATTTGAGAATACATTTAGGTTTTAGGTTTTGGTTTAGGTTTTAGTTTATAGGTTTAGGTTATAGGTTTAGGTTTAGGTTTTAGGTTTAGGTTAAGGTTAGGTTATAGGTTATAAGTTTAGGTTACAGGTTATAAGTTATAGGTTAAGGTTTAGGTTATAGGTTTTGGTTTAGGTTAAGGTTATAGGTTTTGCTTTAGGTTTTAGGTTTAGGTTAAGGTTATAGGTTTAGGTTAGGTTTAGGTTTAGGTTTAGGTTATAGGTTATAGCTTTAGGGACTTGAGAATAGGTCAAGGTTTAGGTTTAGGAAATCAGGTTCGGGATTGGGTTTAGGTTTGGGTTTTCAAGTTTAAGTTTAGGTTTAGGTTTAGGTTAGGGAGTTGAGATTAGGATTAGGTGTAGGTTTAAGTTTAGGGATTTAAGAATACATTTAGGTTTTAGGTTTTAGTTTATAGGTTTAGGTTATAGGTTTAGGTTTAGGTTAAGGTTAAGGTTTAGGTTTTAGGTTTAGGTTTAGGTTTAGGTTTAGGTTTAGGTTATAGGTTATAGGTTTAAGTTTAGGTTTAGGTTTAGGTTTAGGTTTCGGTTTAGGTTATAGGTTATAGGTTTAGGTTTAGGTTTTAGGTTTAGGTTAAGGTTATAAGTTTAGGTTATAGGTTATAGGTTATAGGTTAAGGTTTAGGTTATAGGTTTTGGTTAAGGTTTATGTTTAGGTTTAGGTTATAGGTTATAGGTTATAGCTTTAGGGAATTGAGAATAGGTTAAGGTTTAGGTTTAGGAAATTGGGTTCAGGTTCAGGATCGGGTTTAGGTTTAGGTTAGGGAGTTGAGATTAGGATTAGGTGTAGGTTTACATTTAAGGATTTGAGAATACATTTAGGTTTTAGGTTTAGGTATATGTTTTAGGTTTTAGGTTTAGGTTTAGGTTATAAGTTATAGCTTTAGGGAATTGAGAATAGGTTAAGGTTTAGGTTAAGGAAATTCGGTTCGGGTTCGGGATCGGGATCGGGTTTAGGTTTGGGTTTTTAAGTTTAGGTTTAGGTTAAGGAGTTGAGATTAGGATTAGGTATAGGTATATGTTTAGGGATTTGAGAATACATTAAGGTTTTAGGTTATAAGTGTAGGTTATAGGTTTAGGTTTAGGTTAGTTTATAGGTTAAGGTTTAAGGAATTGAGAATAGGTTAAGGTTTAGGTTTAGGGATTTGAGAATACATTAGGTTTTAGGTTATAAGTGTAGGTTATAGGTTTAGGTTTAAGTTAGGTTATAGGTTAAGGTTTAGGGAATTGAGAATAGGTTAAGGTTTAGGTTTAAGGATTTGAGAATACATTTAGGTTTTAGGTTTAGGTTTAGGTTTTGGTTTTAGTTTATAGGTTTAGGTTATAGGTTTAGGTTTTGGTTTTAATTTTAGGTTAAGGTTATAAGTTTAGGTTATTGGGTTATAGGTTATAGGTTAAGGTTTAGGTTATCGGTTTTGGTTTAGGTTAAGGTTATAGGTTTTGAGTTTAGGTTAAGGTTTAGGTTTAGGTTATAAGTATAGGTTTTGGGATTTGAGAATAGGTTTAGGTTATAAGTATAGGTTTAGGTTGGGTTATAGGTTAAGGTTTAGGGATTTGATTTTAGGTTGAGGTTTAAGTTTAGGTTATAAGTATAGGTTTTGGGATTTGAGAATAGGTTTAGGTTATAAGTATAGGTTTAGGTTGGGTTATAGGTTAAGGTTTAGGTTTAGGTTATAGGTTAATGTTTAGGTTTAGGAAATCGGGTTCGGGTTCGGGATTGGGTTTAGGTTTTAGGTTATAGGTTATTGGTTTAGGTTTAGGTTTATATTATAATTATAGGTTTTGGGATTTGAGAATAGGTTTAGGTTATAGGTTAAGGTTTAGGTTATAAGTATAAGTTTTGGGATTTGAGAATAGGTTTAGGTTAATGTTCTAAGTATAGGTTTAGGTTATAGGTTAAGGTTTAGGTTTAGGTTATAGGTATAGGTTTAGGTTATAGGTTAAGGTTTAGGTTTAGGAAATCGGGTTCGGGTTCGGGATCGGGTTTAGGTTTGGGTTTAGGTTTTAGGTTATAGGTTATAGGTTATAGGTTTAGGTTTAGGTTTATGTTATAAGTATAGGTTTTAGGATTTGAGAATAGGTTTAGGTTATAAGTATAGGTTTAGGTTGGGTTATAGGTTAAGGTTTAGGGATTTGAGTTTAGGTTAAGGTTTAGGTTTAGGTTTAGGTTGTAAGTTTAGGTTAAGGTTATAATTATAGGTTATAGGTTAAGATTATAGGTTAAGGTTTAGGTTATAAGTATAAGTTTTGGGATTTGAGAATAGGTTTAGGTTAAGGTTATAAGTATAGGTTTAGGTTATAGGTTAAGGTTTAGGTTTAGGTTATAGGTATAGGTTTAGGTTATAGGTTAAGGTTTAGGTTTAGGAAATCAGGTTCGAGTTTAGGATTGGGTTGAAGTTATAGGTTATAGGTTATAGGTTTAGGTTTAGGTTTATGTTATAATTATAGGTTTGGAGATTTGAGAATAGGTTTAGGTTATAGGTTAAGGTTTAGGTTATAAGTTTTGGGATTTGAGAATAGGTTTAGGTTAAGGTTATAAGTATAGGTTTAGGTTATAGGTTAAGGTTTAGGTTTAGGTTATAGGTATAGGTTTAGGTTATAGGTTAAGGTTTAGGTTTAGGAAATCGGGTTCGGGTTCGGGATCGGGTTTAGGTTTGGGTTTAGGTTTTAGGTTATAGGTTATAGGTTTAGGTTTAGGTTTATGTTATAAGTATAGGTTTTGGGATTTGAGAATAGGTTTAGGTTATAAGTATAGGTTTAGGTTGGGTTATAGGTTAAGGTTTAGGGATTTGAGTTTAGGTTAAGGTTTAGGTTTAGGTTAAGGTTGTGAGTTTAGGTTAAGGTTATAATTATAAGTTATAGGTTATAGGTTAAGGTTAAGTTCTAGGTTTAGGTTATAAGTATGAGTTTTGGGATTTGAGAATAGGTTTAGGTTAAGGTTATAAGTATAGGTTTAGGTTATAGGTTATAGGTTAAGGTTTAGGTTTAGGCTATAGGTATAGGTTTAGGTTATAGGTTAAGGTTTAGGTTTAGGCTATAGGTATAGGTTTAGGTTATAGGTTAAGGTTTAGGTTTAGGCTATAGGTATAGGTTTAGGTTTAGGAAATCAGGTTCGGGTTCAGGATTGGGTTTAGGTTTGGGTTTAGGTTTTAGGTTATAGGTTATAGGTTTAGGTTTAGGTTTATGTTATAATTATAGGTTTTGGGATTTGAGAATAGGTTTAGGTTATAGGTTAAGGTTTAGGGAATTGAGTTTAGGTTAAAGGTTCAGGTTATAGGTTATAGGTTATAGGTTTAGGTTAAGGTTTGGGTTATAGGTTTTGGGATTTGAAAATAGGTTTAGGTTATAAGTATAGGTTTAGGTTAGGTTATAGGTTAAGGTTTACGGAATTGAGTTTAGGTTATAGGTTCAGGTTATAGGTTATAGGTTAGGTCGTAGTTATAGGTTTTTAAATTTGAGAATAGGTTTAGGTTATAGGTTAAGGGTGTGGTCCTTGTAAATAAAGATATAAACACGGCTTGCTCCAATTGGCCAGGCCCTTCCAATGCTGTCCATAGAAAATGGACAACATTATCATGGTCATAATAGTGGTTCCCACCTTCCAGGAAACCCGCTCATCCGGAAAACTCCGACGCACATCCGGGTCTGCTCCATTAATTTCGAGCAAATACATAAACACGGCCTATCCAAATGGTGAGGCCTCTCCAATGCTGTCCATAGGAAATGGACAGCTTCATCATGGTCATAACAGCCGTTCCCACCTTCCAGGGAACCCGCTCATCCGGATAGCTCCGACGCACATCCGGGTCTTCATCCGACGCACATTATGGAAACATCATTAGAATTACAACAATTTGGTTGCCTCCTCTTCTATAGACTGAAGGTTTTAAATTTAATTTGAGAAAAAGTGGAACTTGCTGGATTGTCTCACTGTATAAGGTTTGAGAAATCTGTAGTAACATTAAGAACAAGTCAAGTGACCATACACAGTCGGGTGATGTCAATGATAATGATGACAATGATGTTGGCATTTGTTTGTATGCATGGACCGGTATGTACCTCAAGAAGTCCGATGATGATTTGGAATTTGTCTTGAATCCATTGCATGTAAACAACTTGATATCAGTCCCAAAGAGATAGTGGCCGACCATTGGTTGTGCTTATGTTCATACTGAACAACCATTTCAGTAGATGTTACTGCATGGAGGAAAAATCTGATGATACCAAGAGATGCTACATGAAATTAGTACAAAGAACTCATTAGTTTTAAAACTAGGTAGAGAAATAAATTCACAAGTGAAAGAGAAACTACATATATACAGCATGATGGAGATTCTAAGACTGTTTTCCACAGTTAAAAATATATGTGCCAGAGAATGTAATGGCTGGTTTAAACTCAGTATCAATTTATGATGAAAAAAGAAAATTAAAGAAACTATCTGATTGACTCCCTCCCAATCTATGATTCTTTGATGAAGTTGGTGAGCTTACCATTGACCTGACTGAGCTACTGAATAAAAAAAACCTGGAGTACGGGCAAAGGTTTTGAATATTGAATGACAAGAGTATCATTTTCAATAAAAGTTCAAGAATCATTTGGACAACCAACTAAAATTTAAAAAATCGGGTTCGGGTTTGAGATCGAGTTTAGGCTTGGGTTTTCAAGTTTAGGTTTAGGTTTAGGTTAGGGAGTTGAGATTGGGATTAGGTGTAGGTTTAGGTTTAGGGATTTGAGAATACATTTAGGTTTTAGGTTTAGGTTTAGGTTTTAGCTGATAGGTTTAGGTTTTGGTTTTAAGTTTAAGTTAAGGTTATAAGTTTAGGTTATAGGTTATAAGTTAAGGTTTAGGTTATAGGTTTTTGTTTAGGTTAAGGTTATAGGTTTTGGTTTAAGTTATAGATTTAGGTTTAGGTTTTAGTTTATAGGTTTAGGTTATAGGTTTAGGTTTTGGTTTTAGGTTAAGGTTATAAGTTTAGGTTATAGATCAGAATGAAAATATCAGAAGAATCAAAAGTGAAAACCCAATCAAATTAATAGATCCAGGGAAGTTTATTCAATTAAGAATCCAATGCTAACCATCTCAACAAAATTCAAGTAAAAACAAACTAAAAATGAAAGAAATTCCTATTCAAATCACATATGCAGATCTAAAGAGAAATATCACGAAATGGATCTAAGATTGAAGAAATTTCAACCACTATTCTAATCACATATGCTCAAGAAGACTACACCACATAAATAGTGAGGATTGATTACCTACTGCTTAAAATTGCTTGACGTCATCAAGCTAATATTTATATTTTTCCCTTCATTCACTTCTATGTGACCTTATCATATTTCATAATCTATCATCCAAAAAACAAAAAGCATGTCGTTCTAGTTCAAAAACAGATATTTATTCGACATCCAACTTGTTGATAAGGTCACCAAGAATATATATATATATATATATATATATATATATATATATATATATATATATATATAATATATATATATATATATATATATATATATATATATATATATATATATTCATCTGTTGTGTTGTAACTCACCCTGTAGTTGCAAAAAAAAACTTCTACCATTTTTTCCTGCTTCATAATCTCATAATTCCTATAAACTTTGGGCTTGAAAATGGTTATTTACTACTAGTTTCTGCATCCACTCCCACACCCACTTCCTACTATTTTTAGCAACTAAGGTTCAGCTTGAGTGATTAAGATATCCATCAGTTATATGTATTGAAGAGGAACTATCCACATTCACTGAAAAGGGCTACAGATTGGTGGCTAGGATCTCTCAATCTTGGGAGATTTTTTTAGTTTGGTGCATCCATGGTGCACCATCCACAGCACAACAGACCGATGATCTGGATCAGTGAACCATGGCCCCACTTATATAAACTGAAAACCTGATTACCCTGCATTAACTTTGGGTCAGGGATCAAATATTTCCTCAACATTCTATCAGCTATTTTGGACTGCTTAGGTTCAGCTGTGTATTAGACCCAACTCCCTAAATCCCTAAATCCCCAAATCCCTAAATCCCTAAATCCCCAAATCCTTAAATCCCCAACTAGTTTCAATCAAGATTGAGAGAAATTGAGAGAGAGAGAGAGATACCTCATGGTCAACTAAGTTTGCAGCAGGAAGAGAACAACTTCCTGTTTGAGTTGGAGCCCGATCGCGAGTCCATGCCGAAAATAGAGTTCCTGAGCTCTGAGGAGAGAGAGAGAGAGAGAGAGAGAGAGGGTGCGTGAGAGAGAGGACCGAGAGAGAGAGAGGGTGCAGTTGAGAGAGAGGGCGCGGTTGAGAGAGGACCAAGAGAGAGAGAGAGGGTGCGCGAGAGTGAGAGAGAGCACCGAGAGAGACAGAGAGACAGAGAGAGAGGGCATCGTTGAGAGAGGACCGAGAGAGAGAGAGAGGGTGCACGAGAGTGGGAGAGAGAGAGAGAGAGAGAGAGATTGAGAGAGTGAGAGAGGACAGAGAGAGAGACTTGAAATCTCTCTCTCAGGAAACGGATTGGCTACTCGCGCTGACACCAGTGCAAGGGCTGGTGGTTTGCTGCTCTGTGGACCTCACCATAATGTATGTGTTTCATCCCTACCGTTTATCTATTTTTCCATATCATTTTATGGTATGAGATAAAAAATGAGGTATATCCCAATCTCAAATGGACCACATTATAGGAAACAGTGTTGAATGAGAGTCGACCATTAAAAACCTTTTAGGGGCCATGTAAAGTTTTGGATCAATCTGATATTTTTTCCCTTCATCTGGGCCTGTATGACCTAATCAACAGATTGGATGTCAAATAAAAAGTACAGTGGGCCTTAAGAGGGTTTTAATGGTGGATATCCAATCACTATTGTTTTCATGTGGTGTGGTCCACTTGAGATTTATATACCTCTCATTTTTGGTATCAAGCCCTAATATGATATGTAAAAATGTATGGACGGCATGGATGAAACACATACAACATGGTGGGACCCATAGAGCATTGACCACTAGCCACGGGTATGGTGTTAGGGGCAGTAGCCAATCCGTTTCCCTCTTGGATGCCCATGTGATATATTGAACTTTAACATTTGGATATGTATAGTGTTCCAATGATTCAAATGTTTATTAGATTAGTACATTGGGGATGTGAACGGGAAGAAAAAAAAAGAGCCTCAAATTGGATTATTTCAAACCTATGATAGATCTGTTTTGTTTTGAAAATGGATAACCTTTATATAATCAAAGGTTAAAACATTAAATCTGAGATATTTTTTAGGCATTTCACGTCCAAGAGAATTACCATCACATAAATGGCCATATTGGCATTCCACATCCAAAGAATTCTGCGATATTTAATTACATAACACTGAAGAAAGCAGTGTGATTTCATAACAGTGGGCCATCCAATGTGGCCAACTTGAAGAGATAGTCCAAAGATTAGAGCAGTCTATGTCTTGTGTGCTATCCAAAATTAAAGCATATCCAAAGCTCTCTCTTAATTTGGTGGTTGAGCCTAAAATTAAAGCATATCCAAAGCTCAAGTGAACCATACCACAGGAAATGGTGGGAATAATGATTTCGACCGTTGAAATCTTCTTATGGCCTATAGTATTTTTATTTGTCATCCAACCTATTCAATAGATCACAAATACATAGATGAAGAGAAAACTAAAATACTGAGTAACTCAGTACTCAATCCGATTTACCATCCAACCTATTGACAAGGAAATCAGATCTTTTATCGTACCGAGTAAACTCAGTTGGCCCATGATGAATGTATATGATTTATCCATGTCGTCCATTTTTTCGGCTTATTTATGGGATTGAGACCAAAATTGAAGCAAATGCAGAGCTCAAGTGAATCATACCACATGAAACAGTGGGTATAATGATTTCCACCATTGAAACCTTTCTAGGCCTCACAGTCATGTTTATTTGACAACCAACATGTTCATAAGATCATACAAACATGGATGAATGGAAAAATCAAATATAAGCTTGATCCAAAACTTCTATGGCCCCCAATGATTTTTCAACGGTAGAAGTTCAATTCATATTGTTTCCTATTGTGTGGTTCATTTGATATTTCATATTTGGATATTTTTCATTTTTGGGATCAAGATTTAAATTTATATGGTAAAATAAATGGATGGATGCGACTGAAAATTGGTCTGACCCCTCATCCAAGTGGGACACACATAATGAGTGGGTTGGATATGTGAATCACATCATATAGTTACCAGCATCAACCTGTACCCTCAGACCTTTTTTTGATATCTTATCTGAAATGATTTCAGAAAATAGGATGGGTGCCTCGGCATCTTATTGCTCAGGATAAACCTGCCTAGCTAGTTGTAGAATTAGCTTGTTCTACTAATGTTGCAGAGAAACCATAAGAAAATATATGGTTTTACATTCTATCTAATAAATGTGCTTCTGTAATATTATTTAATCGTCCCATTTGCGATGCATTGATCGTGATGAGAAGAAAGTCTCATGTCCGGTTCAACGAGCTGGATCAAATAAAAAAAAAACCTATCATGCTCACTTCTACAGAGATGAAGGTGAGTAACAACCATAAATAAAATTAAGAAAAAATGAAAGGAATATCTTATTGAAGTAATCATATTTATTTCACTAGAGATGCTTTGATTCACTTTAATCCTATTGGAAGATTCTATAGTGGTGGTGTTCACGGATTTTCGGTAGCAATCGCATATGCATGTTTCGCATGCAACCAACACTGAAATGTCTGGTGAGCTGACAAACCAATGTGTTTTCAATAGGTTGAAAACTTTGGTCAACAAGTTAAAGGATTTCAATTGATCGAGCTTACAGATTAACATGTTGCGCAGTTTGCACTGTTTCCTCGTGAATTGTTTCTATTCTCGTTTCAGTTTAAATAAAAAAGTGTAAATGAAATTAAGGTAAGGAGAAAAATATGTTTAATGGCTAAGAGAGAATTAGAGAGAGAAAAAGATAAATTTTTCTTATTTAGGCTTTAATCGATAAAATTCCATCACATGATTGCTTTGTGCCATGATTTTTTTGAAAGAAATTTTTTTATATAAATTCATATTGTTCTTTATTAAATTTGATCGTGTGATTGCAATTACTTTGCTTAATTCAACTCCACAAGTCCCCATCACATCCTGATGAATGTGGCACTTTGGCATTCCATTGTGAAATTATTGGTATTCCATGTTGGTATTCAACTCCACAAGTCCCCTAGGAAGTTTTTAATGGTGATCATTTGATCACCACAATTTCCCCTAGATGTGGAACCACATCCTAGAATGGACTGGTAACACCACAATTTCCCCTATATGTGGTCCACCGGATATTTGGATCTGTTCAATTTTTAGAACCAGAATGGACTAGCAACACCACAATTTCCCTTAGATGTGGTCCACCTGATATTTGGATCCATTCAATTTTTGGAAACAAAGGCCCACGCGTGTGTAGAATGTAGCTCACGTGTGCTATACTGGTGGGCCCCACCATGACGTGTGCCAAACATCAACACCATGCATTTGATGGGTCCCCTTTAAATTATAGGATATCCCAAAAATCAGCCGTATATGGAACTTCGGTGAGCCATACCATCTAAAATCATGTGAAGATGTGCCTAAAACATATAAAAGCATGGTGTGGGCCCCACCTGAAATTTGGATGTGTCTGAAACTTGGTATGACCCATCATCCAAGTGGTACACACATAATGGATGGGCTGGATTTGTGGACCACATCTCGATGGGCCCAAAAAATAATTATGAATGTTTTAATGGAGGGTAACCCCTCTCAACTTTTGTATGTGGTGTGGCACACACAAGTCACAGATTGACTTGATTTTTTATCTTTGGGCCCACCATGGAATGGTGCATCTGACTCATGGGGTAGATGTTTGACACGCATTATGGTGAGGCCCACACAACTTGTGAGACCCGACCCGAGTTCGCATGTGTGCATGTGTGTGTGTGTAAGTATACATTCCGTCCATCTTGATCCCGCGGTCCTACCGGTCGAATCCTGGTGACCCGTGACCCTTGGATAGTGTTTGCAGTCATCCGTGAGCCCAGTCGTGAAGACCTGACTCGGATCGAGTTGAGACCTATGCCATTTGACCGCATCGTCGCCGCAGTTCCAATGACGCGTCTTGTGCGTCCATCCGATTTGTAGATCGTAACTTAGGTACATTTTTTTCTAAGCCCTTGATTATGATCATGTGGCCCACCTAGGGGTGGTGTGCATGGATTTCTAGGTAAGTCCCATCTCTTGAAACTATTTTCAACACGCACTACACTATTTCCAACACACACTACCTAGGCCCTATCCCTACACCACCCATCTCTAAAACACCACCCACTAACCTAAAAAGCCTATTAACCTTACAACATTATTTCTAACTCCCTATTGCCATGATTTTTCTTCTCTATCTAAGGTAAGAAACTCATGATTACTTAGCTTAAAAGAGATTTTTCTCTCTTTCCCTCTCATTTCTCTCTCTCTCTTCTCTTCTTCCCTAGCAACCTTCCTCCAAAAATTCTCAAATTCTCCAGCCCCTTCTCCTCCTTTTTCCTCTTAATCCATCCATTGAAAACTCATCTCTCATCCATCTATCTTGGTTCCTTGGAGCATTTGGAGCTTGGTGATCTAAGTTTTGGTGAAGATATTTAGGTGGGTGCTTCTTTATTCCATATAATCTCCTTTACATAGTGTAGATCTTCTTCTTCTTTCATTCGAAAAGTGTTGGACCGACCAATCAATGGTGGAGATCCTAAACAATTCCTTGGATGTGGCCAAATGGTCCATCTTATGCATGCATGTCCCATGCATGGGGTTTTCTCTTGATGGACCCCATCATGGAGGGTTCTCCACATTCCATAACATGATGGGTCATCTAGACCCTTGCATCATGGTTGGGATGGTATCTCATCCATTTATCTCAAGTGTAGATCATGCATGATGAAGATCCATGGTGAAATATAGATGGAAATGCAATGAATGGGTGTGATTGTGTTGGGGAAGGCTCAATAGTGACGGAGCCTTCTCCCAATGGCAGGAATGTTTTTTTTTCTCTTCTTCTACCTTTCCTATGATTGCTGATGATGTGTGTGGTCCACTTGGTGGGCTTGAATAGTCCAGAAAAGTCCAGCTAGGGTGGGACATCCATACCCACCTACACTATGGTTGGGTGTCCCATTTGCTGACCTTTATTGATGCATGCAAGTGTGGTAACCTTGGGATTTGTTTTAGACATTTGTGGGGCCCACTAGGGAGGGCCATAGCACCTAGATCTTGGAGTATTTCCTCTTTTTATTTAACTTATATAATTAATTTTATCCAAGTACCTGTTGCTATCCAGAATTTTCTGGATAGTTTCTGGTTGATTTTGGACCAGATTTTGGGACTATTTGGGGGACTATTCATAACCACAAAATATACTTTTCTGAAAGGTGGGGATATCATCGTGATGTCCCCCAAATTTCATCCCCATCTGACATTCATTGGGGTCCCAAAGGTGTAGTCCAAGTGAGGTGGACAGTCTGAATTTTTTGCACTGTTCCAGCAGCAATCAACCCTGGACAGGTTAGAATTCTAAAATTTATTAAAATATTTTTGGGTGTGTAAAAATTATAAAAAACTACAATAAGGTGTACCACCCATGTTGGGACTTAACTACAAAATTTTGGGGCCAATGGCCACCTGTACACACCATAGTTGTGGCTGGACCGGCCCATTACAACATGGTATCCAGATTAGTCCGATTTTCAGGATAGATTGATTTCTTTAAATGAATTAAAATATTTATAGATGTCTAAAAATTCTTAAATTTTGTAATAACGTGGCCCACCTATGGGAGTATCACTCTATAAAATTTCAGCCCCAACTGACCTCATTTGGGCATCCAAAAGAATGGGCCAAGATAGTTAGACTACCAGATTTTCTGCTATGCAATCCAGCAATATGCCTTGATAAAACCATAATTCAAAAATATTTCATCTGATGGTGGGCCACCTTTTTAAGTTTCCTCTCATTGTATACATGATGAGGGGCCTTGGCCCTCAATTTTCAGAGTTTTGGAGGCCCTGGACCCACTCCAATGGAGTGCCCAAATTTAGGACAGCACCATGTTATAATTATGCTTGGCCTTTGGGCTGAAATTTTGAGGAGTGAGGCCCTCCACATTGTAAAGATCTTAGAGGGAATAATTTATACCTTTAATTTCTTAAATGTTGGGGTTAATAAATATACTTTCGAGGCCCACCACAGTTGAATTTAATTGGGTCCACGAATGTAGTTAGTTGTTGAACTCTTTAGGCCCAATTGAGCTGGAACTTTCCAGATAGGCCCATTGAACTCTTGGGCCATTTTACCATACTATTGTGTTGGGTTAGTAAGCCGGATTACATAAGTATATGGGCCCTTGGTTGCCCACCAAATCAACTTTAATACTTGGGCCGGATTGTAGGCCCAACTTACTTGACTAAGAGCATGACATTTGCCCATGTGGTTTGAGCAATGGGCTACCCACTAGGCCACCACAATATATGGGATTAGTGGCCTTTATGTTGGGCCCTAACCTTTTTCCTATGGGCCCATAGTGGTATATATGGGTTGGGCTATGTGTGTTTCCCTTAGACCCATGTTTTGGATAGGCCTTGGGCCGCATTTATGAAGCCCAACATCAGTGTTTGTGGTATGATTATGGTTGCCCGTTTCTTATTTCTGATGTTACGTGGGCCTTGGGCCTTGATCCATGATCAATTAGAGATGGACTACCTCTTGGGGACCAATTATGGTTGGATGCCCACATTGGTGGCCCTAAGGTAGGCCTATAGGCTTCTATGGGTGGTTAAAGGTCCACCATAGACCCTTGCTAGGCCCGTTTCATCTATTTAGGCCCATACCATTGTTCTCCTTAGTCTCGTGGGCTACCCCAGGTATACGGGCCCCCACTAGAGGTTGTATTCCTTATGAGGAATTGGTTAAGTACCTAGACCCTTCATGGTTAGGTAGAGAGTTCATCTTCACCTCATTGGCACCCCTATTTATCTTCATGGCTCACTCCCATATACATCATATGCATGCTTGGTTGAGGTATGATTGGCCATGGTTGTGCCATTGTGTAGGACATGTTGATATCTCCCCGAGAGATGGATGCTTGGGATTGATGCATGGGTGATTATGTGATTCATGCATCTGGCATTGCATAACTTGTGGATATCCGCCCTTACTTCATCAGGGCCTTACCTTCACAGGGGTATTTGTGGATGGCCGTATGTCTGGACACCGAAAATATTAATTGAGCATACCGGGTGCATAAGATGCCCATGGGTGAAATTTTTAAAATTTCCATGGTACCAAGGATCTACTCCAATGCCGTGACTGGGTGGAATACATAAGCGCACGAGGGCCTTATACCGTTAGGCCGCGACTCTCACTGTCGTGTAGTCGGTTGGATAGGGGTGTGGCCTTACTTCCTGGTGTGAGGAGACATTTCTAGGTTGAGTCTGACCAGCTCGTAAATGGGTCCGCTACCTTCAGGCCTTGTTGATGATTGATTGTCCACAGGCGGGTAGTAAGGTCTCTTATGCTCGTTTGACTGTGCGGGGTCTGCAGAGCGGCAGTCATTCAGCAGTGTAATAGACCCCTGTGATTTCCTTATGATTGGAAATGTACTTGACTTATAGTTTGGATATGAGCACTGACATTACTTGCATCGCATTAGCATTGGCTGTACAAGCCCCCCCTTCATGCATTGCCTTGGTATGACACTCATTACTCATTGCATCGGTTCAGGGTAAGCCTTGGTAAGGCTAGTAATATGCTCATTGATCATGCTTCTCTCCCTATACCTCCTACTATTCTTCTGTGCACCATTGTCACACACTTATACCACCCTCTAAGCTTTTATAAGCTTATGCACGATTGATGTATGCAGGAGACTTTAGGTAGGCGCCGTAGCAGTAGAGCGTGGAGTAGAGTTAAGCAGTGAGGACTCCAGTGTTGCTGATTTCTCTCTCTTTTCCTTTTATTCTCATGTATGTCCTTTTGGACCTTATAGATGATGTAAAAGTTCAAATTTATAGTGGATTTTACGATGTGTGCCTTTGTTATTCTTAGATGTACTCGCTGTGATCTTGGGTATGCTCGTATTGGAAGTGATTATACTAATATGAAAATCCTCCTTGTATGATCCCAGGATCAGAACCTGCTTCAGGAGCCGAGAATGGGGTACTGTGGAGGTTGTTACGGCCAGAATCGGCCATCGGGTTCCTTGTGATTCCGGTTACCAAGTCTAGGGCGTGACACAACTCTCTCAGTGCCTGCCTCAAATCTTGGGCCCACCACCCCCCAAAACCAAATCCCTTCTAATCCTCCTGCACGCTGCCGTCTTCCCAAAACCCAAACCTAAAACTCTCTCTCTCTCTCTCTCTCTCTCTCTCTCTCTCTCTCTCTCTCCCCACCCTACCACGCAATCCACATCTGGTCGTTGGTGGCAGGGTCATCACACAATCCCCGTCCTTTCTCGCTCTCGCCATCTCCTTCTCGCTCGCGACCTCACGATGAGCAGCTCTCTCTCTCGGCGGCAGCAGTGGTATTCTCCTCTTCCTCTTCTTTGTCTTCTTTTTCTTTTTCTAATAGGGCTTCGAAATTAAAAATCTCAAATTGGGGATTTTTGAAATTCCAAATCCCTAATTAGGGCTTTTTGAACTTTCAATCCCCAATTGGTATTTCTGCTTTTGTAATTCCGTATTTCTGGAGGAACTCTATCCCAGATTGGGATTCTGTATGGTTAATCATCATTTACCGTGTCTGGAGGTGAGGAACTCGAAATTGAACATCTCTAATTGGTATTTTTCCTTAGCTCAGCAAAGTCCATGTACCACTGCCTGAAAAAAAGAAAAGAAAAAGAAGTTTCTCAACAAACTAAGTGCATGAATGATTGAATAAAGTGAAAGAAAGAAGACAACAAAATGATCTGTTAGGAATGTATTTTTTTTTCAAGTGCAAGCACATAATCCAATAGAAAATTTCAGAACTTTGAATCCATTTTGCAATTTACAGAAATTATAGCTGACATAGCTGCACAAATTACAAATTAAATGCTCATGAATAAGTATATAAGCAAGGATTCATTAGTTTCATTATGGAGCAAAAGGAGACATTTGAAATTAGAATTTGGAGAAGTACCCACTTACAAGTGAAAAACACTTTTCATGTGAAACGGTTGGCATGTCCTTGGGATATTTAACCTAAATACTGAGTCGCTGAGGCTTTATGTTATAAAGTCTACATTGGATGATCCGTTATGGTTTACATGAAGTTGCAAATTATCAACACGATGGTTTTATGCCTTTCTTTTTCTGTTATAGTAATTTACCAAGGAATGGTTCTGTGTGTGTGTGTGTGTTGCTTCTGTCGGTGCTGTCATATGGGTGCTTTTTATTGTGTTTGTAACATTTTCGATGCTGCAGATGTAAATCTCATAACCTTCTCTTTGTTGTTATTACGTCACTTTGTTACGGGTCTTCCTCATTTTGTTATGCTTGTTTGTAGCATATTATCATGTAAGAGAGCAACAATTTAGATTCTCAGGTCTTCTTTTGTTACTATTTTGCAGCATCAGAAATTGTGGGTGTTGCTATAGAAGTTTTGAGTTGAAGTAGTTGATTAAGTAAGAACCTTCTCCAAATAGCTGATTAGTTTTGGTAAATGTTTAGCATTTTGTTCGCAAGGCATGTGTCACCTAATGAGTGGATAACTTATTTTTTGGATGAGGACATATGGACTTGTGGGATCGTATGATGGACATTTGGGATCCCAAATAGCACACATCCTAAGTGTAACGCCCTGAAATTCAGGGGTCAAGCATAACTCAGCTCCCGAGTTTCAAAACATCACTTATGTAACATATTTAACAATGGATGTATGTTGTCTGTATGAGTGCATAAAACATGGAATAGATTAAGTCAAACTATAAACATAATCCAGGAATAAGTGAAAGACGCAAGCGGAAGACTTAAAGAAATATATGTGTACATGTGCAAGTCCCTGTAATATGTATACTTTGTCAAGTCATAATTACAAGTGTTGTTTTCAAAATATAAGTATCAAAATGAAATCATCTATTACAAAAGAAAACCCAGAATCCCCGTAGATTAGGACATGGCTCACATGAACCCGCCTGAGAACTGCATAAAAGAAAACGCGTCCTCGTCATCCTCATACTCCTGCTCTGCCTCAGGGGTCGCATCATCATCTGCATCTAAGACAAAGTCTGGTTGGTGTTGAAACACCGTCCCAGAATGTGGGAGTGAGTGATCAACTCAGTGGAACTATACAGTAAAAGTTAACATGTTATCAAATCAATCAAGCAGTAATGATAAGGCAATACAATCAATCCTAATTTCTCTTGTTAATGTAAGGATGTATGTAGAAATGATGCATGCCCACGCCTACACTCCCTCAGCGTCTTCATCTTACGGTACGCATGACAACCTCTTGCAGTGACAACGACGCCAACGCACATGCAATGCGATGCATGAACAAGATTACTAAGTTATTATTAGTCCTTTTCATACAGCAGGATTGGGAAGCTAAGGTACCTTCCTCATATCAATTTCCACACGGTGATCCATTCTAGGGTCGTTAGTCCTAGACAATCTCATACGATCATATGGTTCTAGGTCGCTGTAAAGAGCTCGTTACCAATCAATGCATGCCTATCATACCTTAGTTACTACCCTAAGGCTCGTCACCTCAATGCAATATCAAGGTATGCTCGAGGTCACTACAAAGGGCTCGTCACCAATCAATGTAGGCCGACAGCACGAATATAGTGTCCCATACCACCATAATCGGCTCACGAGTCTGGTGTGCTCACTGGTCACTACGGGGAGGCCGTCACCCCAGCGTAGGCCGACAGCTCGACCACGGTGTCCCATACCACCATGCCTGGCTTATGAGTCTTAGCGAATCAAGGTACAATGGTTAACGGGATTGCATTGGTAAGTTTGGTACCCTAGATTCAAACAATAGCATCCATACATGGTGCACATCCACTGAGACAATCGGGTTACTTGACGAACTTGACTAGCACGAGCGCATGTTGAGTTAAATGACATAGAGTGCGCAAACACTCCGTGCAGCCAAACCACTGCCGTCAACCCTAATACAACTCGGGTTCGTCAAACACGTCCTACGTGGCGAAAACAACCTCGGCCACGAACTCAAGGTTTGTTACCGATTTTCTGGACTATTTCATAGAACCAAACACATTCAATTATAACAGATATTCATATTAACAATTTAGAACAGTAATGGAACAACAATTCTAATCATACAACATGGAAGCATTTGATGAATATCAACTTAACATGGATTTACACATAAGTAGTACTTGAAGTTAAACAACAAAGAACGTAAATTGCATGTAGGAAATCATACACACCAATAGGAGAGTTGAGAATCTCTTCTCAACGCCCGTAAACAGAATAATATATTACACACTTGATCATTCAGACAACTCTACGAACACTTAGACTACATATTCCAACATACATGACGTATGTTGGTGATAACACGTATTTGGACAATTCCTTTCGCCAAGGAGTTGACACACATACAACTAGCACAAATACACGACAATTAATCATGGCAAACACATGCTCATATTTCAGACGTATACGCTACTTTCTACATACACAAGGAATACACAAATCTCAATGTAACTCATATATATCAGGAACGCAATATAAACATCGCATTTGGCACGTGAAATTACATCCACAACAATAATAAATCATTAACCAGCATTGAAAGCCTTGAAAACCATAACCTATACGAATATAGTCCGCACCTTAAACCAGAAAATGCGCACAGATCTGATTCAGACGATAAGTCTTCGTCAATGGCGACTAGATAACCTAAGGCATGAATAGAAATGAGCTACATCAACACTTAGACTATTCTAAGCTCCAAAACAGACTAGGGTTTGATTGACTTACCCAAGAATGAACTTAGAATCGCCGGAATAACGATTCAGAAGTGATGTTTTAGGGATGCAGAGTAATAGGGAAGAATCTCAAGATGATTCACCAACTTCTCTCTCACTTTCTCTCTCTTTTCCTCTCTCTCTCTCTCTCTTAGCTAGGGTTTAGGAAATTCATATGGAATTGAGAGTGAGGGTTTTAAGGTCTTTATATAGGCCTAATATGGATGAAAATAGCCCCAGGGCCAAGGTATACTTAGGTTATAACCAAATCAGGTCTATATTGGTCTAATGGAGCACTTCTGATAATCCTTTTTCCACGTGCGGTCGGACTTAAGCTCACTGACCATGGATCTAGGTCAGGATGAGTTTTTGTACCGATCGGATTTACATATCGCTCATGGCAGACCAATCTCAATTCAACAGTCACCGAAACTTGATCAGGTCCACCGACACAATGACATGCCTGGGCCATCTTCCCTAATCCGAGGGTGAAATTGGGTCAGAATCCAACGGTCAGAAAGCTTAGAATCGGCGCGCAAGCGACACGACTCAGATTTCACAAATTCATATTTAATTTCTCAGCTTTCTCACACTCTTTACTCCAAACTCAAGTAAATCGACCCAGGACATCATCTGGTCTTGATTTTTGAGGTGATGGTCAAGCCCAACAACGAGATCATAATTGTCTAAGATCATCGCTATCGGACTTTCGACGCGCGGTCCAGGTCCGATACGAAGTTTCCAAGTACTCCCGAGAGCATCTGGATTTAGCATTGAATCCAAGATTTCAGGGTAACATAGCGCTAACGATTCTACAGGTTTTGGGTCTTGCAGATTAAATTTAAAGTGATTGATGCTAATTTCACAAGCAATCGAGTTTAGCGCTAATTAACCCACATTTAACTTCTAAAGAATTTGAGGTAGTACTCGGGTCTTTGCACGAAATTTTTTGGGTCATTACAATCTACCCCCCTTAAAGAAAAATTTTATCCTCGAAATTCGTACCTTCTCATACTCCTCAAGGATCTGAGAGTAGCACTTTTTGACCTCAGCTTCAGTCTCCCAAGTAGCCTCTTCTTCACTATGATGCGTCCATAATACTTTCACAAGAGGGATGACCTTGCTACGCAATACCTGCTCCTTCCTATCTAGGATATGTGTCGGTCGAAATACATATGTGGCATCCTCGCTCAACTGCACCTGCTCCCAACTGATAATATGTGAAGGATCAGGAACGTACTTCTTCAGCATAGAAACATGAAATACGTTATGCACGCCCGCAAGTGGTATGGGCATAGTAAGGCGGTATGCTACGGCTCCCACTCAATTCAGAATTTGAAATGGACCAATAAATCTTGGCGTGAGCTTTCCCTTCTTACCGAACCGCAGAACTCCCTTCATACGGGAAACCTTAAGAAATACATGGTCTCCAACCTCAAACTCAAGCGGTCGCCGCCTCGTATCAGCGTAACCCTTCTGCCTGCTCTGAGCTGTCAGAAGTTGACATCGAATAAAGTCAACTTTCTTTGAAGTCGCCTGTACCAACTCTGGGCCAATCAAACTACACTCGCCAACTTCTGCCCAGTAATGCGGTGCTCTACACGGGTGACCATACAATGCCTCGTAGGGAGCCATGTCGATACTCACCTGGAAGTTATTTTTATACGCGAACTCTGCATAAGGGAGACAATCATCCCAACTGTCCTTGAAATCTAAAACACAAGCTCGCAACATGTCTTCCAGAATCTGATTCACACGTTCCGTCTGCCCGTCTGTCTGCGGATGAAACGCGGTGCTGAACTTCAATTTCACACCCATCGCTTCCTGGAGATGAGTCCAGAAGATAGATGTGAATCGCGTGTCTCTGTCAGACACAATCTCCAAGGGAACTCCGTGTAGACGTACAATCTCCTTGATGTTCAACCTAGCCAACTCGTCTGCATTGTTTGTGACTCTGATTGGTAAGAAATGAGTTGACTTCATTAATCGGTCGACGATCACCCAAATAGAGTCATGTCCCTTCCTCGTTCTCAGTAACCCTGAAATAAAATCCATAGAGATGAAGTCCCACTTCCATTCCGCTATGGGCATGGGTTGAAGCAGTCCAGGAGGTCGGCGATGCTCTGCCTTGACCTGTTGGCACGTGAGACAACGAGATACAAACTCATCAATGTGAACCTTTTTGTTATCCCACAAATAGGATCTTCTCATATCTTGATACATATTCGTACTACCTGGATGCATCGCAAGCTTAGAATTATGGGCTGACTCGAGAACATCCCGTCTCAAGTCAGGAATGTCTGGGACACATAGCCAGCCATGATATCGTAGGCCCCCATCAGAACCAACACTCCACTCGGAGTCCTCATCTGTACTAACCCGCTCTCTCATCTTCGCCAATAGCTCATCATCTGCCTGAGCTGCAATGATCCTCTCGTCAATGAGGGGCTATGCTCAAATGTGTGCAATGACCTCATACGGCTCTTCCACCGTAAGTTTCTGCTCAAAGTCCCGCACAAACTCTATCATGTCCCATTCTGCTATCATTAGCGGAGCCGCAAACTCTATAGCCTTCTTGCGACTCAACGCGTCTGCCACAAGGTTTGCCTTACCCGGATGGTAAGAGACATCGAACTTAAAGTCTTTCAATGTTTTCATCCATTGGCGTTGCCTCATATTCAAGTCACGCTACGTGAAGATATACTTAAGGCTCTTGTGGTCGCAAAAGAGCTCGAACTCCTCTCCGTAGAGGTAATGTCTCCAGAGCTTTAATGCGAAAATGACAGCTGCCAACTCCAGGTCGTGTGTAGGGTAATTTTCTTCGTGTTTCCTCAACTGTCTCGAGGCATATGCAATCACCCTGTCCTTCTGCATAAGGACACAACCCAGACCAATGCAAGAGGCGTCAGTATATATCGTATACTTAACCCCTTGCTCTGGCAATACTAGCACAGGGGCGGACGTCAACTTGTCCTTCAGCTCCTGAAAAGCTTTTTCCGCCTTTTCATTCTAAGCAAACTTCAAGTCTTTCTGTGTCAACTGAGACAACGGTTTGGCTATCTTCGAGAAGTCTCATATGAAGCGTCGATAATAGCCTGCTAAACCCAGGAAGCTTCTCACCTCAGTAACCGAACCAGGCTACTTCCAGTCCTGAACTGCAGCTACCTTAACGAGATTGACAACTATCCCTTCCTTGGACACCACATGTCCTAGGAACTTGACTTCCTCTTTCCAGAAATCACATTTCTTAAACTGCGCAAACAGCTGATTCTTCCTGAGAGTATCCAAGACTGCTCTTAAGTGCTCCTCGTGCTCTTCCCGACTCGCAAAGTATATCAAAATGTTATCGATAAAGACAATGATGAATCGGAACAAAAATGGGCGAAACACCCTGTTCATCAGATCCATGAACACGGCCGGTGCGTTCGTAAGACTGAACGACATCACAAGGAACTCATAATGGACGAAACTAGTCCTGAATGCGGTCTTCTGCACGTCCTCATTCTTGACGCGCAATTGATGATACCCTGACTGCAGATCAACCTTCGAAAAGTATCGTGCCCCCTTCAACTGATCAAATAGATCATCGATCCTGGGCAAGGGATACTTGTTCTTCACAGTCACCTGATTTAACCTGCGATAATCTATACATAATCGCATGGAACCATCCTTCTTCTTAACAAACAGAACAGGTGCTCCCCAAGGAGACACACTAAGTCGAATAAAATCCAACTTCAACAAGCCACTATCTGCTTCCTCAATTCCTCCATTTCACTCGGAGGCATACGATAGGTGGACAAAGAAATAGGTGTCGCACCAGGCATGAGATTGATAGTAAAATCAATCTCGCGCCGAGGGGGTAATCCAGGAATCGACTCAAACACACGTCAAAATCCCGAACTACAGGCGTACTTTCAAGTGTCGAACTAACAATACTCTCCAACAGAGAAGTATAACAACTAAAACGAAAAGGGTAACTGACCTGAACAGGGAAAGTAAATGTCTCACCCTCAAGTCCATGGATTGTCACCAGCCTAGCTTCACAATCAATCTCTACTCGCATCTTTGTGAGCCAATTCATACCCAAAATGACATTGTAATGGTATAGAGGTGCGACAAATAGGTCAACCAGGATCGATCTGTTCCCTAGATCAATCAAACAACCCATACAAATCTTGGTAATATCAGAGGAGGTCCCTGTAGCGGTAGTGAGCGTCACTCCCTTCATAGTAACAGTGCCCAAACTCAGGTGCTTAACTGCCGCATACGATATAATAGAGGTAGTGGATCCAGTATCCACCAACAAGGAGACGGGAATACCTTGAATGTGAGCTGTAACCTCAAAGGATCTCGGTGCCAAGTCAGCCCCAGGCGCTTCAGCTGTAAGCGCGTGAACTCGAGCCTACTGTGGACAATTCGGCGGTGGAACCATGGGCCGCTGAGGTGGCCTGAAGCGAGGCACAGAAGGTCTGAAGGATGGGTGAGCTGGTGCTGAACGAAGGGGTGGAGGTGATATGACCTGAGGCATCGGACGGCTGATCCTCTGCGGTGGAGTAAATCCACTGTCCCGCATTCACGTAAAGTAATTACGATCCGAATGCCCAATCTTCCCATAGTACGAACAGCGTAAGTCAGAACGCATCGGCTGAGCGGGCGGTGCTGGACGCCTCGGAGGAGAATCTGCCCGCGGCCTCTTGCCAAGAAATGGTGTACTCGAAAAGTCAGGTCGCGGTCTGGGAACCATAGGTGCTCACATACGGGACGACCTGTCCCTGTCCTGCTCAGCTCGCAGGGACATGCTCACCAACTCAGCATAAGAAGATATGCTAGCACAACACATCTTCGATCGGATCTCAGGCCTCAACCCCTCAGAAAAATGCCGCATCCGCATCGACTGATCACCCAGGAGCAATGGAACATAACGACCCAGCTCAGTAAACCGGTTCTCATACTCAGTCACTGACATCCCTCCCTGACAGAGGCGAAGGAACTCACTCTCCTTCTCATGTCGGTAAGTGACCGGGAAATACTTCTTGTGGAAGCGTGCCTCAAACGCCTGCCACGTCCACTAAAAACCCTCCGCAACTATGCGGAGAACACTGTCCCACCATAAACTGGCCTCCTTCTCAAACATGAAGGAGGCAAGCTCGACCTGCTCAACCTCAGAACAGTGAAGCGGCCTCAGCATCTTAGAGATGCGATCAATCCAGTACTCAGCCTCCTCAGGTCTATGAGAACCAGCAAGCGTAGGAGGTCGTAAGCACTGGAATCGCTCAAATGTGCCGTTAGCACTAGCGTTCTCAAATGGGTGAAGCAGGTGGAGTCACCCCCATCAACTGAGTAAAGATGCCAGCCATGGAAGATAAAAACTGTTGCTGCTGCTGCTGCTGCTGCTACTGGATCTGCTGCTGTTACATCAACAACATCATCTGCTCAAATCTATCGGGAGGCGGAGCGGATGAAGATGCATAAGGCGTCGACGCAGATGCACGGTTCAGCTCAGGAATCGAAGGCGTGACTGGTGTAGCCATGGGTGGTATCACAGGAGTCAGCCCAACAGTGGGGCCAGTAGCTGGCTGAGAGTCTAGCCCAGCACTAAAATGAGATGGGCCCGACTGTGGATCCGTCTGGCTATCGCCTAGGGGAGAAACTCGGGCAAGCGACTCGCCCAAAGAGAGACGGGCCGAAGTCTTCGAACCCTTAGGAGGCATACCCTACATTCAACAGAGGATGCAACCTGTGAGATTCAACATCCACATAATCCACCCACACAGCATTTACATCATAACACAAGGAAAAACAACATGCATTTCATTTAAAAAAATTGTCACAATATAAGAAGTGCAGCGTTACATGGATCGCGACAGAGAAAGCATGTGAGCTAAAACATCTAAAGTTTCAAATAACAAACAACTTTCAAACTACTACGCCTATAACGGCTACACATAATAATAAATAACAAACAGAGAAAAGGATGACTACATCTATAACTACTCGTCAAAATCAAGAGATGGAGGAGGGGCACCCTTATCCTACAGACAACACAGGATAAACTTCAGAGTTTGAGACATCTTCTCGAACTTATGCTTCACGAGGCCTCGAAGATCCATAATATCCTGACGTAGAATAGCCTGACCCTCCTCAAGCTAAGCTATACGGGCATCCCTGGCGGCCTGATCTGCGCCCTACTCCGGTGCCGCAGGAGGAGAACTCTCACTCGTGTCCTGGGCCTCCACTTCTTCCTCGTCCTGCTCTTCTTCTTCTTCCTCTATCTCAGCTCCACCTTCGCCATTACTCTCTTCCTCATCACTCTCAGTCTCATCCTCACTTTCTTCAAGTGAGGCTTGTCGTCGATGAGGCCCAATGTCCATCTGATTAAGGGTCGTCTCATTAATATAATGAACAGGTACCGACTTTTTCACCCCAAGCCTGTAGCCAAACTCATGTGTAAGCTTACAAATGAGTTGACCAAATGGGAGCGATTCGGTCCTCCTATTCGAACGAGCGATAAGGACAATCTGACGTAAGATGTACGTTGGCACACATAGCTTCTCTCCTTACCCCACCTGATACAAGAAATCCACCATCAGGCGCGTACACTCGCTGCGGTTGCTCCACCTTGGATAAACATTGAATGTGCACATATGGTGAAGTAAGCGGAAATCGTCTGTCATGTTGGTAGCTAAAAGGCTTCTGTTAGGCTGTCATTCGACCAGACGACCACACAGGAACCCGTGCTGTGATCCCTTTGGCGTGCACTACTAAGATTCTTCTCACTAGCATGAACCTCGCCAAGCGGCACGTTCAAAAGTCGGGATATCAAAGCGACGTTGATCGTGGCCTCCCGATCTCTTTCGTAAGAGATCTTGAACTGCAAAGGCTCCAGCGAAGGTTTCCGAATGTGGGCATAAAAAGCTCGGACAGTACTCACATTGGCGCGGTATTCACCCTCGAACAGGGGACACCAACCGGCCCCTTCCAGGTGCTCCAATAAGAGAAATTCACCAAATAGTCGCATATCTACATGAGCTTTAAAAAGGACCCTATGGCCTTCATAAACTCCATGAGATAGCTCCGCCAACAAGGTTCTTTCAATGGGAGCTTGAGGATCGAGGTCCCGCTTTGTCTAAAACTCTCGAGTGGTGGTCGTGCTCGCGACGGCACCTCTCGGCCTCCGTGCACGGGTTGGGCGGCTAGGCCCGACTTCACCAACGGGCGCTCTCTTCTTCCCCATGAAAGAGAGAATGGAGGAGATGGAAAATATGGCCGTAATAAGCTCAAATAGGGCCATGAAAAATGAGAGAAAAAAGGAAAATGGGAAGAATGGTGAGGCTTCCACGAATTTGAGACTCAAAGGAAGGATTTGAGTGCTCAAATGAAAAGGAAAGAGAGGAAAAATAGCAATGGAGATGGGTTTTGAGATGGGTAGGATGGGGATGCATGAAAATGGAAGAAGGAAGGGTTTGGAGAGAGATTTTTGTGGGGTTTTGAGAGAAATTTCAAGAAAAGGGAAGCTTGGAGGGTGGGTTTGTGAAGGAAGGAGGGTTTAGAAAGGGTTAAAAACATGCAACCCTAGATGAGCAGGCCACACTAGACCCCACATACACTGGCCCGAGCTGGCCCGCCTGGCTTGGCCCGCTGGGTGGCGAGGGCTCGCCGAACAGGCAAGGTCATCGCCTGTCTTTGGATAGTCCAGCGATGACTCGCCATTTGGGCGAGGTCCTCCGGGCCCCTAAGCTTAAAAATGATGCGGGTCCCCCCTTGGGTCCCCCTGAAATTGCCCCGATTGGGCCCTTAGTCCGATTCGACACTTATCGAGTCACTATGAACAGAATCTGATACATATGCACTATTACCGGCTTTCTAATAGCTGGAAAGGGATGATACACCATCCAAACCCGTCAATGGATAGTCTAGAAGAGATTTTGGGTCACTGTGTGTGATCAAAAGTGTGTACAGACTCGATCTCAGCGACCTTTTTCAGTAAACTTTCGCTGATAGGAGCAACGGGAAAACTTACACAGATTCTAAAATAAGCTCGTACCCTCCTACACTAAGGTGGCGCAGCATGCGTTGTGTGACCATAACCCAGGTCCGGTTTAATACAAATCATGCTCTGATACCAACTTGTAAGGCCCTGAAATTCAGGGGCCGAGCATAACTCAGCTCCCGAGTTTTAAAACATCACTTATGCAACATATTTAATAATGGATGTATGTTGTCTGTATGAGTACATAAAACATGGAATAGATTAAGCCAAACTGTAAACATAATCCATGGATAGGTGAAAGACGCAAGCGGAAGACTTAAAGAAATATATGTACATATGTGCAAGTCCCTGTAATATGTATACTCTGCCAGGTCATAATTACAAGTGTTGTTTTCAAAATATAAGTATCAAAATGAAATCATCTATTACAAAAGAAAACCCAGAATCCCCGTAGATCAGGACACGGCTCACATGAACCCGCCTGAGAACTGCATAAAAGAAAATGTGTCCTCGTCATCCTCATAGTCCTGCTCTGCCTCAGGGGTCGCATCATCATCTGCATCTAAGACAGTCTGGTTGGTGTTGAAACACCGTCCCAGAATGTGGGAGTGAGTGATCAACTCAGTGGAACTATACAGTAAAAGTTAACATGTTATCAAATCAATCAAGCAGTAATGATAAGGCAATACACTCAAACACGTACTAATTTCTCTTGTTAATGCAAGGATGTATATAGAAATGATGCATGCCCTCGCCTACACTCCCTCAGCGTCTTCATCTTATGATACACATGACAACCACCCGCAGTGCCAACGACACCAACGCACATGCAATGCGGTGCATAAACATGATTACCAAGTTATTATTAGTCCTTTTTATACAGCAGGATTGGGAAGCTAAGGTACTTTTCTCATATCAATTTTCACACGGTCATCCATTCTAGGGTCGTTAGTCCTAGACAATCTCATACGATCATATGGTTCTAGGTCGCTGCAAAGGGCTCGTTACCAATCAATGCATGCCTATCATACCTTAGTTACTACCCTAAGGCTCGTCACCTCAATGCAATATCAAGGTATGCTCGAGGTCACTACAAAGGGCTCGTCACCAATCAATGTAGGCCGACAGCACGAATATAGTGTCCCATACCACCATAATCGGCTCACGAGTCTGGTGTGCTCACTGGTCACTACGGGGAGGCCGTCATCCCAGCGTAGGCCGACAGCTCGACCACGGTGTCCGATACCACCATACCTGGCTTATGAGTCTTAGCAGATCAAGGTACAATGGTTAACGGGATTGCATTGGTAAGTTTGGTACCCTAGATTCAAACAATACCGTCCATACATGGTGCACATCCACCGGGACAATCGGGTTACTTGACGAACTCGACTAGCACGAGCACATGTTGAGTTAAATGACATAGAGTGCGCAAACACTCCGTGCGGCCAAACCACTGCCATCAACCCTAATACGACTCGGGTTCGTCAAACACGTCCTACGTGGCGAAAACAACCTCGGCCACGAACTCAAGGTTTGTTACCGATTTCCTGGACTATTTCATAGTCCCAAACACATTCAATTATAACAGATATTCATATTAATAATTTAGAACAGTAATGGAACAACAATTCTAATCATACAACATGGAAGCATTTGATGAATATCAACTTAACATGGATTTACACATAAGTAGTACTTGAAGTTAAACAACAAAGAACGTAAATTGCATGTAGGAAATCATACACACCAATAGGAGAGTTGAGAATCTCTTCTCAACGCCCGTAAACAGAATAATATATTACACACTTGATCATTCAGACAACTCTACGAACACTTAGACTACATATTCCAACATACATGATGTATGTTGGTGATAACATGCATTTGGACAATTCCTTTCACCAAGGAGTTGACACACATACAACTAGCACAAATATATGACAATTAATCATGGCAAACACATGCTCATATTTCAGATGTATACGCTACTTTCTACATACACAAGGAATACACAAATCTCAATGTAACTCATATATATCAGGAACGCAATATAAACATCGCATTTGGCATGTGAAATTACATCC